>NW_027555847.1:659565364-660312864 GCF_003287225.1 Phascolarctos cinereus
GGGCCTTGCTACACATATCTATCTGTCTGTCTATCTATCTATCTATCTATCTATCTATCTATCTATCTATCTATCTATCTATCATCTACAAGGAATACAATATAATTGCAATGACTAAGCTTGTCCCTGAAAGGAAAATTTTAAAATCCACCTTTGTCTCTCCTTTGCAGAGGTAGGGTCTATAGATGGGAAACATATTTAGATTTTCTGGTTATTTTTACAAAACTGATTTCTTTCATTCTTTTTTTATTCTTTGTTACAAGGGATGGCTCATCAGTCAGGGGAGAGAGAAGGGATATATCCTGAAGGGAAGGTGATAATAAAACAAAAGATAGATAGATATGAAAAATGGGGAGAAGGGAGGAGAAGGAGATGGGTAATTCCTAGCAGGCTGGCAGTCACCTCGATGTGTTTTATTGGGTGGGTAGAACAGTGCCAGGAGAATTATCATGGGACAGTAAGTGGGGACCCAGGCAGGCTGGCAGCTGGTGGGAAGCATGGGAAAGGGAAGTTTGGTCCTAGTCCACAAGCAGAGCAAGAGGTCAGGGAGTGGATGCTGATCGCAGACAAAGCAGATACTTGGGACGAGACACAACCACTATTACTAGGATAGGGATAGGAGGGCAGGGTTGGCAGTTGGTCAAGAGAACTGCAGGCTAATTCTGAGATTTCTCTAATTCTTCCTGGTGCAGTCTGGGGATAGGATGGGGTCAGGCTAAAGGTTTTGTAGCTGTGGGGACCAGTGGATTGCCAGAAAAGGAGTCAGCCCAGCCAAGAAGGCAGTAGACCAAATTACTAGGGGAGGAGAGGGAAGGGGGAGAGGCATTTCTCTTTATGGAAACACTCTTACACGTGCACCTTCTTTGATAGAAAGAGTCTCTGTCTATACAAGCTAACCTCTTTTAATGGCGAGCGCTAGTCTTTGCGGTGCGCTCAGAGGTGTACTGGAGCCAGCTCTCACCTTCGAGAGCCTATTGTTCATTTTCCAGGGTGAGCATTTGTACCTCAGAAATAGGCAATCAATACAAACTAGGGCTTGATTTATTGTTTTGTTGATTTCTAGCTTTAAGAAAGTGTTAACAATAGTAATTAAACTCCAAAGTATGTGCGCATACATTTCCCCTGAGGAAAATCCGATTGTTAAACATGGTGCATCACACCTCTGGGTCCACCTTTCCCTTTACAGATAGTTTACCTGTGTACGGGTGCGCTTCCCTTTAAAGAAGTTCTTTCCTGTAGGGGGCTCCGCGTTCTTCTGACTACTGCACTTTGCCCTTAGCTCTCCCACCTGAGGAGCCAGTCAGTCTGTCCCCGCCACCCCCACCCCCAGCCCCTCTCTCCAGCCCGAGCGCTGCTGCCGCCACCGCCCCCTTCTCCGGCTGGGAAGCGAAGCCTCCTCATTAACACCAGCCGCTCTCTTGAGCGAGTATTTCACACTTCTCGGCTCTCGCCCCGTCTGCTGCTGCCGTCAGCGATTGATTCCCTCCCCACCCCCACCCCAACCCCCCCACCCCGTCTTCGCAGGGTGACAGATGGGAAGAAGAAATAGAGAGGAAAAAAGGAGAGAGGTTGGCTGTCTGAGCTGATTGATGGAGCCCGAGTCAAAACTACACGTCCCAGGAAAACAGGAGGAAAACAGGGAACAGGGACAGGATCAGGGCTGGACTATTGATTTCAGGGCCTGAACCTCATCTGGGTCAACCCACCACCACTACGACCCTCCACTGTGGGCGCAAAGGGAGCGACAATGTGCTGCGATAGGAGTAGCCAGTATCCTCCCTCAGCTGCTTACTGTCTCGCACCCCAATTTATCCGGCGTCTTTGTAAAATGGGTCTAACCCTAACCCTGCACAACCTCTCTCGATGGGCAGTTGAAGATTCAGTGGGGTCCACTGAAGCACAGCTCAGATGCCTCCATCTTCTGCAAAACACAAGGCCTCTCCTGATCCCCCATCAGCCTTTCTACTCCTCTTCTGTTCGTTTTATTTTTTTTTTCTTTTTGACTGGACCTGTTATTTTATTCCAGTGAAGAAATTCTCTCTTCTGTTGCAGACCAACATCTGCTCTGCAACTGACAATGTCAGGAAACTGCCAGAGCTTAAATGATTTACCCTTAGTTAAGCAGCCAGTATCTGTCAGAGTCAGGAACTGAAACCAGGTCTTCTTGATTCAGAAGCCATCGCTCTGTCTTCACATGAAACCGAGCCGCCTCTCAATGTTGCGTGTCTTTGTATGGACTTTAATATGGATTTTACGATTAAATTATCTTTTACATATCATATTCATGAGCCACTGCAGTTAGCTTGCTGAGAGTCACCAAAACAAGTCTGTTGAAAAAGAGTTTAATCCCCCCCACCCAAGACTCTCAAAAAAAATAGAGGCTGAAGACCAATTATAAAACAAAACCAACACTACCAACAACAAAGATCAAAATGACTGGGCCAGGAACCCAGGAACCCTTTGAAACCCAAATGGCCAAGTTAGTTGTTGTGGCCCCAGGGCCATAATTTGGAAGAAAGCTGTAAGTCTAACTGGCAAAATAGACACATCACACATGACCTTGACCCTTGACTGTGAACTTGAAGTTGGAATGGACATTTTTCTTCGGAAACTGAGAAGAGCTTTGCTTTTGGAGTAAAGGATAAGTAACTTTCCTTAATTAAAAATGTAAAGTATATAAGAAGGGATGTGTGCATCTATGGCCAACTCCAAAATAACTTCAGTGTTAACAAGTTTATTAAAATGACAGCTGTGGCATTTCTTTGTGTCCTACCTCTCTCTGGGTTCATTCTTTCAGCTCTTCCCCTCACTTGCTTGTCAGGTGTCATAGCTCTCCTCAGTAGGTTTTAGGTGCTGGGTTTTTTTTTTAATTGAGGCAATTGGGAAAAAGTGACGCCCAGGGTCACACAGATAGTAAGTATTAAGTGTCTGAAGTCGCATTTGACTCCAAAGCCTGAGCTCTATCCACTGTGCCATGTAGGTGCCCCAGGGCTGGGGTTTTTAAGACTGTCACTCACAAGGACTCATCCTTTGTGCCGCCCAATATCGGTCAATCAAGTCACCGACATTAGCTTTTACAAAGGGATAATTACTGAGAAGATAGAGAAAAAAAATGTTCTGGCGGGGGGACGGAGGGCCCCGGCTTGCTTTCCTTTTGAATACACAAGGTTCCTGAGGAGAATGGGTTTAAGCCAAAAGGACAAAGGTGGACAGGTCACCTTTATAGGTCAATGTAAAGAACACAGGGAGCAAAGGGGTACTTTAAAACTCTCGGGGAATACTACACTTTCATAAACATTGTAGTCTCCTTAGTTGAATGGTAGGTACAATGCAAACCTTGGGGTGACCAGCAGTGTGGCACGGGTGAGTCAGAGAACCCCTAATTCTGAAGTTAATACCTGGTTGACCATGGCCAAGTCATTTACTTCCCTACAGCTCAGTTTCCTCATGTACAAAATGAGAAAATTAGACTAGCTGGTCTCTGGTCTCTAGAATCTATTATCCTAAGTCTACTAGGATAATATGTCAATTCTAGCCTCTATTATCCAAGGAGGATTCAAATCTTGACTTGGACACTTCATGGAATTACCCTTATGGCCATTGTGACACAGGCAAAATCAATAAGCTTCAGCCTGTCTGTGAAATAGGGACAAATAATAACAGCCCCTAC
Source organism: Phascolarctos cinereus (assembly GCF_003287225.1). Lineage (NCBI taxonomy): Eukaryota > Metazoa > Chordata > Mammalia > Diprotodontia > Phascolarctidae > Phascolarctos > Phascolarctos cinereus. The sequence goes on from NW_027555847.1 coordinate 659,569,035, forward strand.
TAAAGTGTGGTTTATAAATGTTGAAGCCTTATGTAAATGTGAGAATTTGTAAGCAACCTCTACCCCGGTAGGACACTTCCATCTCCCTTCAAAGCTCTTCTTAGAGTATCATGTACTACGTAAGGTCTTTTCTGATGCCTTTCTTCATTTAATTAAAATTTTTATCCTGTATGTAGCTTGTTTGCATCTATTGGTTTGCTTGTTGTCTCTCTTTCCCCATTAGACTGTAAGTTCGTTGAGGGCAGGGACTGTCTTTTGCCTCTTTTTGTATCCCCAGCACTTAGCACAATGCCTAGCACATAGTAATAAATGTTTATTAACTGAATGCCTCAGCTACTAGCAACGTCTTCCCCCCCCCGAAATTATTTTGTACTTACTTGTATGTGTGCATACCTCTCCTCCCCTCACCCAAGGAATAAAATGTAAACTCTTTGAAGGCAGGGATTGTTTTGTCTTAGTATTCCCAGAGACACAGCTTGAGGGAGTGGATAGGGAACAGACTCCATAGCCAGGGAGACCTGAGTTCAAAAAATATCTCTGATCCATGCTAGCTGTGGGAAATCCTTCAACTTCTTAGTACTCTGGATAATAACATTTATATAGGACTTATTATGTGCCAGGCACTGTGCTAAGTGCTTTGCAATTATCTCATTTGATTCCTACAACCCTGGGAAGTAGGTGCTATTGTTATCCACATTTCACAGATATAAGTTAGGTGACTTGCCCAGGGTCACACATCTAGTCTGTGTCTGAGATTGGGTTTGAACTCAGATCTTCCTGATTCCAGTCCTGGTGTTCCATCCACTGAGCCACCTAAGGCTATAAATTGCAACTCTCTCTATATACTGTCTATATCGTATACTGCATTGGTAGAGAGAATTTCGCCAACTAGGAATTCCCTAAACTAATGAAATCATTGGTCCAATCTCTATCACCTATTCCTTCCTATCTACATTGCCTGGTACATAAATAGGCATTCTATAAATGCTTATTGATTGATTGACCCTCACCATCCCCCATTGCCCATACACACACATATTTTGGGTCACAGAATTTAGTGCTTGACGGGGGCTTTCAAGATACCTTGTCCAACCCCCTTATTTTATAGAAAAAGAAAAGTGACCTGCCCCAGGTTGCAGAACCAAATAGTAAAGGACCAGGTCAGATCTTCTGACACACTGCTCTGAGCTGCCTGCACCTTCTGAGCAGAAGGCTCTATTTCTGCACAAGACCCAGCTCATTCCTGCCTCATCTAAAGCCCTGCCTATGGCCCAAGTGTCGGTGGGCCCCAGGAGCCTACATGCCTCTCTGGGTCAATGAATAGTTTCATTCAGGCCTCCTCTTCGTCCGGGCCCCCTGACTTTGCAGGGTTTGGCCACTGGTTCTCAGGAGTCTCCAGCTTGCCTCTCCTCCTCCTCCTCCCCCTCTGGGGACTCTGCTCAGGGCAGCCAGCACTTTGCAGAAAGATCAATCCTCTGGCAGTCCAGGCACAACCCTGCCCACCCAATCCACAAAAGCTGGCCAGGTGCTTGAACTGTGCTTATCCAGTCTGTGTGGTTCCCAAGGTATGCAGATTGTAGGCTGGCTCCAGAGATGCTTAAATGCAAGGCCAGGGACTTCAGGGGTAAGGAAGGGTGGGTCACAGAATCAGAAATACACAGAGGCTCAGAGAATTATCAGACAGCCAGGAGAGGAGGACAGACTGCTTTTCAGCTGTGACAGCCCCTTCTGGCATACACTGGCCCAGATGTCTGATAAGAATTTGGGAGCATGAAGGCAGAGGATGGGAGCAGAGATGTTAGATAGAAGCTTGTGCCCAACAGTGTCTTTCATGTCACAAATTCCGACACACAGACAGAGACATCTTAGTTATGTAGGGAGTGTGCTATATGTCAAGGCAGGAGAGACATGGTTTTGAATGTTGTCTTTTGATAGTGGGCCCATGATTCTCTGGTACAGTACATATAGTATTTGGCCTGGAGTCAGGAGACTTGAGTTTAAATACAGCCTCAGACAGTTACTGTGACCTTGAGCAGGTCACTCAAACTCTTCTTATCTGTTTCCTTAAGTGTAAAATGGGGATAATAGAACCTACCTCCCAGGATTGTGAGCATCAAATGAGGTAAATATAAATCACTTAGCTTGATGCCTGGACATATCAGGTGCTTAATAAATGCTTGTTTCTTTCTTTCCTTCCTGCTGTGTAAAATTGTAGTCACTACACTTTACTGAAAGGATAACATGAACTACATATGCAAAGTGCTACATAAATACCAGCTAGTATTAATGTCAACTTATTAATTGCCTAATGTGCCTATTACACTTTTATTTGCAGACGACACCAGGCTGGCGGTATCACGCCCTCAGAATATTTCAAAATCTCCTCTAAGAGCTCAACAACTACTCAAGAGAGAGCAACCTAACAATCCACATGGGGAACACCAAATGGATAAAAACGGTGATAGCTGATCGCGCCATCCACTGAGTTGGGCCACCAATACTCTATTACAGTACCAACTTAGAAAAAGTGAGGCCCAGAATGGAAAAGGAGCAGTATTTGGAAAACTGCATAGTACCCCTTCAATGATCCTTAATTCCTCTTTAAAACGAACAGCCCACCCCACCCCTTAAAAAAAAATCAACATTCTCCTGGGGAGGCCACATGGCTGGGAAACAGAATGTAATCCCTGGACAATCAAAAGGGAAACAGGAAGATGTAAGGTGGATTTAAGTAGGATGCAGAATATTAGGAAGAATGTGATTTGGGCGTAGAATACAGTGTAAAAGGCTATCAACTAGGAAATGAATGATCAGAAAAAATGGTGGACTGGTCACTTATCAAAAGCAAGGGAAAATGGATGGACAGTCTGGGGCTACATGCGTGCTACAAACATACACTGACCAGTCAAGAATGAAATGTCCACCATGGGCTAGACATCCCGGGAGCTTTGCCTTTGGTCAGGATTTGATGAAATGAACAAACTAAGCATTTATGAAACAGTAGGGCCAAAGCATTATGCTAAGTGCCAGGGACAAAATTCGAAAAGAAAGTTCCCTCTCTCAAGTACATATTGTTGCCTGGCCCCTTCCTAACCCCTTCTCTCTAAGCAAGCACTCAACCAGGTCCTGAAGAAGAGGTGATTCTAAAATTGAATCCTTCCCATTTGTGGAAGAGGTAGGGTGGGGAATTTACCTGGATATTCACCATGCCTAATTAATTTGTCTTTACTGAAGATCCTCTGACCTCACCAGTCCCTCCCCAACAACCCCCGGACCAGACCCTACCCTACCTCCTCCACTATTTTATTGTCCTTTTGGCAAAAGATATTAACAGCTTCTAAAAGAACTCCAACTCTTGACGATCATATGAAAGAGAACTCCACACCACTAAGAGAAATGCAAATCAAAATGTTCCTGAGGTTGTGGCTCCTACTCAGAAAACTGGCAGAGATGACAAAAGATGGGAAGCCGATATTGGAGGGGTTACAGAACAACAGGCACGCTAATGTTTTTTGGTTGAGCTCCAAATCAGTCCAACCATTATAGAGAACAATTTGCAACTATGCTAAGAAAATAACTACAATGTTCAGACCTCTTAATCTAAAAATCCCACTGCCTGGCATAGCATTTCAAGATCAAAGATAGAATAAATCTAATACACACCAAAATATTTATAGCAGCACTGTTTACAGTAGCAAAGAACTGGAAACAAAGTAGACAGCCATCGATTAGGGAATGGCAAAATAAATTATGGAGTGTTTGTGTAACGTTCGACTGCACCACTAGAAATATGAAAAATAGAGAAGCAAGGGAAGACATGTGCTATTGCCTGCCTCTTGCTCACCCTAGATTCCAGAACATAAGGGTATTGGAGTGGATTTAACTAAGGTCCTTTCTAACAAATTCTTAGGTGGGCACTTTATCTCTGGGACTCGGCTTTAATATTTGTAACTGTGGGTATTCAATGAGATGGTCTCTGAGGTCTCTTTTAGCAATAAATCCAAGGTAGGTTGATTTTTGCTATCCCACTTAGGATTACCTGTTTGGGTTTTCATATTGTAAGTGATAGGATCCCCAGACACTATTAAGAGAAGAGCAAGGATTAGGATCAGGTGCTAATGCCTTCTTCTGCAAGAAATGCCCTCCTGAACAGCTCATCCCAACCTTATTGTTTTTCCCTGAAAGTTATAAAACTTGGTAGCCATTTTCCCTTGGCCTGTGGGGGATGTTCCGGATTCCCAGGATATACTTCACCACCACCACATAAAAGTAGGATCTACCCAGAGATAGGCTGTCTTCTCCTCGACCAAAAGCTCTGAAATGCTGCCTAAACCAGGGCTCCCAAAGATGTCCAGAACAGCAATTGGGGTATCAGGCCAAGAAAAAAGCAGAATAGAGAAGAAGAGAATGACCTTCAGCACTACATTGGGGCAAGTCAAGGTCCAAACTACTGAGGTAGAGGCTGGGTCCAGCCTGCTGGGGGTGCTGTGTGCACATGTGCTCTTTCTGAGACTGGATAAATCCTGGAGAAGACAGGTATACAAAACACCTTTCCCACAGCCACTCTTAGGAGAAAGCCTACTAGGCAAAGGAATCAGCACTACTTTATTCATGAACGGACGGATGTCAGCTCAGGAGAAGGTATGAAATAGATTCTGGCTCAGGTGGACATGCTCTGGGGTCCAGCCCTACAATGAGGAGGGATGCCCTGGGAAGTAAACCAGGATGAGGAGGTGGAAAGTCTAGGCTTGAATTTTCAGAAGATAAATATGTAGGGGAGTGTTGGGCAGGCGGAGTTCCACATATTTAGGTGTCTGGGTAGTGAAAGGAGATGACAGTCCAAGGCATGGCCCAGGTTGGCTCCAGATACCCAGGGAAGTCGGAGGGGCCCAAGGTCCAGATGCAGGTCTCCAAACAGAGACTGAATGAGCACTACATGAACACATGGGGTAGGGGGATCCAGTTTGTGAGTGGGCAAAGACTAGGTGTCCAGGCGGCACAACGGGCTGTCATACACCATCTGCAGGTTCACTTTGTGTCCCACCAATTCTCGGATATTACTGATGCCATATTTGATCATAGTGGGTCTAGAGGAGAAAAGAGTTAGGGATTAAAGGTGAACCTACTGTGATCCTGGGTTACATACACTCACATATATACATACGTCCCTCAGTCCCTCATAATCACACTGAGTCTCACATCGGTCACACCAGTCCCACAACTATAAATCTTCAGTTACACAATCATAGCTCACACTTAGAGAATCTATAGTCTTTAAATCACATACTTACCTCTCCAGGGAGAGGCCCCAGGCAATGACAGACACGCCCTCAGGCAGCCCCATGGGCAGCAGCATCTCTGGCCGGAAGACCCCTGAGTTCCCCACCTCCACCCACTTCTTCAAACCTGGAGGAAAGAGGAGACAGAAGGTAAGGTTCCAGTGCCAACAGCCTCTCTTCTTCCCACTCCAAGGAATCCACGACACCTAGACAATTCCAGGGCACGTAACAGCTCACCTCACCCATGGGCCTTGAGGTCTACAAGACACCTTCCAGGACAGACAGACTCCCTAGGTCTGGATCAGCTTTATAGGTGGACAGAGCACCTATGTCCCCTTCTCCCCCCAGCTTCCCCAGCACATGTGTGGGGAGAGCTCTGTGCCAGCTCCTGCCCATCTGTCTGTCTGAGCTCCCATCCTCCATGTCTGTCCATCTATTTTCTTGTCTCTGGCTGATCTTGTTCTTCCCCTCATGGCTACTAGATATACAATCCCACTCCCCCTCCAAATCTGCTTACCTTGATGGTAGCTGAAGATCTCCATGCTGGGCTCAGTGTAGGGGTTGTAGGCTGGCTTGAAGCGCACGTTTGTAATGCCTGGGGAGCAGAAGGAAGGGAAAGGATGTGCTAACTAGCCTCTCCCCAAAAGACTGGCCTTTGTGGAAGAGGACTCTCTGTGGCTGCCCATGCCACCTCCCCTCCCACCCTGCTAGAAATGCCCCTTACCAAGTTTGGTAAAGAACTCTTTGAGGATGCCCATAAGGTGGCCCAGGGTGAGGCCATAGTCAGCTACTACACCCTCAATCTGGTGGAACTCAGCCAGATGGGTGGCATCCAACGTCTCATTACGGAAAACCCGGTCAATGGAGAAGTACTTGGCTGGGGAGAAGGGCTTCTGGAGAGATGGGAGGAAGATTCAACTCAATTAGAATGATGAATGAATGGGGGCAGCACTTAAGAAACCAGCTAGCTAGCCAGGGAACGGAACTGGTCAAGACACAGGGAGAGATGGACAGACAGAAAAAACAGAGTCAGAGAGACCACCCACAGGAAAGGACTATACTGGGCATATAAACTAGATGCATTTATAACTCTGGCAAGGATTATTTCACACATTCTGTTCCTGCGGCGCTTACATTCAAATGGTCAATTTGGCTCCTGAAGGAAACACTACCCAGGCATTCCCTCTGGATTCCTCATCTTGACCGGCCAGGCCTGGACAGTCCACAAGCATGGCAGGAACCATGCCAATAAAATGATGAACTGGGTATTGCCAGTTTCTCCAAAACAGGCCATTGAAATAATCCTGCCACTGGTCACTGACTTAGTGGCTTTTGTGGCAGCTGGCCTTGAGAACTACCTGAGATGAAGTCAACTCTCTACAGACAGGAGAGCTGGCATCTTAGACAGATGTCCAAGAAACCACCAGCCTGGATGATGACAGCATCCACCTTGGACCATCATCCAAGAAGTATATCTTTACCGTATCGACAACTTTCCAGTGCCGTTGAGCAATATCTGCTCTGTGAGCATGTGTGAGTGCACATACCTGCATCTGTGCATATGCCCACATGTAGATATAGACACAAAAGTAGGCTCAATTTTGAATTTTTTGAGTCTGTAATAAATGCGACTAGGACTCAAAATCAAGTTTGCTTGTTGCTTTCTATACCAGAAACCTAAGAATCAATGAATTGAGACAAGGATAGCTAAAGAGAAGTGAGCTAACATGGGGAATGGAATACCCCTGCATACCTGCTGGGCAAGGCGATAGAGCGCCCGGGCGCTGGCAGCTGTAGTGTGTGTCCGTAGAAGGTTTTTCCGGGCCTCCTCCAGCTTCCAGTCATATTTGTAGCTGAAGGAAAATGAAAATGAGAGGTGCACCTATTCTCCTGCCTCTCCCCACCTCCACCTCTTCAATTCCCACACCATTTGGGCTCTCACCCCTGAGAGCCGTAGCCACCCTGAGAGTGAGTCAGCTTCACACGCTGCAGATAATCCATGGGAAAATCCAGGGCCTCTGCTGGGTCTAGGGGAGGGAGGGAGAGGATGAAGTAACAAAGAGGCCGCAGGAAGAGGAGATGATAATAAAGACAACAGCCTCCACACAAGGTTCCCAAAGCACTTTATCCATAAGATCTGAATATTATCTCTATTTTATAGATAAGAGAACCAAGGCTCAGAAAGCTTAGTGACTTGGCAGCCAGACAGCGAGTGGCAGAGACAAGGCTGCAGCCTGGGTTTTCTTGACTCCAACCCTAGCTCTGTGCCACGCTGCTTCTCAGAAGGGAAGCTAGAAGATCCAGAGAGGTACCTGCTGCAGAGAATTCCATAAATGGGCCTGAAAGAGGACAACCCAAGGCTGGAAACAAGACAGAGAGAGGGTCTAGAAAGTGCTACCAAGAGGGTCAAGCACTGACCCTTGAGGAAGAAGGTGTCGTGCTGGTCTCGGGCTGGGTGCTGCTGGGGCTGGAAAAGGGCGTCAAAGTTCCAGAAGGAGCTCTCGATGAAGTTGTCAGTTGGCATTTCTGTGAAGCTAGAGGGAGGTCCAAGAGTTATCCATGGTCCCTGTTAGCTTCAGCTAACCCACCAGACAGACCTGAGATCCCCTCCTTCCCCTGCTCACCCCATCTCCAGGAAGATCTGCCGGAACTGTGTGCGAACTTTCATCAGCGGGTGCAGGTGGCCCCCTTCTGGTATGACACCTTTTGCTGAAAAGTTGTATGCTTTGAATTTCACATCCCGCCAGGAGCCACTGAAAGCAAAAGAACAGTTGACTATGGGCCACTGATTTCCACCAGCTAGCATGGCCGCTCCCTAGCCCAATGCACACACCTGGAGATCATCTCAGGGCTGAGTTCAGCCTCCTGCTTGGAGATGCTGGTGCTAAAGGCGCTCCCCTTGCTCACCCAGTAGGTCTTCAGGGTCCTGAAGCCAGAGAGGGGAGGGTTTGGTGGGATGACCTGGTTAACGCACACAGCTGCCCCCTGGTGGGGAAACAATGCCAACTCCATGCAAGTATGGGAAGGCATGGGAAGAAAGCTAGGCAAGGGGGACAGTCTCAGACAGGAAGACAGCTGCTGGGATGGGGGAAGTTCCTGAAGGACAGCTGAGGGAGGACTCACACTTCGGACAGCAGCTTTCTCTTCTTCAGTTCGTTCCTCTCCTTTTCACTCAGACGCTCGGCTTCCCCATCCTGCACCAGCTGCAGTTTTGCCTGCACCAAGTCCTCCACACTGTCCACCTATGCCGGTGTATTATAGTGTGTTTGGGGGCGTATCCACCTACTAGACGGCAAACTCTATAAGAACAGGGACCGGATCTTATCTAAGCTTGGTATCACCTCAGATGCCCAGCACAGGGCTCAGTACACAGTAGGCACTTAACGTTTGTTAAATGGTTAGATAAATGAGGCAGCAAGGGCTCCAAGATTAGGTAGGGGGTAGGAAAAACTAGGGCAGGAGGAGCCACAGCACGATAGGAAGAAGCCCTGAGCTCCAGAAAGGCAGATTTCAAAGAGAATCCAGTTCTTATCTTACCCAAACCACAAGGGGCCAGACTTAGAGAGGGTTCTTCCTCTGCCTTATCCCCAACCCCACCAAGAAAGGAAGGCGCCACATTTCCTTCATCGTCCCAGTTATTTCTTTTTTCACCTCCTCCCTATATAAAGAGACAAGCCTCTGCTCCCCACAGGAAGTCACATAACCCGCCTCACTCCTCACAGCCATTAGGGCTCCAGCCCCACTTACAGCACGGAACACCCGGGGCCCACCAGGCACATTTTTGTCTACACGGATCCACTTGTTGGACATGGCCTTGCTGAAGCCCACCTTCCCACTGGGCAGTTTCTAGGAGAAGACAGACAGAGGATGATATTCCATAAGCTTTTATTAAGGGACTACAATGAGTTTTACTATGCACTTTTGCTAGCACTATGCTAGGTGCTGAGGAGTACAAGGATGAAAAGGATCCCTGTCTCCACTAAACTTACATTGGGATATAGCATGTAAACAGATAGCTAAATATGAGGTAGTCTAAGAGGAGAGAAAGCAATAACTAACGGGAATAAGAGAGGCTGAAGGAGGCGGAATCTGAGCTAAGGCACGAAAATGATATGGGAAAAGAGATCTGTGGGATCACAGGGGCTCACGTACTGGCCTAGAGGTGCCTTGAATGTAAGGCACTCTCCCCCCAGAGTGGAGAAGTCAGCCTTCGCCCTCCAACACACAACTGGCAGCCACATCTTGCCGCTCCTCCCTCTAAGAAATTTCTTGAATTCAAAGAACCATAGATCTAGAGCTGGGGGTGGGGAGCGGAGATGGGGGAAGGGTGGAGGGGGGTGGGGGCTGAGGGGTGTACTGTAGCGATAACCAAGCCCAACCCCTTCATTTTACAGATGAGGAAACTGAGGACCAAAAAGGCAAGGTAAGCAAAGGTCACACAGCTCTGAAGTGTCTCTAACAGAATTCAAACTCAGGCCTAAGTCCAGCACTCTAACCAGTCCACTTCTCCCCACTCATAATGGCAGATGCCCAGCTCAGACCCTTGCCACCTTGGCTAGCACTCAAGTCTCCTCCTTTCTCCCTTTTTTCTTCACTCAATCCCCAAAATCATCTTCCAAAATAATCACGTCATTTTTCTGCTCCAAAGCTATTAGTGAGTCCCTAACACCACCAGGATAAAACACTAACCTCATACAAGCCTAACATTTAAGGGTCCTCAAGATCTGGCTACAACTTACCCTTCCAGTACTACAGAATCAATTTGTTTCAAGCACTATGACTCCCTATTTCCGAACTTACTATCACATCTCTTCCCTCATTACATTGTTACGAAGAGTTCAATTCCTCCTCACATTTTCCTAGAACACTATGTTTGGATCCATTAGATTGTGAGCTCCTTGAGGTCAGGGGCTGCCTTTTGTCTCTCTTTGCATGCCCAACACCTAGTTCAGTGCCTAGCACATAATAAGTATTTAATGAATGTTTACCGATCGATTGATTTCTCCTTTGCTCCCATCACTTTGTACCCCATATTATTTGTGTGCACAAGTCCACCTCCCATCCTTCACTCCGTTACAACAACTTTTTAGGGGCAGGAACTCTATCTTTTAATCTTTATAACTGTCCTTAACCTATTATCATTTCTAGACTAGACAATGAATGAATATCTATTGAACCAAAGCAACACCCAGAACTAGCCTCCCCTAGGCTCTCTGAGTCAGTTAGTACCATGAGTTCACTCTGCACCAGACCCTCAGGAGGCAGGCTGTGAAAGACTCTGGCCTCATGGCTGCCATCCTGGGCTGTTTCCTGGCCCTCAGGTGTAAGCTCCCATCGTTGGGTAGAACGGAGTTCAGCTTCAATGACCTAGGCCCAGAAAAGAATACAGTTGTCAGGTCCAAGTCTTCCTCCTTAGGTCCATTTCCCCAATCTTTTCATTCTGCATCTTCTAATCCAGGTCACCTCCTCCCACCCAATTTCTAAGACATCATTACTAACTCTCCCCATCTCCTTCTCTCCCATGCCTCGATGACCCTTGATCCTGCCCCCATCCCTAGTCTTCCATTTCTGAGAGATGATTTCCCCCTCACACAGACACACCTCCATCCAGCTTCATCCCTCGCCCTCCATGCCCAGATGCGGCCTCTCCTCCTGCCCCATCCCTGGCCCTCCATGCCCAGATGCGGTCTCTCCTCCTGCCCCATCCCTGGTCGTCCGTGCCCAGATGTGGCCTCTCCTCCTGCCCCATCCCTGGCCCTCCACCCCCGGGACGCGGTCCTCCATCTCCAGGATGCGGCTGCTCCTCCTGCCTGGTCCCAGTCCCCACCTGGGCGCTCTCCAGCTCCACATGTGGCCGCCCCGTTCATCCCGCCGGCCCCTGCCCGGTTGCATCAGCCGGCCCTAGTCCGCAGCCCGTGCATCGCCTTACCTCCCCCAGCGCCTGCAGGCTTTTGACGGCGCCCACTACGACCTGGTGCTCCAGGCCCAGCGCGCTTGCCAGCTCCAGGCTGTCCAGGCCTCCATCGCCGCCCTCCAGCCGCTGCAAAAGCAACTGAGCAACCGGCCCGTCAGCCATGTCTGCGCCGTGAGGTAAAGAAGAGATACACCGGAACCGGAAGCGCCACAGACCGGAAGAGCGGGACCCGCCACCTTGGGTGTGGCGTGACAGGAGTACTAGCCTCGGGCTGCCATTTTGAGTGAGTCAGATGCGCCAACACTGGGCTAGGACGAAGAAGGGGAAAAGAGAAAGGCAGCGTCAGAGGGGCAGTTGAGGCAAAGTGGAAGACAGGCGGAGAGGGGAAGGGCAGCCTCTCCTCGTTGGGTCTCTTCGTGCTGTGTCCCCTAGCACCGACCTCACGGGTCCAGGCCCCCCCGCCCCCCCCCGTCTTCACCCCCACCCGCGGCCAGCCAAAGCCCACGTTGACCTTTGACCTGGGAGCTCCATATGGTAGCTCACGAAGTCCAAGGAGCCAGACCCCAGAGCCAGAGTACGCAGGTACAGAGCTTCAGGGCTAATGCCTGGAGGGAACCCAGCCTGTGCAAGCCGCCCGGGACCCTGGTGCCACAAGGAAACAAGCCAGAATACTGGAGCAGAGAGACCACCAGCCCCAGCCCCAGCTCCACACTGGTTCCTGCCTGGCCTAGGGTGGGGCTGGAGGCCAGAGATGTGGCTGCCTATCTTGGCTCCCTCCCTGTGACCTCTGAATACCTTGGGACCCGCAGGTTCTTCCCCCATCGTTAGTAAAATAATTCCTTTCCTACCCTTGTCACAGAGTCCTTTGTGCTTTGTAAACTGTGAAGCACTACAAAAATGAGGGTTGTTGTTTTCATTAAAGTTCTCTGGGTTCTGATGCTCTGAGGGTTTTTTAGTCATTACAGACAGTTCTTGCTTTATGTATATTAACATGGGAAATTCGACTTCAGTAAAGAATTTTAAAAGAAATTTGAATGAGGATCTGATTGAGCTGCTAGCTGCACAGATTGCAGAAGAAGAAAGGGAAGTTTTGGAACTTGAGGTTGAGCCAAAAAGGTGTGAGATGGAATAGTTAGCAGAAGCCTCTCATCATTTGAGTGTTTTTTTTTTCTTGTATTGAAAAGATGGATCCAACTATTTCGAGATTTTTAACAATTCAAAGACTAGTTGAGGATATTACTACTTGCTATGATCAGATATATGAGGGAGTAAAAAGGGAGCACTGCCCAAACATTTCTCCATAGTTTCATAAAAATAGTTGCTCAGATAACCACCAGTGATAAAGGCTAAGTGCAGTGGATGGGAAAGGAGCCATATATTGCACACCTATGTTAACTTGACTGTATAGTACTGTGCATACTTTATCATTAACGTTAACTTTCATTTTATGATTCTGTTTATTATCATGGTGCAGTATTTGATATATCTGCATTTCAGTATATTTTATGACATGTAAAGGTATTATTTTTGTGTATACTTTTGTTATATAGACTAACTGAAATGGGTAGGGGCAAATTGGTATTATGTAAAAATCGATATACATAGAAGTCTTCCAAAGAGTCCACTTACCTAAAGCAAGAACTGTCTGTTCTGGCTACCTGCTGTGTGCCTGGCCCTGTCTTTGGTGCCTGGTGGGTCGAGGAGAGGAGAGAATTATGGCTGTTAAGGCATTTTGTAATTTCCAAAGTACTTTTCCACAAAGATCATAGAGCTAGAGCTGAAAGTGACCTCAGAGGCCATGAAGTCCAACCTTGTTGTATAGGTGAGAAACTAAGGTTGTTGTAATTTCACTTAAAAACCACAGCAGTGATGTTGGGTTAGCAGGGTTCAAGGATTATTTATGGTCAGTGCCTTGCACGTTGTAAGCATTTGTATAATGTTTGTTGAATTGTGGAATTGAATTTGACAGGTGGAGAAATAGGCCCAGAGAGAAAGGAGTCAATTAACAAGGTCACACAGCAGAGCTAGGACTAGAACTGAGGTTTGCTCATGCTCAAACTGGGCTTTCTATTATTCCCCCCCCCCATTTATCCCCCATATTGCTGGGGAGACAGGATCTATGCCCATAAAAGGTTAACAAGTCTATCTAGTCCTTATTATCTTAATATTTACAATAATGACAACTTACATTTCCATAATACTTTAAGGTCTACAAAGCACTTTCCTTCGAACCACCCTGGGATGTAGTTAGTGCAGTTATTAATCATCTGGATGAGGAATGCTCAATTATGACCAATGAGGAAATAGAGACCCAGACTAAAGGTGACTGACCAAAAATAGCAAATGGTAGTACCAGTATTTGAGCTCTGCTCTTCTGACAACACTGCTTGGGTAGACACAGCTTGAGTCTCTGAGAAGGTCTAAGGAAGAATTCTCCTTGCTTTGAACCTCCACCAGAGTGGGGAACATTTGGCCTGGAGGCCAATGTGGCCTTTGACATAGAACAGATCCTTTTATTAAGGGGATTTGTTCTGTGAAGTTTGGATTCAGTCAAAGGGCCACACTTGAGGTCCTAGAGGGCCACATGTGGCCTCGAGGCCACAGGTTCCCCACCCCTGCTCTAGACTCAGCCTCTCACACCTGTTTTGCAGAACCAGCTGGTTGTGTTGGAATACAGTTGGAATGAAGAAGCCCTTAGGCCCTGAGGCCATCCCTCCCCCAACCTAATGACCTTTTTTTTGGCTTTTATCTGAGAGATCCTGCCACTCACTAGTCTAAACTACTCTTTTCTCTTTTCCTTGTCTTTAAGAATTCCCTTCTGTTCTCTGGACCTAAATCCTGGTCTGGAGCTGACTCTTGGACCTACCTGATCACCTGCTCTCTTGTCTCATGGCCACTGTTCCTCTTGCACTAATGAGGTTTTTTTTTTCTCCTGAGTTCCCTCTCCTGTAATTTACTGTAAGTTATTGTAATTTGTTCTGGCACAGCCTTTTAATGCTGAGTGTGAATTTCTCCACCCCACCCCCAGCTTCCAACCCCAGGCTGAATTCTCAAGAGATACCAGGGGTGCACTAGAACCTGGCATTTGAATTCAGAAGACCTAGCTACTAGACACAAATCCTGGACCTATTACCTGTGTAACCTAGGACAGTTCATTTGCCCTTGTCAGCCTTAATTTCCTTATTTATAAAATGGTAAAGTGGACTAAGGGGCCTTCCAGTATTAAATCCTAATAAGACTGGACCACCATACTGAACCCTTTAATCCAGGAAGGCACACTCTGTCACTGTCTTATTGTCTGGGCTGAGCCCAGTCTTAGGTTCTGACAAGCTTCCAAGAAACCATATGTCTTAGAGGAACAGGTATGTTTGGCACTGCACTGGGCCTCTTTTCTTCTTATTTACCAGGTGTAGGGATTGTTTCATTCTGTCTGTTTCCCCAGTGCCTACCAAACAGCAGACAATTAATAAATGTTGATTGGTTGATTCCAGAGGGCTCAGCCCAGAACTTGAAGAAAGGAATTACAGATGTTGCCAGAAGGGGTCCTTCATGGCCGTTGAGTCTCTTTCGTTCTTCCCTTCCCAAACCTTATCTTGCCAACACACTATGTCTCTTTTTCCTTCTCTGGCTCCCCAGCCCCCAACTCAACCAGGCCAAGCCGTTTGGGTTACAAAACCTCAGCAGTTTGTGGAAGACCACAGTGCCCATTTGCCCCTATCCCCTCAAGTACAAAGGCCTCTTGCCTAATGGTAGAGGAGCCACACAGAGTGTGAGGATTAAAAAGGTACCCTTGGTCAGTCCCACTGGCAGGCTTCTGGTCTCTGAAGAAGCCAAGATGTAAAAGTATTGCATTAAAACTTGGGATGGGGAGGAGGGGGCTTCAACTTGCGATTAGGTGATCCTTAGTCAAAAATAATGTCCAGAGTATTCTTGTTCAAATATGGATTAGATTAGGTCACCTCTGAACTCTAATCCTACTCTAGGAGTCAGGGAGAGCAGCTAATCCAAACCTTCATTTTACATATGAGGAAATTAAACTTCAAAGAGGGTAGGGAGTTGCCCAAGGTCACAAGGCTCTAAGTACACCTGGGACAGAACTAGCATGGTCATAGAAAGAGTCAGGGATTTTTCAGTCCAGACAATCTGTGTTTGAATTTCACTTTTGTTATTTTCTGTATGGTGGTTTTGAAACAAGTGTTTTGCTTTCTGTAGCTGTTTCCTTATATGAAAAATTAGGTTCCCTTCACTTGAACCGAGGTCATCTGACTCTAAATTCAAAATTCTATGCACCCAACTAAGTTTTGCCCTGTCCTGCCAGTCACATATGACGATCACTCCCCACATTCTTCCCAAGAATCCCCCAGAATTAACCTTCTGAGACCCTGGTATAAGTCCTGGTTAAGCCTGAGTCTGAAAGCTAAATGACAAGACTGTGGGGCTTAGCCCCAGACCTCTGAGCAGCACCCATTTAGTCACTTATGGTGGTACTGCTCCTTTGTCCACCCAGGGTCTGACCTGGCACCATTCATGCCTGTGAGTGGATGAAGCCTTTGGAGCTGAAGCAGGGCTGGGGAAAGTGGCTGTGGCTGAGCACGGGAACCTCCCGTTCCTGGGGTTTCCAGGTTGGGAGGCCGAGATGAGGAGATAAGACCCCAGGGGTCGTGTGGATGGTCAATACTGCTGGCCAGAAGGCCTGAAGATTGAGGTTGGGACCCCATGGGGGTGGGTCTGGTACAAGGAGGGCCCCTTTCCTGAGCTGAAGGATTCCAAGAAGCTCTGGAGAAGGGCCTGGGGGTTGGCAAGGGGGTCAAGAGTTTACCACTTCTCCCGCCCAGCTCACCTCGACTTTTAAGAAACCGGTGAATAAGTAGGGTAAACTGGAATCGGGAGATTCGGGGAGAAGGGGGGAGGGGCTGGCCAGCTTGTCACGTGACTCGAACCGGGTCCTGGCTTCCCTCCCCCTTCAAGAGGAGCTGTAGGCGTCCCCCCCACAACGCGTGGTCATTCCTCATTGGCTCGTGGCTGTGGCCAATAGAAAGCGGCCATCTGGGAACCCAGCGTTCCGAGGCGCAGCCTAAAGTGCTGCGCCGGCTCGGGGCCAATCGGGAGGGGCCTTGCGCGTCCCGGAGCCAATGGGCGGGCTTAGGGGGCGGACCCAGGGCCGAGCGGCGTTGGTTTGAGGGGGGGCCGGGTATAAAGGCGGTCGGTGGTCGGCCGCGGCTGTCCCTACTGCAGAGCCGGAGTGCTCCTGTCGCCTGCATATCCTGTGTCCGGACCCGGTCCCAGCCGCCCCTACCTGACTTTTCCTGTCATGCTGCCGCTCCTGCTGCTGGGCCTGCTAGGCCTGGCCGAGGCCGCCGAGCCCGTGGTCTATTTCAAGGAGCAGTTCCTCGACGGAGGTAAACTAGGGGCGACCGGGCCCGCGGCCCCGCCCCCGTTCGGGGCGTCCCGGGCCCTCCCGAGTGCCTCGCCGGCATTGCCGGGCCCTGCCCGCCCCAGCGGGGCTTGCTGGCTAGGGTACCTCCTGCCGGGGTGGGAGGACGTTAGAGGGCCCGCGCGCACTCGCGCTGCCGCTGTCACGGGGGGAGGGGACGGGGTCGCGCCCCGGCCGCTCTTGTCATCCCAGGAGCGTGGGAGGCTCTGCGGCCGGCGGAGTCCCGCTCCCCTTGGGACGGCGCCGCATCCCCGCGCCGCATCCCCACCCCGCCCGGTGTGGTGGCTACTGCCCTCCCCGGGGGCCCATCTTCCTCCATAAGCCCCGAGGGTGGCCTACATTGGGTCCCTCGGGCCATCCCTCCTGCAGCCACCTGCCGCCGGCCACGGCCTTTATTTCCCTCGACACCTTCTCCAGCCTGTGCTGAGCCTGATGCTTGGGGGTGGGGGGGAAATGAGTGGCAGGGAGGGTCCAAGGACAGAGCCCCTGGGCCCAGCCTGAAGCTCGGAGCATTAGACTTGGAACCCCTCTTTACTTCTGATCCTGTCTGTGCCCATGGAAACCTGGGGTGGGGGTCAGGGTTGGTTCCTGGAGAGTTAAAACATGCCCTTATGAACATGCATAAATTGAGGCACCAGGCAAGTCACTTCATCTCCGAGGCTCTGCTTTTTTATTCACTGTAAAATGAAGAGGCTGGTGGCATTTCAGCCCTAAATCCTGCCTCAGTGCCTTGTTGACCTTGTGTAAGCCCTTCCTTTTTAGGGCTTAATTTCCCTTTTCACAAGATGAAGGAGTTTAGACTACATGGCCTTTAAAAGGTCTATCCAATTCTGACATTTTGGGGGCCTGAGATTGTATGTCATCTAGCTGGAGATGGTTGTTGGAGGTCTCTAGAATGAGCAGAGTCCCTTGGGAATGCTCAGCTCTCTGAAGCTTCTTTGGAAGGCTAGGTCATGATGGGCAGGGGTAGAAAGATGGTCACAGATTCTTCCCACAACATGAGGACACTAACTTCCTTTTCTCCTCAGATGGTTGGGAGGATCGTTGGGTGGAATCCAAGCACAAGAATGACTACGGCAAGTTTAGGCTCTCTTCTGGGAAGTTCTACGGTGATGAAGAGAAGGACAAAGGTAAGGGGGCTGCCTCTGGTGGACCAACTCCAATTTTGTGTAATATTGGAGAAGTGTCCTTTTCTTAATTTAGGCCTCAATTTCCTCATCTATAAAGTGAGAGGATTAGTATAAAGGGTTAGGTTTAGCTTTCTTAAGGTCCCTACGAACTCTGAAAGTTCCTCTGATTTCATTGAGGCTGAGCCCATGCAAGGGGATGGGAGTCAGGATTGGACCTGGGACAGAAAACTAAGACCCTCACTTACCCTGGGGTAACTTTCTCACCATGCCTGTAGGGCTACAGACAAGTCAGGATGCCCGATTCTATGCCCTGTCCTCACGCATGGAGCCCTTCAGCAACAAGGGTCAGACGCTGGTGGTTCAGTTCACTGTGAAGCACGAGCAGAACATTGACTGTGGCGGTGGTTACGTGAAGCTGTTCCCTGCTGGCCTAGACCAGGCCAGCATGCATGGAGACTCAGAGTACAACATCATGTTTGGTAAGTGTCCGTAGGATTGTTTCCCCCTCCTGCTATGATTCTGGGCATAGAGGTGCCTAAGATGAGAGGCTGAGGTTGGCTGTCTCATCAGTGGGAAGGAAAGGGACTTGACCCCAGGGTCTCTCTCTCTCTCTCACTTGCCCTTCATAGTGACTGGGAAACTGGGAGAGAGGAGCCCTGGGTTCTTTGATCACTTCCGCCATTCTCCCTTCTTCAGGCCCTGACATCTGTGGCCCAGGGACCAAGAAGGTTCATGTTATCTTTAACTACAAAGGCAAAAACATGCTGATCAATAAGGACATTCGTTGCAAGGTGAGCAACCTAACAGATGGTGAGGCAGAGGGAAGGGCCCAAGTCCTGTGAGACTGTTCCTTCATAACTACTGTCCTCCCACTGCTTATAGGATGATGAGTTCACTCACCTGTACACCCTGATTGTTCGGCCAGACAACACATATGAAGTAAAGATAGACAATGTTCAAGTAGAATCAGGCTCAATGGAAGATGACTGGGATTTCCTGCCTCCCAAGAAGATCAAGGATCCTGAGGCCAAGAAGCCTGAGGACTGGGACGAGCGAGCCAAGATTGACGACCCCACAGACACAAAGCCAGATGTAGGTTGCTTGTCGTTGGGAACTCTTCCTGGCTAATCTCTGTCCAGTAACCATCCATCCCTTCCCATTCCCTTTTCCTTCTACCCCCCAACTGGGAGAAAAAGGGTTTCCAGAGGCCTCATGACTGACATTTACTTATTGATCCCAAGGACTGGGAGAAACCTGAACACATTCCTGACCCTGATGCTCAGAAGCCTGAGGATTGGGATGAAGAGATGGATGGGGAGTGGGAGCCACCAGTGATCCAGAACCCTGAGTACAAGGTAAGGCTGGGAGGTTGCCTGACGGGGCCTGGAGAGTGGGAGGACAATGGGCGGAGTGGCAGCCCATGCCCGACACTTTCCATTTTTCCCAATCCCCTCTTTAGGGTGAATGGAAGCCCCGACAGATTGACAATCCTGACTACAAGGGCAAGTGGTTACATCCTGAGATTGACAATCCTGAGTACACACCTGACCCCAACCTTTATGCATATGACAGCTTTGGAGTGTTGGGCCTAGACCTGTGGCAGGTGAGGAGAACGTCACTAAATCTGGGATACTGCTTTGCACTCTGCCAAGGGTGAAGTGGAGAGTTCAGGCCCCATCTCTCTGACCCTTTTCTCTCTTTGTAGGTGAAATCTGGTACCATCTTTGATAACTTCCTTGTCACCAATGATGAGTCCTATGCAGAAGAGTTTGGTGAAGAGACCTGGGGGGCCACAAAGGTAACTTTTTCTTCCTTAAGGGAAGGATGCAGTGCAAGGGTCATCTCCATTTGGGGTGAAGGAAGGCCAGACTTCTCTGGGAGGACTTTTCTGTGCCCCCCGCCTCCCATTCCAGGCCCAGTACTACTTTCAGATACCATAGAGTCTAGGGGCAGGAGGGATTGGGATAGGGGTGGGGTGGGGAGAACAGGCTGTGAGGTGGAGGTGGTGTGTACTTCTGGTAGGAGGCTGAAAAGAAGATGAAGGAACAGCAGGATGAGGCTGAACGGCAGCGTGAGGAAGAAGAGGAAAAAAAGCTGAAGGAGGAAGAAGAGGCTGGAGAGGACAAGGATGATGAGGACAGGGATGAAGAGGACAAAGAGGACGAAGAAGAGGATGATAAGGAGGATGAGGAAGATGAGGATGGTGCCCAGCCCAAGGATGAGCTGTAGGGGGCTGCTGCCTACCTGGCGAGGGCCAGGACTGAGGCTGGGAGCACCCCGGAGGGCCAGGCCGGGAGCCAACTAATGTCTCTATGAGACTGGAGAACTGTTTCCAATGGGTGGGATTGTTTGTTTGGGGTTGGGTGTGGTTTTTTTGGGGGGGTTTTTTGTTGTTTTTTAAACTGATGTCTGTCTTCATCCATTCTCCCTCAGGTCCCTCTGTCCCTGTCAGCCTCTTGGGGATGGCAGATAGCGTGGGGCACCTTCAGCCATGGGCTCGGGAGCATGGGGATCCAGGGCGTCACTGCATGGATGCTCAGCCTCCCTATTGACTACCCAGGGCTAGAGATTTCTAAGCTGCCTCCTTTCCCCAATTGGCTTCAAGTCCCGGCTCCTTCGGTTTTTTTTCCCCATCCTCAGGAGCCAGAGAGAAGGGAAGGGGTCTGTCAGCCTGGCCCTGCCCTTAGGTATCCCATAGCACTGAGGGGGGCTAGGGTTTGGCCAATAGTGCCTAAGCCAAACTCTTTGCTCCCTTTTTTCCCTCTGCCAGGGCTGAGGGCAGGGGTGGGGGCAGAGCCCCTGTTGGTGGGGGGGTAGGGAGGGAGTGTCAGTTCTTGCTTGGTCACATTGAGAATGTAAGAACAACAAAAAAGAAATTTCTATTAAATTAAGTTTTGTGTCTCCCTCATGTGTTTGATTTCTTAGAGGGGGGAGCAGCGTAAGCTTCCCAGTTCTCTGAACTGCTGCCCAGCTCTGAGCTGGTGAGGTGGAACAGATAGATCCCTGGGGTTGTTCTGGTCAGCATGAAGCATCTGTCTGGTGCCTGCTCTGGCCAGAGAAGATGGAACAATTTCGTTCTCTCTGGCCTCTGCCTCTGGTCTATTTCCTTTCCCCACCTGTGTCATAGGGCTCAGAGTTCTGAACAACTGGAGAGACCTTGGTCCATGGCCTCACTCCAGGAGCCCAAAGACTGGATTACGAAGGAAAGCTTTTTTGGAGGACCTGTTAACAAAACATGAGCCTAACAAACTTGACTTTTAATATATAAAACAGAAGGTATATAAAAGTTAACTATTGAGTTTATAAGTAAGATTTAATGTGATGATAACACTGTGTCCATTTATCTTCTGGAAAACTTATTTTTTATTGATACTCTATTCTAAATTTTTTTTTTCCATCAGTGTCACTAGCTACCACTTCCCAACACCAAACTCCATCTACCCTGGTAGTAACATAGTCAAGGGAAAAAATTCACATAATAGCAATGTCTGAAAATGTGTATTCGTTCTACACTACGGTCTGTTGTCCACTCTGCCTAGGGAGGCCTGCCCCCAAGTTTTCTACAGTTATCACTGGTCATTTAGTTGATAAAGTGCTTTGTCTTTCAGAATTATTTTTCTTTATTGTCAGCATATAAATTCTGGCTCTATGCTACTCTGCATTACTATGTACAAGTTTCTAGGTTTTTTTCCTCAATCAGTCATTGGCAGAAACAGTCATCCCCAAATAATGGGCACCCATTTCCAGCTTTTTGTCACAATAAAAAGTGCTGCTATGAATTTTTTTTTAACATATGGGTCCTTTTCCCTCTTAACCACTTAGTGGGGTGGGTAGGTGGTGGGGCATACATTCCAGTGATTGCTATGTCAAAGGGTATATTGTATACATACACAGTTTGGTGACTTGGAATAATTATAATTTCTTTCCAGAATGATGGGACAAGGATTATTTTTTATCTTGTGTTATGACCAAGATATTTATAATGTGTTAGATTATGAAGTTGAGAGCCTGTGATTGTAGCTGTTTCTATCCCCAAGGCTCAGCATAGACTGATTTGTGCACGGCAGGTATTAAGTTGCTTGAATGGAGGAAATGAAAGTGAAAACAATACTCAGGGCTGAGTTCCAGAATAAGGATCCTAAAGAGGGTGTGGCTATTGTCAAGATTGGGAGGTTGAGAGAATTTGGTACTAGGCTTGGGTTTGAAGGGAGTAGTGGGCCTCAAGCTGTGTAGACTGCTAGCGAATACTAGAGAGGAGGGAGTGAAGGGGACTGAACAAGTCCAGAGAGAGACCTAGAAATGACGGTTGATCTGGCAGATGAGGTCTCCAAAGGAGAACCTGCAAAGAGTGTTTTACGATGATATCATTTGATCCTCACAACAGCCCTGGGAGGTGCTATTATCCTCATTTTACAGATGGGGTAACTGATACAAACAGATTAAGTGACTTGCTGGACAGAGTCTGAAACTGGGATTTGAACTCGAGGCTTTCTGATTCCAATCCCAGCTCTCTGTATCCACTGTGCCACCCAGCTGGCCCGAAGAAGTGCCTCATTTTAGCAAAGGAAGGTGAGCTGGACTGCATCCAGATGAAGTCAACAAACAGGATAATGAGGATCCGCATGAGGGAAGGAGACAGGTAAGGTGGGGCATATGTGGCCTTCAAGAAGACGAGGGCTTGTTAAGCTTGGCGCCTGGGCCCAGAACTAAGATCTCCGGATGGAAGTTACTGCCTAAAAAAGTAGAGTTGTCCCAAAGCTGTGGTGGGCTTCTCTTCACTAGGGGCCTTTGAGCCACGTGTTAGTGATATTATAGGGATCTCTGAGCAGGGATAGATGAGATGGCCTCTGAACCTTCTGTTATTGTAGTGTCCTTCAAGGTCATTGGGTCCTACTCCCCGCCTTCATTTTGTAGATGAGCAAACAAACCATGTCCCAGAGATGAGAAGGGTCATCAAAATTCACCCAGGGGGCAGGCAGAATCCAGATTCAAGTCCCTTAATTTTATCTTCACTGCTCTTTTTTGCTACAACTATCTATTGTATTGTGTGCCTACTTTTAAGCTGTATCCTCCCTGAGGTCAGGAACTCTCATTTGTGTGTTTGAGAAAGTTAGTAGTGGTCACAATTGATGAGCTAAATATTGCTATACTTTGTAGAACCAAGTGTCCCTCCCTGGCCACAAAGTCCCCTTGTCTGTTGTCTCCTCTTACTAGAATTTAGCTGGACTGTATTTGTACCCTTGGTACTTAATACTTAACACAATGCTTGTTGAGTAGCATGTGCTTAATAAAATGCTTGTTCATTCATTCATTAATATGTTTACTCAGTGAACTTAGCAAGCTGGTGGATGAGAAAGAGATGAACTAGAATGGAATTTGACAAATATATTTATTAAGGCTGACAAGGTGGCACAATGGATAGAATGGCCTGAAGTTAGGAAGACTCATCTTCCTGAGTTAAAATCTGGCCTCACATACTTACTAAACCCTAGGCAAATCATTTCACCCTATTTGCCTCAGTTTCCTCATCTGCAAAATGAGTTGGAGAAGGAAACGGCAGACTACTCCAGTGTCTTTGCCAAGAAAATCCCAAATGGGGTCACAAAGAGTAGGACAAGACAACTCCTTAACAACAACATCAGCAGCAACGATGTATTGTTCTAGATGCTAGAAACTCTCA
This sequence comes from Phascolarctos cinereus, assembly GCF_003287225.1. Lineage (NCBI taxonomy): Eukaryota > Metazoa > Chordata > Mammalia > Diprotodontia > Phascolarctidae > Phascolarctos > Phascolarctos cinereus. The sequence goes on from NW_027555847.1 coordinate 659,592,472, forward strand.
AAAAGCTTACACTCTATTGGAGATACATGTTCATTTATAAGCAGGGATGTACTGCAGCTATTGAGCCAATCAAACTGATCGTGTGCATCAAAATTATCATCAAAAATTAGCAGGCGCAATTTATTGTTTTGCTGATAATACTCTAGACCAGACGTATCAAACACTAAACCTGTAGCCCATGACACTCCTGAATGTGGCCTAAACCAGATTAAAATGTAATTGGGAAATACTTTGCAAAATAAATAAAGATACAATAAAATGTAGATAATATATGGTTTTCCTGCAGGGATTCATATGTAGTTCAGTGACTACCATTTCTGTTGAGTTTGATATCACTGCCTAAACTTAAGAAAGTGATGAAGAAAATGTTAACAATGCAAATTAAACATAAAAGTGTATTGTGCTACATTTTTTTTTCCAGAGTATGCTGTTAAAAATTTACTAGCACATCCCTGGATAAGTAAATACAAGAAATTTCTAGAGAGAGAACTAACAAATGGGAACAAAAAAGGCCTCCCGGGGAGGTGGCATGCCTGAGCTTTGAAGGAAGCTAGGACTTCTACCAGTTGAGGTGAGAAGAGATATTCCATCACATTTCCCCCCAACTAGATTCTTTGATATTAAGGCTGTCAATGGAATTCAACAAACATTAAGTTACTACAATGTAAAAATGCTCAACTAGGCCCTGGATAGACAAAAATCTAGAGGCATCACAGAGGTGGGAGAGTCCTTAAAAAGTGTAGTGTCACCTGAAGCCAAGCTAGGTGTATTGACAGCTCAGGCCCTGAAGCCATTATGTAGGGAGTCAGTCCTTGTGGGAGATCTGAACAGGCAAGTGCTTCATGCTAAGACACCTGTGCCTCCTGTCTCCCCAGCAGTTGAAGACTTACAGGTGAAAATTCCTGCCACCAAAGTCTTTGGCATTACCAAATGGTTCAACATTACCCATGAAAATTATATTAAACAATCGGATGCTTTGCTGCTGCACCCTGAACTCGGCCATCCCTCTATCTGTTGTCTCTCTCTGGTAGGATGTGAACTCCAAGACAGCTCGGAGAGTCTTTATCTCTGGTGCTTTGCAGAATGAGCACTTGATAGATGCTTCATTCATTCAAGGTTCATTCATTCAAGGACAGAATGGTCAGTGAAAGCCTTAGTATTAAGGGATGCAAAGTAGAGGGGTGATGCAAGCTAGGTGGTTTTGCTGAAATAACTTAAATTTTCTTGAAAGCATAGGCTTTGCTGGGAGGGGAAGGACTTGATGGTGTAGGGGATAGGTAAGTATGGAGATGAGGCACTGGAGAAGAGCTGGAACATGCAACAGCCTGGCTCCACCCACCCTTACAACCCATTACAAATGAGGCTGAAAGGTGACAGTACCAGGTTTGAACACCTGTTCTTCTATTTGCTACCTGTGTGACCTTGGACAAGTCACTGAAACATCTCTGGGCCTCAATTTCCTCATCTGTAAAAAGAAAGGTTTGGACTTGTAAAGTCCCTTGCAGCCCTAAATCTATCACACTGATCTCTTGGGCCATTTTGTGACAACATAACGCTACCCCAAACAATGACGTCACCATAAGAGAAGCCTCTAGCACGCAAGCTCCAAGGGACAAGGTGAGGCGGGGAAGCTGTGCTGCCCCTGCGACAACGACAAGGTGGTTCCTCTGTACGCATGACCGGGAGAGAAAGGTCTTTTTTTTTCCCGTTCATCGACCCCTGTCACGTGATCAGGGTCGCTGCGCTCGCGCCTCTCCGTCCTTCGTCTCGTCACGAGGCGCGCATGACCGGGAAGCAGTTCCCGGCGTGGCTCAGGGCGCTAAGATGGCGGCGGCGTGAGTTGCATGTTCCCGTGTGTCTACTGTCCCGGGGCCGCCGCGTCGGACGGAGCGAGGGACGGACCGGACGGACGGAAGCTATCGCTGCCGCCGCCCGCCCGGCCCAGCCATGGCCGTCACCGTCACCTTGAAGACGCTGCAGCAACAAACGTTTAAGATCCGCATGGAGCCGGGGGAGACGGTGAGGCCGGGGCCGGGGACGGATGCCGGGACGGGACAGCACAAGTCCGACTCGCCTTCGCCCTTCTCCTCGCGGGGCGGGCCAGACGCAGCCCCTGCCCACCTGCTTCCCCTCGCTCTCATTCCAGGCTTCTCAACCCCATTCCCTCTTCCCTGAACCCTGTCCCCCGTCCTTGTCTCCCCCTTTCTCTCCTGTCCCTTGCCCCCTAATTCCTCCTCTCCATTACCACTACATTCTCTTTTCTCCCTCAGCGGTCAGCTGCTCTTCCACCTCTCTGTTTTAATGGGCCTTTTGGGGAGCCACCCCCAGAGCTGCTTTTTGGGCAAGGGAGAGGTTGCTGGCAGAGCTATGGTCCCCTTTGGGAGGGGAGGAACGAAGATGATGACGACAGTAGTAGTTTACATTTTGATAACTGAGCTGTGGCTTCCCCCCTCAACCACCTGAAAAGTGGGTGGGGGAATTGTCCCTATAACTAAAGGAGCACGGGGGGGAGAGCCTAGGGTGACACAGGGTAGACAAAGAATTATTGCCCCACATATCCTGGGCACTTGCTTCAGCTGTTGTGACTCTGGGCTGAGGCAGGGAAGGGATTATCTCTCCTTTTACAGACCCTGTTGAACTAAATGGACTCTAAGGTCCCTTCTAAATCCCCTGATCTCTAAATCCTCTGCTTATATGAAAGATGAGGAAATTGAAGCCCAGAAAAAAAAGAAGGGGACCTGCTTAGGTTCACACAATAAGAGCTGGGATGAGAAATCAAAGCTTCTCACTTCTAGCCTGGGCTACTTTCCATGTTGGCATGTTCCCCTTTCCTCCTTTGGTCCCCAAAGTGCTGAGGGCCCAATCCAAAAAGCTCTACCCTTCTCTCTACTCCCTGATCTCCTGACTCTCACTATGTAACCCATGGGCAAATCTTTCTGTTTTGGACCTCAGTTTCCCTCTCTATTAATAGAAGGGGTTGGGTTCTTTTCCTAAATTCCGACCTAAATTCTGTGATTTCTTCCTCAGGTGAAGGTGCTCAAGGAGAAGATTGAGGCTGAGAAGGGTCGTGATGCCTTCCCTGTGTCTGGACAGAAGCTTATCTATGCGGGAAAGATTCTCAGTGACGATGTCCCCATCAGAGACTATAAGATTGATGAGAAAAACTTTGTGGTTGTCATGGTGACTAAGGTAAGGACAAGTAGGATCCTGGGGTAGTGGGAAGGAGACTAGAAGACATTCCAACTATGGGGTGTCCTAGATAGATCAGGCCTAGCCAGGGTGGAGTCTGTTCCCCAGCTATGTTGGGGCTGATAAAAACAAGGCTCTGACATATCTTCTCTTTGGCCTTCTCAGGCCAAAGCTGGGCTTGCCACTTCGGCGCCTTCGGAGCCCTCTGCCCCTGCTGCTGCCAACACCCCGGAGCCCTCCACACCTGCCCCACCAGCTCCCACCATTGTTGCCATGCCCCTACCCCCTCCAGCCCCCAGTGAGGAGAAGAAGCCCACAGAGGAGTCAGCTGCTGGGACACCTCCAGAGGCTGGGCCTGGGTAAGGTCTTCCCAGGGTGGGGTTGGGGGACTCCTGACTCTGGGCTTTTCATGCTTTCGGATCTCTGTATTGGAAAGGGACCTCTGAGGGCATCAATTCCAATTCCTTCCTTTATAAACAAGGCAGCCAAGGCCTAAAGGAGTTAAATGACTTATTCCTTCTATGTCATTCCTGATCACTTTGTCATCCAGCCTCTGTTTTAAGACTTCCAATAATAGGGAACTGACTGCTGAGGCAGCCCATTTCATTCTTGGATAGCTCTAATTTTTTAGAAGTTTTTCCTTAAATTGAGTCAAAATCTGCCTGTTTGCAACTTGAACCCATTCCACTCAGTGCACTGTACAGTGTACTCCAAGGTACTGGCTCTGGTGTCTGAGGATCTGGGTTCAAGTCCCAGGGCTGACACTTTATGTTGTGTGAACTTGCATATGTCCTGTAACGCTCCCTGGGGCTCAGTTTCCTCATCTATAAAATGAGAGCGTTGACTAAATGGCTTCCAAAGTCCGTCCCTGCTCAAATTATATGATTCTGTGATCCAAGTTTTACCCTTTGGAACTCTGCAGAATGAATCTGATCCAAGGCTCACATTTATGAGACTGCTCCCATGCTTCCCCAAGTCTTTTGTCCCCCTTCTCAGAGAGACCTAGGGCCCCTAGGATGGTGGAGAGATTCAAGGTGAGAGGGAGGTGAGGAGCCCGAATCAGAGGGCACAGAGTCTGAATGCTGGAACGCAATCTCAGAGGCCAACTGAGAGCAACCTGTTCCTAATCAAGAATCCTTTCTAACAACACCTCCAACCCATGGTTGTTGGGCATCTACTGAAAACTCCTAGTGAGGGAGCTCATGGCCTCCCAAGGCAGCCTCAAGCTACTTTGGGACAGCTGTCCTTGTTAGGAAGTTTTTTCTTACATTAAGCCTCAGTCAGTTTCTCAGCAGCTTCCCATTGCTCTTATTTCGAGCAGTAGTCTTCCACGTGATAGCCCTTCAGATCCTAAATGGCTCTCCTGTAGCCTCAGATATGCTCTTTCCTACCCTAAACTTCTTCAGTTCTTTCAGTTGATCCTTATGGGACCCATTCTCCCATCCTCTTACCATCTTGCTCACCTGTAGTGCCCAGAACTGAAGTGTCCGCCTCTCATGTGGTTTGATCAGGGCAGAATAGAGCAGAACTTTTGCTTTCCTTGCTTTGAACAGCGTGACTCTCTGAGAAGCCTTGGATTGTTCTAACTTTCCTTTTTTGGCTGCTTTGTCACATTGCAGAATTGTATTGAGTTTGTAGTCTGTGACAACTCCCAGATCATCACCACGGGCACTGTGCTGTCTAACCAGCTGAATTTTTGAACCCAAGTATACAATTTAACATCAATCCCTATTAAACTTGACCTTATTCAATTTGGTCCTCGATTCTAGCCAAGCTCTTTTTAGATTCTGACTCTATTATCCAGCATTTTAGCTCCCTCTCTCTCCCAACTTGGCATCTTCCACAAATTTGACAAGCTTGCCTTCAGTGGTTTCATCCAAGTCATTGATAAAAATGTTTCTGTCAACTCTACAGCTCTCTTCCCTCTTCAGGGAGCAGCGGGCAGGAGGATGACGCAGCCTCTACACTAGGTGGGTGGCTGGGTGGTGGGGCACCAGAACGAGGGCCTTGGGGCAGGGGGGTGGGTAAAAGGAGGAAAGGGGGCTGGAACCAGGCCCAGTCACCCCAGAGCCTTCCTTCTGTATCTTTAGTGACAGGCTCCGAGTATGAGACGATGCTGACAGAAATCATGTCCATGGGCTACGAGCGGGAGCGTGTGGTGGCTGCCCTGAGAGCCAGTTACAACAACCCCCATAGGGCTGTGGAGTACTTGCTGACGGTGAGCTGGTTCCCTAATCTTCCCTGGGCATAGAGGAGGTGGGGCTTCATCTTGACTTTAAAGGAAAAGCAAGCAGCCCTGGGTTGTGGAAAGAGCACTGGATTTGACTGCTACCCTGCTCATTTTTGCCTATATGACCTTGACCCTCATTTTCTCCATTTGTGGCATGAAGAGTTTCTAAGGTTTTGGTTGGTTTTTTTTTTCCAGATCCAGTTTGGGAATAATGGATCTTTCCGGGGGTTCTCTTTTCCCCAACATCCCTTTCTCAAAAAAAAAAGTGGTGGGGTTGTTGTGATAATGTTTAGGCTGTGCTGTCCTGGGCCAGCTCCTTGATATCTTGTGTTATATGCATAATCCTTTTCTTCTGCCCCCTATCTGGCAGAGGGCTAGGTATGTGGGAAAGAGGGCCCAGCTCATGCTAATAGGATAGAATGGGCATCTTATATCCCCTTTGGTCTTACAGGGGATCCCAGGGAGTCCAGAACCTGAGACTGGCCCTGTACAGGAAAGCCAAGCCCCTGAGCAGCCTGTCCCAGAGGGAGGTAAGTAGTGGGCACCAGGCCAGGAAGGAGAAGACTCTTTGCCTAGGTCTAAAGGGGTCTCCTTTCCATATCTACCTTGACAGGTGAGAACCCCCTGGAATTTCTGCGTGACCAGCCTCAGTTCCAGAACATGCGACAAGTGATTCAGCAGAACCCAGCCTTGTTGCCAGCCCTGCTACAGCAGCTAGGCCAGGAAAACCCTCAATTACTGCAGGTAGGTAGAGGGTCTTTGGTTTGGACTGGGCTTCCTGACTGCCATTGAGGGCAAGCTCATGACCCTGTTGGTGACCTGGCTTCCTCCACTTTGGTCCTCAGCAAATCAGCAGGCACCAGGAACAGTTCATCCAGATGTTGAATGAGCCCACAGGGGAGTTGGCAGACATGTCGGATGTGGAGGGGGAGGTTGGGGCCATTGGTGAGGAATCCCCTCAGATGAACTACATCCAGGTCACACCACAGGAAAAAGAAGCCATAGAGAGGGTAAGGGACCAGCAAGGGCAGGAGGTGGGGCATGAGAGCTGGTTTTTGTGCTGCTCAGAGCAGGGATTTGGAGTGAAGACCTGGGCTTGCTCTATTACTTACTCAGCGGGTGGCTACAGGCTAGTCATATTGCCTTTCTGGGCGGTTTTGGGATTGGAATGGATGATATTTTCTTCCAGTTGTAACTAGTGTGATCCCTGTGACTTCCGCCCCTCACTCCCATCTTTTTTGGTCCATCTCCTGCAGTTGAAGGCCCTGGGGTTTCCTGAGAGCCTGGTAATTCAGGCCTATTTCGCTTGTGAGAAGAATGAGAACCTGGCAGCGAATTTTCTCCTGAGTCAGAACTTTGATGACGAGTGATGCAGGGAGAGAGGGAGGGAAACTGAGCTCGTCCCCACCCTTACCCCCCACTGCTGGCAAAAAAGTTTTATAGAAGAAAACAAATATATATATAGAGATATATATATATATATATATTCATGTTTATTTAAGTGGAAAAAAAAACACAAAAAGACTACCCGAGTGCCCTTTTAACTCCCCTCTCCCCCAAGGAAGTTGGGGCCATACACAGCTGTAATAAGGCTGTCCTCCTTAACCCAGCGTTCCCCCCATTTCTGAGTGTGCACGTGTGCATGTGTGTGAGAGAAAGTGTGTGTGTATGAGCTGGAGCTGGCGGCCTGGCCAGGGGATTTGGAGACAGATGGGCCCCTCCTGGCCTGTGGCCCAGCTTGCTGCTGAGACAGATGGAGCCTTGGCCCCAGCTCCCAGCAAGCAGGTCTCTCCTCCCTCCTCCTGAAACTGCTGATGTCCCCACCCCCTCTTAAGGGGACTCTGAGGTGGCCCAGCTCCACCCCTTCTGCCCCCATTCTGACTTGGGCTAGGGGTGGGAGGAACTTGATCTTCCTTCCCTTGTAACAAAACTGTCCAAATTCTTCCATCTGGCTTTTTTTTTCTTTTTGAGGAAAGTCAGATGAAGGATAGCTAAGGCTAATCGCTTATCACCAGCCTGTGTGCTGGGGAGAGAGAAATGGGGGTGTTGGGTTAGAGTAAATAGGCAACTGAGGGCATAAAGCACCTCTGCTCCTTCCTGTTGCCTAGTGAAGAGCAAACTGGCCATTTGAATCCCTCTTGCTTTGCCCTACAAAGAGCTGCATTATAACAGGGCAGGAGGAGCAGGAGTTCTGGGTAGGGTGTTCACTAGATAGAATGTCTGGGCAGAAACTAAACCCAGAGCCAGGCTGTCCTGACTCCTTCCCTCTTGCCTTCATCCTGCCCTCCCCCCAGAAATGTGTCTCTGATACAGGTTTTGAAGTGAATAAAGTTTTAGAAACAAGCTAGGGGCAGCTGGTTTAGTTCCTGTGTTCTGTCCTGGGAAGGTGTGTAACCAGGCCCTGTTCACCAAGGGATGTGGATGGGATGAGGGCTATGCAGACAGGCTCCTGAGCCATGGGGAATTGGAGACACTTTTTCTCATTGGGCCTGGGAAGGATGGGCTACCCCTTACCAGGGCAAACTGGCCCTTCACTTGCCCCAGCTGCTCAGGCTTGGCCTTCCTTAGAGTCAGCTGCTTTGGTGAGCTTTGCAGAGCCAAACCCTGGGATGCTCTGGCCCTGGAGGGAGTCCTCCCCTGCCCCCCCAAGCTAGGAGAGAGATTGGATGGGTGAAGCCCTCCCTCCAACACACATACTGCTGTCTGTTTTGGCTACTTTCCCCCTTGGTAATTGGCTAATTACTGGAGATTAATGTTGGTAAACAGAAGCCTTCTCCCCCTCCACCATCTGCTCCTCCATTATTTCCCCATCGTCTCCCCCCTGCCCCTTCCCCCAGTGGTTGGCAAAGCTGAGAGCCCCCTGTGTGGGCAGGGAGCTGGCAGCTGAGAAACTGGGGGTGGGGTGGAATGGGACCTGGGGATTCCCCTTCCTGCAGACAGTGACCCCAGGTACTGGCAGGGATCAAGCCATCCTACCTATGGGCTTAGAACTGGAAAGGACCCCTCATTTTACAGGTGAAGAAAGGAAGGGGTTTGTTCAAGAGACAGATTCAAAATGACTCCAAACACAGTGTTCCTTCAACTCCACACTAGGTAGGATATCTCTAGCTCCTAGAGCAGAGGAAGAGAAGTCTGCACAGACAAATCTACTCGGCACTAAGCTTTATTGGAAGGGTTTTCAGCATGCTTGCTGCCTGGGCTTCCCTGCTCCAGGTCACCATGCCCCTCTAGGCAGGGGCTCACAGGGCTCTTGGTGGCCTCTGCAGCTGTTTTCAGGGCCGCCATTCTTGCCGCCTCCTTCTGTTGTTTCTTCTGCTGCTTGAGACGCTTCCGGTCCTGCTTCTCCAGCTCCTGCAGCAGCTCCTGGAAGCGGGAGCTTCTTGGGTCCACATCATACCCCAGCTTCTCCTGCGCCTGTGCCTGCAGCCGAGCCCTCCGGGCCTTCTCTGCCTGTGCCTTCTCCCAGCGTTCTCGCTGTTGCTGCCTCCAGGCCATGATCATTTGTGGCATCTGGGCCATTTTGGCCTCAATGAGCTGCTCCCTGGAGGGCAGGGAAGCAGGGTGAGTGGGGACTGGCAAAGCTACTTCAGGGCTCCAGGCCTGTTTCCTCTTGTGGCTCACTTGATTTGGCCCTGCTTGGTAAATCTCTGCTTTTCAGAATGCTAAGGGCCCTGAAAGGCCCAAGTTATTAATGATAATAACTCCCATCGTGCTGGTGTTTTATAACTTAGAAATCACCTTCCCCACGTGAGTGCTGTGAAAGGAATATAGTCCCTACTTCATGGCTGAGGAAACAGGCTTGGGGAGGTCACATGGCTAATGTCAGAACTCAGATTGAAACCCATATTTTTTGGCTCTACATTCACTACAAAGAAGCACAGGTATGGAGCTGGGAGAGACTACAGTGGTCTCCTAGGACAGCCCCTTCATTTTAGGGAATCGGATTTGAGGCCCAAAGGAATTAGGTGATTTGCCCAAGGTGCTCTATAGAAATGGCACAGGCAGATCTGAATCTAGCTCCTCTGACTCCAATTCCATTGCTCTGGATCACACTGCCTCTGGTCCCGTTTCCCCCAGGAAGCTTCCTAAGGCCACCTGGATTCTCCCCACATCAGTTAACACAGGGATGGCCTGTTTTATTTTGTGTTTCCTTCGGGTGCTGCCTTGGGCCTGTCCTGCCAAATGGATGACAGAAGAAAATGAAGCCACTGGCTGTGTGAGCCCTCCTCTCATCTCTCAGGTGCTTCTGCCATCTTCTCCGTTACTCATGTATCATGTGGTGACCCTCTACTTGCTCAAGTCAAGCCAAGCCATCCTTTCCCATCTCCTCCAGTAGAATGCCCCTCTGTCATCCCCACTGTTACTTAGCTTCGGTCTCTACTGCCTCCAAGCATGCCCATGCTTCCCCCACCCTCAAAATCCCTCACTTGATCCTTCTACACCTGATAACTACTGTCCAATAGCTCTTCTGACCTTTGTGGCCAAATGCTTTGGGAAAGTCATCTATGATAAGTGCCTCTACCTTCTCTCCTCTCACTGTCTTCTTAGTCTTGGCTTCTGACTCCATCATTCCACTAAAACACTGCTCTCACCAAAATTAATAATGATCTTAATCGCCAAATCCACTACTAACCATAGTTCACAGGGCTTTGTCCTGGGCCCTCTTCTCCTTCTATACTACTTGCTGATCTCATCAGCTTCCATGGATTTAATTATCAGCTCTATAACGATGATTATTCAGTGGCAACCTCTCTGCTGACCTCCACTATCACACATATCAACTAGATGTCCGACAGACACGTCAAACTCAACATGTCCAAAACAGAACTCATCTTTCCCTCTAAGCCTTCCCCCACCTCCTAAGATCTCTCAGTACCCCAGGCTTATAACCTAGGTATTGTTTTCCATTCCTTACTACTTCTCATCTCCTCCCCCACATCCAATCTGTTGCCAAAGCCTGTCGATTTCATCTTTGTAACATTTCTTGAATATGCCCTCTTCTCTGACACTGCTGCCACCCTGGTGTAGATCCTCACCACCTCATGCCTGGACCACTACAATAACTACTGGTGGGTCTGCCTGTCTCTCCCCACTCCAAATGACGCTCCATTCAGCAACATTGCCTCCAGGTTTAAACACAAACCCCTCTGTTCGGCATTCAAAGCCCTTCATAATCCACCCCCCTCCTACCTTTCCAGTTTATACCTTACTTCCCAATACACGCTCTTTGATCTGAGACACTGGCCTCTCGGCTGTTCCGTGAACAAGACTTGTCATCTCTCAGCTCAGGGCATTTCTCTGGCTGTGGCCCATACCTGAAACACTCTCCCTCCTCACCTGCTCCCACTGGCTTTCTTCAAATCCCAACTCAAACTCCATCTTCTTCTATAGGAAACCTTCCCCAATCCGTCTTGATTCTAGTAACTCCCCTCTGTAGGTTATTTCCAGTTTATTATCCTCCATAGAGCTTGTTTGTTTGTACATTTCTGTTATTAGACTGTGAGCTCCTTGAGGCAGGGACTGTCTTTTGCTTTTCTTTGTATCTCTACCTCTTAGTCCAGTGCCTGACACACAGCAGACCTTAAAAATGTTTACTGATTGACGGACAAGGGAAGGGGAGACTGGGTTCCAGACCCCAGCTCCATTTCTCTATTTCTACAGTGACCTCCAAGATCCATCTAGCTCTCGGTTTGAGTTAATAGTCTGCCAGAGCTGGAAGGGATTTTAATTATTAGAGATCATGTCATCCCTCATTTTACAGATAAGGAAACAGGAACAAGGAACTTTAATTGTTGTTCAATTGTTTCCGTTGTGCCCGACTCTTCTGACTCCAGCTGGGGTTTTCTTGGCAATGATACTGAAGTGGTTTGTCATTTCCTTCTCCAGCTCATCTTACAGATGAGGAAATAGAGGCAAACAGGGTTAAGTGGCTTGCCCCTACTAAGTGTCTGAGGCCAAATCTGAACTCAAGTCTTCCTGACTCCAGGCCTGGCACTCTTATCTGCTGTGCCACCTAGTGCCTACTATATACACAGCATTATAGTGAGCACTGGGGATGCAAAACCAAATCACTTAAGCTTTGCATTCTAGGGAGAGAACAGAAAATGGACAAAGATAAGGAAAAAGAGAAAATACTAAAAATAGGGCATAGGATGAGGCTGCCCAGGGAAGTCACCTGACCTGGGCCCTGAAGGAAGATTCCACTGTACAATGTTTCTTCCCTATACCTAGCAAGGAAAATCAAGGCCTTCCACTGTGGCACAACTTTTCAGGCCTTCTCTCGTGTTACTCATCTGTGTGCCATGTAAACCAGAGCAGGTTCTGCCTCCAGAACATGCCTATACATCCCTACCTATGTCTTTGTTCCTCATTCTGTTCCCTAGGCTTGGAATGCCCTCCCTTTCTCTCTTGGACTGTTTCATTCCTACCTGCTTTTTAAAACAAACAAGAAACAAAATGTCAGTATTACGAAAGCTACCAGGTGATGAATCTGTGATCTGAACCCATGTCTTCTGCCTCCAAATCTAGTGTCCAAGCTGTCTCATTTTGCAGAACAGCTCAATGATGACACTGGGAGTTGAACTAGATAACAATAACTAACATTTATATAGCGCTTACCATGTGCTGGGCCCTGTGCTAAGAGCTTTATGATTTACTCATAACAAGCCTGGGAGGTAGGTGCCATCATTTTCACCCCCATTTTACAGATGAGGAAACTGAGGTCAAGTGACTTGCCCAGGATCACAAAACTATAAGTGTCTGAGGCTGGATTTGAATAAGTCTTCCTGACTCCAGCCTCCACACTCTATCCACTGAACTACCTAGCTCACTCTGTGTTCTTTCCGTTCTCTGGGCATTAGTTTTCTCTATTCTGAAAAATTAGGTGGATAGATGAAAATAACTCAACAGGCTTTTCCAGCTATAAATCTTATAAAACCATGGTTCTGTACTTCACAGCTGGCCTCTTTGGCACTACTATTCAGGCTCTCAGCTCCTTCCATAGGGGCAGGACTCAGGGCACCACGATCTCCAAGCCCCTAGTTTCTAAATGTTGTAGAACACCAGGGACAGGACGATTCTGGAGATCACCTAATCCAGAGGTGCAAAGTAGAAATAGAAACAGAGGCCACTAAACCGCGCATAAAGATCCCTGCAAGCCACACACTGACTTAGAAAACCACATGTTAATGTCATCTATGTTTCACTGTATTTTGTCAAATATTTCCCCAATTACATTTTAATGTCTGGATCAGATAGATTAGACTCGATTCTAATCCAACTCCTTACTTTATAGATGAACCATTCTGCAGCGATGCTGTTTAGAGTAGTGGGAAGGGCATTGGATTTGGAAGCAGAAGCCCAGGGTTCTAATCCTGGCTTTGCCACTTACTAGTTACATGGCTAGTGGGTCAAATGATCCTTCCCTCCTTCTGAGTCTGGGTTTCTTCCTCTGTAAAAGGAGGCTGGCCTACTCTGTATAATTTCTGAAGTCCCTTTCGACTCTAAATGTGGGATCGTGAGGTCCAGACAAAGGTAAGGGCTTGCCCAGAGTGCCGGAAGGGCCCACGTTACCGAATGCTAGAGCCTAAGCCACCCGCAGACCCAGCCAAGGGAACAGGCCCGAGGAAGGAATGAGCCCGTCCCCCCGCCCCGCGCGTGGGGACCTCCCTCCCCCCCGCAGCCCCGTGCGCGCGCCCACCTCTCCCGGCGCTCTCGCTCCTGGGCCTCGGCGCGGGCCCGCAGCGCCTCCTGCATGGCGCCCAGGCTCGGCTGCCACTCGCGCTCCTCAGCCTCCAGCTCCCGGAGCTGCGGGATCGTGGGCCACAGCGAGCCCGGGGCCACCCCGGACGCGGCCCCGAACCGCCCGAACTGCTTGGCGGCGAAGCGGGGATGCAGCTGCCAGCGCGGGGTCAGCGGGTCCGCCGGGTCCGGGGTGAAGGGCTTGGACGGGCGGAGCGGGGGTGGCCGGGCCCGGTAGGCTCGGGAGGCCGGTGCCCCCGGGGGACCCCGCAGAGCCCGCGCGCCGCACGCCCACAACACGGGGGCCGCCATCTTGGCTGCCGGCCGGGGTCCTAAGCCGACCGGTTCCGAGGTGTCTGTCGCGCTGCCTGCGTCAGAGCGCGAGCTAGCGGGAGGGGAGGGCCTGGGAGGGACGTGCCGAGCCTTTGTTAATTGGCCGGAGCCTCTGACTCTGTCTGATCGCTTATCCGGGCTTCACACCCATACCCCTCTCGCTCTCGTTCACGTAACTCAACTGGCAGATTTCCTTCCCTATCCGAATGTGTTCCCAAAGCCTGTGCGAGTGATTCCAAGAGAGTGCAAGCTCCTCAAGGGCAAGCGCTTTTTTAAAAAAAAAAAAATATTTGTATGCCGGCATAGAGCCTGGCGCGCAGTAGGCACTTGCGGTTTGGATTAAATGAAGCTATTAAATCCATTGCACTGCCCACTATCCTTTCACCCTGATAATGCAAGCTTGAATATCAGTTTAATTTAGTGGAAAGAGCTCTGGGGTTTCAGTGCCCAGAGTCCTGGCTTCTTTTGGCTTTGCAGTTTACTAGCTGTAGATATGACCTCATGGACAAGTCACTTTCTTTGGATTGTCTACCGCTTCTCTGGGGAGTAAAATGGGTTGAGCAAGATGAAGTCCCTTCCTGCCTTAAATCCTATGATCTTACTAGCACTGTGATTTTTGAGAAAGGTCTCTTGGTCTCAGTTTCCCTATTTGCAAAGGGAGGGTATTGGACTAGAGGATCATGAAGATCTCGTCTAGGTTTAAATTCAGTGCTCCTTTGAGCCATTTAAGAATTTAGCAAGTATTTAAGTCCTCACCATGTGCCAAGTGCAGGTACTGCACTCAAAAAGTTTACGTTCTACTGGGATGTAAGAAACCCCTCCTCATATTGTTATATTTTGATGATGCTTAAAGGTTTGTAAAGCAAAGAACTTTCCCGTTACAGTGAGCACCGGTCTTCTACCTTTGGAGTAAAGGGAGAAAATGCCATTCCATCGGCACAGGTCTCCTACCAGATCTCCCTCCTCCAGTTGGAAGAGGGAAAACACCGTTCCACTGAGCAGGATTTTCTCCCTTGGGGAAGGGGAGAAAGGCCATTCTATCAAGGCTTCTGCCTGCTAGTATGTTTTAAGGGGAAGAGGAGCAACACTGTTCCTTCAGTTTTCAGTACAAACATCTAGGTGGTTCAAATTCAATCTTAAACACTTATTACCCTGGGCAGGTCATTTAGTTAAAAAAAAAGTTGGCTTCAATTTCCTCATCTGTAAAACGAGCATTATAATAGCACCTACGATAAAACGAGATCATGTTTGTAAAGTACCTGGCACATAGTAGGAGCTTAATAATTGCTTCTTTTCTTCCTACTTTTCTAGCACTTGTCTCCTCTCTTGAACTTTTATGTTCTAAGGTGTGAACTAGGTAAGGCAAGATGGAGTTCCACCCTGAAGTCAGACTCCTGTGGACAATGAAAACCTATCTGAATTCATTCCTCAATGATGAACAAACTCTCTCTGGGTCATACCCTCTCCATCCCATGGATTCTGAACTGTGCCCTCTGGAATGCCAGCTCCACAAATAACAAACTTGCTTTCATCTTAAAACTTTTCCTTTCCTGTTCCTTCCATCTTCTGGCTTTGACTGATGCCTGGTTCTCTCCTTCCAGGCTTCCCTTTTGAGCACTGGCTGAACTCCTTCTCCCCATTCATTTGTCAAGACAGAGTACTTGGAATAGTCCTGGTTCCCTCCACACTCCCAGATTCTCCCACTACCACCAGCACTCAATAACCTCTCCTCGGCAGCAGGGGTGGGGTGCTGGTCTTAAGAGTCAGGAAGACCCAACTTCAAATCCAGCCTCAGACATTCACTAGCTGTATGACCCTGGGCGAGTCAATTAACCATTGTTTGCCACAGTTTCCTTCCACTGTAAAATGGGGATAATAATATCACCTACCTTGCAGGAGTGTTGTGCTGATCAGTTGAGAGAGTATTTGTAAAGTGCTTGGCACATAGTAGGTGCTTAATAAATGCTTCTTCTTCTTTGAGGGCCACTTAATCCATCTCTACCACCTAATCCAAATTCTGTCTACTAGACTTTTGTCTACTAAATGCTTCCCTTCTTTCCTCAGTGAGTTTAATACCTGGGTCACAGTCTTTCTCTCCTTCAGCATTTATGTAGGTATTCCCTCAAATACCCTAACCTCACAGTTCTTCAACTAATTATTTCATATGACCTCAGGACAAGGCTGGTGACTTTGCACAGCCCTGCCTCACTTAAAGCCAATTAACTTGCAAGTCATGGCATCACCTTCCTGATGTCAAGGTCCTCTTTGAGAACAAAGGAAAAACAACAGTCAGCAATCTGTGAGTAGTAGAAGCTGCCCTACTGGGGTCCCAACTGACCACTTCTAGTTGAGCAACACTGCTCCCTTCCTTCCTTCCTTCCTTCCTTCCTTCCTTCCTTCCTTCCTTCCTTCCTTCCTTCCTTCCTTCCTTCCTTCCCTCCTTCCTTCCTCCTTCCTTCTTTCCCTCCTTCCTTCTTTCCCTCCTTCCTTCTTTCCCTCCTTCCTTCTTTCCCTCCTTCCTTCTTTCCCTCCTTCCTTCTTTCCTTCCTTCCCTCCCTCCTTCCTCCCTCCTTCCCTCCTTCCTTCCCTCCTTCCTTCCCTCCTTCCTTCCTTCCTTCCTTCCTTCCTTCCTTCCTTCCTTCCTTCCTTCCTTCCTTCCTTCTTTCCTTCCTTCCCTCTTCTCCCTCCCTCCTTTCCCTCTCTCCACATTGGGAATCATACTCTTACCTGCAGGTTCTCTGCTCAAAGGAATATAAATTTTGATTGCTGAAACCTTGAAAGATATCCTGGAGTTTATGGGCTAGATTTCTTTTTAAGAACCATGCCTTAAACCCAAGTCACTTTGGCTCTCATTGATTGGCCAACAATAGGTCCCACCCCGAGTCTCATTTGGTCATTTGGGCTCTGATGGATCAGAGTGCCAGTTAATAGCAATTGTCTCTGTTTTGGCCAGAAGCCCTGAGGGTCTTCTCCTCCCACATTGATTTTTTTTTTGGACTAGGTAAACGAGGCCATTCTTTGCCTCATTTTTACCTAGCCTTGATCACTGAATGGGCATTGCTTCAGACAAACTGACACCTGTTAAAGACCTTAGCTTAAAAAGGCCAAGGTCTCCCACTGCATCCAGAGCCATCTTCAGTGGTCCTGATCTATGTCTTGCCACTGGACCCAGATAGGTCCCGAGGAGAAAGTGAGGCTGGTGACTTTGCACAGTCCTCCCTCACTTAAATCCAATTCACTTGCAAGTCATGACATCACCTTCCCGATGTCTTGGTCCTCTTTCAGAATGAAGGAGAAACAACAATTTCATATGACCCAGTTCCCCATCCTACCTCAGCTACCCACAAAGATGGTTATACCAATTGATCTTGCTTTCATCCGCAAATGAACCATTTCCACATTCATGAATTCTGAAATTCCCTTATTGTAATCTGTTGTTATTTCACCTCTCACTCTTCACTCGCCTTGTAACCCAGACCCTGTTCTTCTTCCACTATTTAATCCTCCCATCAATTCTCTCTTTCTCTCTCTCTTTTTTTGGCAATCAGGGTTAAGTGACTTGTCCAAGGTCATACTGCTAGCAAGTGTCTGAGATGGGATTTGAACGGAGGTCTTCCTGACTTCAGGGCCAGTGCTCCACCTGGCTGCCTCCCCCCACCGAGTTCTTTACCAGGCCATCATCCTGAATTAGCTACTCTTTCTTCCCTTCACCATCTTGACACCTTAGTGAACCAGTTCACCTTTATACCATCCTCTTCTGCTAAGTTCCTTGCCTCCTTGCCATATCACCATTTTGCCCTTCCAAGGCTTAGTCTTGGATCCCTTTCACCAATCCAGTGCCTTCACTCCTATGCATGTGCTGCTGAACAAAGCTAGAGAAAGTCACAAAACCAAGCTGACTGGGTCCACTACAAATTTATGGTATATAACCTCAACTGGGTCTTCACTATGACAAGCCTTACCATAGTGACCCCCCCAATTAACTCACATACCAGGGGCAGCTAGGTGGCACAGTGGATAGAGCACTGGCCCTGGATTCGGGAGGACCTGAGTTCAAATTCAGCCTCAGACACATAACACTTACTAGCTATGTGACCCTGGGCAAGTCACTTAACCCCATTGCCTAGCCCCCCCCAAATTAACTCACCTACTTACTCCTCAAATATCTCATGGCTCCCCTTCCCCACACCCTCACAGCTAAGAATCTTGCCTTATTTATTATGGAAAAAATTAAGGCCGTTTACCAAGATGGACAACACAGCAACTGGACTCTTGCAGGGGGTTCCTTGGGAGATCAGCACTTGGGCCATGGAATGGGGGCAACAGTTTCTTTTGGGGGGAGTAGGGAGTGTCTGAGCTCATGCTCATCCCTTAATCATGGAGGTTTCCTGATGTTAGAGCTTGGGGAGTCGTTTTATAGATGGGAAGCCTGAGGCCTAGAAAAATGAAGGGATTTACTCAAATTATAGGTAATTAATAGAGAGGAGAGGAGAAAAGGAGGAGGGAGACTGGAAGGAGAAGTAGAGGAAAGGAGGAAAGGAGGTAGGATAGAAGGGGACAGAGGGAGGGACAGGCAATTGGAGGAGGAGAGATCCTCAGGGAGGAAGGCTGGAGGGAAAATAGAGGGGAAGGACAGTTGGGAGCCTCAGCACCCTGTGATGTGGGACAAAGCTCTAGCAGTAGGACCCCAGGGAAGAAGAGAGGGAAGACTGAGACAGTGCTACAGTTGGCCCTTCATCTGCCCCTTGACTGAGGCAGCCAGTGATGGACTTTGGAGCCATTTTTGGGAGACCTTCCTTTTCCTACCTCTTCTGTGCAGAACTCATATTCAAATCTCGCAGCTAGGTTAGAGAATAGGCAGGGAATTATTTCCCCAAAAAGGGAAATCTTGGGCTTGAGATTTCAACTGCTCTCTGAGGGGATCTCCCAGCCTCCCCAGATGTCTCACAATCCTGAAACCCTGGTCTCCTCAGACCTTGGACTTCCTTACATCTCAGGCCACTTCAGATTCAGGTTTTTTCTAGATCCCAGATCTTCCCAAATCTTAGGTCCTGCTGGATCTGACCTCCAAAGTTCCTGGGGCTCCTTACCTCCAGCATTGGCTAATCTGTCAAGGGGAAAAGAATTAGCAGATCTGATCCCAGCCTCGAGGCTCAGGGAGCCCAGGGGAAGGCTTGGTGTGATGGTCATTAAAATCCCACTGGGAGTTAATCCTCCTTCCCCTTTGGTCACCATGAACTCAGAGCCAAATTCAGACTTGGGCAGGTAGGCAGCACTCCTAAGATTATGTTTAATTTTTTTTTTCCCGAGTGGGGCAATTGGGGTTAAGTGACTTGCCCAGAATCACACAGCTAGTGAGTGTTATGTATCAGCCTGAATTTGAACTCAGGTCCTCCTGACTTCAGGGCTAGTGCTCTATCCACTGCACCACCTAGCTGCCCCTCACTCCTAGGATTATGCAAACAACCTCCAGGGGTGAGTAGCTAGGGCCAGCTCCTTCATAGGTTGGTTTCAGTGGCTGGGCTATAGAGTCCATAGGAGTAATCTTGAGGTGTCCATCTTCCAGACTTCTCTGTCCCAATCCTATTACATATATCCCCAAGAGGTAGTGAGCTCCCTGTCAGTGGAAGTCTCAGTCATTGACCCTTAGTCAATAAACATTTCCTTAAAGCTGGAAGCAGCTTTATAGATAGATCTTTTGTCTAGTGCTGCTTCCTATTTTATAGGTGAAGGACCTGAAACTCAGAGGGTGTTCTGATAAAGGTTAGAGGACCCTGAGATGAGGGGTTATGGATGGGATTATTGAACAGGGTGGGAGGTTGGATTCAACACCTAATCCAGTGCTGAGATTCTGTCTTTTCTCCAAAGGCCTCGTGATGGAAAATGCTATCCACATCCAAAGAAAGAACTATGGAGTTTGAATGCAGATTGAAGCATACTATTTGCTATTTTTTTCTTCTGTTGAGTTTTGTTTCCTTTTTCTGCTGGTTCCTCCTATGGGTTCTAATTCTTCCTTGCAACATCACTAATGTGAAAATAGGTTTAATAGGAACGTATATGTATAGCCTATATCAGATTGTGTGTTGTCTTGGGGAGGGTGGTGGGGAGGAAGGGGGAGAAAAATTTTAAACTCAAAAGCATATGGAAGTGATTGTTGATAAATCAAAGTAAATCAATAAAAATTTTTTTAAAAAAAGAGAGATTCTGTCTTTTTTGGAAGCTTCCCCTGCCCTGAGTCCATCCACAACACAAGTCCCAACCCCTAAAGGCTGAGAGGGAGTCTAACAAATCACCTAATGTCTCAAGACCTCTAGAGATGGGGTCTTACCTTATGAAGGAACCTATTCACCTTTGAGGCAGCTCTAATGAGAACCCATCACACACCTGTTCTCTGTTCTTTGCTTACATTTACTGAGGACACACCGGACTTGGAAGCACTTGTGGGGAGGTGGGGGAGGTGCCTCTGGTTCCTTGGTGTTCACAACCTGGGAGTCTGACTCTGTCCTGAGCGTTTATACTCTAGTGAATTTCTATGGATTGATAAGGATGTAGGGAGGATTTACGAGAGCCAGACGTAGAGGAGGCTATACTCCCTGTGGAAGAAAGAGACCACCAGAGGGCAGCCTTCACCGTTCCTGTCTGCACAGCTGGGAACAGACTGCTGGGAACAGGGGCCAGGGAGTTTGGGGAAATGGGGAAGGCTGGGAGCCTTGGGATAGCGCTGTTCTCACGGCCTCTGGTCTCCTCACCTGAGTGTGAGATGGGGGAGGGAGGGTACTGGGTCAAGCCCAATACCCCAGGATCTCCCCCAGCCTTCAGCCTACCTTCAGGACTTCCTGCCTTTGCCTACCACCCACTGGCCAGAGTCTTGGCTGGCTTGCCCAGGGTCTCACCAGTAGTGAGAACCTGGCAGAACCCAGGATTGAACCCAGAATATTGGACTCCAAATCCAGAGCTCTTTCCACCACGCCTTACTATCTCCAAGCCTTTCAGGCAGGTCTCCCATGTCCTACAGCTTTAGACCACACACCTAGACTTGGGTCTGGGAATGTGACCCAAGGAGGAGTTGAGAGAACTCTGTGGGGAACAAGGTGTGGGAGTGGGCACAGGCAAATTTGTTCTTCTCCCCTCCTGTGGGGCTTCCCATGGAGAGAGGTCTATTTAGAGTAGGTTTCCAGCTCACCCCAGGCTCCATACAACAGATGCACATAGACAGCAGGGTCAGTTACTTTGAACCCTGAGCCCAGGTCCAGCCCAAGTCATAGCAGCAGAACCCATCAACAGAAGCCCAGAGGGACTGATGATTGGGAAGATGTTAGTTAGACAACTCACAGCTTTCCTCGGCTTGATAACTGGGGTTTGGTCCATCCCCTCAACATCCAAGATGTCAGCTCCAGTGCTCAGGCCCTGGCCTTCCAAGGTTTCCCAAGGGTCCAGCATTTACTTCCCACCTCCAGGGTTCAGCTCTGGAGATGGACCAGAGATGCTGGTGGAAAACGCCCAGATCTCCCCCTCACCTGCCACCATCTCTCACAGCTGGAAGACCTTTCAGGGCCTGAAAGTGGGAGGAGAATCGTGGGAGCCACTCCGTCCTGGCAAGTGGGAGCTTCAAGACGCTTCAAGATGGAGCCCCCAGGTGGGGAGGCCAGAGGAAGAGGAAGAGATGCCTGCTGTGTCCCTTCCCCTTAGTCCCAAGGATGTGGTTCGGGAGACGTGCAAAGCTGTGCCCTTCACCCAGGTAAGCCTTCAGGTGGCGAGGCAGCAAGGGGCAGGAGAGTGGAGAGAGGAGACAGCTGAGCCTGGGGTTTGGCCTCATGGCGCCTCCTGGCCATCTGGGATCTGACTGTCTCTATCTCTGTGTGTCTCTGTGTACCTCTTGCTCACTCTCCGCATCCCTCTCTGTCTCTATATCTCTGCCTCCACCTCTTGGCCATTTCTCCTGCTGTATCTCTCTTTTACTGTGTTTGTCTCTCCCTCTCTGGCTCTCTGCTGTCTGGATGTCTCTCCCTTTGTTCCTGCCCATTAGGTGGTCTCCCGGCCTGGCTGTACCTCCATCCGCCTCCAAAACAAGTTTTGCTTTGGCCACTGCAGCTCCTTCTACATACCCAGTGCAGGCCTCACCAGGCCCCACCTCTGCAACAGCTGCCTGCCCTCCCGACATCGCCGAGTGCCCGTGGTCCTTTGGTGCCAGGCAGTTGGCAAACCCACCTCCCGAAGGCGGCTGAAGGTGTCCATCTCACTAGTGGAGGTCTGTCAGTGCCACACACATGTGTGAACAGGAGCACATCAAGGCCAGAGTGCTGCCTACTGGATACTCCCATTAGCAGACATGCTTCCCAGATGGCCCCTGGTAGGCCTCTCTGGCCTATGTTGACCCTCCTGGGCTTCCTCTTCTCCCATTCTCCTTACGATGGCTCCTGGCCTGATACAATCCAGACCAGTAGGCCCGATGGTTCTTGGAACCTTGGGCCCAGAGAGTTGATATTTGTTGAGATTTAGGTTGCCTGTAAAAACATAAAGCATCTGCCTGCTTCAAACTCTCCTTGCCTGTTTCTGCTCATTCTCCAGCCTGGGCACAATGAGGGAGAGAGGGGAGGCTGGGCTGAGCTGTGGATGAAAATCCTTTGGGGAAAATTCCAGGCCTCCATAGGGGTCTTGGGGAGGGGGTGTTGGGGTCAAACTGACCTGGAGACCTGGGCTGTGGGCCAAGAGGTGGTGGGTGGGTAGGCATAGTGCTCCTTTACCAACACTCCTTGTCTGAAACTCTGGAGGGAGCTGCTGGGACCTGGAAACTTATGGTTTTCATTGGGGGAGGTGGGAGGAGAAGTGGGGATGTTGCCCTTGAGGCAGTCCCCCCCTGTCTGGGGCTCTAGGCCACCCCCGCCCACCCATCAGTGTGGGGGAGAAGGTGGAGGGAGCCGGGAGCTGTGCAGGAGCTGGAACAGGGCCCCCAAGCAGATGGCGGACGTCTGGCACAGGCGCGGGGACATGTGGTGACTCTGCCTCCTCACTCCCCTCCCCTGGCGGCCCCGCCTCCTCACCCCCCCCGGAGTGCGGGTGGGGGGCTGTTCTCTACCCCCCTTAGCTTTCTCCTTTCCTCAGGAAGGGAGCCTCCCAGGTGAGGGAAGCAGGATGGGGGTGGGGGCAGCACTACCTGAGGAAACAGATGGATAGACTGGGGCCAGACTGAGGACCTGGGAGCTGCCTGGAGGCCCCCTAATCCTCAGCTTTCTCATCCCCCATTTCTCACTCTTCCACTTTTCAGTTACCCCCACCCCAGCCTTTATTACCAGCCTCCCCTCTTTCAGCTTCCCATGGAGGTGAAGGTTTCCAACCTTGCTCCCAGGCAAGTAAGGGCTGATGGACTTTGGCACCAACTCCTCCTGGCTTGGTGGGGATAGCCTGAAAGGCCAGGGGGCCAAGCAGCAGGCAGAGGTGGGGTGGGAATAGGGTTTGCTGGAAGCTCACAGTGGTTGGGGGTGGGGAGCCTCGGTCAGTTCCCAGGGTTGATGTGTTGATGGAGGTGAGAGGTTGGGTATCCAGAAGCTGGACACCAGGAACACTGCCTCATGATGAACCATAGGCCTAAAGCCAGTGACCAATCCTTTCCATCTCTTTGGCCCTTAGGCTTCTGGGGTTCAGCTGTCCTTGGCCCTCAACCCCTCTTTGCTTCCTGGCTTAATGTAAAGAAAAACTTCCCGACAATTAGAGCTGTCCAAAAACAACTGCCCCAGGAGATAGTGAGGTTTCCAAACAGAGACTGAATGACCACTTGTTGGGATGCTGCTTAGATACAACTTGCAGATTTTTCCAGCTCTGACAGTTTGTGATTCTGGGGGCTAGGGTCACAGGCCACATTTTCTTTCCATGGCAGGGAGAACCAGGATGTTCATGAACTCAGCCAGTGGCAGGTATGCAGGGAATATTCTTGACCTGCTATCACCTCCCTCCCTTCTGCTCAGTCCATGCCTCTTGTTGGTGACAGAAACTGCCCCTATCCCTGAACCCTGCATGTACGCCCATATGTAGGACAGTGGCCTGGTGGCTTCCTCCCAGCTACCTGGGCCGGCACTGTCTACTGCCCCTCCTCCAGAGTTGGGAAGGACATTGCTTGCTGTGCCCACCCTCTGTACCAGCTGGAAAACGTGTCTGGGGGCATAAGGGCATCAGCACCCCTTCCCTGGGTGCTGCCAGCATGGGAGGCCCCTAGTTCCGGGGCCTAGGAATAATGGGTTTGTAATGGCTGCTTGGGGAGCGGGGGAGGGGTGGTGCAGGTGGCACGGGAGCTGGCACTGCGGCTGCTAATCAGCTTTGCCAACACCATCTGTCACGGTGGAGCATCTGGGACTCAAGGTGACCCTGTCACCCCTGGTTACAATTACCAGTTTGGCATCTGTATTAAACCTCCACCAGCCGAGGCTGCTGGGCCTGTGGGATGCAGTGGAGCCTAGGCCTAGGCCCAGAGGGATACAGACAGGCAGGGATGCAGGTTGGTGGAGGGGGTGTGGCGTAGACATCAATTCCGCACAGACCTGAGTTTAGTTGGTCTCATTCTTCTCTCACGAAAGGAGATGCCTCTTAAGAGAGGATTCTAGGTTTGGAGAGCAGAATCTTATGTATCCAAGTGCATCTGTGCATGTGTGTGCCCTAGGGGGTGCGTGTATATGAATGCATACATTTGAGCATAGGTGTATTGGCCATATGTGCATACATGTGTTTATGCAGGGATGCATGCCTATACTGGGGCATGCATGTATTGCACATGTGTGTGGGTATGTGCATGTCTGAGTGTGCATGTCCCTGGGGGAAAGGAACAGGTGGGTGATTGCAAGTCGGGGGACAACTATACCTGAGAACAGTATATCTCTCTGCCTTCTCCAACGGTCTCTTGCCTCCTAAAATTTGTTTCTCCTCTAAAACTTCCTATTTCTCCCTTCTCTCCCTCTTGCTCTATTTGTCTCTGTTTCAGCCTCTCTGTCTGTGCCTGTTTCTTCTTGCCCTGTTTTTTGGGGGTACCATCAATAAATTACTGGGAAGGTCTCCCTGGGATGGTTCTAGGCCTGGGACGGGCTGTGTTAGTCCCTGGACTCCATCATAGGTTAAGTTCTAGGTTCTCAACAAGGTTGGCTGTTGGAAGCCGGATTTGAGTGAAGTTGAACTCTGGGGCTCTAGGTTGGGTAGAACCCCAGGCAGGGCAGGGCTGAGCTCAGGAGGCTGGTGCAGGGACACGCTGTGGACACCAGGGGCCGCCATTGTCCGAGATTTGCTCCCGACCTCGCGGTCTAGGCCGGCCTAGGAGCCCAGGGACCTGGGACCCACAGCTGGTTGAGTCAGGAGCGGTTGGGGACCATGCTTCTGACAGCAGTACTATCTTCCTCACCACTCTCTGCTCGTCTTTGTTAGCTAGCAGAGCCCACAGTGTCCCATCGGAACATCCACAGCTGGGTGTGGCCCCCAGAGTCCCTGATTTGTACGCAGAGTTCGTACATAAGACAGGCACCTTCACAAACTGATACACACAAAATTTACACAAACACAAGCACAGTCATACAAAGGACCACGGGCACATGATCACACGCGTTCACCCACGGGTAGCCACAGAGCCACAGATAGCATGATCCACTGCTACATACGCTCCCACAGAGACACCTTCCTACTTACACACACATACTACCCTCGCAGCCATGCACACATGCTTCTGAAACACTAAACCTTCTTCGCACATGTTCAGGTTCCCCTCGCCTTGGGAGGGAGAAGCCCAGCCTGGACCACTCTCGGGGCGGGGGAGAACCCAGGAATGTTGCCTCCCGCCGGCTTCCCCTTCACCCCCTGCCCACCTCCCAGATTCAAGACCCGGGGGACCCTCCGCTGTCCCTTCCCGGGATCCCCCCTGCCACCCGCCGCCGCCTCCTACATCTGCGCCCAATCTGGCGTCCTGGCGTCCGGCACATCTGCCCGCCGAGCCCCGGAGCGCGGCAGCCGTGCAGCCATCTGGAGCCCGCGGGCCGTGCCGTGCCGGGGCGCACAGGGCGGGGGCGCGCGGGAGGGGGGTGGTGGCTGGGGTGCGAGGAAACTCAGGGGGGTGGGTGCAGGAGTGCTGTGTCTGGGGCTGAGATGAGAGAGAGAGAGAGAGAGAGAGAGAGAGAGAGAGAGAGAGAGAGAGAGAGAGAGAGAGATTCAGACATAGAAACAGAAACATTCGTTCGATAAACGTGCTGAAGTCTCCAGTGGGCCAGTGTAAAGAATTTGTGCGGGACAGAGAGAGGAGGGAGTAAAGAGGTGAGAGACACACAGAGACAAAAAGAGAGGAAGAGGAGGAGGAGGAGGAGGAGAGAGAGAGAGAGATTCAGTAGACATGTGCTGAAGCCTTCCTGTGGCCAGGCCCACAGTATTAGGAATTTCGGAGGAAAGAGATAGAGGAGGACATAGAGGGGAGAGAGTGACACACAGAGACAGAAAGAGATAGGACAGAGAAAGGGGCAGAGGCAGAAAGACATTCAATCCCAGCTAACATCTGCTGAAGCCTCCTGTGGGCTAGACCCTTGATAGGGACTGTGTGGGACAGAGCAAAGGACTGAGTTAGAAAGAGACAGAGGCAAAGAGACATTTATTCAACAAATATCGGAAATCCCTATAGCCTAGGACTTGTGCTGGGGGATCTTGGTAGTGACAAGGACAAAAGTAGAGGCAGAGAGAGGGAGACACACAAATAGATTGCAAATGCCTGCTGAACTGGGCCGGCCAGGCCTGGGCTAGGGGCTCTTGGGGACAGAGGATCAAGAAGTAGAGGCAAAGGGAGAGACAGAAAGACATTCATTCTTGTCAGCATCTGATGAGCCTCTCGTGGGCTGGATTGGCCGGTGCTCGGGGATCTGGGGGAGGGGGGGACAGAGCCTGGGAGAGGACGCAAAGGAGGGCAGCGAGACCCGCCCACGCGGGATGGAGAGCGGAAGCAGATGGTGACTCGAAGACGCGGGGGCGCGCGCCGCTGCCAGGAATCCCCGGGAACGCGCCAGTGCGCGCGCGCGCCTCCAGGCCCATTGGCCGGGTGGCCGATCCCCAGGGACCCACAGACCCGACCCTCCCTCCGTGTGTCCCCGTCCCGTCTCTCGGTGTCTCTGGATCTCTCCGGGTCTCTGTGGCGAAACCCCAGCTCCTCCTCCGGGCGCCGCTCCTAACAATGGACCGATTCACGCGGTGCCCGCCGGCGCCATGGCAACGTCCGCACTCCCTCCCTCCCTTCCCCCGCGCGCGGGCAGCGCGTGCCAAGAAGATGCCATGGTTACGTCAAAGGGGAGCCGCGAGCCCCGGGCGCGCACTCTTAAAGGAGCCCAGTTTCGCGGGCACGGGAGGCTGGGGAGGTGCTCTGCACACACCCGCCAGCAGAGGGAGTCGGAGGTCCGGGGGCGGGGGAGGGATGAGGGACGGGTAGAGGGGGCCGGTCCGGCCTCTATGCCCGCCCCCGGCGGCGAGCGTGGGTCCCTGCCCACGTGACAGGCCTCTACGCTCTGCCGCGGGCGCGGGTGGGTAAGTGTGAGTACATCTGTGCGCGCATGCACGGGCACGATCTTCTCAGACCGTCCCTCGTGGAACTGGTGTGGTGTAGTGGGAAGAGCGTCTGGACCACGAGTTCAAATCTTGCCTGTTCATCTTGCTTAGCTGTGTTGGAGGCTTAGGTGCTCTGCAGAGCCCTTAATTTTCTCATCTGTAAAATGGCAGGATTGGACTAGATAATCTGCAAAGTCTTTCCTAGCTTTGAATTCTGTGAACGACCTAGGGAGGGCACAGACGTCTCTCCCTGTTTTAGCAGTAGTTCAGAGTGCTAGGGATTTGGACTTAGAAAGCCTGAGTTTGAGTTAAGTACTGCCCAATTACTACAAGACTCCAAGCTTGACCTTGGCCTAGTCATTTCCCCTCTCTGGGCCTCAGTTTCCTCATCTGTAAAATGGGACAATAACTTTTGAATTACCCATCTCCAGGGTTCTTGTGAAGATCAAATAAAATATGCAAAGCACTCGGTAAAAAAAAAGGGGGGGCTTAATATCAGCCTTTAATACTGATGGGGGAACAGAAAAACTTCCCACTGGTTAAAAATACAAATGCTGCAGGTGGGAGGGGAGGGTATTTCCTGATACCAAGTCTAGTATGCTTTTTCCTCCCACCTGAAGAATAAGGGGTGGGAAGGAGGAATCTGCCACTATGTTTCTGCATGTACCATCCCCTAAGGAAAGCCTCCCCTAGAGTCATCAGCAATGAGCCTGGATTGCTTGCTCTTAAAACATAGACCCATAGGATTTAGGGTTGGAAGGGATATTAGAAATTATCCCCTCGATTATGGGATCATAGGCTCCAACTGGAAGGGGCCTTAAATGGCAAAGCTAGGATTTAACTCCACGGTCCTTTTGCAAATGTTTTGTATTATGTGGCTGGTTATATATGTGTATGTGTTTTACTGAAGCTGCCAGCCCCTCCTTTCCTAGGTGCCCCAAAGGGCTAGTGTCTACTTTCTGCCTTCAGGGAAAAGGAAGGGAACAAGCACTTATTAAAAACACCTGTGATGTGCCGGTATGTCAAATATGTCACTTGATCCTCACAACAATCCTGTGAAATGATATTATTATCCCCATTTTACAGATGAAGAAACTGAGTCAGAAGTTAAGTGAATTGCTAATTACACTGCTACTAAGCTTCTGAAGCTTGATCCAAACCCAGATCTTCCTGGCTCTAATCCTGGGGTGGGGAACCTGCAGCTAGCCCATGGCTCTAACCACTGCACCACCGAGCTCCTTCTAAAAAAAGGGTCAGATGTGCTGGTGAAAAATAACCAGACCTCCTCTTCACCTGTAACCAATGCAGAGACCTTTCTGGTATGGCAGGTAGATTGGACATACTGGGGGCCCCGCCTCATTCTGACAAGCAGGAGCATCGGAGGATCTCATGACTGAGAGCCTGTGGGGGAGGCCACAGGGAGAGGAGAGGAGGAGTTGCTTGATTTGGCCTATTAGACTGAAGTTCACGAGAACAGCACAGTCTAACAAGCCGCGTACTTCCCCGGTGCTTACTCAACACGGTATCTTGAGGGGTTGAGGGGACGTGGTAAGGCACCTGTGATTTCATTGATGTGGAGAACTGCCTGATAACTCCGTCTTCCCAGCAATGTATGGCTTTAGAGAGTTGCTCCGGGACACCAAAGTTCCGAGGCCCCCCAAGCCGATTTGTATGAGAGATGGCACTCAGAACCTTGCTCTTCCTGGCTCCGGGGCCAGCTCTTCTTGGTCCAGTGCTTCATGCTGCCTACAGCAAGCCTTCAGTATATATATTTGTTGAATACGCCACTCCGTGTGTATATTGTAGGGTCTCTGTCCCTCCCTGCCCCTTAATTGGGACAAGGTTGTTGTGTATCTAATTTCTGTTCTTCCAATACCTATGTTTCCTCCCGCCTAATTTTCTGTCTGGGAATTTTGGCTCAACGGATCTACGACCTAGGGCAGTAACCCCTCAGAGCACTTGGACCCGTAGGCCCAGACTGGGGGTGGGGGGTGGTGTGGGGGTGGTGTGGTGTATGCGCGCGCGCACGGAATTGGTAGAGCGCGCACGTCGCTGCCTGGAGACTGCGCGCTCCCCAAAGACTTGTGCGCGGGGAGGCCCAATGTTCTAATGAATATTCATTATTTGGGGATTGGAGTGGGGCTGGCACCCACTGCAGACAGCTGTGCATCCCCCCATCCCCCCTTAGGGGCTCCCAGCTTATCCCTACCGAGAAGGAGGTGGGGAAGGGGAGGGAGGGAGGGAGAGACAGACAGACACAGACAGACTGTGATAGTGCGAGGTATGGGACTGTGGGTCCATATGTCATCCTGAGACTGATTGTATGTGTCCTCACGAAACTGTGGGTTCGAGGGTTGCAATCTAGGGACAAAGCGTCCTCGGGGTTGTATCTCTAGGGTGTGTGTTCTTGGAAGCTGTGAGTGTGTGTCTGTGGGGCTGTATATTCTCAGCAGTGGTGGAAGGGTGTGTCCCTGAGGGAGGTCCGGGTGTAACTGTGTGTAGCTCAGGGCTTGTTTGGCGCTGCTGGGGAGAAGGCTCTAGTTCCCTCAGTGATCGGGAAGGTGGGGATGTGGCACAGGTGCCCGTGCCAGGCACGTGTGGGCCCCCGCTCTAGCCGGGCCAGGGCACGTTGATGCAGGTCCCTCCCCCGTGGAAAGTTGGGAAGGTAAAGCAGGGAGGGCGGCCTGGGGCAGCTTTGCGCACCTGGGGAAGTAGGCTAGGCGCCCAGGGTCCCTAAGTGGGGGGTGCGGGGCGGGGCGGGACAGAGTTGGGCAGGGTCTGACCGCGAGGGCGGGGCGGGGTCCCGCACCTGAGAGAAGATAGGGCCACTGCTCTTTCCATTCCCATAGTCCTAACCGTCCTGGTTATCTGCGGCCCCGAGGGAGAGACTTGAGAGCCAAAGAAATCCAGAGACACCAAGAGAAGAGGAGAGAAACAGAGAACAAGGTCACGGTTTGTCAGTCTGATTAAATCACTGTCAGGGGGAAGCCAGGAAAGTTATGGCATCAGGATTCCTGACTTCTTTCTTTTCCCCATCTCTTGAATTCTGCCCTCCCCTGGACCTTAGTCTCCCTGCCGACCCCCGCCCCCTACCGAATGGGCACAGAACCGGAATTCTGCCAGTGCCAGCCGAGCCCGGGCCTGGCCCTCGTTTCTGGGCACAGCTGCGGACCCAGTGGGCCTGGAATGCAGCCTCTCCCGAGAGATGCCAGCTGCCCCTCCCCACCCCCAGCTGTCTTTGCCCCGGGGTGGGTTCTGTCTCCTGTCTTTCCCCTGGCTGGTCCCTGTTTTTAAGCAGTACTTAGCCCCCCAAGACTGCAGCAGCAGCCACGTCTGAGGAGTATAGACGGCTTCCAGTGCACTGGACGCTCCCATTCATGTTCTTTGTCAGAAGAAGGGGCTAGTATTTGAAGCCTTGAATTTTGGATTAAGTTTGGAGGATGAGAGAGCTGTACTATTCTAGTCTGAGTGTGTGCTTTTGGAGGGGGAGGGGTGTTCATTGAGGGGGTTACAGGAAACTTGCCTTTGGGTCACTGAGACTTGTGTGAGTGAGTGGGGGAACAGGGAGAAGAAAACTATTCAACCTTGACGCTGAAATGGGAGAATGTCTGTGAAGGATTCAAGCACCCCAAGTGGACTTACACCTACCCAGATTTAAAACCCCACAGGCACTCATATATAAAAAAAGACTACAAATAGACACATGGTACAGACCCATATACTTATTCTTAGACACAGGCTGTATATGCAACTTATACAAACATTCATCTATATACTCACACTTACCCATGCAGAGAGTCACATGGCACACTCACCCAGATTCACTCACACTCATACAAATACAAGCATATAATCACAAAGACTCAGACATATTCCTACAAACTCATGTAGAGAGTTACACGCAGATATATACTCACAATCATGGAGACTAAGACATACTTATATAATACTCATTTGCTCACACACAGATATACACAAATACACATTTCCACACTCACAGATACAGAGACAAAAACACAAGCTCATAAAATAAGACTGGGAAGGAAGGGATCTTAGGAATTATCTAGTCTAACACCCTTATTTTGCAAATGCAAAGATTCATATGCATATTCACATAAATACACAAGCATACTCATTCACAGCCATAGCCACATACACAGATACATACACACCCACCCACATACACACACACACACACACACTCAAATATGCTCACCCCCGCCACCTTCCCAGCCCTGCCCTTTCTCAAACACAAGTCTTATTCAGACCACGTTTCCAAGTTTCCACTGGGGTCTCCTGGGGTCTCGGCTACAAATGAAAAGTTTCCCAAATGGTTTCTCAGCTTCCACTTAGGGAAAACCTATAGGATCCTCCTTTCTACCAGGTGTGCAGTAGAATTGTCACCAGGTTTATGTGTGTACAGAGTCCGAAGAGTGGCTGAATCAATGCTAACCTTCCGAAGCACCCAGAAAGAACCTTAGGTGGCTTGAGCGCCCATAGTGCTCAAACCCTGGGCGTACTCTGAAGAACCCCAAAGATTACAGTAATAATAATAATATAAGCACCTTAAAGTTTTCAAAGCACTTCATGTACATGACCTTATTCAAGTCTCACACCAGCCCTCACCATAGGCATTGTCCGTATTTTCATCCTCATTTTACTGGAGTCAACTGAGATGAGAAATTAAATGACATGCCCAGGGTCACACAGTGTTGGAAATGAGACACAGAGCCAGATCTTCTGACTTCAAGTTCCACACTCTGTTGATCCTGCCTTCTTGCCTCTGGAAATTATGATAACAGTAATAGTAATAAGAACAATAATTTACACGGGATCTTTCCCTTTCTTTATCTCATCTGATCCACATCATAGTGTCATGAATTGGGCAGGGAAGGTGTTAATATCCCTGTGTTACAGATGAGGAAGCAGAGGGGTGAGATGATTTGTCCTAGGTCACAGCAAATTAATCATGGGACAGAGACTGAAATGTAGGTTTCTTAGCTTAGTCCAATAGCTCTCCACCACACCCCAATTTCACAGTTCCCCAACTCAAAGTTGCTTTTAATTAAGGAAAT
The DNA here is from genome assembly GCF_003287225.1 of Phascolarctos cinereus. Lineage (NCBI taxonomy): Eukaryota > Metazoa > Chordata > Mammalia > Diprotodontia > Phascolarctidae > Phascolarctos > Phascolarctos cinereus. Next base: position 659,624,587 of record NW_027555847.1, read on the forward strand.
ATTAAGTGGCCAGGCATTATGCTAGATGCAGAGAGCACAAAGACAAAAATGAGACAAATTCTGTCTTTAAGGATCTTTGGAATTTGGAGATTCTGGCATACTTTCTCCTTTGGGGAATTTCAAGAAGGTTATTTATGCCCATTCACAGCTAGACCTACCCACCTGTCCCACCATCAGGTCTGAGTGAACAGGAATGTCAGAGGCAGAAACCAGTGAGCTTCCTTACCCTAGCCTAATAGGGTAAGGAAAGAGAAGTACTTGGATAGGGAAAGACAAGAGGCTGATGGCAGCGGCGGTGGAGGCGAGGGAGGGGAATGGAGAGATTGAAGAAAAATGGAAGAGGTTGGGTCAAGAGAGAGAGGGCTTAGAGAGAGTCTGAGGGCTGGAGAAAAAGAATAGTGAGGGAAAGAATAACTTGGGAAAGAGTGTGGTGTGGGAATGAAAAAGGGGGTTAAAGGGAGAGTGATCTGGGAGGGAAAGAGGAGGCTGAGGGAAAAGGAGAATGGGAAGAAATGGGAACTAAGGAAGAAAGGGAATTGGGGAGGAGGGGGGTGAGAGAGGGAGGAGGGAGTGAGAGAGGGGAGGAGGGTTTGGGGAAAAGAGGTGATTTATGGTAAAGAGAGAAGTAAGGGTTAGGGTTAAGTGAGGGAGAGGGGAAAGGAAGGGTTAAGAGAAGGGGTGAGGTGGAGAAGAGGGGGCTGAAGGAAGGAGAGGTGTCAATCAAGCACAGTACAAACCTGTCCCTCGGCACCCAAGACCATAAGCATTCACGGTCTTTGCTCTGCAATGTAAACAGCATCTCCACATTCTATCCCCAGTTTATCCTCCTCCCATTTGTCCCCCAAGTAGGACCCAAATACAGCTGCTGTCCTAATAAGACTTCCAGGGGTTTCCGGGCTCTCCCCTTTCCAGCTTAGCCCACCTGAGCAGGATAGACCTCTCCAACAGTTTCTCCCCACATCCCGCTCCTGCCTGGAACTCACCTGCTCCAAACATTCCAAAGCCCTGGAAGTTGCCAGCTGGGCCCCTAGATGTTTTCAGTCCTCCCCACCTCCCCCTGCACACACCTGCATTGTGAAAGGGCTGCACCTGCTGCCAACTGGGGCCAGATGGGCAGCCTTAGCCAGGAGGAACATTGGGGCATTCCAGCTGTGACATTCCAGCTGTGCCCAACCTACCTGCTGGAGGCTTGCTCCAGGGAACCCCCTCTCACCCCCCCATCTCCTCCTGGATGATTTTTCATTGGCTAGGTGTGTCTGGGTACCTGGTGGAGGGGGTGTTCGCCCACTAGGCTCAAAGGACCATCCTTACTGCCTACTCTCTTTTATCAATCCCCAACTCCCACCAGACCACTTGTAGACTGAAATAGAATGAAAAGGTAGTTGTTGTTGTTGTTTTTCTGGTTGTGCATGTGTTCACACACACACTGTGGTGGTCAATGAAGTCTGTATGGTGAATGATGGTGGGGGAACCATTTTCCATCATTGCATAACAATTGCTCATCTATATGATAAGTTGTTATGTATTTTGTACACATCATGCCTTGCAGTTTAAGAAATGCTTTACACACATCTTGTATAGAGAGATGGCCTTGGAACATGGAAGACCTGGGTTCCATGCTACCCTCGTGTCCTCCAGCAAGCTACTTAACCTCTAAGTGCTGTAGGCAATTGTCTAAAACTAAGTTGCAGAAGGTGTGGTCCTGAATGGGTAGAAGGAGCTTCCTCACTCAGAAGTTCTCCATAGCAATGAAATCACATTATCCCTATACATGCCACAGCACAAGGAGACACAGATTCTAGATCCAGTCATAGGTTCAGATGAGTTAATAGAAGTAGAAATAGTTAATGGAAAAATAGAGGAATATATGTTCTGTACACATACTATTATGTTTCTAAGAGGGGAATGATTCCTTTCCTTTATGTCTCCCTAAGCTGGCCCTGGAAAGGAGTCTCCTCAGGGGCACAGATGGGAAGGGTAGGCCGGGCAAGGTTCACAGGTAGTTCTGAGGGGCATTTCACTTTGAATCTCCATTCCTTCCTAGCTAATCTGTGCTCAGGCTGAATGTGGAGCTGCCTCCTCCCTCCCTTACCCCTCAGCGACTTGTACTCACTTGGTAAAAGGCCCAGAACAGATATTTTGGTGGGTTGGTCTAGAGGTGGCTCATCCATGCCTCCATCTAGACACTCTTGCCTTCATTCCATTTCAATAGCAGGTCAATTTTTTTTTTTGAGAGGGTAAGATAGCAGTCCTGGAGCTCTGTGGTTGCTGATAGGCAGCAGAATGGATTGGGGATCCAAAAGGAGGGGACAATGCCTCGTACTCTCTAACTACCCCTAGTTCCCTGGGTCTGTTGGGAAGAACAGAAGTTATATTGGTAGCTCCTTTAGTGGCCTTATGGGGGGGGCTGGGTTAATGTCCACTAGTGTTCCAGATAATGGAGGGGTGAAGGGGGGCCTAGGGATAGGTACCATCCTTGATTTTGATTACTTGCCTTGCAGGTCCCCCTAGGCCAGGTGAGGAGGCTGGCTTCTTTGAAGTTAACCCAAAAGAAGCCAGGCCCCCTGCCCAGTGTACCCCTCCCAGTCTCCCCATCCCCCTCCTCAGCAGAATTGAAACTTTAAACGGTGTTAAAAGTTTCTGTTTACGAGGAGCCCTTGAATTTTTAAGGACGTATCAATTCCCTCTCTGCCCAAGTCTTTTCATCTTCAGCTGCCGGGGGAGAAGAGGAGCAGGAGGATGGAGGGCTCTGAAATCCTCTGGGGGTGAGCCTCAGCACACCGAGACACATTGGGGCTCACAAATACACAAGACACCCACCCTTCCAAACACACACACACACTGAAACCCTCATCCTGGAAGACTAAGTGAAGATGAAAATTGCAAGAATACCCAGGCTTTTCCACAGAATCTACCTTGTGGGCTGCTGATGGGGAGGGGATTATTTCACACACATACCCCAATTCTCTAGGTCTAGGGGGACAGGGGGTCACACCCACAGGAGCTCTACTTTTGTCTCATTTCTCTCCCTGACTCAGAGTAAGTAGTTGTGGGCCTGGTGCTGAGCTGGGACTCAGCAAAAATGTTCCTGAGCTAGAATCCAGGACATTCTCTCTCTTTCTCTCTGCCTCTTCCTTTCCTCCATTGGCACCTCCAGCCCTCCTTTGTCCCCCACCCCCAACTCCAAGTTGCTCTACACTCCTCCATTCCCTGCTGCCCAGTAAGGGGGAGGGCTCACCTGAGACTGGGATTGAGCCAGGGAAAGGCAGTCGTTCAGGGGATCCTGGAGCCAGCAGTAATGTGGGAAGGGAAGTGGAATGCCAAGGGGTGTCCCTGAGTGCGGAGGGGTCAAGGGGCACCCACAGGCTGGAGGAGGCTCTGGAAGCACATGTCTCCTGTCACCAAGAAAGGAGGTGGCAGGAGCACACACATACACATACACAATGTGTCTGTCCTGCGACAGTGTGTCAGTACGACCTAGTGGTAGTGGGCTTGTCTGTGTGTTTGGGAGAGGGGAGGCGTGCCATTAAGCATGCCGATGTGTCACTATATGTCCGTGGGTGTCAATGTGTATCTGCGTGTGTGTCAGTGTGTCCATGTGTGACTGTTTGTTAGGGTAAGTGTGTGAGAGAGAAAGTATGTGTCGGGGTGGGTGTGAGTGTGTGTCCGTGTGTGCAGCGGGGGTGGGAGCGGGCGCGGTCGGGGCGGGAGGGCCGGGCTGCCTCCCTCCCTCCCTTTTTCCCTCCCTCCCTCTCTCGCTCTCCCTCTCCCTTTCTCTCTCTCTCTCTCAAGTGCGCTCGGTTCCAAACTTTGTCTAAACTTTCACTTTCAGAGAGCACTGCAAGGCGGGGTTACCGAGCGGCATGGAGTAGAGAGCGAGAGAGGAGGAGAGTTGGAGAGGAGAGGGAGCGAGCGAGCGAGCAGGGCGAGTGAGGAGGCAGCTAGAGCGGCGGCGGCAGCGGAGGCAGCAGTAGCTGCGGCGACGGCGGCGGCGGCGGCTGCAGCAGCGGCGCGGGGTTCGGGGCAGGCTCGCCCGGAGCTGAAGCTCGGCTCCCCCCACTGCCCGGCCCAAGCTGAGCTGAGCTGAGTCGCGCCTCGCCGCGCCAGTCGCGCGGCTCCTCGGACGGCGAGCGATGTACTCCCCGTACTGCCTCACCCAGGTAACCGGGCGCCGCCGCCCCCGCCCCAGGTCTAGGAGGGTGTGTGTGCGAGCGCGCGTGTCTCCCTGCGAGGCTGTCTGCGAGTGGGTCCGGCTGCCTCCGAAAGACTGCATGTCGTGTCAGTCAGTCTGCGCGAGGGTGGTGTGTGCGAGACAGTGTGGAACGGCGACTGTAGGCGCGCGTGTGCCAGGCTGAGTGTGTGTGTCTGCGAGAGTGTCAGGCTGCGAATGAGTGTGAGTGTATGCGAGCGTGAGTGTATGTCAGTGTCAGTGTCAGTGTTGGGGTGGGGGTGGGAGTGCGTGTGGAGGGTGTGACTGCCAGGGGGAGGGGGGCCGGGGAAGCCCTCTCAGCAGGGCCTGGCGCTGCCCGCCTTAGCGCGGGGCTCTGCTCTCCGCTCCCCCTCTGCTCCCCCCTCTACCCCCCTGCACAGGGCCCTGCCAGGCTCGGCTCCGGCCGCGGGGCGGGCCACACTCTCTCCAGGGCCTTTGTTTTCCTCCCCGCACATGGGCGCAGAGTTCAGAAAATGGCGCGTCTCCCAAATTTATTTCGGGAATAAAAAAGAGCCAGAGTCGCGGTGAGGCACAGACCGGGAGCAGTCCTCCCGGGCCGGCGGACTGTGAGCTGCGGGGGGCGCTCGGCCTCCAGCCCCAGCTCGGGCTCCGGCGGGCGGCGTTGACTGCTCCCTCGGGCTCCGTGGCTCCTTCCCTTCGTCAATCCCTCCACACGTCTTCCTTTCTGACTCCGTGTAGGTCTCGCCCGTGCCGGGGCCGCGATCTCCCTGTGCTCAGCCTCCGGTTCCGATCCCAATCTGGGACGCAGGCAGGCAGAGAGTCTGACAGCGCAGAGGGCCTCCCCTCCAGCTAACTCCCGCGCCCGCTGCCTCCCTTCCCGGGCCTCTCTCCCCGCCCCCCGCTCGCTCCATAAACTTTTTTCCGCCGCAAACTTTCTAGCCAGCACAAGCTATGTGCGGCTTGTGGTAAAGAGGCCGAGCCTGAGTGGAGTCTTCTCGCGGCCCGACTCCCGCAGGACAGGAAATCCCCGTGCCTCCTGACCCCTAGCTCGGGTCCTGAGGTGAAAAAGGGGTGGAGGTGGGGTGGGCGAACTTGATGCACCGAGCACTAAGCCAGGGCTTTACTCGATTAGGTGGCAAGCCCGAATAGAAGGTGCAACAGGCCCCGCGCCATAGAACGCGATAGAGAGCTCTACAAACCCAGCGCTTTAAGAACCCGCTGTGGGAGCTCAGGGCACAGCCCATGCTCACTGCTCTGCTCCCAGGCTTCCCTAAGTGTGGACCCCACGAGTGAGAGAAAGGATCAACTTCTTTGTCAATGCCGGCGTACGTCTGAACTGCCGGGAGGCCCCTTAACTTCGTGTCTCTCCTTGTCGCCCGATGTTCAACAAAGCCCCCTCTGCTTAGCCCAGGCAAAGAGGTTCCTGCAAACAGCAACAGGGCCAGGAAATTTGGGAATTGCTGTATCCCTCCCCCACCTCCCCATTGGGGTGTCAGTTTTCTGGAAGTTTGGAGTGTCCCGAGGCCACGTCAGTTGGTCCAAGCTATTTACCAGAGCCACCTCTGTTCTTAGGGAGGAGGTGACTCCTAAAGGTCCTCGTCCTCAGATAGGGTATATAGGGACAGCTAGTGGGGGATAAAAAGAAGAGGGACTGGTTGCGGGGATACTGGGACCTCCCTAGAGTAAGAGCTAGTGGGTGATGAGTGAGAGAGGGCAGACCAGGTCAGGGCCTTGAGCAGACCCTTCTCCTGGCTGCATTGAATGGTCTACGTAAAGATGAGGCAGTTTCTCCGTGAGTCTGTTGTGTCTATTATAGAGTGTGAGTGAATATGTGAATATAAATTAGAAATTTATATCGATGTACTGCAGAGTGAGTGAATGTTTGTAGGCCTGTGTATTAGTATGAATTATGTATGTGTGTATGTGTGAATTTCCTTTCTTTTTCACTCAGACTCTAGAATTTCAGTTGTTCCTGTTGGTGGAAGTGGCAGAATCTGGGAGAGTGAGAGCCATAGGCCACCTTGCCCCTGACCCTTGAGCTTGAACACCTCAGGCCCAGAAGATCTGCTGGGCTGAGCCTTCTGACTTTGGGGCCTACTTCTCCACACGGGGCCTCCGGGTCTCCCCTTCAATGCATTAACCCTTCACGGTCTAAGCTTGGGATCTTCGAAGTCACTACTAGCCGTCAAAACTTGGGTCCAGAGATGGAGAACCGGAGTCTAATCTCCATTTGGGAGAAATTAGGCTGACCTCTCAAAGGTTTATATCTAACATGCTTCACACCCTCGGCCCAAGAGTTTTCCTCTAGCTTCTAAACATCTTTGATGTTCTTGCTGGCTCCACTACTTGCCCGCTGTCCGAAGGACCACTCCCGTGACTGGGAACCTTGTGTTCTCTTTCCAGTGCCCCCCAGTGTACCCTGGCGAGCTGCACTAGCTCCCCAGTCTCTGGGCGGGGGTCCTGGGCCCCGGCCTCCCCTCCCCCCCAGCTTGGGTGTTTGTGGGCAAGCACGGCCCAGCCGCTGCCTAATTATCCATTTCCCAACTCTGTACTTTTCTTTTCAAGCTGCTCTAATGACCTGCAATTTTCTTTTCCTCCTTCCCTTTCCCCCTTTCCTCCTCTTCCCCATCTGTTAAACAAAAAAGTAACCTTATCGTCTTTTCCCTCTCCCTCATTTCTGTCTCTCTCTCTCTGGCTCTTGACATGGGTGGGGACATAGAAGGATTGGGAAGGGGACAATTGGGGCAGAGGTGAGGCCAAGGACAGGGAACTTAGGAGGTGGCAGAGTAGGGAGCTCTGGCTAGTACCCTTGCCTCTCATTTCCTTGGATTTCAAAATTGCTTTGGGCATAAAATATTGATTCTTCTGTTGACTGGCAGATGGAAAAAGGCAGGGAGACAGCAGACCTGGACTGGGAGTGACATGAGGAGGGGTGGGAGAACCAAAGGATGTCTGTCCCTTTTTCAGGAGACCTCGGGCCTTTTAGAGGGCATTGGAATATGTGTGAAGGGGAATTCTGAGCTGACCCGGGCTTCTTGTGGTCTTTCTGGATTCGAAGTCTGAGGCAATCAACAATCTATTCAGGATTTGGGAGTGGGGTGGGATTTCTCACTTTCTAAAAAGAAAATTTAAAAATGCTTCTCCCCCCCCCCGAAAAAAAGCTTAGATAGACTGAGATGAAGAGAGAGAATGGTACAAAAACAAGGAGACGGCAAGAGCTAGAGGGCTGAAGAATTTGGGTGGATAGAGAAGATCAAAGGGAACAGATTGGGCCTCCAATCCCGGCTCTGTAGCTCTTCGGCTCAAGAGTAGGTCAAACTCAGCAGTCTCAGTCATGGCCATTTAGTATTTCTCGACTGTTTCCCTGTCTCCCCACCCCCTCCCCAGTCAGGTTTCTCTATACCCCATGGAACACCGGAGGCTTTGATGGACCCAGTAAGTGGCCTGTGGAAAAACCCCTCTGGGTCCTGCCCCCACACCAGGTTGTCTGCCCCTTCATCTTTTTGTATGTTCCTTTGACTGGATATGAAGGACAGAGGTCTTTTGTCTTTCTTCCCCTCTGTGTTGTCTCTCTGTGTCTCTGTCTCCCTCTCCATCTCTGTCACTCTTTTTCTCTAAAACCAAAATTGGCTTTGATTTTAAAGTCAATAAATGAGCAGGAGCAGAGCAGAGCAGGGGCCCTGGTGGGGAAAGAGGCGAGAGGGAGAGAAGGGGAAGAGGAAAAGGAGGAGGAGAAAGGGATGTAGAAAAAGAGAGGGAAAGGGTAGAAAAGGGAAAAATAGAAAAGAGATGAAGAAAGATGGAGGAAGGTAGAGAAAAGACAGAGAAAGAGGAAGGAAAGAGACGGGAGGAGAGAAGATGTTGAGAGGAAGGAGAGAAAGAGAAAATAGATGGAAAGAATGGGAGAGGAGAAAAGGTGAAGAGGAGTTAGAAAGAATGGAGAAAGGGGGAGATAAAAGGAGGAGGAGAAGAGATAAAGGGGGAAAGAAAGGGAGAAGGAAGAGGGAGAGGGAGTGATAGAGAGAAGATGAGAAAGTGATGAGGGAAGAGAGCTGGAGAGGAGGATGTCAAGGGGAGAGAAACAGAAAATGATATGGGGCAGAGGAGAAGAGGTGGGTGAAGAGAGGAAAGGAGAAATATATGGGGAGAAAGGAGACAGAGAAAGGAGAAGCAGAGAGAAAAGGAAGTTAGGGGACTAAGGAAGGGATGAAAGATGGAAGGAGGAAAGAGAAAAGAATTTCTTGGAAAAAGCAGAGAAATCTAGGGCAGGAAGAGTAGAACTGGCACCTGGAAGGGTTCAGAGCCTTGTCACCCAGATGAGACAGAGATGGATGGGAAATCCCATGTCATATATAGAGATAAAAAAAGAGAAGCACATGTACAAAGCTATATTCTCACACAGGCATACAAAGAAACACAGAGATGGATGGGGAATCATACAAACACAGAGACACATGCTCACAAACATATGTAGATACAAACACAGTTAAATGCTTAAACACAGAAAAAAATAATAGCTCACCAATAGCTATGATTTAACTGAGCTGCTCACCTCGCTATAAAGTAATAATGCCCCTGTTTTACAGATGAGGAAACTGAGGTTCAAAGAAATGAATGAATTTAGTCAGGGTCAAATAGAATGTATAGGATTTAGAACATGAACCTAGGCCTTCTGACTCCAAGTTCAATACTCTTTATATAGGAACATAAATACAAGTGTTTAGTTACACACAGGCACTCACCAAAAATAATGGGCATGCATATGAACAGACATGCATATAGCCACATATTCAAACTGTTTTATGCCCCTAGTAGGATTGGATAATGTTGAAGACTCCTTTCCCTGGTCTCCTTAGTGTCTTCCTGACTATTCACAAGCCATCTGGTTATCCTTTTACCTTTGTAAAGCCTTGAACCTGATTTCCTCCTAAATGAGATGGTTCCTGTTTCAATAAGCTGTACCCCACTCCTTTTCACCCTAAGTGCCTATTTCCCAGTCTTTCTCCCCCTATTTCCTCCATTATAACTGTCAGGCCAGGATACCTTAGTGGTGCTCTTCGAAGTGACCTGGGGTTAACGTGGTCCTTGTAACCACGCCAAAAAGTGGTGCCTAGAGAGCACACTTGATTAATTTCAATTCAATCTAATCAACTGATTGTCTATTGTGTCCCAGGGCACTGTGCTTAGCATTTTATTGGAGGTAGGATGGGGGATACAGGAGGACATGAGAACAGTGTAGAAAGCAGTGAAAGGGAACTGGAGGATAAGAGGGATAATAGCATGTGGGAGAACCTGGAGGTACATGATGTTCACCTGTGACCTGTGGGTGTGGAGATGCCGGAGCTGGGGTTCTGAACCATCTGAGGCCTTCATTCTGGATGGGAAGGAGGTATCCAGGAGGAGCCATCTAAGGGCAGGGTAAGAGAGCTGATCTCCAGAAAACCAAGTTCACAGGGTCTACAGAAATAGGAGCCCAAGTGGCCAGGTGGCAAAGGGAGAAGGGAGTAGCTTTTAAAAATAGGGGCTAGAATGGGGAGGAGAGTGGAGTTCAGGAAGGGCCAGAAGGAAGCTATACTGGGGAAGGCGTGAGGGACTGAGCTAGGGGCCAGAAGGTTGAATCTAATTCCTTCCTTGGGTAAATCCAGGAAGCCTTCAGAGGTGAGACTGTGTTGGCTGTACTGGATAGGAATGAAAGGAAGGCACGTGGCTCATATCCACTTGTACAGATAGAAGTGTTCTGGACAAAGAAGGCCATGGCAGGGGGGTGTTGACATAAGAGAGAGACAGACCCTAGCAGAGGAGGGGGACAGGGAAACTATGAGAATGATGGGGATGCCACACAGGAACAAAGAAGCAGGTAGGGTTAAATTAGGCCAAGTACTGTGAATCCTGGTGTCAGGATAGCTATTGGATACATTGGCCAAAATGAGGACGAATGCACATCAGAAGACTGAGTTGGCTAGTATGTGGTACACTGCTCTGACAGGGTCCTGAATAAAGCCCATTGATTGCCTTTCCTTTTGGAGCTAATCTGGGCCCTCTATTTCACTTTTGCTCAGGGGAAAGAGGGTCTCTCACCCCAAATCTGTGGGTTCCAAGGTCTATTACTTCTCCTTCCCATGGGTGGGGAGTATGTGTCCATATTAATTCTATGATAAGAGTCTGGAAAAGTGATCAGACCATGTCTTAGCCTCAGTTTCTTTGATTTTTCTCTCTCCGTGTCTCTGCTGCCATCCTCATAATTGTCTCCCCTGCTGCTCCTTTCTTGTTCAGTTTCCTCCCCAGATACAGGAGTCTAAGGGGGAAGGATGGGAGAAGGTTCTCTCAAGCCCCATGCTGGCTCTCAGGAGGGGCTCCCTGGCTCTGAGTTTGTGGGGCAGGGGATTGTGTTAGCCCTTTCCCTGAGGGTGAGACATAGGAATGGAGCAGAGGACTCCTCTACCCTTCCATTCCCTGAAGTCATTGCGTTATAGATGAGAGTAACCGAGTCTGAGCTTGGGGGGGGGGTGACAGGAAGGGGGAGAGTGAGGTGGAATGGTTGGGAGAGCAGGTAATTTGGGGTACATTCATATTCATTCACACGGGCATCCTTATGTCTGTCACTACTCTCTTATGATTTTTCTGTGACTCTTTTCCTTGGAGGTGGTTGGTCTATCTGGTGATTGTGACAGTGGCAATGGGTATGCCTCGGCCTTGTGTCTCTGTCACTCTTGTGTCTTTTTGTTTTGTTTTGGTTTTTTTGTTTGTTTTTGTTTTTGTTTTGGTAAGGCAATTGGGGTTAAGTTACTTGCCCAGGGTCACACAGCTAGTAAGTGTCAAGTGTCTGGTCTGAGCCTCGATTTGAACTCAGGTCCTCCTGACTCCAGGGCTGTTCCTCTATCCACTAGCTGTCCCCACTCTTGTGTCTTTCTGGGCATACGGTGGTAACAAGGTGTAGTAGAAAAAGTTGTGTTCAGAGTCAAGAAACCTGCAGTTTTAATTCTATCACTTTCTGAGTGACCATAGGCAAGTCACTTCACCTAACTTGGACTCAGGTTCCCTTTATAAAATAGGGACAATCAATCCCAGCCCAGCCTAGCCCAGCTCATGGGTGGTTGTGAGGATCTAATGAGATAAATAAAGGATATAAAATTGCTTTGGAAAGTATTCTACACATGGGAGGAATAACAGGCATGTTATATGTCCTGTCATTGTGTCCCATCTATATACTCCGATAATTTTACCAGCCCTCCCTTTTGCTGGGCCTTGGTGCTGGGCAGGCAGGTGGCCTGTGCTCACTAGCTTTTTCCATGAGGGGGAGGGACCCACTGTTGATGCCAGGTTTGTTCTGGGTCCAGAGGAGCTTCCTCCATGAAGGCAGGACCAAAGCTGTAGAAGCCTCAACCTAGTCTGGTCCCATTCCCTGCTGAACCCAGCCCTTCCTTCCCCGGACACCCCTAACCTGGGCCAGGTGGCTTAAAGCCTCCTTCTGCCTATACCTTCCCGCCACTCCCCAGAAGTCAGCCCCAATTCAGTCTGGGACAGAGACACTGTTGTGTGTGTGTGTGTGTGTGTGTGTGTGTGTGTGTGTGTGTGTGTGTGTGTGTATTTGGGGAAGAGAAGCAGCAGGGCTAGGGAGAGAGGTGGAAAGCAGTTGGACAGACCTCTCTCTGTCTACCCTGTGGCTCCTTCTGCCCATTTGAGATTGATTTTGGCTGCTTCTCTGAATCTGTCCTGGGACTGCCATGGCAGTCTGTCCATCCAGCCAGGGTATCCTCTTCTCTCCTTCCACATCAAGACTGTCTTATCTGTGCAATACCAGTAGCCTTTTGCCCCAGAAACCAATAACTAAGCTGTGGGTGCTGAGGCCTTTATCAGAACCATATTTGCACTAAAGGTTCTAAAGCGACAAAAATTTGACAATTTCCTTTCTTTCTCTTTTTCTTTCTTTCTTTCTTTCTTTCTTTTTCTCTTTCTCTCTTTCTTTTTCTTTCTTTCTTTCTTTCTTTCTTTCTTTCTTTCTTTCTTTCTCTCTCTTCTCTCTCTCTCTTTCTCTCTCTCTCTCTCTCTCTCTCTTTCTTTCTTTCTTTCTTCTTTCTCTCTTTCTCTCTCTTTCTTTCTTTCTTTCTTTCTTTCTTTCTTTCTTTCTTTCTTTCTTTCTTTCTTTCTTTCTTTCTTTCTTTCTTTCTTTCTTTCTTTCTTTCTTTCTTTCTTTCTTTCTTTCTCTCTCCCCCCCTCCCTTTTTTCCCTCCTTCCCTTTCTCTTACTGGCTTTTTTCCCCCTCCTGCCAAACTCATCTTGGCCCTGGCTGAATATCTCTCCTTCCCCATTTTTGGCTCCAGCCCCAAGCACTAAGAAAAGAAGGTCTCGAAGTTCCCCATTCCCCTCAGCCTCCACCTCTGCTACCACCAGCCATCAGAAGACCCTTTAGAGCTAGGAAATGGATTCTGTTTTGGGACTGGAGCATCTGTATGTGGAGGGATGGAGGGCCTTTGGAATGGGAGCTAGGCAGGGCAGGTAACTATGATTTATTCTTTTAGGGGTGGGAGAGGAGGTAAGGCATTATGGGGTGAGGGAGGGGGAGGGTAGAGCAAGCAATCTTGACATTTGAGCAATATCACCACCAGACTCCTTTGGAGAAAGTTACAGGTGGGAGGGGGTGTCAATGCTTGGGGAAGGGGTAGGGCACTCCCATCTCCCTCCTGATAACAGTGGCAGTTTTAAACAGGCTAGCAGTACCCAGTTAATAGGGCAAGCCTTGGGGACTTGCTAGGGTTAGGCAAGGGGTTGGGGGGTGATGAGGGACTGGGCAGGGGGGAGGAATGTCTCTTCCCAAAGTAAAGTCTGGTTGCTCATTGGGCTGGCAGAGAGCCGTGGGGCTGCAGCTGTGTGCTGAGCTCTGAGCTGCCGCAGTCACTACCACCGGCAGTGAGGGAGGCAGGCAGCACTGCGGCCTGCCACAGCCAATCAGAGGCCTGAGTTTCACGAGGGATTATACCCCCCCCAAAGGCCCCACCCCAGGGGGAGCTGAGCTGGGAGGCAGTCAGTGGGTGGATGGGACAGGGTGCCCCTCCAGACTCAAATCACCAAAGGTTGTTGAGGTAAACAACAGAAAATATCCCCCCCAGGGCTGGACCAGGGCTGCCTTGAACCCCCTTTTCCTAGGATATAGTGCCAACTCCCTAGGCACAGACCAGGGAGAGAAGGTCTTACTCTACAATGTTCCTTTCCCCTCCACAAACAAGGAAAACCAGGTTGAGTGGGCCCCAAAGGACTTAGTATTAGGGAGGCTTCCAGGAGGACCACCCAAGGACCATGGGAAGAAGGTACTGAGGTATAGAGAGGGAGTCAGAGGACCAGAGACTCCAGATAGATTCCAGACTCCCTAGGGCAAGGCCTTTACAAACTGACCCCTGGGTTTGGTCCACACAGCCAGATAAAAGGGAAAGGCAGAAGCCAAATAATACGGAGTTTTGGTCAAAAGGCATCTTTGGTATACATCGGTGGTTTCTAACCTTTTTTGTCTCTTGGACCCCTTTGGGCAGTCTGGTGAAGCCTCTGGCCCCTTTCTCAGAATAACACTTTAAAATAAAACATAATATATTACAAAGGATTGCAAAGAAAACTGATTATGTTGAATGCTAGCAAAATATTTAAAAACAAGTTCATGAATCCCAGGTTAAGAACCTGTAATCAAAAAGATCTAGCAGTGAGAGACTAACCATGTGTGTATATATATATCTACACACACACATACATACACACGTACATATATGTGTGTGTGTATATATATATATATATATATATACATATATGCACAGAATATTACAGCAGGCCTACCTGCTCAGACCCACACAGACATATACACATGCACATACAGAAAAACACATCCAGGAACAGAATAGCACACAAGCCACTGTGGTTTTATCAGGAGGCTCTAGTCCTGAAGGGAAGCTTCAGGCTCCAAGTACCCCTGTTCCAACTGTCCTTTCTCTCTATTTCTTCAGTTTGTCTGTTGGTGTGTTGAGAGAGTTTGGGCCCCAGGAAAAATCTACCACCCAATAAAAAGGTTAGGGCCTCCGATTCATGTTGGCTTTTCTTAGCACAATGATGGATAGGCACTTACTGAGTTAGTAAATCCTTCTACCCTTTGGTGTTCCATTAGGCCTAAAGAACATCTGGGCTTCTGAGACTATGGGACAAGACTCAGATCCCATCTATCCACCCATGACAATTGCCCCTTTCTTTCTTTGTAAGGCTGGGGGAAGAAGGGTCTCTCTGGACTTAAATCTAGGTTCCAGTTCCCTTTCCTGGGAAAGGGTGGGAGAGGACCAGAGATGCTGTCAGTGCCAATCCCACCTTCGACACCAGAGCTTTTCCCAGTCCCCTCAGCTGCTGGCTAGTACCTTTCCCTATTAGATTACCTTCCATCTACTTCCTATACATCTTGTATGTGCCTAGTTATTTACAAGTTGTCCACCCCATTAAATTGTAAGCTCCTTGAGGGCAGGCACTGTCCTTTGCCTTTCTTTATATCCCCAACAGTGTACAGTGCCTGACACATGGCAAACTTCATAAATGACTGTTGCCCAACTCTACACCTTGATGTCAGAGATGAGACTCCCCCACAGCTTCTCCCAGGGTGAAGACTTTTGTTGAATGGGAGCCTGTTTCTAGAGGAAAGGCATTCTCATCCATTACCTTAAATCCTGCTAAGGCTCATAAGATAATAATTCAGTTCAATTCAATAAACATTTCTCAAGTGCTGAGCTCTGGGGATACAAAAAAAGAGGCAAAAGACAGTTCATGCCCTCAAGGAGCTTACAATTTAATAGGGGAGACAACAGGCAAAAGATTATATACAAAGCAAGTGATAACTATGAAATTATTAGCAGAGGGAAGGCTTCCTATAGAAGGTGGAATTTTAGTTGGGCCTTAAAGGAAGCCAGGGAGGTCGGTGGTCAGAGTGGAGGAGGGAGAGCATTCCAGGCTTGGGGGACAGTCAGGGAAAGTGTCCAGAGCCAAGAGTGACTTGTTCCTGGAGTAGCTGGGAGGCCAGTGTCACCAGATCAAAGGGTATGTGTCCAGGAGTAATGTGTAAGAAGACTGGAAAGGTGGGAGGGGGTTGGTTATGAAGGGCTTTGAATGCCAAACAGACATTTTTGTATTTGCTCCTGGAGGCAATAGGGAGCCACTGGAGTTTATGGAATGTGTGGAGGGATATGACATAATCAGATCTACATTTTAGGAAAATCACTTTAATGATTGAATGAAGAATAGATTGGAGTGGGGAGAGACTGAAGGCCGGCAGACCTACCAGAAGCTATTGCAATAGTCCAGGTGTGAGATAATGAGGGTCTGCACCAGAGTGGTGGCAGAGTCAGAGGAGAGAAGGGGATGTTTCTAGAGATGTTGGGTAGGTCCTAGGGTTATAGAGTTGGAAAGGACTCCAAGATCATCTCCAACCTCTTCATTTTATAGATGAGAAAACTGAATCCCAGAGAGTGTAAGGGATTTGTAGAAGATCTCACAGCAGAGCCAATATTTGAATCCAGATCTCCTGATTCCAAAACCAGGGGGCTTTGTTCTCTTCTTTCTGTACCACAAAGCCTTACAGACTTCCCTCCCCTTATCCTGTTTTAGTTGCATGGCTTTAGGTCTTCCTACCTTCCTTCTGACTGTTTAAACAAAAGAGGAATGTGTTCATCTTGGGGCCTACTCTGACCTACAGATCCTTCAGAGAAGATTAGTAGGGGGAGGTCACAGCTCAGGATTAGGCTTTTCCCAGTGCATTTGTTTCTCTCTGATGTGCCTGCTTATCTCCTCCGTCCTGGCCGGTCTTTGCCTAGGAGGCCAACCCGAGGAATTTAGTATCTAGGAGTTTGGGGAACTATTGTTTCCTCCCCCAAATATCCTCTCCAGATATGTGCTTCTTCCTCACCCCACCCCCAACGTCCCCAACACATCCCATTTCCTTCAGGGAGGTCCTAATCCCTGGTCAAAATTAAACTTGAAAAGTATCTTGGATTATGAATCAGATCTGCATCCTAGTCTAGGCTTTGACCCTAAACGCTGTGTAATCTTGGGGAAGTCCCTTCTCCTCTCAGGGCCTCCAACTCCTCACCTATAAAATGAGGGGCCTGAATGAGATAATCTCTAAGGCCCTAAAATTTTATTACTGGGTGATTCCCTGAGGCATATACTCTTATCTCTTAACCTGGATGAGGTTGGGATCTAATATTTTGGCGTCTTGTTCCTTGGGTAGGATTTTCCTGGTCTGTGGTTAGCTGGGGAGTGAAATCCCATAAACCTCAGGTGGCATAAATGATATTTTTAACAGTTTACAAAGTTTACAAAGCATTTTCACATTCATCACCTCATTGGAGTCATACAACAACCCTGTGAGACATTTAGGACAGGTGTGATACCCATTTCATTGAGGAAAGAACAACAGGCTTCATGCCTTTTGTCAGAAGACCAGGCAAATGAAATTCAGAGAAATCTATTGATTTACTTTCAGGGGAATGAAGTTTTTAGACATAGCAATTCATGAAGACATCTCCTAAAGTGCAAATGTTGCTAATTGCTTTGGTAGAGGAAGAACCCGAACCAGGGAAATCACAGATCCTCTAAAATGTTGAAGAAATGTGAGGAAACACATGCAGGTAAAATGATTCGCCCAAGGTCACACTACAGAGGCTTGAACCCTAGTGTCCTTGGTTCAGGTCTAGATATAACATAAATTGGTTCATTGGCTTTGAGTTATGGTATGAACTTGGATTTGCTGAAGTGGTAGGGCTTCTATTGAGAAATGTAAATCAAGGCCTTGCCTGCCCTCCCTTCCCTAGGCTCAAGGAAGCTGTCTCTGAGTAATAGACTACTATTGGATTGGGGGTGGAGGGGTTGTGTTCCTCTGCACATACTGGGGCAGCTGACATGCCCAGAAGTGGCATGTCCACCTGGGCACCTAGATTTAGCTATCCAGCCCCATCCCCCCCCCAGCAGATTTATTTTTACCCATGGTCCAGTGTTCTGGTCTGTGCCAGGGCCTTGCCTAGGAGGCCAGCTCTTGGTGATTCCATAGCATTTTCTCTGCCTTATGGGGCCCACAACTTGCCAGCACCCATCTTTGTGGGCTCCTGCTGGGTGCCAGGATGGGAATCCGATTTTAAGGGTAGTGTCTCCCAGGATGCCCAGCCTATCCTTCCTCCCCACAATGGTGGGAGGGGTAAGATGGGCAGCAGCAGTGGGTATGGTGGCATTTGGCCTGGCATAATGCCTGCCCCCATCCCCCACCCAGTACCCAGGGAGACCAAGCGGCTGCTGCTGCCAGTCTGCTTTTTGTGGCGTTGGGGGTTGGGTGGAGGGGAGTGGGCACTGGGAAGATCAGGACCTGATGCCTCTTCCCTTTTCCTACCTCCCACCCACCCTGTGCCATGGAGCACCAGATTTCTCCTCTTTCATGGTGGCAGTGCTCTCTGAAATGCAACAACACCTCTCCCTTTTCATCATTGCCTTGTATAAATGAGAAGATCCTGCTCCTTCTCCCTCTGCCATCTTCGTTCCCCCTCCATCTCTGACTCCCTCACTCACTCGGAGTCTGTCTCTCCTTTCGTTCTGTAATGGCTGGATTTTTGGCATCTCCTCTACCCTCCCCCTCCCCCACTCCCCGCTGGCCTACAGCTTTGGCTCTGGCTCTGCTTCCAAGCCATTCTCTCCCCTGGCTTTTTGGCTTTTTGTGTTGCTCTGGGCTCTGTGTTCCCCAAAAAGGGATCTCTGAGGAGAGGGGGTTCCAGATTCTGCCATGGAAAAGCTGGCCCAACCAATAGCGCCCCACTTTGCCTGTGGTACTGTTGTGAGGAACAGCTAGCAAGCATTGCTTGGTGAACCTCTAAGGTGTGTGTGTGTGTGTGTGTGTGTGTGTGTGTGTGAGAGAGAGAGAGAGAGAGAGAGAGAGAGAGAGAGAGATGGAGAAGAGGGTAAAAGGAGAGAGGGAGAGAGAGAGAAAAGGAAGGAGAGAGCAAAGAGGAGAGGAGGGAGAAAGGGTGGGAGAGAGGAGAGAAAAAGAGAGAAGGAAGGAGAGAGAAATGGAGAGAGAGAGAAGAGGAGGGAAAGACGGAGAGGGGGAGAAGAGAGGGAAGAAAGGGAGAGGAAAGGGGGAAGAAAGAGAAGAGATCCTCCCCCCCAATTACTGGCACGATGGCACCCCCTGACCCTTTCTCAGTTCTTCCTTTAAACCTCGTATGCACACAAAGGTGCTGCCAACACCAGGAGGGTGAGGCTATTCCCTCCCTCCCCTAATTCTCTGACCTTACTCACAGGTCTTACTCTCTACCCAGGTGTAAGCCTAAAGGCATAGTGCCTAGCACTGTGCATTGTATGTAGGCCACAGGCACTATAGGCTCTGTAGAATGTTTGTAGAATGAATGTGGAATAAGAGTTAGGTTGGAGGAAGTTTAGTGACAGAATCTTACACTGCCCTGGGCTCTAGCTATCAGTGAACACGGGGACCAGGCTGAGCACTTCAGGCCTTTGCTTGGTTCTGCCTATGCCAAAGGTCTCAGAGCAGTATGAAGCAAGTGGGGAGATAAGGGAGGGGGAAGGGATTAGCTGAGACACCAAAGGGGATCAACCACCGGTATTTGGGAGCGTCCTCCCCATTCCCCAAGCCTCCAAGGTCAAGGGGGTTGCCCTGCCCTGGAGCTTGGAGGGGGTTAGTGGGGTTTCCTACCCTATCCTGGGCATGCATGTTCATCCCCTCCTCCAGCCCTGAAGTGAGACTGGCCCTGACCTTGATCTTGAGCAGGACTGGGCTAGTCCTATGGGCTGAGGGGCAAGGGGACAGGGGAGAAGAGGGCTGGGGTCGGAGAGGGGGCTGGGTTGGATGCAGAAGGAAGCAGGGGGTGGTCGTCAGGCAATGCCCAAAAACCAGCTATGCCCCCCATGGGGTGAGGGGCATTGGAAGAACCGGTTTACTGCCCTCCCCACCCCCCACCAGCTCCCTGCTCTTCTGCACAAAACAAAGTTTGCTAAGTTACTTACAATGTTATTTGAGGACGGGCTGGCATGAGCCCAGAGCGGGCTGTGGAAACTTGTTTTTCGCCGCCGTTGCTGTGGAGTATTAAAGACACACTATCTGAGGGGGGTGGAGGGGTGGGTGCTCCCGACACTGCTTCCCCTCATGCCCTGTTATGCTGGGGGGTGGTCCTGAGCACACAGGTACAGGCACAAGACACAGAAACATTGGTGTATTTGGGGAAGTGTGGGTTGGTCTGGAGGCTTATACCTGGGTGGGGGGCACTTGGGTAAGGGCCCCTGATCTTCCAGGCTTTTTTGGGGGGAGGGGGAGGCAGCAACAAGGGTCCTTCCTTGACCACCTTATACTCAGCTCTGGTCTGAAACAGAGTGGGCCGGGCTGTCTTGCCACATTTACACTTAGCCAACACACTGAAGCACACACTCAAATACACTGTTTTACACACACACACACACACACACACACACACACACACACACACACACACACTGTAGCACTCGCTCATCTTCTGGCTTAGGGTGATAGGCGGTGGGAAGATCTAACTGCTCAGGGCACTTAGGCCAGCTTCCCCTGCTGTTAGCCCCACAGCCTCCCCACTTTCCTTGTCTTTTTCCAAGGTCTCTCTCCCTTCTGTCTACCCCCTACCCCCCTTCCCAGCGATCTCCCTCTGCCTGAGTTCTCCCCTCCCCCTTGGAGGGGTGGGGTAGGGGTGGTGGTGGTGGGAAATGGGATCCATATGTCTCTGATTCCTTCACACTGAACTCACAGCAGCTGGGGGTTGGTGGGGGGGGGGAGACTTCTTCCCATCCCAGAGAGGTTCCTCCCTCCAGCCCCCTGGCTCCGCCCAGAGGCAGCAAACTCCCAACCCAAGAGCCCCGGCCCGTTTGAAATTCCAAACCCTGGAGGGAGGGAGGCCAAGCAGCAACCCCCTTCCACCTCAGGCCCCCCCAGCACCTCTGAAGAAACGGGGAAAGGGGAGGGTACTCAGAAGGGAGAGGAGAAGGGGGGGTAATGGAAGGAGGGAAGAAAAGAATTGAGGGCTGGAGAGAGACAGGAAGGTTGGGGCACAGAACAGAGTAGAGGGGGAGAAGATGAATCATAAGCTGAAGAAATAGGGAGGGACAAATCAGAATTTAAGGGGGGAAGGGAAAATGAACATTTTACACTTGGTCTCATCCTCATTGCCCTTGCTTTTATCTGCTTTCTCTCCTGCTGCTTGGGCTCAGACTGTTTCAAAGTTCTGTGTCATTTCTTCCTGTCTCTGGCCCAGAACCACTGTTGCTATTTTTCAGGGGTCAAAGTAGGTAGAGTGAAATCAGTTTGGAGGCTGATCATTGTTCAGCTTGAAGCAGGAGTCCCAGGACTTTTGCAGAGGGGAGTGCTATTTGCCTCCATCACCCATCCTGCCCCTCCCCCAACATCTGGGCTAAGGACCAGATGGACAGTACTGCCCCAGCCCTTTACTCTGTCTTCCTCATATGCCAGATGGGAGGGGCATCCAAAGACCCCACCTTGGTCTGGGCTGGTGACCTCCATCTATCTCTGTTTTCCTGGATAAGGGGAGTGGGAAAAGGAGATAAGACTAGATGATCTCTAAGATCTTGGCCAATTCTAAATTCTATGATTCTATAATCTCAGAGATGAAAGAGAGTGACAATCTTCCTTCCCATTAGACATACACACAATATCATAATGAGAAGTACTTTTGCTCGAACACACACGTGCACACATACAAGTTATGGTCTTACCTAGAATCATAAACATTTTTTCAGTCGACGTCACATACATCCAGTCACAGTCTCACTTATCCCCCTCATTTCATTGGTTCATTCAGCAGTCATTTGAATACCCACTATATGTTATAGGCTGTGGGGTATGCATAGCATAATACAGTGTAGTCCCTGTCCTCATCGAGGTTGCGAGGAAGACTATGAGTCCTTCATGTGCTTACACAGCATGGGAATCTGAGACTTTTCCCCGGAGTCTTCTCTCTCATGGTGTTAGGACTGTCTCTTCCCAACCCTCCACCCAGTTTCTGGTCACTCTGGCCTAATGGGCAGCTAGGTCCTAGAAGTTTCTCTAATGCTTTCCTGGGGGAGGGGGATAACCTAAGGCTGGAAGTAGCTAAAGTGGTCAGGTTTCCCCGAATCAAAATGAGATTTAGGCCTGAGAGAAGGATCTTCCAGGACACTCCAAAAGAAGTCAGCTTTGGGAAGAGAGGGGCTCAGGCTGTTTGCAGTATAGCTTGGAGAGGCTCAGAGCAGGCACCCATCAGGAAGCTGAGCCAACTGTTGGAGGAAGTACTAGGACTAGGTCCTCTTGGCTTGAAGTTCCAGTCCTTGGACTTCAAGCCCATTCCTCAGGTTACCATTTCCTGAGCTTGAGGGAGACCTAGACCCTCTCCAGTCTCAAGCCCTACTCCCACTCCATTACCCCTTCCTACTCACTCTTTCTTCCCTTTCACTTTTATTTCACTCACCTTGGCTGTGCACACTTTTTCCAACAGGAGGGCCTCCATAATAGGCTGATTGGCAGGGTGTGGGTTAGTAGAGAAGAGCTATTTCTTGGGCTCTCAATAATGCTCATAGACCTGTCCTCACATTTCATTTACTCCAAATCCCATGAGTTCAGTCTCTTGCCTTTGTCTCCACCTGACTCAATCTCCAAATTGATCCCACCCTGTTTCCTTTTTAGGGGTATATGTGGTGGAAGGTATGTGTATCTGTTACGTTATTGTGCATGTAGCTGGGTATGTATTTGGATATGTATGTCTAGGAGTGTATGTGAGGGTGTGAGTTGGTATGTGTTTGGGGGTATATGTTACAGTATCTGGTTATGTATCTTTTGCCTGTGTCTTGGAGTATATGGAAGACTGTGAGGGTAGAGGGATAAGGAGCTGGATATGTTTACAAATGGCTCTGAGCAGGAGCCTATATTGGCCTTGGAAGCTGCAGAAAATTGGGGGATGGGGAATCTGAAATGATATGGAGAAAAATTAAAACTCAGGATTTGGAATAACATTGAATTCTGGGACATTAGAGCAAGAAGAGTTGTCCCTATCTCTTGTGACCCCTGTGCTTTGGGGTAGCTGTGGGCTATTTGGAGGCAGTGCCTGTTCTTTGCTGGCCTGAGTAAAGACTTCATCCCCCCCACACTATCTGCTGAAACCCTAGTGCCCTTCTCTTCTCTCCTCTGCAAACCAGCTCTAGCCACTGTGTTCAGGGGCTCACTCCTGCTCTCTCTCTGGCTCAGTCTTCAGTGTGGGAGGCGGGGGAGAGTGAGGCCGCAGAGGTACAAGCCAAGCGGGGCGGATAATGCGGGGGCAGGCCTGGCATGCGGTGGGCTCCCCTGGCACAGTGGCCCCTCTCCCCTCCCCTCTCTCACTGTGCCAGGTTGTTTGGCAGTCATCTCCTTTGTGTGTGTGTGTGTGTGTGTGTGTGTGTGTATGCGGGGATGAGTGTGTGTTCTCTGTGTGTGTATGTGTGTATGTGTACATGTGTAGGTGGAAATGTGTATGTTCTCTGTATGTGTGTGTATGTATGTATGTATGTGTACATGTGTAGGTGGGGATGTGTGTGAGTGTGTTCTCTGTATGTTGTGTGTGTGTGTGTGTGCATGCATTTTTGTGTATCTCCTGGCTAGGACCCTTTCTTCCCACCAAACTGGGAGAGCAGGCATTGACCAGGTGCCAGCCCCCAGGCAGCTTAGTTCTGGGAGCTAGGGCCTGGTACACACCAGGTGGGTTCTTCAGATTCCTGGATTCTTGGGTGCTTCCTCCTCCTCAATCTGAAATTTTTTTTGTTTCCCCCTTTCCCTTTCTTTGTTCCACCCTCCACCATCCCTCCCCCTGCTTTGCCTATTCCTGCTCCCCGTGGGCTTTCCTCATTGGACCTTCCTCAGCCAAAAATAATAGTCACTAATGACATCCCGGTTAGACCCTGGCGGGGCCTTTCCCCTTTGGCCCAGCTTCTGGGGTGAGATCCTGGCTCTGGGTTAGAAAATGAGTCTTGTGAGCAGACTGGAGCATGCATGACTGTAGGCTACTCACAACTACACTACAGAAAGTGTGCGAAGGAAGCAAGGATGACAGGGGTTGGCTGAGATGACCTCTAAGGTCTAGTTTTGGAAAGGGCTTAGCTTTGGAAAGTGCCTGGATTTCCCTTGAGTATTTATACACATGCACGCAGGGAACATGCATGGGGACATACACATATGCTTTACAAGAGCCCTGAAAAAGAGATTTCCATAGATATCTAGCCCTACAAATGAAATCATTCACCCTAAACCAACCTGGAGCTGGGATCTTGTCCTCCACACTTGAGGGGGAAGGTTAAAGTGGGATAAAATTTGGCTTTGATTTGCTTCTTCATTAAAATCATTGTCTTATTTTTATTAATACCTTCTGTTTTTACATCCCATTCATTACTGAATCTATCCCTTCCCCCCTTCTTCCATTTTCAATACAGTAAAACCAACAAAATTTCACTTGAGCCAAGATGGAAAACCCCTACCTGCAGCCCAGGGTTGTCTCTGAGTGAAGCAAGAGCACACAAACCCCCCCAGAAGATGGCTATTTATTTATGACTCCCCTCTTGTTTACACCCACACTCTAATTCCCCTCTCCTTATACCTGAGCCTCACACTCCTCTCCCTTCCTTTTACCATCTGCTATTCACTTGTACTCCCCCCCACCCCAAACACCCTTGCCTAGGCATTCTGTCTATGAGGTGGCCCTAAGAGATTAGGGGTAGCATCTATTTTTCTCCTTCCCCAGAAGTGCTTATAGCTCTACTTATCCTCACAGCAAGGGCTAACCCAGGTGAACCAGCTGGTTCTGCTTATGAAAGGGGTAGGTGACCTAACCTGACTGGTTAATAGTCACCTTTCTGTGCCCCCCCAATTCATCCACTGACTTTGTGCTTTTTGAGGAGGGTAGTGGGGGTGTGTGTGTGTGTGTGTGTGTGTGTGTGTGTGTGTGTGTGTGTAAGAATGGAGGACTTTAATTTTTGGTGTTTGCTGTTGTTGCTTAAATTAATCCTGAGTGACAGACAGCCCCTTAACTCCTCTCCACAAAGAACCATTTATTCACCAGTAGCTCTGAGCTGAGCAGAGTGGAGAGGCTCCATCTAGAGTCCTCAGGCTCTGGTTGGCTAGGGGGTGGGGGCTCCACAGCCATTTTGCTCCCCTTCCCATTGCTACTGCCTACCTGCCCATTACCAGTGTCTCTCCCCCCTCCCAGGACAGGTGCACCCTAATTTGGGATGCAAATTACACATATTTACAATAGGCCACACTGGGGTCTGTCAGTGCCTGGCATTACCAGAGGCTGCCCCTGCTCTTTCTCTCTCTGTGCCACCCTCGGATCTTTTGTAATCTGTATGTTTGAGAACTTTATTTCTTTTTCTTCCTTTTCTCTTCCGTCTTCTTTTTCCTTTCTATTTCTTCTTTCTTTCTTTCTTTCTTTCTTTCTTTCTTTCTTTCTTTCTTTCTTTCTTTCTTTCTTTCTTTCTTTCTTTCTTTCTTTCTTTCTTTCTTCCTTCCTTCCTTCCTTCCTTCCTTTTATCACAGACACCTGGCTTGCTTCCTCCACCCCCTGGTATCTGAGCGGCACGGTGTTCTGGGGTCCTGTGACAGGGTCCTGCTCTTGAGGAGGTCTGGGCCCTGTGGGCCAGGTGGGCCAGGCCAGATCGCCAGCCTGCCTGAATCCATGCCCTGGTAGGGAGTCATTTCTTTGGTTGTTTTCTTTTTCTTTTTTTGTCTCTCAGCAAAGTAATGCGTTTGACCTTTCCTTGCCCCAGGCTGCGGGCTGGCCTAGTTTCTGGTCCCTGGATGGCCACTGCCCCAGGCTGCTGCCCCCGCCGCCGGCGCCCCTTCCCGGTGGTCTGCTTGGGCCTCTTGGGCTCCACGGCCCGCAGAGTCCCCAGGGCGGCTCTGGGCCCAGAGGCTTTCTCTCATCGAGCTCGAGGCCGGCCAGGGCAAGCGGCGCGAGGGAGCTCAGGGCGTAGGAGCCCTGTCGACGCGCCTGCGCAGAGGGAAAAGGCGGGAAAGAGCCTGGCTCCCCCTTCCCCCGGTGCGTCCACCCTTGGCTGGGGCGCGCGAGCCCTCGGGCTGGGGGCCGCGGCGCGCGTCGCAGCCCCGCCCTCAGGGCCGCAGGACGCTGAAGCTCCGATTCTCCCCGAGGCCGGCAGGTGAGGGAGGGGCTAGGCCGGGAGGGGGCGCCGCCACTGCACCCTCTCCTCCCTACGCCGCCCTGGGGCCCGTGGCCAGGCCCTGGTCGTCCTCGCCGCCCGGGATCCCCGCACCTTTCTTCCTCTCCCTCCTGGCTCGGCTGTGTCTCCCTCTCGCCCCCCGGACGTCGCCGTGCCCTTTCTCGCCCTCTCGGGGCCTCTAGTGCTCACGGACTCCGCACGTTCCCTTGACCCCTCAGGCCCCGCGTTCCCTCGCATCCCGTGACCTCTGTAGGCCCCTGTCGCCCTCGTACCTGGCCCGGTCCTCCTCTGTTCGCTGTCGTCCCGCTGGCCCCTCTTGTACTCTCACACCGTGCCCCTTCTCCACCCTGTGCCTCCCCTCTGCCTCGTCACAGCCTCCTGGTCTTCTTGCCTTCATCCTTCTCCGTCCCCTCTCGTCTTTCTCTTACCCCGGTGTCCTCTGTCATAGCGGTGCCTCTTTTGCTCGGCTTCCTCTTCCTCTGGCTCCCTTCACCTCCTTTCTTCTCCCGCCCCCATTGCAGCGGGCCTCGCAGCCAAGCTGACCACCCCAGGCCGAGGGCAGCGAAGCGCTTGCAGGCTAAGGTCGCCCCCTCTGCCTTCCCGCTGCCTGAGGGCCAGGCCGCAGGGAGTCGAGCTGGTTCGGCCGCCCCTGCCCAAGCCGGAGCTCAGCCCCCCGGCCTCACCGGCCTCAGAGATGCCACAACCCTCAGTCCTAGGGGACAGAGGCTGCTGCTCTGAACCTGTGGGTCTCCTAGGGGGGCCTTCGGCTGGCCGCCCTGGGTGGACACTGCCTTTAACCCGAAGGCGGCCCAAAAGACGCCTTTTGGAGTGCTGTCACCACGTTTCTGGTCCAGCCGGCCCTTTCTTCTCTCCTTCCTTTCGTTTCTCTTCTCTACTATTCCTTCCTTCTTTCTATATTTCTTCTTTTCTCTTTTCCCTTTCATCATCCCTTCCTTTGAGTCTTTGCCTCCCTGGCAAAGTCATCGACCTCTGTCCCCGGGGAAAAGACACCCTGTGCCTCAGTTTTCCCCTTCTCATCATGGCAAATAAAGCCAGAATAATGAAAGCTAAAGAGAATATTTTTTTTTGGGGGGGGAGTGTAATTAGTTGATGTTTGCTGAAGACTTTAAAGATGAAAAACCCTTCATAAGCTCTATGAATAGTGGTGGTTTTCTGCTTATTCTTCTTTTACTGACTGGGGTTCTAGGACAGTTCCAGAATCATTTAACAAGTAGGGACAGCTCTGCGGCTGAGGGATGGGGCAGAGGACACTCAGGCCGTCCGAAGTACTGTCCTGGACTTGTTGCTACACGGTAGCTTAGGTGCACGGCCTTGGAGTCCTTTTCTTTGCTGCGTCGGCATTTCATTGGGGCCACTTGAATTGATGGCCTCTTGGGGTGAGGGGTCCAAAGATCTGGGAGTATGGAGCTAGTTCTCCACTTTTCCTTGGTCCTGTGGTCAAGGAATCAAATGTAAGTTACTTTTTACTAGCGAGAGGGTTGGCACTTTACTTTTTCGCTTTAGGCCGCTCCCGGGGGGCGGCGGCGGCTGTTGAGGAGAGACCACAAAAACCGTCCCGTTTTGGGTGCAGATGTTTTAACTGTGTCCCGGGCAGTGCCAGTGAATCAGGAAGCTCTCGCCCTTCACTCGATTCTCTCTATCTCTTCGTGAGATCCGAATTCCTATTAATTCCGCGACAGTGTGGAATCATCCTTCCTTTGATTATCAAACTCAGAGTAGTTCCTCTCTTAGAGGCTGCTTAGCTATTTAAAAAAATCAATTTTGCGCAGCTATAGAGCGGAGATACCTGTTGGGGAGAAGGCGAAGTAGCAAGCTTCGAGTAGCTGGCCCCGGGGCGAACCCCCAAGGTGCGGCCCAGCGCCTGTAGAAGTACCCTAGCCTCCCGCTAGTCCAGGATTCTGCCTGTTATCAGCTCAAAGGTGATAACCCCAGCTCCTGGAAGGCAGTAACATATCCCAAGTCTCACCTAACCGAATCTCAACCATCTCCACTTTGAAGGCGGCATTCTCCCTTTTCCTTTAAACGCTGAGGACTCTTCCAACGCAGTGCAGACAGCGAGCTCAGGGGCCAGGAACAAGGTTATTGGCCTACCGCACACTTGGCCCCAAGATCCCAGAGGAGGATCAGCCTGGCTCAGCAAAGCCTGAGCCTGGAGCTTTTTGGCAGCTTTTGGCTCCTTTTAGTTTTAGTAATTTTTTTCCTTAAAAAGGTTTTATTTTTTTAAATTAACAGTTGAGGTAGAAAGAGGCTGAATTATGGAAATAAATCTTTTCTTTCTTTCTTTTTAAGTAAAAGGAGAAATCCCTCTTATTTGCAGTGTCTTGCAATTGTAAAGCCCTTTCCTCTTTCACTGAGGCTCAGGGATGTCAGACTCCGCGGTGGAACTGCCGCGGCGAAATCGTAGGAAAGTGTTTAGAAGCTCCGGCGGGTTTGAAAATGTAATACAGAAATGCAAAGAATTGTTTTTATTTTAATAAAAATGCTTCATTTAGGAGTGTAATTTCACACTGCCTCTGCAACCTGGAGTCAGGGTTTGCCTTTGCAAAGTCTCGATCGGGGAAAATAGTAGTGTTTTAAGGGTTGAATTGGCGGATGTGTGTGATGTCGGAATAATTGAAGAACTAGAAATAACTCGTCCCCTCTCCACTCGGCATTGTCTTATTTAAGATTGGAAACCGAGCTTTTCGGCAAGGCTGCGTGGTTTAATGGGGGCTTTTCTGCTTCCTTCTTTCCCTTCGCTTCGGTCTGATTCGCAAATCCCCAAACTGGCAAACGCCAGGAAACTTGCGGCGGTTCTTCGCCCGAGTTGGAGTCTTTTTTTTCTTCTCTCCGAGACAACACTCAGCCCTTCCCTCCCACCCCCGAGGGCCCTGACCCACTGGCTGTTTTGCAGTGGAGACCGAATAGAGCGATGAAAGAAAGAAAGAAGAAAGAAAGAAAAGAAAGAAAGAGCCGGGTTCCTGTACCCTGTGCCAGCCTAAGGCTCGTTTTCCAGGCGGCACTCGGAGTCGGGGGTGGGGAAGGGCGGTTGTTGAACGTAGACCCCCCCCCCGCCTCCCCTGCCAGCCCCTACCCCGGAAAAAAAAAAAGATCAAGCTTTCTTTTTAATGGCTTCCCGGCTCGAGTTCCTTGGAGCTCATGTTGTCTTTAAAAAACAAACCCCAGACCTCCATCTTTTCCTGAAAGCTACCCCCCAACCAGAAAAGAAAAAGCCACATTGCAAATTAAAACCGAAAATGAGGCTGCCACAGACAGACCAAGCCTGGTAGCCTAGGGTCCTGGGCCCTCAGTCCCCCACTCTACCAACGGCAGGTCCCCGGAGCAGCCTTACCCAGGACAGGCTCTGTTAGCCCACATGGTGGGGTGGGAGATTTATGGTAGCGAAGATGGGCTGTGGGCCGAAGAGGGAACGGAGGAAGGAGACAGATAATATACCTGGGGCTGAGAAAGAATTGAGGAATAAGAGGAAAGCCAAAGGTTTGGTTACCCTTCGGGCTGTGGGGAAGGTTCCCAAAGGCAGGGGTAGGGATAGGGAGCTGTACCCTGGACTGATGTGAGTGGGAAGTGGGTCTCAGAGAGGAGTCGTGACTGCTAGGGCAGTCCGTGGACTGTGTGGAGAAAGCAAAATAGAGGCTCTCGAGGACTCTCCTCTTCTCTAAAACAGAATAGAAAAAAGTGAGGGAAACCTTCGCAGGGGGCAATACCCAAAGACCTCGCGGGTTGGTAGCACTTAAAGATATTTGCTTTCCAATGGGAACACGTCTCTCTCTCTGTCTCTCTCTCTCTCTCTCTGTCTCTCTCTCTCTCTCTCTCTCTCTCTCTCTCTCTCTCTCTTTCAGGCTTTTTTAATTGAATTTGCTTCCTGTTCCCCCTAGTTATTTAGAGTCACACGTCTCACCCCGCTCCCCCAGCATTTCCTTGCATTTGTCCTTTAAGTAAGTGCAAAAACTTTTTTTATTCTTAAATGGAGCGATATTGCGGAGGTGTTTTTCGGTGCTTTCTATTTCCTGTCTTTAAAAAATAATTTCAGAATTATAAAGTAAGTGTAGTGCTAGTGAAAGTGAGGGGTGAGCTTGAGTGAACAGGCGCCTGGCATGGATCGGGCAGCCAGAACAGGCATCTTCTCAGTTTTGGAGCCCAATTCGAGGGGCCCTAGAACCCCACCTTAGATCCACCTCCTCATGCTCCCTCCCATCCCTGGGACCCTTATTATCTACTACTCTCTTTTCCTTCCCACCTCAGGCCAGGAAGGGAGGTACTGGCAGACATGTCCCAGCTTGGTGCTTATTTTTGTTAAACATGAAGGAATATGGACCCCCTTTTGGATTCACTTTTGCGATTGACCCAAAATATTGACAGGCCTCTGCCCCATTTTTAAGCAGAAGTGCCTCTGCCTTGAGTACCTTTGCTTTCAGTTCGGCAAGCACTACC
Source organism: Phascolarctos cinereus (assembly GCF_003287225.1). Lineage (NCBI taxonomy): Eukaryota > Metazoa > Chordata > Mammalia > Diprotodontia > Phascolarctidae > Phascolarctos > Phascolarctos cinereus. Next base: position 659,654,435 of record NW_027555847.1, read on the forward strand.
AAACTAACATACACACAATCTCAGGCAGGAGGTTACACTGTGGCTTCGCTGGGTAGGCATTAGATTAACATTAAGTCCTCTGAGCAATACTTTCCTTTGGGGCTTGTTGTAACTAAATATTTGGTTCTGATCACAGCAAAAGTAGAGTTCTGTATAATATATTCTCCAGGTAAATATATCATGTACTTAACTAATGTGAGCTAGAAAATCCATAGCAATATTGCTGCTGCCTGTGTGTGGATATTTCTAAGCCAGCTTTTTTTTGGGAGGAGGGGGAGCATTGTAAATATTTGGAGCAGGGACAAAACTCTGAGAGATGTAAGGCCTGGCCTAAAACAAGTCAGATCTGGATAAAGATTTTAATAAAAGTGTGCCATTTTAGCCTGCCTTTGCCTTCTCCAGGGGCACCAGCTGCATGGCTCTGGTCTCCCAGGGAAGAATGCTCCAGGACTGTAAAAATCCTGGGGCTATGACAATGCTTATGGACTGATCTGGCTTGGTTGCAAGGATGTCGGAACCTCACTTTGAAATATGTGGCCATGTCTGTCTGTCTGTTTATTTATCTTTACAATTAGAACCTGGGACCAAAGAGTTTAAGTGCTAAAGAAGAAACTCTTTGCCAGTAATATTTTATCAACATCTGGAAAACAAAATTACAGCTGTTCTCCTTGACTTTCCCAAATACAGCCTCCCCCCCACTTTAATTTTTTTTTGTCATCTTGCCTTTGTGGATTCAGTTTTATGCACAATTTAAACATTTTCCAGCTCTATTCAAATCAGTTTTTTTTAAAAAATGGTTTATTTGATTTTGTTAAATAGCCATTTTGATAAATTGGTCAATTCTCTCCCTATATTCCCATCTCATTTTCTTTCTGCCCTTCCAGTAATCACTCAGGTATGGAAAAGCCTTCCTTTCTTATCTAACACTTTCTTGACTTCATGTTGTCTACTCTTCAGGGCAGGTATTGACCATTTTCTCCTTTCCGGCCCTTCCCCAATGTTTTTGTTTTCTATTCACCCCCCAAAAATATTTGAACCTAAAAGCCTTTTTTCCCCCTTCTACCCACAGCAAACTGAAAGGGCTAGTGAACCATGATTCAACAGCCTGAGAGCCTCTTTTCTTTCTTAGCATTAATTAACTCCAGTTCGTTAGGACGTTGAGTCTGTCACACAGTTTTCTCTTGTGTGTGTTGAATCGGGTCATAGAGGGAAACTTCCCGTGCAAACAGTTTGTGTTCGAGCAGGAGAACTCAGAGGAGGAGAAAGGGAGTGAAAAAAAGGGAAAGAGATCAAGAGAGAGAGGGAAAAGCTCAGCCTGCAGAGTCTATCAGCCTAACTAAACACATTGCTAGTGTAGTTAAATGTGGCACTCACAATTGTGCCCTGTTCACTGGTTCCTGATATTGTGCGAATAGGTATTATCCCGATGCTTTGGCAATAACACTATCAATAACATATTAAAATAATCTTCTAGTAATAAAAAAAAAAAAATTGGGGGGGTCATCATTCTTCTCTATCTAAATCAGTTAGGTCCGGAGCAGACTAAGGAGACTGCCTCCCACAGTAGTGTTGCCCCGACTTTTCTCGAGGCCGTAGTGAAATCCTGGGACCCCCTCTCTCTGCCGGAGATTGCGGGCACCTCCTGTTGCCGGGGCAACCTGCAGAAAGCTGCTCCCGAAGGCGAGAAGGGTAGGGAGACTCTGTGTGTGTGTGTGTGTGTGTGTGTGTGTGTGTGTGTGTGTGCGCGCGCGCGCGCGCGCGCGCGTGTGTGTTAAGTCTGTGCACGCAAGTCCAAAACTAGAAAACTCCACAAGTTAGACTTCAAGTTCTTCAAATGAAGCAGAATATTTTTTGGCTCCTATAAGCCCTTCCCATACACCTTCAACTTTATAGGTAGCGAGCAGGGCTAGTTACAGAGCACGGAGCTGGGAGCTCAGCTTCGGAGCAGAAGGAATGGGTTAGAACTGAGAGAGGTCGCCTCTGGAATTTAACTGCAGTGCCTGTGGCTGCGGAGCTCCTGAGAAAACCATCAGTCCGAAGTGACTGGATTTAGGAAGAAAAATCACTTTCCCCCAGGAGAATCGCATGTAATCTTTCAGGGATTGGGGGTTTGCTGGCTGTGGGGCTTATTGAGACTTTTCTTCTGAGTTGCCTGTCCTGGGCTTTCCTGGCCCTTCTCTCTCCCTTTTAGATTCCCTTAGACACAGGCCTAGACACATAAGCCAGCCTTGCCAGAGAACCTGGCCATGAGCTAGACCTTATCCCCACTTCCCCACCCTGCCAAACCCGGACGACTTCTTCTTCTTCTTCTTCTTCTTCTTCTTTTCTTCTTCTTCTTCTTCTTCTTCTCTTCTTCTTCTTCTTCTTCTTCTTCTTCTTCTTCTTCTTCTTCTTCTTCTTCCTTAGGTTTGGGAGAGTACTTTGGCTCAGGGATTACTCATTTAAAGCACCTGAGCTAATTGCCATCTTTGCCTAGCAAACTAGGTAGACTCACACCTCAAGATGCCATTATGCTTTTCAGACAGAATAGGGTCTAATAACATGGAGACCCATTTTCTTTATTATCCAGGTACAGAATACTAGTACATATGGCTGTACATATGTGAATAAATACATAATCCTTTGTAGAGGAAGTCTAATGTATGGCTAATATAAAATACTCAATAGTCTGAAGAAAAGTGTTTTTGCTATAAGTTTTCTTATTGGCCTTGTTTGGTCATTGCTGTTTGAAGACAGAAGGATTAGGCATGACTGTGTTTTTTGATTTGCTTTTATTTAAAAAAAACTTACAGGGTTTTTTTTTTGTTTCACTATAGACTGTGGAACTTGAGGGAAAAATAGAGAATTTTCATTTTCACATGAGGAAAGAGCTTGGATTGCTTGTTTCCCTAAATCCTTTCTCCCCCAAACTCTTCCCCCTCCTTAATTTAGCTCAGTGCCAAAGGTGGGGGGAGCATGTGCTTGGGGGAGTGGGAGATACTTGGAAGCCAGAGAAAGGGGAGGGAAGGTAGGAGGCTGACTGCCTGGCCAAAACCCGGTCCAAAGAAGCCTAGCATGTAGTCTGGAGAAACATTTAAAAAAAAAGAAAAGAAAAGAGGAAAAAAAGGAGGGAAGGAAAGCCTTCCAATTCTCAAAGGTATATACAGTTGGGCTTGTTTCTTATTTCTGCCCTGCCCTGCACCAATTACTCTTTGGGTACCCTCTGGGGTGGTTGAATGCTGGAGAAGGGAGAGAGGCAAAGGGTAGGGATAGACGAGAGTATTCAGAAATAAAAAAGACTTAGAATATTACTTGCCTCCGACGCGGATTGTTGAAGGTAGGACCTCACTGATGTGATGTTCATGAGAAAAGCAAAGTGGAAGTCCTAGGCAATTATTTTGCTAGTTCAGACCCCAAACCCGCTTTCACCAAATTACTTGATCATTCAGGCAGCAGCACTTTTTGATTGATTTCCAGGTAACTGTCTCAGGTTTGCTTTGGCCAGGAAGAATTTTCCTCCTCTGGGCAAGCATCGGCAATGGGGTGCCTCTCGATCCTTTTTTCCTTTTGTTCCATGATCCTGGTCTTTGCCCTGGTCTATTCCTACCCCATTGCCTGACTCCCTACATGGTACTGATTTCTCTCCATTGGCTGATCACTCATTCTTCAGGCAGGTATTTGGGGGAAATTGATGGTGAAGTTTGGGGGGAGCTAAAGGTGCTGACCAGTATCATAGTGAGAGGTTGAGTCCCGATGCACTAATACAGGTGCTGGACTGAATTGTAAAACCATAGGAAGGGGAAGAGCTAACTGAGGCTATATTTTTGGCCTTCCTTCTCCTTTGCCCTTTTCCACAGGCTGCTAATATAGTAAAGTGGATTATTGGTGCTAACTAGTATGTCTGATGTTTTCTATCCAGGCTTGTGGATTATTTATACTAACTGTAGTATAGCTATGCAAATTAAATTATCCTGGGCCCTCTAGACTGCCCAGGTCTGGAGGAATTAAAGCTGAGCCCTAAAAAAATTAGGCTGTGAGCAAGTAGGATTTTTTTTTTTTAAGGAAAATCGATTTCCCAATGGTGGGTCATGGTTCTCATGACCACCAAATCCTTTATGGTCACAATACTATTGGCAAGTGTGAGAGTACTGGAAAAATGTTTTCGTTGGCTTGGAGAATTTTTAAGACTGCTTACAAAATAGTGGTAGTGTGTCCTTCAGTTTTCTTTCAAATAACCCACTGGGCTTCTGAAGAAAGCACTTTATTTTCTAGAATGATATGTGTTTTTTTTACCAACACAGAAATAGCTATTTTTCTTTTTCTTAGCTGATGATTCCCACCCCCCTTTAATCTCTACCACACCTTTAATAAACCTTTCTCTAGCTTGTCTATGTTCTACTCTTCTTTCCTTTCATCTTGGTCTTCACCCCTTCTCTTTTCTTTTTGCCAATCTCATAATGTCCCCCTTTGGGTATATATTTCCAGGGCTTTGCTTGTTCTCTTCTTGCCAACACATTACTTTTTTCTTTCCCCCTTCCCCTTTCCCTTCTCCCCTGTTTTTTTCTCTGTGTCTCTCTCTTGGATATTTTATTTTTAGTGCCCGCTGAAACCTGCATATATACTTTTTATATTTCAGAGCAAACTGTTGCTGTTTTCTCACAATCAGTACAGTAGCAACAAGGGTTTTTCCCTCACACAGACAAGCTATATTCCATTCCAGAATATAAAAACCCAAGTAAATTCTAAAAGTATGTTGTTTGGCTTTTATAAATTTTTTTAATAAAGGAAACACCTTCTCCATTTTTAATTTTTCTATCATTTTTGTTGGTGTTTTTATTTTATAATTTCTTTTCCCTTTTTTTGGTTTATTTACTTTTGTCTCTTTAATATGCTCATCTTTCCTTTTTAGCCTTCTTTTACTGTTGTCTTTTCTTTTACCTTCTCTGTCTCCTCCCCTTTTCTCTGTCTTTTCTCTCTCCAGCTAGCTGCCTGTCTTTTCTTTTCTTTTCTTTTCTTTTTTTCCTTTTCTCTCATCTCCTGAACCTTGCACTTTCTGGGTGACTCAAACTTAGAGGAACCTTTAATAGTTGAAAACCTTTTATGTCTTGGCCTTGGTCTGCCCAGTGTAGAGCTGTCTGAACTCCCTGATGATCGCAAGGAGGGAGAAAAGGAGGGAAAGAGGCAGATACAGGGCACAGGTAGTTTTCTAACAGGAGCTTTCACTCTGCTAACAAAAGGGGGACAGTCCCCTTTTGTCTGGGACTCCTGAGGGGCATGTTTCTAGAGCTTCTGTCTGCCACAAATGGAACACAGGTGGAGCAGGGTGACAGGATGGTAGAGAGTGCTGCTTGAGATCTGACTGACTTAATTTCTTCTGATTTTGTTGATCAAAATAACTTTTACTTCCTCTTTTGGCATTTGGGGTTTACTCAACAATCTTCCAGAAATACCTTTCCTATTGTGTGTCCCTATGGAACTTAGCCCTTAGTTGCTACCTGAGAGAAAAAAATGAGATGAGAGACCTAAGTTGGCTGGTAACCTGTGGGGGGCTCCTCCCACTCCTATTACTCCTCTTCTGCCCACCTTTAAGGGCAATGGAAACTGACCACTAGGCAAATCAGCAATTGACTCTTGTTCTCTCTTTAAGTTCCTTGACTTGGGAAGGGCCTGTAACAGATGGATCTTTCTAAGGCTTGAAGAGGGGGTGTGTGTGTGTGTGTGTGTGTGTGTGTGTGTGTGTGTTGTTAGAAGCACAACCAACCTCTGGTATCGGTTCTATCCACCTCTGAGGCAATCTTTTTATCCATCTGCCTGGGCCCATACTAGGAGCATAGGTCTCTCACTGATCCACAAACTCCTAGCTGTGACTCTCTAGCTACCTGGTCTCTATTTTACTTGCCTTAGAATTCTTACCTTCCTTTCCTCAGTAACACCATTAGATTGTGTGCTTGCATAAACACAAAGAGATACTGCTGCTAATGCTTAACAACTAGCTAAGGCTGAATATATTTATGGGCAGCATTTAATGTTCAGTGTAAACTGAATTACTAGAAAATGTGTACTTACTCTATACATGCATGTCTGAGTGCACATGACATCTTTCCTCATTGACTTTGCTGTAAACCATTTATATCTCAAGTATCTCAAGGAGGAAAGTTGTTTTGGGTGTTTTGCTTTACATCAGACATTAGATTCACTCTCCTCCTGCTTTGGCTAAGGTACAAAATTAGCCAGTTATTATCTGACATAATCAAATTATTGAAAAGTAGCCATAACAATCTTACATAAACTATTCTCCTATCCCCAGTACTGAATATATATATATAGACACACATATACATATATATGTATGTACGTATGTGTATGTGTGTGTGTATGCCATTTGAGGAAAAGGACAGGCTAGCTTCTTGCTCCATTGTTGGTTATTATCTCTACATCGTCTGTATGCTGCATCTATACAAGAGTTCGCAACCCACGAGACTCTTTTGCTGAAAGTAAAGCTATAGTGTGAGGTATTTCAAATAAGGTTCTTTTTTTTCCCCACTGCTAGATTAGATCTCAGTCTAACTGGAGACAAGGGCATCTGTCTCTATCTGTCCATCTCTTTCTTTCCTCTCTCTCTTTCTTCCATGTCTTTTTTTTTTTTACCCCTCTCTAACTTTTGCTTCCCAGGTCCCAATGCAGTGACTTCTCCATAGGCTTCCTTTGGAGGGAGTAGTTAGGAAGAAACATGAGACTTTCTCAACCTCTTTTCTCAGTCAGATTCACTGTTCCTTAGGTCCCTGCCTCTTTTCGCAATATTCAGCTATTGGCCCTGTCATGAGGATCTGGAGTAAGCTATTGACCATCAGGAATAACCACCAGGATTCTCCCAGGGCTGAGCACTGATCTCTTCTCTTTATCCCATTTCTGTGTTTATCTAGCTCTTCTGGATCAAAGCCCTTGCCTTCCTTGCCATCCTCTCTTTTTCTTCCTTCTCTCACTCCCTTTCATTTAATTTGTTGTTGTTGTTTGCACTCTTGACATGGATACCTTGTGCTGTGTAGGTTAGGCCCCTCAGCTCGGTCTGAGTAAGTTTGGGGAGTAGGACAGTTGGCCAAGAAAAGAGGTTTGAAAATCACTCTTCAAAAAGAAAATTATTTTTGAAAAGAAGTCGAAAGAGGATAGGAGTGAGAAAGGAAAGGGAATATAAATTCTGAGAAGGAAGAGCAGTAGACAAAAGACAGGAAATAACTTCTGAAATTGAGTGTGAATCTCTCTGTTGCTATCATTTCTCTGTTGGTTTGTCTGCATAGCTATAGTACTCATCAGTGTAGGGCCAGGATAGGGACTATAAACTGGTAATAAATATATTATTTCAATGTAGCAAGGTAAACTGTGTCTGTATGGGCATTTTTCAGAGATTTCAAGGAAAACTTTCCCGATAGAATACTGCATGCTGATGGAGGCTGGAAGGAAGGTAGGGAAAGAGTGGTCTTCAGTTGTTTTTTGCTTCTGATTTTGGCTATGGCCCTTTTTTCTATGGGCCTTTTTTCTTCCTTCCTTCCTTCCTTCTTTTATTTTTTTTTCTCTCTCTCTCCCTCCCTCCCTTCCTCCCTCTCTCTTTCTCTCTAACCTAGGGATGCAGTGATAAGATTTCTACTTGGGTGACCAGCTGAGTTTTCTTTTTAGAAAGAGACTAGGAGGAGTTGTTTACATATATCCTTTCTCCAGCTCTCTCTCTGTCTCTTCTCTTCTCCTCTCTTCTCCTCCCCTCCTCTTCTCTTCTCTTCTCTTCTCTTCTCTTCTCTTCTCTTCTCTTCTCTTCTCTTCTCTTCTCTTCTCTTCTCTTCTCTTCTCTTCTCTTCTCTTCTCCTCTTCTCTTCTCTTCTCTTCTCCTCTCCCCTCCCCTCCTCTCTTTCCTCTCCCCTCCCCCCCTCCCCTCTCCTCTCTCTCCCTCTCCTCCTCTCCTCTCCTCTCTCTCCTCTCCTCTCCTCTCCTCTCCTCTCCTCTCCTCTCCTCTCCTCTCCTCTCCTCTCCCCCCCCCCTTTTCCTTTTCTCTTCCTCTTCATAGAACTGTAAACCTGTATAGCTTGGGATGATAACTTCTACTTTTCCTTGTTTCCTCCTTAAATAAAAAAGGAAGCAAGAGACAGAAAAAGAGCTTGTGCATGTATGGGAGAGAGACTGAAACCAAAATACAGAAAGAAGGCGCAGCTGCTTTCTCCAAGGCCTTCTGGGGCTCCCGGTTATATGCATTCCTTTATTTATTTATTTTTCTGGCTAAAAAATATAATTTCCGCAGCCGCCTCTTGCTCCCCCCCCCTTAAATTTGCTGTGTCGTTGCTGCCAAATCTACCAGAGTGGGAGCGTGGAATAAAAAATTCATAACTGCTGGACTTTGCTTGTTCATTAGATATGAACTTGTCGATTTGGCAAATTGTTTTTGGTCTCTAACCGCCCGGTCCCTCCCCACCCTCCCAGGCTCTCCTCCTTTCCCTCCTCCCCTTTGATGCAGCCATTGGCTGTTCAGTAGATGTCTCTTTGCCAAATAGGTGGATCCTTCTCTCTCTCTTTCTCTCTCTTCCCCCCCCCTTTTTTTTCTGGCTTTGGCACAAGCAAATGGATGGGGATTGAGCATGAAAGGAGAGAGAGGGAGTTTGAGAGAGAAAAGAAGCAAAAAAAAAAAACCCAGCACACTCTCTCTCTCTCTCTCTCTCTCTCTCTCTCTCTCTCTCTCTCTCTCTCTCTCTCTCTCTCTCTCTCACGCGCCTCTGCCAGCGACGGTCTGCAGCCGGTCAGAACTCGTCCTTTTCCCCGGGAATCTGCGATCTCCCCCTTTTCCTCCAAACAGGCGGAGAGAGAGGCAGATCTAAGTTTACATCCCTGTGCCGTTGCCAAAGCCGAAAGCCTTTTTCTTCAGCTGCTGCTTTTTCTCTCCTGGGTTTTTGCCGGGGGGTGTGTGTGTGGGGGGGGTGGGGGTAGGGATAGGGGTGGGGAGCTGGATTTGGGTTTTTCTTTCAGCATATATCTTTTTTTTTAATTGGAGGGATGCACAGGAGGGGAAATTGAAAAAAAATTTGTTGGCTTTTGTTTACCTGGCGTGTGTGGCAACGGGCTTTCTCATTGCCTGCCATCTCTGACCTTTCTTTCTTTCCTTTCTCTTCTTTCCAAAGGAAAAAAAATAATCCCCCCCATGTGCATGAAGGGTTAAGGGGGAAATGGGGGGGGATCTGAGAATCCAACCAAGCCCTGCCCCCCTTCTGTAGAAAACCAATAACACCCCCTTCCTTTTTAAAAAATTTTACCTTCATCCTATCCTTTCTCCTCCTCCTCCCACTCCCTCCTTTCCACACCCCCACCCCCACCCCCAACTCACAACTCTGTTGAGTCCAGAATTTCAGAATCTGGTGTTGGGCTTTGCCGGGATGCTTCGGAGGAATGGTAATTATTTATTTTTTCCAAATTTGTATTTAGCAAAAAGGAGTCAAATATTATTTAACCCCCAAACAACAACAACAAAATGATATCTTAGCTCTCTTTACACCTGACGAGTGGAAAAAAGAGGGTAAAGGGATCAGTGGGAAGATAGAGAAGGGGGTGGAAAAGGACCCAGTAGCTTTTAACCCTGATGTGACCAAGACGAGCCACCTTGTTTATTTGTTTATCTGAATAATAAATGTCTCGTTTATTATTACTATGATTAACATTATGATTGATGTTATTAATAATGTCACGCTTATATAGTTAAGATTTATATTTGATTAATAGAAATTCTAGGGTCGATGTTGAAACTGATCTGGAAGGAAGAAAAAGCACCTGGGGGTGGGGATCCAAATCTCTTTCGCCTCTTGTGGGTGTCATTTTCTTTTTTTGGGGGTTGCCAAAATTGAATAGTATCTGGGCTCATGGGGGTTTCTGCATGCATGAGTCCTTGTGCATGAGTGTGCAGACATATGTGTATAGATACTGTACCTCCATGAGATAATACAGAGATCCTCCCTGCAATATAACATGGATATTGCATGGGCGCAACAGAGTGCAATGGGGATATCAGCTGCTTGTGTGTGTGAACAGAGATATTGTATATGGGTGTGTGTCTGGTGTGTGTGTGTGTGTGTGTGTGTGTGTGAGAGAGAGAGAGAGAGAGAGAGAGAGAGAGAGAGAGAGAGAGAGAGAGAGAAATAGGTGTGTGTATAGGCACTCAGTGGCTCTCCTTTGGCTGCTGGGAGTGAGATGGGAGCAAGTGCCTGGCTAAGCTGGCTAACCCTAGTTTCGTAGGGTGACTAGAAGGAAAAAAAATTGGGGGGAGGAGGGAGTCTGTTTCCTTGTAGCATCCCTCTTCTAACACTTCTTGTTCTCTTTTCCTCTTCTTTTTTTCCTCCCCTTCTTCCCCTCCCTCCCTTCCTGCCGGCTCCCCACCTCGCCCCGCATGCTCCCGTCTTGCCGCCTGCAGGATGAATTCCACCCGTTCATCGAGGCCTTGCTGCCTCACGTCCGTGCCTTCTCCTACACCTGGTTCAATCTGCAGGCGCGGAAGCGCAAGTACTTCAAGAAACATGAGAAGCGCATGTCGAAGGACGAGGAGCGGGCAGTGAAGGATGAGCTGCTGGGGGAGAAGCCGGAGATCAAGCAGAAGTGGGCGTCCCGGCTCCTGGCCAAGCTGCGAAAGGACATCCGGCCCGAGTTCCGCGAGGACTTTGTGCTGACCATCACCGGCAAGAAGGCCCCCTGCTGTGTCCTCTCCAACCCTGACCAGAAGGGCAAGATCCGCCGGATTGACTGCCTGCGCCAGGCCGACAAGGTGTGGCGGCTCGACCTGGTCATGGTGATTTTGTTTAAGGGGATCCCCCTGGAAAGTACTGATGGGGAGCGGCTCTACAAGTCACCCCAGTGCTCCAACCCCGGCCTGTGTGTCCAGCCTCACCACATTGGAGTCACAATCAAAGAACTGGATCTTTACCTGGCTTACTTTGTCCACACTCCTGGTAGGTCATTCTGAACACTGTTTTCATTTTATTTTATTTACTTGGATTTAGATTATCTTCCTATTTGTTTTATTATTTAAAAAAAAGATGAAATCGCAGTAGGCCTCGGTGGGCACTCTAGCAGGCACCTGCACAATTCCTGGGGTTCACTTTTTCTTTATTCTCTTTTTTCTTTCCCTTCTTCTTTATTCTTCCTCTGTTAGGTGCTGTTAGCACAGTCCCTATTTTGTCTCCATCTTTTGAAGGACTATTTTGTTCCAAAAAAGCTTCATGGCTCTTTGGTTTGGGATTGGAATGTCCCAGGATGTGTCCTGTGTTGGTGAGAGATTGAGATGGGGGAGAATCCAGAATTTGTGGTTATATTTTAAAATGAAAGTTGAGGCATTGGGGCATCACAAGGCTACCCCCTTAGGTTGTTGTCGGACATGCTTTTGGCATGGTACTGGGCAGTGCCAATGTCAGCGGGAGATGAAACTGGGAAGCTCTTTGGATATCAGGCTGAACTCTCCCTTCTGTGAATCAATAAAAAAGAAAGAATGTATCAAACGCTAAGGTACCCTGCTTTAATCACTCAGGCTGAAGATGAATTAGGTAGGGATGGAAAAGGGAGTTGTTTTGGCTAGGCCTAGCGGTTGCTAGAGAAGAATTGGGCAGTGATTTCACTGAGAAAGCCAGGGGTGTGTGTGTGGGGAACAAAACAAAACAACAAACAAATTCGAAAGACTCTGCTGTCACTGTCCAAAGCTCTGAGTCCTTACCCTGCCATTTTTGGGACTAAACGGGTCAGATCTGTACCCTGGATATACTTAATGAATATCAGATAAATAAAAGTCGGGCACACTTATGTGGCATAGTGGTAGCGGCTTGGCAGTTTTTACAATGATATATTTTTCATGCCACTCTCTTTGGCTGATAATATTCTACCCCCCCAAAAAAGCTTTTTAGTTTTGAAGAGCTTTGCTCCATAAGGATTTTCTTAGTACTTTTTTCTCCTTCTCTCTTTTTACTCTGCTTTTGGGGTTTGGGGGCTTTAATTCCTCTTCTATTTTTTCCTCCTGTCCCTTTTATAATTTCTTTCTGCTTTTGTTTTCTTACAAATTGAAACAGAGATGGCTGGTTAATTTTTAGCCTCCACTCAGCTACGCCCAATTTACTGCCGCCTTTGAAACCCAAACGAGCCGGCACTCTGTGATTAAGCAAAGCAGAAGTGTGTTTACATTATGCCCAACCAACTTGTAATGAGAGGGCTACCAAACCTTTTTTTTGTTTTTTTTTTTTCCCTCTCTTTTCCTGTATACTAGCTTTCTCTTTCTCGTCTCGGTTCTTCCTTTCTCTGGTTAGGCGATCATAGGAGGATGTAGCTCAACTTAATGGACTGTTTCAAATGTTCTTTTTTATGTCATGGTGTGTGTGTGTGTGTGTGTGTGTGTGTGTGTGTGTGTGTGTGTGCCCCTTTCATTTAAGAAACAGGAAAAAAAGAGGGAAAACTGCTGCTATTAACATTCTGTCTATTTGGGGAGTTGAGGAGAGGGTATCCATACATAAATATAATTTCAGGCACCCTCCACCTTGGTTTTGTAGGAACTCAACAGAGGTTGGTATGGTTAGTTTTGGAAGAGAGCTTTGGGGAAAAAAAAGGAATTATTTTTGACTTCCTCTTTCATCTGCTTTTTCATGTCTAGAGAAGCAGTTTTCTTAGCAGGGTGGCAGTGGGCACTGCCGCTGGGCACTGTCTCTTTGCTCCTCTCTAGGTCCATGACTGGCCTTGTTGGTGCCAGGTGAATATGACCATTGCTGGCAAAGAGAGAGTGAACTATTAAATCAGGAGACTTCTCTCTTTTTTTTTTTGAAAGATAAAACTACAACAACAACAACCCAGAAAAAGGTTGGCTCTCCATTCTAATGCCTGTTGACTGAGACAGAAAGTCTTTTTATTTATTTTTGGTTTGAAGGAACACAGAAGACTTGGAACCTTATCATTCCATTATCTGAGCCAGTGAGGCAGTCTTGACCCCAGGTTAACCTGCAGATGTCTTAGGAATAGGGTTGTGTACCCTCTGATTATGAGATGGGGACAGAGGAATACTCTAAATTTTAGTCATGATATACCTTGACCAAGCCTTATCCAGCTTTCCACTTGAATCAGTCTGTTTCCTCACATTTTAGGCCACATTCTTGACTTCCATCAACATACAGCAGAGTTGAGATGAAGCGAATGTCACAAGAGACCATTTCACTGTCATGTCTCTGGCTCCTAAATTAACCAGGCAGACTTCTTGGGGAAAGGGGTGATGACCCGATGACCTAAGGAACTCAGTGGCGCTGTCAAACACACAATTCTCACTATGTTCTACTCACTCAAGGCAGACTCTGCTAAAGTTGAGTCTCCACAGTAAAATAAATAAATAAAACAAGGCAGTTCATCAAATCATTCAGGCCCTCAAACCTTAGATCATCCAGATAGATGAAAGTAGAATTTATTTTTAGGTCTGAATTATTTGAATAGTAGCTCAGGTCTTTGGCTGAGCTGAGTGGTACACTGGATGAGGGGATTTTGGGGAATTCAGAGTATACATAGGGCAAATTGGGCCGTCAGTGGGATTCTTTGTTTTTTCCTTTAGGAGAAAGGTAGTTGGGAGGTGGAATGTAGTAGCAGTATATATGCCTTCCCGGGCTGAACCAACTAGAACTCTTCTTCATTTGCTCATTCACTGAGCTGAGTTATCACCCTTTTCTCTTAACACATTGGATGGTTTTGTAGCTTGTACCCAGCCCTGAACAATGACAGTTTGGGAAAGGCTATAGATTTTCTTCTCTATTCTCCCCTATCTCCTCTACTAGTTTTTCCAACAGTCTCCAACTATAAGATGGTGGTCACTGGGGGAATTGTTTTGGGCTTAGGAAGGAGAAATTTGATTTTTTATTTGTAAATACAGTACCATGTCCCAAAGTGAACTGATTTCATTTGGGGGTAGTATAAAGGTGAGTTTGAAAGTATAATGTGTCATTTGCCAAGGTGGTTGGGCTCTTGTAGTGCATTTAGACCATTGGTTACCCCTTAGACGAAGCTTGAGGAAACGGTTTGCCTGGAGAGGGAGGACATGACGACAGTGGTATGAAGAGCCTTGTTCCACTTTGAAAGTGTGGTATTAGAATGACCATTTGTTCCCCAAATCTTCATTCTCAAGGAAAGAGGGAGAACATTCTTTCTCGATGTGAAAGAAGCCTATTGATTTGGGGAATATATGAGTTTTCCTGCTATGAGAAAAAAGGATCTGGAGTGATAGATCAGGTAAGGCACAAGGCCGAAATCACTCTATTTTCTCTGAGTACAGATGTGGTACTGAGGCTACTGTGTCAAGCTCCAGTGGGAGATTCTAAGGTATAGGTGGGAAATATCGAACCTTCCTTGCCATGGGCACTGGTCTCTAGAAAGGCAGAAGCAAACTAAAAATATAAGACACCTATCAAGGACCAGAAACTGTGCAGTGTGATTTCCTACCCCACTCCTATTCCCTGCCAATCTTGCAACCTGCATAGGGTGGCAGCCTTGGGGATATAAAATACTGGAATGAGACATCTTGAATGATGGATATGCCATCCCTTGCCTGGGGTGCCTGCCCCTTACCTCACAGGTAACCACATACCCATTTTATCTTGGACTCCGGGTGAACTTTATCTAGGATCTAGGCAGATATACCGACAGGACAGCCTTCTTTCTTTCCCTTTCCTTCCAGAGGTTGGAGCTTTGCTCTCAGGTTTTGCTTAGGGGCTGGGGAGAACGCTGTTCCCCCTCCTGATCCAAGAGGTTTTTTGGGGAAAGTAAAGTGGCCATCCGCTTTCCTGGCCTGTTTGGCTTTGCTGCTTCCCCTGAGTTCCTAATATTCTTAAGCTGGGACTTTCTGCTTGCCTCAGGTCAGCCTCATGATGTTTCAGGGGTTCAGTGAGAGGGGACACCCATTGTGGGAGTCTCATTTTCCCTGCCCTACTCACAACTCGTTCCCAGGAGAAACAGATATGTAGCTTCCCCACCTGCCACCTGACTTTGCCACTCCATGAAATGACATTTGTATGTATCCTCTCAGGTAGTTCCATCTTGTGTGAGTGTTGGCAATGGGAGCTACCTCAAGGAGGTGCCCATCACCAGGTGGCAATATGGAAGGATCACTGGGTACAGGTGCATAGGGGACACAGATGATCTCAGCAGTGGGTGGTAGGTAATAAAAATAAAAGCAGCTATATTCATATAGTGTGTTACCATTTACAGAGCACTTTTCTTTTAAAAGACCTGTGAATTAAGTAAGGCAAGTGTTATTCACATTTTATGGATGGGGAGACTGAGAGTCAGATTAAATGACCTACTCATGTTTATACAGCTTCTAGGTGATAGAGCTGGGACTTAGAACTGGGATCCTGGAGTCTCATGTTTGATCTTTCCTATAGTGAGATTTCCCTAAAAAAAAAAAAAAACTAGGAAGAAAAGCCAGATTTGGCTTCACCCTAATTATGACTTTTTTTTCTTGTTGCCTCTCATCCTGGTGTCCTGCTTACCTGCTGTATTATACTTTGTGTCTGGGACTACCTATCTTTGCTACCTGTGGTGGGTAGATAATTTGTTTGAAGTTTCTGTTTCTCAAGATGAATTGGAAGCAAGAGCAAAAAGAAAACTTCCCAATCTTGGTTTGGTCGGGTAAGGTATGGGGTAAACATAAAAGAGCAGGTAAAGAGGACCACTTTTGCCAGGAGTTAATGGTGATCACCTAGTTGGTCTTCTGACCCGGGGCCCAGCACTACATGGCATTGCCTCTCTGAAATACACAGAAAGAAGATATTCTTTTGAATACCTTACCAGACCGTGAGCTTATAGGGGCAGAGAATTTAGAGAAGGAGAAAGACCTGATTCAGAATCATCCTTTTAATCCTCTTGCTTTACAAATGAGGAAACTGAGTCACACAGAGGTTACATTGCCCAGTAGTGTAAGCCAGGGTTCAAAACTAGGTCTTTTGACTCTATATCTAATTTGATTTCCATACTACCATGCAGATTCCATTTCCTCGGCATCTCTTGCGGCTCTCTGACTGTATTATTAAGATATTTTAAGGTGGGAAAGGGTCCCAAGGGGTTTTTATAAAGTATATTAATGTTCCTTTAGAAGTCTAAGGCCTAAGAACTAGGGGATTTGGGGACTCCTTCAAGGCCATACTTCAGGGATGGAGAAACCTAGGGTGCTGAGGAAAAGGGAACTGCCGAAGATATGTGATTAGAAGGGGGAATTGGCAAGAATAGAAATGAGAGGGAAGTATCATTTTTCCCTTTCCCCACTCAGGTGTCCTGGAGCAGCTGGGCAGAGAGGGTAACACTCGGCTGCCCTCTCTGCCCAGGGGAGGTGCTTCTCTCTTTTTCCCTCTCCTCTCCTCTCTGTCTCAGGACCTGCCACGCTTCAGTTATTTTATCCTTTAGTGTCCAATTCAGAGGTCTTTTCAAAGGCCCCAGCCGTGTCAGCCCGGTGCTCACACAAAAGGCCTCTTTGATTTGTTGTTTGTTTTCATTTGCCAGTGGAAGGGGGAGGGGGAATGGAGAAAGAGCTTCTGGGTTTAAAAATTTTTTTATTTGGGTTGCTTGCTTCATTCCCAGAGGACTTGGCTCCTTGGAACCTCAGTCCAGAGTTGGGGGTAGGAGAAAGATCAACAACTTTCTGGGGAGGGCAGGAGGTGGAACTGGCCCAGTGTAAGGGAAGGTAGAGATGGATTTAGGAAGGATCGAGCCTTTGCCATTAAGGGGATTGTGGTGAGAACTGGAACTTGGAGCTTGGCCGGACCCTTACCACCATTTGGTGATAGAGATGGAGGAGACTGAATACCTGACTCTAGAGACCTCTGCCCTCTGACTGTGCCCTTAGAGAGCAGTTGTTTAGAACAGGGTAGGGTGACTTTGTCCTCTTAATTTCTTGTAATATATCTTTGGTTGTTACTGTAACTACAGGGGTAGGTACTCTAGAGTTCTTGAATAAGTTAGGAGCAACAGGGGGAAGGTCAGTTAGGCTTGGGCCTTTTTTGGCAATTCTCAATGTCTGATCTAATCTGTGCTGCATCAGATGTTGGACTGTATTGGATAAGGTATCTGTGCCTGAAGTGAGCAAGGAGGGGTTCAATGAGAATAAGTAAATACCCACACGAACATTATAGCATATTCATACACATGTCCTGACACACAAGTAAGAGATATGTTAGGGTACACAAACAGATATGTAGGTACGCACATCTTAAGACCTTAATTTTTGGGTAGGTCACTGTGGGCATCAACAACAAGGAGAATATATTGGTGGGGGGGAGGGGGGTTTAGCAGGGCTTCATTGGCAGATGGGAGGGGGAGGCTGGGGGGCTGAGAGATGGGTAAATTTAGATGCTGGCATTTCTGAAGACTAGTTTTCTTGGCACTGAGGGCACCATGGAAATCATTATGACAAATGCCCAGCCCTGTAGGCCGCTGTCGCCATCTTAAGGACATTGGAGCTGTGGAGATAGCTAGGCAAGAAGGGGGTTCTAGTAGGCAGAGAGAATGTTCGGAACATGGGGTGGGGGGCTTTATTGGACCTGGCTTTACCCCATTCTACCAGTCTGTAGTCTTTTCTCCAGTCTTCTTTTTAAAGCTTTAATTTAATTTCCCCAATTAATAACTTTTATTTATGCTTTTTTTAACATTAGAATAATTTTCCAATGTACTCCTGTCCCCCGAATCCTCCCTTGTAACAAAGAAAAAATTGAGCAAAACCCAACCACCCAAGAGCCTGCGTCTGACAGTAACTGTGCATGCATCATTCCATATGCATGGTCTCCTACCTCTCTATCGAGAAGAGGGAGGTAAGTTTCCTCCTCTTTTCTCTGGGACCAAGATTGGTCATTACAATTAATCTGAGTTCAACAGTGTTCTAGCATTGTTTTCCTTTATTTTATTAGAATCATTTTGTGTATTGTTCTTTTGGTGCTACTCTTTTCATTCTGTATCAATTTATAGAAGTCTTTCCATGTTTCTCTGAATTTCTCATATTTGTCATTCTTTACAGAATTATAATATTTTATTACAATAATATGCCACAGTTTGTTCAACCATCTCTAACTTATGGTTCAACCAAGTAGTGTTGTGGTTTTTTTCAACCACAAATAACAGTGTTGATATAAATATTTTGTTATATACAGGACCTTTCTTTTTTGTCACTGGCCTCCTTGTGGTAGGAAAGTCAATGTGGTATAGTGGATAGAATGCTGGCCTGGGAAATAAGGCCTGGGTTCAAATAATTGCCTTCAACTCTTATTAGCTTTATGACCATGGGTAATTCATTTAACCTGTCTGAGCCTTAGTTTCTTCACCTATAATATGAGTATAATAATACCTGAAGTACATACCTCACAAGGTTGTTAGGAGGTTCAAATAGGATAATATATATGACACTTTGCAAACTTTAAAGAATTACATAAATATCAGTTATTGACAGATGCCCCAGAATGGGATAGCCATGGTTTTTCTTTCATACCCAAATTGTTTTCCATAACGGTTGTACTAATTCCCAGCTTCCCTGATGGAGTATCATTGTGCCTATTTCCCTATGGTTCTTCTAACATTGATTATTTCCATCTTTCATCATCTTCAATAATTTCATGAGGAAAACATAACACCTTAGCATTATTCAGTAAACTGAAGAACTCAGACTACTCAGGAAGACATTTTTTAACAGTAACTGCTTTGGTAAACTGGAAAGTGGTATGGCCGAAAATACTTTAGAAAGACATCTTACATCTCATACGAAGAAAGCTTCAAATGGATATGTGACCTACATACAAGAGCTAAGGTCATTTAAAAAAATTAGTCGAGTACAAAAGGAGTTACCTTCCAAAATTTTAGCTGGGGGAGAATTCATAAGTAAACAAGGGATAAATGTCATTATAAAAAAGATATAAACAACTTTGAATGCAAAAATTAAAAAGCTTTTGTATTAACAAAACCAATGTAACTAGATTAAGAAGAGAAACCCTTGGCTGGGAAAAATCTTTACATCAAATATATCTGATAAAAGTCTGATAGCCAAGATTTGTAAGGAACTGATATAAATATATGGCTAAGAGCCATACTCTGTTAAGTGGTCAAAAGATATAAACAATGTTCCAAAAAGAAGAAATGCAAGCCATTAGCAACTGCATGAAATAATCCAAATCACTAATAATAAGAGAATTATAAGTTAATACAACTCTGTAAGGTTAAAACCTTACACCCATTAAATTGGGAAAGATAATAAAAGATCACAGGATCATAGAAGAATTAAAAGAGATTTTTAGAGGCTCTGTAGTCCAGCCCCACCCTCTTCATTTTACAGGTGAAGAAACTGAGGCCCAAAGAAGTTAAATGACTTCTTTAAGGTCACACAGGTGGCCACAGTCATTGTTGGAGGGGCAGTTGAGAAACAAGCCCATTGATGGTAGAGTTTAATTTGCTCTTTTAAAAGTCAATTATTTCCAGGCTTTTCCTTTGGAAATTTTGTGTTGCTTTTATCAGAGAAGTACTGTATTTTTCTAAGTGATGGCAGGGCTATTTATTGGCCTGATCTCAGTAGGGGTTTTGAGTAGGCTTCCCCCTTTTTCCTGACCCTAAACATCACTGAATCAACTCAATGTATCACATGATTTCTGGTGGAGATCACTCTGGGCCTTGGTATTTAAGATGTATTGGTAATGCCAGGCTTGACAACCTTGGGTTAACATAACATTATTAGAACCAGTACTCCAGCTTATTTCCTACGCATTGAGTAAGCTCTCGTATGCTTTACTCAAAGGGCATTCATATTAACAGAAGTGTTCTAGGACATAGTCGGGTGTACTGACCCAGCTACATCCATAGCAAGTTGGTAAACCCAAATTTCTTTTTGGTTAAGTAAAAATTGGGGTTGATTTTGACTGCCAAGCTTAGGAATGATTTCACATTGTAAATGAATAAAATTACTACTAAATCTATAAGAACAGGAATAAGGAATAACCTCTCAATGTATCACAGAATAAGAGTTCACAGACTGCATCACATGATTTGGTATGGGCAGACTCAAGCACAGTAAATAGGAAATAGAGTTCTCCTTTAAGGGAAGAAAATCCTTTCCTCTTCTGTTATAGGGTGAGGGAGATCAGAGGGAGGGAAGGATGTTCTAGGGGTTCATTAGGTGACCAAGCCTTTTGAAACCACTTTCATACCTCTTTATCTCATTTTCTCCTCAGGTTAGTCCTCTGAGGTAGGAGGGCAAGTATTATCCCTTCCTAATGGTAGAGTTGAAGAAATTGAGGCTTAGAGAGATGGAGTAATTCAGGTCGTACAGCAAGTTAGTTCATGGCAGAGTTGGGACTAGAATCTCGGTCTCCTGACACAAGCCCCAGACTTTTCCCAGTAACATTATTGGGGCAGTATATTGAACTTCCCTGGTACTGCCAACTTGAAAAAAGCCACTAGACAAGACAGCTGTGATGGCTTCCAACATGGGAAGCATCTGTTCCCAACAAATCCAAATTGAACTTCAGGTTGGAAGCCAGGGCCCACCCTGGCCCTCAGCCCCTCTCTCCCAACCTGGGCCAACACTCAGCTCTAGAGCTCCCCCCTCTGCCAAGTACATGGGGTATACAGAGAGAGAGAGATATCCAGCAGGCATTGTGCTATGCCAATTTCACCCTCTCCACTCACAGGCCCAGTTGAATAGGAGCATACCTAGTTCTTGGCAGGGGGGAAGTACTGATCCAGACCCATAATGCAGGTGAGGCCTTTGTAATCTGGGACCTGAGCTTCTTAATGAAAAACACCTGAAGTATTGAGCCTGGCAAGAGCTGGCTGGCACTTTACTCAAGCTGCTATGGTAAGAGTCAGCTTGAATTTCATTTTAACATAAAGATGAAAGTAATGATTTTAGTTGACCGGATTGCATTTGAGATTCTTTCCCTTCTTGGTTCACCATTGTCCTTTTTCCTTGAAGTCCCATCTCTTCTAATCTAACTTTGGGACTCTAGAGGTCTAAGGGGAGAGGGTACCAGGCCCCATGTATCAGCTCTGCCTAATGGTACTTGGACTCTGGGAACAAGGGCCAGGTCTCTCTGAGGAAATGGAAATATTTAAAGTAAAATGAATTTCCATCTTTTGCTCCAGCTATATTTCTAGCCCCCTTTTGACCTACTGAAACAAGGGAATGGAACTGCAAAGGATGAGACCTGTGGTGTCTGGTTCGGTGTCTTTCTTTCTGGGGAGCCTTCCCTAAGGAGACTTTTGCAGGCTGGAATAACATGCTGTATATTCCAACTCCGTGTTCTCCTGCCAGCAGGCATGAGGAAGTTCGTGCTTTGCAGAGGTAGCTCAGAATATGTCGGTCAGTGTCTGTGCTAGGGCACTTGCTGGTGGAGAGGAATAACATCCAGCAGCAATAGGCAGGCAGATCCCAGGCTCTTTGCCCTTTACAGGCATTACCTGTGTGATAGATAGTCATACAGAGCTATGTGGAGAGGTAGGATCATGGGATCATAAGATTTAGAGCCGGAAGGGACATGAAAGATCATCCCAGATCAGTCACCTGAGGCCTTAGCCTAGACAGTATTTAAATGTTTGGACCTAGCCTATGGAGTGCTTGCCCTTCCTCTGCCCCCCCCCCAAGGGAATTTCAGCCTTTTTCTGCTAGACTTGCTGGCTTAGATATGGAATTATTAAAAGCCCGGGCAGGCCTGCCGGCAAGAGGGACAGAGCCCCAGAGTCAGCTTGGACGACAGAGGAGGGTGGTGTAGAGTGGTGTGGCAGGCCTGGCCAGCTCCCGAGCCCCACACAGAGGCGGGCTGGGAGCATCACTGTTCTCCTTCAGTCCTCCCCAGGGGCTGAGGCGGGATTGCTGGCCGAGAAGTGGCCTGCTTGGCAGTTTTTTGTTGCTCCAGCTTAGCTGGTGGAAAAGTCGGGCTCCCCAACCTTTCCCAGGAGGGCAAAGGTTTCCCTTGATAGAAGGAGTCTGGAGGGTTGGTGCAGCAGGAAGGTCCGAGCTGTTCCCAAGTTTGGAAGGCTGCCTTGCTTCCACCCAAGGCGTCGGAGCTGCCCTCCCGAGCCCCCCCCCCCATCCTCCATCCTTTCGTTCCCACTAGAAATTTGCAGGGTCACTGCAACGGCTCCTCCTTCTCCTATTTCCCTCCCCAAACCCAGTCTAAAGCAACGGCCATGCTTCGCCTTCTGGGGCTTATTTTATTCTAATTCTTTGTTTTTGGCAGCAAAACTCTTAACGGAAAGAGGGAGGTGGGGTGGGGGTGGGGGGGATGGCGCTCCTGCTCCAGCCCAGCTGTGGGGCTATGGGAGAGCCGCCCACAGGGGTCGGGGTCGGGGTCGGGAACTGGAGCTTCAGCCTGTGGAAATCCGAAACGCAGAATGAGAGAGGCAGAGAAGCTCCGCAGGGCTCTTGGGGGCTAGGTAGGTCCCTCTGGGTACAAAACCTCCCAGGGGGAAGGGGACAGACACCTGGTGATTCTTGTAGACTGGGTGGCCGGCACCATAGAGGTTCCCCTGAGGCGATCTCCAGGAGACTGTGTCGGGTGTAGTCTTCTGGGAGTATACCCTTATTATTCCTGCAGATTATATCACCATTAGTATATAATTATTGTATAATGGGCGTTATTACATAATGTCCGTTATATAACGCTTAGCCGGAGATACAGACAGTAGGGATATTATATGTGTGTGTGTCTATGTATAGACACCTTCCTCACACTGGATATGTGGTCACATCACAACCATCATGTAAATACTTCCCTGAGCTGGGCTATAAATTTCTGAAGAGTGACGTCAACAGGCTCCTTACTGCGTTTGGAGGCGGAGGGGGGAAGGGAGGGTGAGAATGTTTGGCCCCACCTATCTCTTATGACATCATTGTTTCCTTAGCAACCGTGTGCTCCCAAGGGGGACAAAGCGAAGAGAAGACTTTAAAAGAAGGGGGATATGAATAAAAACCCAAATGAGGAAATGATGAACCAACCCCCTACACACAATAAGTTGAGGGGCAGAAGTCCTTTGGTATCTTCTCTTCTTGGGGTTAGGACAGCAATCTTGGGCAGTTTAAATTCCCCATCATCCGCCAGGTCTTCTTTCTACTTTCCTGTGTCTTTCTGTTCCCTTTTTTCAGACGAAGAATCCCACCACTTAAACTGGGCCCTTCTAAAGTCCTTGGCCTCATTTTGGTTTCTAAGCTGCAAGAAAGATGTAGAATAGACTTCAGGTAGTGTTCCCTGAGAGTCAAGGAAATAACAATAATAATAAAGCCTTAGGAGATTGGGTCCAGAAAGAAAGAGGAAAATAATTAAGATAATTTAGCCTATAGGAGAGTAGGTGGAGGAGGAAATTAACAATTTTTTTCAAATGTATGAAATATTATTCATGTAAGATGATAGGCAACTATGAACATCTCCTGAGGCCAGGAGAGGATGTAGACTTTTCATGCAGTTGGAAGGATTAAAACAAAGTCAGCCCTGAGGAGGGAGAGGTGAGCACTAGAACAGGTCTGTCAGTAAGGATGAGCATCCCTTTGTTCTGATATCTGGATTATGGTAAGCTATAGGCTGCTTCTAAGACAAGAGCAACAGCTCAATAGAAGAGTAGAATCCCCTGTGGAAACAGACTTCAAACTACAGTTCGACTTGGCTAAGGATGGGCCCCACCAGGGTAGCTGTCGGCAGGGTATTTATTGCTCTTAAGTGAATCTTTTCCCCTGTTATTTTCACCAAGTTTCACCAAAGAGCCTTCAGAAATCAAAGTTGAACCCCTATTCCCTGGCCTTTTGGAGTATCTTTTCCCATTGGACCACTAAGGAGACTCACTAGCTATTGGAATATGTGGAGAACCCAGCCAGCTACTGAGAATAGGGCTCTTGGCCCAGCTGGCACAGGGCATGACATAGACTGGGCAGGAAGCGAGAAAAAGTTGTCATGAAAAATCCAAATTCAACCCTTTCCTTGCCACAGCAATAAGGGTTATGCCCTTTCCCCTCCACACCCCCCCACCCTCAGTAGTGTCACTGTTTTATTGGCCGATTTACAATTTTTTGTAGTTGTTCACTGGAAATCTATGTGCTTAGTTGGGGCATAATGGCTGGAGTGCTAGGCTTGGAGTCTGGAAGACTTGGGTTCAAATCCATCCTCTGACATATATTAACTTTGTGACCCCGTTATGGGTAAGTCATTTACCCTCTCAATGCTCTCAGGCAACTCTTTAAGGCTATAAAGTTACAGAAAAGTAGATAATCAAAATCAGTGAAGAGTGTTTTCACACTGAAAAGTTCCCTATATAGATGAAATCAAAGGTCCATATATCTCTCCCTTTCTCCCCCCCCCACAAAAAAAAACCCAATCAGTTAAATTCTCCAAGTAGTTTAGATCACAGGGTATTATCTCATATTGTAGTCAGTAAACTTTTCCGTATCATATAGGAAACACTTTGTTTTTCCTGCATCAGTGCTTGCTTAGGTTTTTTTAATCTGTAGGTACAGAAGTAAAAGGATGAACCTGATGAACAAGAAGGTGCTGCCAGCGTATGGAGGGCTTGGCCTTGGGATGTGAAGCATGGCTTCTCTGATGAGGTTGTCATTGTCACCATCCTCAAGACTAGGTCCAGGTTGACAATGCAGGGATCTGCCTTGATTAAGAAGCTGGCCAGAGGCAGGGCATCAGCAGAGCTATAGGTCTTCTATTTTGTGTATTTTGCCCAGCTTCTTATTTCGGGTCCTGGAGTGGTACCACTAATGAGCATGGATTAGAGATGTAGGACCCCAAGGAATTCCAGCAGGGCCCTGCCTGCCCAGGCCAAGAGTGGTCCCAAGGAGAGAGCAGCTGTACCTTCAAACACAAAAGGCCAGTGCTCAATGGAGCAACAGCCTTGGGATATTAGCCAGCTCATGAGATGTATCCAAGGGAGAGGCTCTGGGCCCAGGGGATGGGGCAAGACATTTTATTTATAGTGTCATGGTTTATAAAGTAGAACTGGCTTATGGATCTCTGGGCACAGTTTCAAAATCAGCCATTTCTTTTAAATTACCTCCATTTGGTCTGTTAGTATGATGCTGCTAGGCAAGAGTGACCTGGCCCGATGTGGGGAGATGACCGAGGAAGACAGTACTGAGACTCTCTGTCTAATATTAGATTTTGCAACCCAGAGATTCATTAATATAATTACTCAAATACTGGCTTGGCTTGGCAGGGCCTCTTCTTGAGCCGTCCTTATCTTTAGCAAAGAGCTCTGTTAGGATCACCCTTGGTGTTCCTTGTTCCCAGACAGTGGGCAGAGTGCATTAGTTGGCCTGCTCACTGCCCCTTTCCTTGGATAGGCTTGGCTTTCCAGCCCAGTAGCTCTTGCTTCTCACAGCATGGAAAGGCTTTTATATGTCTTGTTCCCTGCAGGAAAAATAGCAACAGATATCCTTTCCCTGCAGCAGAAGTTGCTAATCTGCCACCTGCTGTCAAGTACTGTCCAGGGCTTCCGTGTATTAGGGGTTCCATCACCAAGGATCCCTTGGCTGGTATTGCAGCAAGGGCCATCAGGCCAAGGTTTCTTGTTCTTCCTGGGAAAGGAAAGTTGTTAGTGGATTCGGGTAGGAAGAAGCTGATCCTTCTCAGTTTGGGAAGCTTTGAGGCCTTGTTTTGTTTTACAAATAAGAGGTAAGAGAGATTGAGGAATGGAGAAAAAAGTGGGGAGAGCTGAGCCCCTGATTTGAATTTAGTGGATTTAGGAAAGCTGAGGCCAGGGAGGTGAAACACAAAAGGATTGTGGGCAATGAGAAAGAAGCTATTTGCTTCTTTGTTGGAATAACAATTCCCTAAAATGTGTCTTCTTCACTTAAGTGAATGTGGGTGGTGTCAGAGAGATGAGGATTGAGAGGACAGTCAGATTCTTGGCTCTTTATCTATCTGAAGGCCTTGGTGTAGAGTTGTGCTTCTTAGATCATTGGACCTTCTGCCCTTTAGCCTGGACAGCTAAGCCTCGAACCCCATGGCTGTCACTCAATGGGAGCCACCCTTGAAGGCTTTCTGTGGGCACGTGAGTGCGCATGCGCACAGGCACACACACACACACACACACACACACACACACACACACACACACGATCTCAAGTGTTTTACAGACCCATCCCACGGGCATGCTGAACTCATCCCTACACAGGATCTTTTCTGTTGCCAGATCATCCTTCTCTGGTAGATGGCCTTTGGCACACATTGGCAGGGACAATATTGTGCCCCATTTGAATTGTTTGCCTTTTGTCAGAAAATGGTTCCTTCTCTTTGAAGACACCCCAGCCAACCCCTTCGTGGAGGTGGGAGGTACACAGGTGTTACACATTGCACGTGTTTGTGGACTTTCTCAATGTATTGATTAGTTATACTGAATCTTTTTTCCTTTCTTAAAAAATGCTGTTTGTTATATGGGATGACCCAAAGGGAAGGGAAGGGAAGGGGCAGGAATAACATTGGTACCACAGTGATGTAAGAAATAGAAAATATCCATTAAAAAACTAAAAACAAACAAAAAACCCCAATTCCCTCTCTTCTTCATCCTAATGAAAAAAGATGTCATGTCTTTCAAGAAACTCTGATCTGGTTTCCATGCATGGCATGTGTTTTTATGATCCCTTTTTCTGGGTCTGAGATTTGTTGCTGTCCTTTAGCTGGGACATTTCTACCAGCCCTGTCTACCGAATTTGGTTATTGACATCTGAATTAT
The DNA here is from genome assembly GCF_003287225.1 of Phascolarctos cinereus. Taxonomy (NCBI): domain Eukaryota; kingdom Metazoa; phylum Chordata; class Mammalia; order Diprotodontia; family Phascolarctidae; genus Phascolarctos; species Phascolarctos cinereus. Next base: position 659,681,135 of record NW_027555847.1, read on the forward strand.
CAATGGCTTTAAAACAGTCGTTTTTTTAGTATAAGTTACATATAACCTTTCTTGGAGAGTTACACATAACTCTCTTGGGACTCATTTGTGTTGCCTTCCACTCTCCTCGGAGCCAAGGAGCCATACATCTTGCTCCTAAAGGCACCCTGGCTCCTGTCTTTCAATTGTCCGTCTAACCAGCCCCCTCTCTTTTCTTCATCGAGTCTTCCACCTGCTCTCTCTACCTCACTCACAGTAGAAACCACCAAATCCTTTATCTTACTGGCTTTGTTTGTTTGTTTGACATCTTACTTTCTCATAACCCTTATGCCAGCAACCTTTCTTAACAGTCCACCTTCCTTTCCAGGCATCAAAACATAATCAGCCCAATGAAGGGGGAGACTTGACCACAGTCACTAACTCAATGTGTGCCTCACACCAAGGGCAGCATGGGCACCAAGCCACAATGCGACCTGGTTAGAGTACAATAAGATAGCTATTTATTCAGAATGTATTTCTGTTCTGGCCAAAGGCACTTTGTCCTTATTAAATGTAGCATATATTTAACATTGTATCGCATGGACCAAGGTCAGCTTCGCTGTCTGTTACTTTTAGTATGATACTTTCTGGTGGGCAGGAACCATTTCTGCCTAACTTAGTTTTTTAATGGCACCTGTCTGGTAGTGCTGTCTTTGTGAGATTGCTTCATCAGGGCTGTTTGGTGACAGATATACCCATGTCTCATTTCCACTCATCATGCGCATGTGTGCACATGTACACACACACACATCCCTGGTAGATTACATGTGCATACAACATTAGTCCACTGTTTATATGCCTACAGTCACATACATTCAATGATTCACATACAATTGTTGTGGGAGGAGAGTGTGGATTTAACTGATATGCTCTTCATATGTACACATACTCCCATCTCCTGATAAACAGACATATGATACATTTTTTTAAAATTTATCCTCTATTCATTTATACACACACACACACACACATCCCTTGATAATCGCAGATACACACGTTCTTTCCCCAGCTCTAAAAACCACCAAAGGACACACCCACCCAGATAGCCAATATATATAGATTCCAAACCCATATGAATATTTAGAAAAGACATTCCAGTAGTAGATAATAAATACCCTGTGTGGAGATGAAGACAAAGGCCTGATCTTAAATATTTACAGCCTGCTGTTTCCTTGTTAGCTTTCTGAGGAGGAGAGGGCCTTGTGGCCACAGTGTACCAGGCATGGCAGTGCCCCCCCTTTGCCAAAGGCTGTCGGGGGAGCCCTGTGGCTGCAGAAGTGGCTGGTACAGCTGCCTGGCATAAGCAGGTGCCGGCTGTGACTCCTTCATGGCAGCCTTTCCCCCAGTGCTGCTGCTGGAGGTGTGAGCCCACAGTGGCGGCCAGCACATGCCCCCTGAGAGCTAATGGGGGAAACAGCTGCCACCAACACCTGAGGCTTTGCTGGGTTGCATGGTCTGCTACTAGGAGTCTGGGCCACTCGCCACACATATTTTCCCCATGGCAAGCAGGAGGAGGTTAGGGAAGAGAGGGAGGAAGAGACCCCACCCTGGGCTGCCAGTTATTTTTATAAATGTAGACACCCATCAGGATCCATACCCTTGCCTTCCCTCCATTCTCTCCTCACAGACTTGAGTATACATAAAGACCACGCTCACATAAGAGACACAGAGTAATCCAGAGTCCCTGACCCCACCTACCCAGACCACATAGGTTCTATGTGAATGAATAGAGGAGTACTTAGCTGCTTTTGTGTCCACATCATATATGTGAAGCAGCATGTTTACATGTGTGTAGTCACACATAACATACCTAAGAGTAACATGTGGTTTTGTGAGGGCACTCAACTTTCTCAAGCTTATCTGGCCCACTATAGCTGGAGTTAACCCCAACTTTATTCCTGGGTCCTAGGAGAGCCAAGTATTCCTGGTTGCCCTCCTCTCAGTCATCAATAAACATTTATTAAGCCCTGTATGCCTTGGTTCTGTGCTAGGGATACAAAGACAGAAAATGAAACATCCCTCCCCTCAGCTTGCATTTTATGAGGGGAGACAATGGGGATACACGGAATATATAGAAAATAAATGTTAGGTAGCTTTCTGGGGGAGGTGCTAGTTGCTAGGAAAATTGGCAAAGGCATCCTCTAAGAGGTAGCATTGAAGCAAAGTTTTGAAGGGAACTAAGAGGTGAAGGTGGAAAGGGAGGGCATTCTAGGTATAAGGCACAGCCTGAGCAAAGGCGTTAAGGTGGGACATAGAATGTCACGTGTGAAAAACAGCAAGAAAGGCTATTTGGTTGGAACATAGTGTGTGAAAGGGAATAATTTTCTGTAATAAGCTTTGAAAGGTAGGTTATTGAATCCAGGTTGATTGCGTAATTGAACCTATATAGATGAGGAAACTGATTCCTAGAGGAAGAAGGGAAGTGACTTACAATGACAGCAGTAGTATCAGAGCTAGGATTCAAGTTCAGATTCAGTGATGCCAAATCCAGTGGCAGTCCTTCTAGAGCACAGCCCAGTGTGAAGCATGTGGGGTGGTCCTGGGCTAGTGTGAAATAGGGAAAGCTGGAACATAACAAAGAGTTCTAGTCCAACCTCTGTCCATTTTAGAGACCAAGAAACTGAGCCTGGAGAAATTTATCTGAAGTCATTTATGTGTTACCTAAGTGGCAGAACCCAGGTTTGCACGCAGATCCTTTGCCTGGTTTCAAATCCAGCCCTACTACCTGGGAGTCTTTCTGCCTTTTTATCTTATAAGTAGGGTTGGATACGCCAGTGGGTATGGTGAAGCACTTTGGACACCAAAGGCTAGTGTATCTGTTTGTTCACACCATGTTTCCTGGGTCTTGGTTAGTTCTGTCTTTTCAACAAAAAATTGAATTTAGTCTTTGCAATGTATATAGGGTTTTTAAAGATCCATTTTGGGGACTTTCAGCATCAATACTGCGTGTCTGGGTCAATATGAGGGTGTGCAAATATCAGTGTGTATATTATAGAATTTTGGAGCCAGAAGACCTGGGAAATCTTCTAGCCTAACCTCCTTATTTCACACGTGAGGAATCTGAAGCCCAGACACTTGAGGTGATTAGCCTAAGGTCACATAGCTCTTCAGGGGCAGAGTCAAGACTAGAATCCAACTTTCATTAATTCTAATTCAATTCTTTCCATTATTCGTCAGTATGTGTGTGTGTGTGTGTGTGTGTGTGTGTGTGTGTGTCTGTGATTGTGCTTGCTGTGATGTGTCAAGTTCCCTCCAGCCTATTCAGCAGCTGAGCAGTTTCCTTCTTGGGCTCTTTGTGAACCTGCCTTGCTATTAATCTACCTGTTAGTAAAAGAGATTACAATTGCCGTAATTACAGGGCGCTGAGTCTCTGCCGTCAGGAGTAGGGCTGAGTGAGAGGCGGGGGGAGCCCGGCCCCACGGGAAGCTGCTATTAAAAGCCTTGTGTTTTGATGTGGCACAGGGACAACAGCCCCTCCCGGGAGTTGAGCTGAGTGGAGCCACGACAGGGAATGGGGCAGGCACCATTGAAGGGGGCAGAGGCATAGGACTCTTTCCTGATTGAAGGGTTTGTTTTCAAGAACATGGGGGGACTGGGCCAAGGGCTTCTGGGATGTCAGGAGCATGTCTTCTGGAGGCTAGGGGCAGGACGCCTGCTGTCAGCAAGCAGGAGAATCAGGAAGCCCAGGGCAAAGAGTGGCCCAGGACCCTATGAGTCAGCACTTGCAAAAAGACTCAGTGCCCAGTGACTATGCTCGTGAGGTTCGTTTTGTTCTATGCTTATGTATGGCATATGTCCATTCAGGAGGCTGCCAGTCCCTTCTTAAGGGGGTTCAGTGCCTATACAAAGTAAGAATGGGAAGAAGGGCTTCAAGGGTATGGACACACTGGTACAGAGAAGAAAGTGTAGGGAATGGCGGAAAGAGGGGCACAAGAAAACTGAAAGATTCCTTGGTCTTGAGTCCAAGACTTCTCCGCTCAGTGCAAGAGGCCAAACAAGTGCCTGACAAATAAGGTAGGTGTCCTGAATGCTTCTGGTAGAGATAGTCACTGAGGTAACAGGGACTGAATGGTGGGAGTCATGGGCTTCAAACTCCTTTCATTTCTATTCCTGTTTGCCCTCTTCCCAAGAAAATTCCCTCCTATAGCCTTTGGAAGTTGGAATTAAGGACGGGGATTGATCCCAAAAGAGTTGGCCTGCCCTTTGAGCCTCTCAGGCCCCTTGCTCTGATATTTTCTCAGTTGCACTTCTGCTGTCCTTCCCTGCCCCAACCAAAGCTTTTATTCCCACTCAATAGTGCCCAGGATTACAGGGCTCTTTGGGAGTTGGGGTTGTTGAAGGAGGGGAAGATTTTGAGGACCCAGTGTGGTAGGGAGGGAACCTGAGTGGGAGGGGAGGAAAGAGGGAACTTTCATATCACATCTAGATGCTCCCTGCCCCCTCCCCAGGAGACAATCTATAGGTAAGTTCACACATTCATTTCTCTTTGACCCCAAATCTACTGTACATCTTTTCTGAGTTATGCTTTTGGCCCATCTTAATGCTTCTGCAGAAAGGCAGATCAGAGGACAGAGAAGAGAGCTCTCCCGGGAGGTGTCTTCTGCTCAGCTGTCCTGGTTGAGTTTGAAGTCCCTATCATTTATTTGTTCAACAAGTATTTATCCACTATACTTTAGGTGTGGAACTGGTGTCAGTCTCCTACCCCCACCCCCAGGAGTTTGTCCCTGGCTTTGACACAACCTTGGTTGCCCCTAGAGGAAAGGGCACAGTTATAAAGGGTACCTTGGGATATGGCAAGAAGAGTCAGGGGACTTCTGTGTGTCTGCATTACAGGATATCTGTATTTGGTTGGTTGTGTGATGTCAAATATACTTTAGGATCATAGATTTAGAGCCAGAAGGGGCCTCAGAGACCATAGAGTCCAACCCTTATATTTGCAGATAAGAAAACTGAAGTCTACAGATATTAAATGCCTCATTCAAAGTCCAGAGATGGGATTTGAACCCAGGACCTCTCTGCTCCAGAACCAGCATGTTTTCCACTTGTATCGTGGGATGTTTGTGAGAGTTTGAGAATGTGTGTTTTTATCCATATGTGATTCCTACCTTCTCCCCAGCCCTTGAGTGCCCATGTTTTGTGTTTACTCCAGACAAAGCCAGAGATTTTTAGCTACTATGAATTCAGGGTTTCACATGGAGACCCTAATAGTTGAGTTGCTTTCTTTCTTTTTTTGTTTTTTGCCTTGACAGCTCCAACCTTATAATTTTACTCTCTCTCTCTCTCTCTCTCTCTCTCTCTCTCTCTCTCTCTCTCTCTCTCTCCTCTCTGCTCTCTCTCCCTCTCTCTTTTCCTCTCTCTCTCCCTCTCTCTCTTCCTCTTCCCCCTTTTCCCTTTCTGGGGTTTGAGCTGCTCATCACTGAGAGCCTGGTTCAGGAAGGATTGCTTCTGACAAGATGGGAGGAGATACCTGTCAAACATTGAGAGCTGATTTTTGTTTTGTAAATTTTCTGTAAATGCGTTGTGGAACTTATGTTCCTGTGTAAGGCTTTGTGACTTTTTGAGTGTGCTTTGCATGTTTACATGCTTGTAAGTGAGTGTGTGTGTTTGAGTTTGTGTGAGAGAGACAGAGAAGCTGGTGAACACAGGTGTGCACATGTAAGCACATTTATGATGTGAATTCCCCAGGTTTCCTTCTCCTTTATCATCTGTTCCTCCTGGGATGCTGGCTTAGCTTGCCCACACAAATAGAGATTTTTATCTTTTAAACCCAAAACAGGAGGGGGCTAAGAAGCAGACCAAGGCTAATGCTCTTAAAGGGCCAGTAAGGGGGCAATTAAATTAGAAGGGCAGCCCAGAGGCCTAGCAGCTCTCCTTGGTCTTTTTGGAGGGCCAGCATCTTCAGGCTGCTAATTAGGAGAGAGATGACCTTGGCAGGGGCACCTGGGAGGGAACAGAGGCTGCCATCTAGACCTAAGCCCCGTAGATTTGTCTGTCCTGGTGTGTCCTGTGGTCCCTTCAGGACATCAAAGAGTGGATTTGGGGAGAACATGTTTTCGTTTCTGAGATTAGACTCCAAAATTTAAGGATATGCATAAACAACTTGAAGGATTCCCTTCATTAACCCATTATGGATGGTTCTGTCATCCATTAATTTATCTCAACTCTTCTTGAAGCTGTTTCTATTTTCAGCCTGCACTACCTGTTAGGGAAATGAATTCTATGGTACTGTTCCCTCTCCTGTTAAGCAAGACCACCTTTTTATTTGTCTAAAATGGCCCCCTTTTCAGCTTACTAACTTAGTTCTGGTGCTCACCTGGACTTTATAGGTATGGATGTGCCTACCCTGTGTCTGTCACTTACATTGACGTAGACTTCAATCATATTCTCTTTCATCCACCTCTTTCTCATTGTTGCTTGGGTCTGTCTTTAGATGCTGCTTCAGCCATTGGAAAGAATGTCTCTTCACCAGCTTCACTGCCCATCACCCAACTGCACATAAGCTTCCAGGGTCAGAGGAGGCCCAGAAGGAAGAGCGGCTTGTAGGCCACAGGATTAAAGAACGTGGTCACAAATTCAGTGTCGCTAGTTATGGAGTGTGCAGGGATCTCATAGCTCACTGGGCATAGCCCTCAGTGTTTTGCCCTTCACCACCCCACTTTAATGAGATCGAAGCAAAGAGTAAGACCCAAGGCGGGGGAGTGGGTGAAGCACCGGAAGAAGCAACAGGAGTGTGAATTAGGAGCAGCTCTATGGCTTGGGTACAGACCCATTCTCATGAGGTGGGGCTAGGGTGGCACTGCCAGGTGTTTGGGGCTCTGCCCAACTCCCCACGCCAGCCTTGCCAGAGGCCAGAGGACTGCAAGTGAGTCAGCCAGACTGCCTGCTGCCAGGTGTCCCAGAAGAAGGAGGGCCAGGCCAGGCTGGGTGCTCAGGTAGAACCAGAAGCAGTGCCAGGCATGGGGGAGGAAGCAGAGGCTATGTCTTTGTGCACAGGAGCCAGCCGGATGTGATTCTTGCTTTGGCTCCTCAGGAAGCTGAGAGAGGAGGGTGCAGCTGCCTACTGCTCAGGTGCAGCTGCCTGGTCCAGCAAACAGCAGATGCCTCTATACCAGAGTTAAGGAGGGTCCTAGTAAGTGCTTTCCATTGGATGGGGGGAGGGGTTGTAGCTCTTATAAAAATACCCATTTTTCCTTTGCCTACCTCTTAGAATTGTTAGATAAAACTTGCAAGCCTTAAAGTACTCTGTAACATTAGCTATAAATTGAGTCCCTCTCCCTTATTGAGGGCTTAAACTTCTACGGGACTCCAGTTTCCTTTTCTAGTTTCTAGCCTGTAGCTGGGGCAATGCATTGAGGAGTTGGGAGACTGGAAGGTCAACAGTAGGCAACCTCACGCTTTTCAAAACACTGGCCAAGGTCTACAGAGAGAGCAAGGCATTCAGGGGTAGTGGGGAAAAGGGTACAGCCCTTTTCCCCTGTTTTAGAAAGGTTGTATGGATCCATACCGCTTCAAAACTGTGGAGGATGCCAGCAGAGATGAGGTCCATGCCTCCCCTCCCCTCTCCTCCCCTCTCCTCCCCTCAGTCAGGGCCTCTTCCCCACGTGGCTCATTACAGCTCCAGTCGTTCAGGTCCTGACCCCAAGATCCTTCCCTCTTGACCTCTGACCAGCAGATACTAATCTGTGTCAACAGGCCCCATGGGTTAGAGAAACACAAACCCCAGCACTGCCTTGGCAGGTGTGAATGCTAGGTGGGGGAAGGGGATCTGGAGGAGAGGATCAAACACTGGGAAGGGGAAGAGTTGACTGTGGCCCACAGAGGTTGTGGGAATAATCGGGGCAAATCGAGCTTTCCAGAGGAGCTCTTAGAAAGGAGAATACCCTGATAGCTTCTGGGCTTGGTAGTTCATTGACAATTTCCCTCCCTAGCATGGCAAAAGCCCTCCCCAACTCTTTGAAATTCCACTTGATTTTTCCTGGTCTTACTCTTAGATTTCCTTACATTTCTGCAAGTGCCTTTTATTGTTTTCTTCTTCTTTCCATTTTTTTTTGGTCTTCTACCTTTGTGGAAACTTTGGATCCAAATGTCCTTTCTTATTGGTACTGTGATTGGAGGAGGAGGGTAGGTGGGATTTCCTTTTGCTGTCTATACTAGAAGTAGGTGAGACAAGAAACTTGACAGGTTGACTTGCATTTCTTACTTGGTTGTCACTTTTAAGGTCACCCAAGGAAAGGCCCTGCTTTTTTCCCTACTCAGAATCCTTCCAACCAGATGATGGCAAAAGTCTCTTTCAAATCTAGAGGCCACAATCATCTCTTTAGTATCCTCTATGGTCCAATGAGGGCTGAGGTGATATCATCGAAGCAGGCTCAAGGCCACTGACCACTAGCAGGGGCAGGGATCCTCTGGGCCTATGAGAGAAAAGTGTTAACTGTCTTTTCAGTATAACCTGGTATGCTGAGATCTTAGGGAAATGAGACTGGTATAGTTTTAGTCGATAACAAAGTAGACACCCCTACTAGTTTGTCTGGTAGGAGAATCTATCGGCAACTAAAGTTTACTTCTTCCTCTTTCCCCCAGTCCCGGCTCTAAGAAAGATCATAGCAGGCTGAACCACATTAAACTGGTGTTGGGATTAGGTTATTAGGCTTTTAGGCCTGGTGAAGAAGTCCAGATGGTGTCTAGACCAACTCTCTCTGCCTTCAGGCAGAGCAGTGCTTGGCCATCCAAAGAAATTGGTGGATCCTTTATTTACACTTCATTTGGGGAGAAGAGCAGAGTTTGGGGGCAGAATTATATGTATGTTGAGTTCAGAGTTGGGGCTAGAGGAAAGCCCTTTTTTCCCTTCGCCCATCTTGCTGCCCTGCTTCCTCCCCAAACATATACTTGCCCAGTAATTAGTATTCCTTGGGGATCCCTCAGGGAGAGCACTGGGCACCTCCAGACCTGGAGCCTCGATTCTCTATACTTCAGCGCTGGGGCCTTGTTGTCTTCTCACACTACACCAGTTCTCCTCAGCAGGAGAACAAACTGTCAACAAATTCAAATTAGCCATAACAGAGGACCTGAGGCTTTGAGGGATAAAGCTGATGCTGGACACACTCCCTTGAGGAGAGAGAGAGGGACAGTGAGAGACCTGCTCCTCAGACCTTCCACCTCCCTTCTCCCAGTGCTCCGTTCACCCCTTATTCTCGCTGAGCCTGGATGCCATGGACCCTAGATGATAAATCTATCACTCTAATTTTCCATCCCTATACTCCCCTCATCCTGCTCAGAGAGGATCTAGTTGGGGGAGGCCCAGAATAGAAGGCACCCTAATCCCTCTCTCCCAATTCTAAGCCATTTCTTACTACCCCAGGGTCTTTCTTCTTTATCCCTGGGCTTTGGCTCTGGAGGTATCCTCCCCCTGCACCCTGCAGCCTGATAGTGCCTCTTCCCTCAAATAGCCTGAGGCTTTGCTCTCAGGCCTACAGTTTGCCCCCTTTGCCCAGATTAGAACCCAGCTGTTCAGGGAGGTATACATCTGTCTGACAGTTTGCATCCATAGGCAAAGAGGTTAGCAGAGGGAAAGTTCTGGTCTGAACTAAGCAGGGAGACAGCTACCACAGGCATGTGTGTGATGGGTGGTTTTGGTGTATGGGAGTTTTTCAGTCCTGCTGTTGGCTGTGGTGAAGTTGGCAGGTTCTAGTGAAAGCTATTTGGCTGGGCACCTTTGGGTGCCTCCCTCCTGCCCTGGGTGCTTTGCTTTTTTCCTGACTTTCTCTCTCCTTCCCTCCCCCTCCTGGCTTTGGCTCTCTGGCAGGGCTGGGGAGCAACAGTTTCCAAACATTTTTTTTTCATTTCCCAAACTTTTCCAGATGCCAGGAAGAGGCCAGAGAGGCCCTGGGACTCTGCTGAGAAGGGGGAAGGGAAATCCTTTCTAAGGCTTCTCTCTTTCTTTTTTCAGGGAAGGAGACGCAACTGGGCACATAGTGAGAACCAGGTAGTCAGGGATTACTCTGGCTTCTCTAGATATAGTTCAGTCCAGAGGTGATAAGGGCCAGGTGGAACTACCTGCTCAGTGCTCTGTCCCCATGGCTGGGGGTGCAAGGTGATGATGCCTCTCTGCTGACTTGCCCCAATCCCTGTCACTCGCCCCTGGCAAAAAGGAACTGGGAAAAGATACTTTGAGATGCTTCTGGATAGCTGTGAACTACTTCAGTGTCACCTGCAGCAAACTTTGCGTATTACATGGGGAAGAGACTTCCTTTGTTAAGGGAGAAAGAGGTTCATTGCTGTGGCAGAATAGTTCAGCCTGAAGGTACAGAGTTTTGGGGAGGGGAGAGCTGATATCACCTATTCACCTATTTCCACAAAACTCGCCTTTTAGAAGTGAAAGTAGCTTCTACAGTTAAGGGAAGAAGGTTCATTATTATGATTGGGGTAATTAGACTTGGGAAAATACAGTTTGGAAGGTGGGAGAAAGGATAGGCATCCCCTATCAACCCCCCCCTATACATTAAGGGGGCACTTTTCCACTTAGTTCCTGCCCCGCTCTCCATACTCTGTCCCCCCATCCCAGGACATACTACACAAACAAAGGGCTCTTTGTGGTCCTGGTCCACTGGCCAGCTGCCAGCCACATTCTTCAAATGTTTCTTACACTAGGATCTCCTGCCGCCCAGCCTGACTCCTTTTCATGAGGCCTGGGCCTCTGGCCTGGTAGTCCCTATGTTCCTCTAACATGACATCCACACATTTTTTCCTTCCTATCACACACCAAGGATATTCAGCTTTCGAGGAACCCCCCACATGCTCTAGCTGTCCTCAGTGCTTCCTTCTGAGTGAAGATGACTGGGGGAGCACATAAGGGGTCAGTGAGACTGAGTTAGGGAGCACATAAAATACCATAACTGTAATGGGTCACTTCCCCATTCTGGTCTCCGTCTGCTTCCCCGAGGAGGTTTTAAATCCTCACTGAGAAACATTTTCCAAGAAGGGTAAAAGGGTCCAAGGCTTGGTTTTCTGGAGTCTACTGATGGGTAGTATGAGCATAGGATTTAGAGCTGGGATGATAATAATAGTAGCAATAGCAGCAGCAGCAGCAGCAGCAGTAGTAGTAGTAGTAGTAGTAGCAGTAGTAGTAGTAGTAGTAGTAGTAGCTTTTATTTAGCTCTTTAAGGCTTGCAAAACAGTTTATAGAAATTATCTCATTTTATCCACACAATAGATCTAGGAGGTATGCACTATTTTAATTTTTATATTATAGATGAGGAAACTGAGGCTTAGAGCAGTTCAGTGACTTCCCTGAGATGGCACACCTAGTGAGAGGATGAGGCAGGATTTGAATGCAAGTTTTCCTGGTTCCACATGTAGTGCTCTGTCCTCTAGGATAATTAGCTGTTCCCGATATATCAAGTTCCCTTCCTTTATTTTATAGTTGAAGATACTAAGGCCCAGACAGCTTAAATGATTTGTCAAAGGTCACAGAGCTAGTGAGGAGTCAAACGAGGTTTCAGACTCAGGTCCCCTTCCTCCAAATCTAGTGCTCCTCCCACTCCGCCTCTAAGCCTCTCTGTGAAGGCGCTGCTTCCCAGAGCATCACTGCCCAGCTGTTGTCAGTTAGGAAGAAGGCAGGCAAGGTGGGGGTGCCTGGGACCCTCGAAGGTGGATCGCCTAGTTGGTGTTCACTGAAGTGCATTGGGAAGCAGAATTCCAGCCCAACCTCCCTCTGTGTTCGATGGTAGTAGTGAGCAGGGGGCTGATTTCTCCTGGCGTAGAGGGGATTCTGTGGGGGCTCATAAAGTGCTTCTAAAGAACGGACAGAAGCCAAGCGAGGATGTGGAACCCATTGGTTGTCAGGGCAAGAAGGAAGGGAGAGGCAGCGATGGGGTGGGAAAACTTTTCTTTCCAAAAGGAAAACTGAAAAGTCAGCAAATATACCCCCTCCTCTTCCCCCCCCCACATCCCTTCACCTACAGTCACAGTCACATAGTCCAATCAAGCCCAGTTACAGCCACACAGTCACACAAACACACGGTCCTAATGAAAACCTGGATGGCTGCTCTGCCTTTTTTCCCCCCTCGTTAAAAAATGTTCATAATTTGGAAAGAAAAAGCGCATTTTACAAGCTGGCGGCTCTAGGGAACTTTCCGTCGGTTCTCTCTGGCCCCGTGATGGGTGGGGCTCGCTCCCCCCGTCCCCTCCCTCTTCGCCTCCCAGCCCCAGGCACCCGCTGAAGGAGATCCCCACCCCCCCCCCCCACCCCAGGGAAGGAGGGGGAGCAGTCGGAGCCTGAGGGCTAACTCTCGCTTAGCCTCTGTCCAGCATCCCCAGATAACTGATGTCTGGATTCCTGCCCCTAAGGTGAAACGTAGACCCAGAGAGTGGACACATCTGCCTCCCCCACCCGGAGCTCTCGATCTGTCTTCGTGCTTGAAAGTAGGGTCCCTGGAGTCCGCGTGTCCAGGGGCCTCTAACAGGGAGGGAGTAAAGGAGGTGCTGAGCTCACCGCCTCGGCATCTCCCCGCCTGCCCCCGCCCCGCCCCCCCTCGGTGTGAGGCCGGCCGTCACTCCGCCAGCCGCCTCTTTCCCCTAATAGCTTTTTAAGTCCAACCACATGTGTCTGCAGAGAGTGGAGCCGCCCCTCACTGGGCCTCCAGCCCTCCACCCAGACCACCCTCCCGCACCCTTGTAGCATCTGCCCCCCTATTGGAAGACCCTGGGGTGGAGAGAGGGAGTATTTACCCCTTTGAGAGCTCATCTACTCTTTCCCAGGTCGAATGAACCCTAAGCAGGAAAGCCTTAACTGAGGTTAACCAGGAGACCTTAGACTGAGGCCCTGTGGGTTCAGGCCTCTTGTGAGCTTGAAGGGTGGAACTCAGAGTAGATAGGCCCTTCTAGTTTTGTGAGGGTGAGCTAGGAGGGGGAGTCCTTACAAACCTCTTCCCTTAGTTTTAATTCGCTGGGAAGAGCCCCTGGAGTTTGGACTCTGGTCTAGGTCTTCATGGCTCTAGAGCTGTTTGGAACCAGGTCACCCTGTCTGGTGCCAGGAAGGTACATTGGGTTCCACCCTCTTAGGCTCTAGTTAAAAATTTTGTTGCTGGACCTATTTCTCCCCTCTGTGCTCTGCTCTCTCCTCCGCTCATCCTTGAGGCTAGCTGTTATGCCATGGAAGGTTTGTAGTAGTATCCTTCCTGCCCCCTGCCTCAGGCTGACCCTGTGATTGAGAGTGGCTCAGTGTATGTGTATGTTGCCCTGTTTGTATATATAAGCTGACTGGGGAGGCTTGGGGAGTGCAGTTTAGCAGGAGGGTAGTGAAGGATGAAAACCAAGGGGTGGGAGGCCCTGGGGTCTTAATGAAAAAATTGCTTCCAGCCAGGGGGGCCTACTCTTTCACTGAAATTGCAACCATCCCAAGCTTGCCTTGTTGCCACAGTCTCCACCCTCAGGGAGGGTAGTGATCAGTGGAGGGGAAAGGGTGTGTGTGTGTGTGTGTGTGTGTGTGTGTGTTTTTGGGGGGGCTAGTGATGCAGATCAAACATAAATTCATAGTTAGGAAATTGTAATACCTCTTCACATACACCTGATCAAATGGCTTGATCTTGTTACTTGAAATAGTCATGAAGGGGCCTGTGACTTTGACCAGTCTTCCTTTAGGACTGACTGGCTGGTAGCTGTGGATTCCTTACCAAGGTCAGAGGGCCTCATTTGAAATCTGGCTTACTCCAAGACATGGAGTAGGGTTAGATTTCTCTGAAGCAGAGCCTATTCCCCTATTCAGAGAGACTCTCTAGAAATGGTAAGGCTATGCCCCCCCAAGAGCCTCGGGACCAAGGAGGTGAGGGTTAACTCTTTCCTTCACCTATTCCTCAACCCCTCTCCCCTCTCTAGGAACAGCTGGTGCTATCCAGAGGCTAGCTGGGAAATAGTGCTCTTACCATCTAATATTCTTATACATCTAGGCCACCCTCCTTCAGGCACTCTAGGGGCAGCTAGGGTAGAGGCTCATCAGATAGAGCCTGGAGTCAGGAAGACTTGAGTTCAAATCTAGCTTCAGACATTTACTAGCTGTATGACCCTGGGCAAATCACTTAACACTGTTTACCTCAGTTTCCCCATCTGTAAAATGAACTGGAGAAGGAAATTGGCAAACCACTCCAGTATCTTTGTGAAGAAAAACCCAGATGGGGTCATGAAGAGTTGGGCATGACAGAACAACAACAACAACAACAACAACAACAACAACAACAACTTCAGACACACACCTCAGAAAGTCTGCTGTCTTCAGGCATGTTGATCCAGAAGTTTCCTGAGAACCTAGAGAGACTATGTGGCATAGTGGGAAAAGCAATAGAGTATTTCCAGAATCAACAGTTCAACTGCTTGGTTTTCCCACTTTAACCCTTGACCATGGGCAAATTACCTAACCTCTCTGAACTTGTTTTCTTATCTATAAAATGGGTACAGTAGTCCTAAAATTTACTGATTTCATTGGGTTGTTACAAGGAAGGTATTTTTTTAAATTGTAAAGTACTATATGAATGAGAGAAGGTTCCTATCCCACTAGAGGTTCCCATTGTTGCCTTTACTTTTGCTGTTCTCAATGCCTAGAAATACCTTCTTACTTTACACTCCCTCTCCACCCCCACTCCCCAGTTTAATTGTTGAAATCTTACTCGTTTAAAAACATAGCTCCAGTGCCCCCTGCTCCAGCAAGCTCAGTTAGCTATCCCCCCCACCTCCCAATACCATACCTTTGCTCTTCTAATGTGTTTATGTATCATCTTGAACTGAGTTACTTGTGTATGTATCCTCTTCCTAGTTGAGGGGCAGTAAGATGCAAGAAAGGAGAGTATGGTACACTGGAAAGCGTTGGATTATCTCTTAGAATCCTTCCTTGGATTTGAATCTCAGCTCTGTAAATAACTGAGTGACCTTGGACAAGATCTCTCTCTGGGCCTCCCCTAGTATCAGTCTTCTAACGCAATGCTCTGCAGCAAGTATGTCCTTAATTAGGGCTTCAGTTTCATAAGATTTAGAGGGTTCAACCCCATCTTCTTACAGATGAGGAAACTGAGTTCCATAAATATTAAATGATCTGCTCAACCTCTCATACATAAGTAATAAAACCAATTGGCATCCTGGTCACCCAATCCCAAATCCAAGGCTCTTTCCACTACACCATACTGCCCTACCAGTTTCTCCCTCTATTTGTGGAGAAACCTCCCAGGCTGCCCCTCCAGGAGGGGCCCCTAAAGAGGGAGCAGAAAAGAGACGAAATATAAAGAGCCTTTAGATTCTTAAAGGGAAGTGACCCCTCCTTCTTCAGCGTTGTAGTGTTGTAGAAATAGATGGTCTCTGTGACCGCACATGCGGCACTGTGGTCAGCGTCCTGTCCAGTCAGTCCCTTCCCACCTGGGAAAGGCCAAGCCAGTCCTTCCATCTCCCTCCCTACTATCTCTCTTTTTCGGTCCACAGGCCCGGCACCCCTCCACCCCCCCCCAACCCCATGCCCAGCCCCTCCCTGGCTCTGCTCCGAAGAGGCTGAGGCAGCGGCACTGCGCGGAGCGGAGCGAGTGCGGCAAAGGGGGATGGGGCGGGGGGGAGCGGTTGGGGAAGGCAGGAGGAAGGAAGGAAACAACCCCATTGTCATCCCCCAAATTACTGGCTGGGCTGGCAGGGAAGGAGGCGGGAAAGCCGACATTGTTTACTTAATTAAAAGTAAACAACAATTTGCCGCTGCCAGCCTCCCATTAGTGCGCGCCGAGCCCTGTGAGCTGGGGGACTCGGCTCGCGCTCCTGCCGCGCCCGCCTGCCGGAGCCCGGGTCCCCTCCGGCAGCGCATCGCAGCTAAGCGTGGCATTCCTTGGCGCGGCCCGGCCCCTTAGCTCTTCGCCGGGAGCAAGGTGGCCTTGGGGCGCGGGGCAGAGTCTGCAACCTCTTGCGGCCTGTAAGGCAGATCAGGTTTGCGCCCCTAGCCTCAGGCTCCTGCCCACTACAGGACAGGAGGCGGGGGTGGGGTGGGGGTGGGAGTGAGAGGAGTAAGGCCGGGAACCGCCATTCGACTGGACGCCACAGGCGCATTGAAACTGCTGCTGCTTTCACGTGGCTGAGGGAGAGAAAAGGGATATTTTCAGCGTAGTCCCGAGGGAGAGGAGAAGGTTTTTATATCCATTTATCTCCAAAAGCTAGTGATTTAGGTAGAAGAGAACTTTCCCTTCCACGTTCAGGACCTCTTCACCCTCTCTACTTTTGGCTGCCCGATCCCCTAACTACCTGGAGACTTAATGCCTTTCTCCTTCCCTCCCCCCTCCCCCCCATCTCAATCCTTCCGCTGCTTATAAAAATCCTCCTCCCTTCTCTTCTTGGCTCTGCTCCCGGATCCGGGCTGTCGGAGACTTCTGGAGGGCCCGTTGGAAAGATGAGCTCCCTGTCGTGTTGCATGGAGAGGAGAGGGCCTACTGGATCTGGGGTGGGAGGACTGAAGCGGGGTGGGAGACGTTAGCCACGGTAGCCCCAGGGGCCCTTAGGAAAAGGGGAAAGAGGAAGATAGGATTGGAGGGTGGATGGAGAGAGCAGCTCGGGTCCTACTCCCCTGGAGGTTTCAGCCTGGAGGCAACTGAAAATAAAGAAACCCTGGTTTTGGTTTTGGTTTTTTAAATGTCTTGGGGGGGGTCGGGGGAGGCTGTCTTTAGGAACCAGGAAGACCGGAAGAGGGAGGGACTGACAGTCTCTAGTAAGTTGCGTGGCAAATATGGGGGGGCGGTTGTGATGCTAAAACCTCAGAGCTTTAGAGGGGATGGAAAGAAAAAGAAAGGGCACAGTAGGGAATCAAGAGTAATGTACTTTTCCCTGTTCCCCCACAACTGTCCTTAGGAGCTGAATAGAGGAGGACCCTAACCCAACTTTGGGAAGGATTGAAGTGGGAACTGGATTCACCTGGGTTTCTAGTTTTCTCCTTCACTTCTAGGTTTTTTAGTCTCTGAAAGGTCCGTACAACACAGTTGTGTTACCACCCCGCCCCCAGCAGAAGAATTCTACTACCCACCTACCATACTGCTTCTGTTTCCTGCCCCATTCTCTTACTGACTTCTCAGTCCCCAGGGCTGCATCCTTCCAGCCTTCACTTCACAAAGCCAGGGAATAGGGGGCTGTTTAGAGAAAGGGAGCCAAGTACATAAATAGTTGAGGGCCATGATGTCATTACTCCAGGGTTTAAGACCAAAGCATGAGAGTACAGGAGGAAGGGAAAAGAGACATATAGATACCCCTTACTCCCCAAAATGTGTATATCCTGCTTCCAGCCATGTGAGCTGCCCTCTCCCTAATAGCATTCATACATATCCTTTCCCCAAGGTTTTACCCACACATGATTCCCCCCCCACCCCCACCCCCATTCATGCCTCTCTAGGATTTTCTCACACACAGAATATGCTCACATACCCTCTAGAATTCACACTCACCTATATACCCTTCCCAGGATTCACCCACCCCCACTAGGTTTCACACACATCAGAATTAGCACATGCATTCACATACAAACACATATATATATATATACACATGTACACACAGATTTGGGAAGCCTGTTCCTTACTTAATTGAATTAAAAGGGCTAGGTTTGGCAGGACATTGTGTATCTGAGCTTCAGCCTCTTTGCAGACAATTTCAGGGGGGATTTTCAGGCCCGAATGCAGTTCCAGCTGCTGCTGCTCCCTGTGGGGCAGACCAGCCAGAACCCCTTCTCCTCCCTCTTCCCTATTTGCCAGGCCCCAGTGGCCTCTGGGCAACAGGCCAGGTTAGGCCAGGCCTGAGGTCTGTGGTGGGGGTGGGAGGTGGTCTAGGGTCCTATTTTACTCTCTAAGCCAGGCGCTCCCTCCCCCATCTCTTGCTGCCATGTGTTGTTCTGTCTCTGGTTGGGTGGGTCCTAGAAGCTAGGCTTCCTGGGGTTTTCGTGGGGGCTCTTTAAGAAGGTGAGCAGGTGCCAAGAACAAGAATAGTCCAGTTCTCTCTTCTTCCCTTGGACTTCCTTGTTGCCTGTTGGTCTTCACTGGGGTTACAGTAGGAGGTCAGGGGATGAAAGTACTTACAGGCCCTGGGGAAGGATTCCACCCCCCCCCAAGACTCCAGGGAGGAGAGACAGAAGGAAACTAAATCTGGTTTATGTCTCAGAGCTTTGGGAAAGCCCAGCTCCAGGGGACAGAGGGAGCCTTTAGGGTGCTCCCTGTGGGTAGACAGTGACCTCCCTTACCCTTAGCCAGCTGCCTTTCCAGCTTCTCCTTCTCTCTCTCCACTCTTCCTCTCTCCCCCCCACCCCCAGCTGTCAGAAGAAGGAGCTTCTTGGCGCTTCTCTGCTTTTCAGGGACAGAAATAGCATCGAGCAAAGGTGACGGATTTAAAAATATCTCCCCCACACCCCCTGCCCACCCCCACAACAGCCTTATCCTTGGCAGGAGTTGGCTGCTGGGCCATGGGTTCCTTTCCTCGAGCTCACCCTGACTGGTGACAGATGAACCCACCTCTCAACTTCCCCATATATAGAGGATGTCTGGGTCCCCTGGGAAGGGAGAGCATAGTCTGGGTCTGGCTAACTCTCTGTTCCTTTTAATGGATGCCCCAGGGGGGTTTCCAGCCTCACTGCCTGGTGACAGGAATTCTCAGCCCACATGGTACCATAGGGAGGCTATTACCATCTCTCTGGCTTCTCCAAACCAAGGGAAGGAAGTTTTCTTTTTTCCTTAGACCTCCTTGGAGCTCTTATCTAGGATGGGGCAACAGGAGAAGATCCCCGACTGCCTAGTCATCTGAGGGAAGAACTGTGGTTACTTTTGGCATACATGGAACAAATGTTTGGTTCATCCCTCATGGGCCACAAGCTCCTTTAGCAAGTGGTACAGACTGGCAGTTCCCTTCAATGGCAACTTCAATGAACATTTCTTAAGTACCAATACAGGTAGTAAATGTACTGTGATTAGTGCTGGGAGAGATACAAAGGTGACATGAGACACAGTGTCTGCCCTCATGTAGTTCACAGACACTAGCAGTACATTACACATACAAATTCTTTTAATTCAACAGACATTTATTAAACACCTACTGTATGCCAGGCACTGAGGATTCAAGGACAAAAATGAAACCTGCCCTCAAGGAACTTACATTATTTTAAGGAGGGGGAAGGGAATATATGTACACTATACTTAAAGTACTAACAACCACATCTATGACTTTGGTACAAAATGATATACAGTAAGTGCATAAGAGACTCCAAGGGAAAGTGTCAACTAATTGGTGGGGTAGGGGGGAAGGGGAAGTAGGCATAGAATCATAACATCTCCAAATTAGGATGGCCTCTAGTTTTACACCACCCTCTATAGCAGCCCCTACAAAGAATCATTCAGCTTCTTCTTGAAGAAAGAGGGAATTCATCATCTCTTACAGAAGCCCACTACAGTTTTCATGGCAGCACAGATTTAGAGAGAACTTAAAGGCCATTAAAGCTAACCCTTCATTCTGTTTATAAGAAAATGGAGGCACAGAAAGGTTAAGTGATTTACCCAGGGTCAGACAATCAAGTAATATACATTTAGTAAGTACCTACTATGTTCCAGGCTCTGCGCTTAAGCTCTGGGGATACAAAAAGAGACAAAAGTCAGTCCCTGCCCTCAAAGAGCTTGCAATCAAATGGGGGAGACAACATGCAAACAAATATATATAAAGAAAGCTATGCATAGGATAAATAGGAAATAATTCACAGAAGAAGGCACTAGAGATAAGAGAAGTTGGGAAAGGCTTCCTGTAAAAGATGAGATTTTAGTTGGGCCTTAAAGGAAGACCAGAGAAGTAGGCAGAATTGATGAGGGAGATCATTTCAGGCATGGGGGACAACAAGAGAAAATATTCAGAGCTGAGAGATGAAATGTCTTGTTTGTGGAACAGCTAGAGAGCCAAAGATCAAAGAGTATGTGACTTTGAGTAAGGTTTAAGAAGACTGGAAAGGTAGGAGGGGGCTAGGTTATGAAGCACTTTAAATACTAAAGTGAGCATTTTTTTTTCAGCCAAAGACAAGGTTTATTAGAACATCCATCATATTGGGCAGACTCTTAAGGAGTCTGAACATTGGTGAGCTATTGGCTAGATTATCAGAATCTGAGCTGAGCATTTTGTTTTTGATCCTGAAGGCAATAGGGAGTCACTGGAGTTTATGGAGTAGAGGTAAGACCTGCCCTTTAGGAAAATCATTTTGATGGCTGAAGGATGGATTGGATTGAGGCAGGCAGACCCACCAGCAGGCCATTGAAATGATCCATTTGTGAGGTGATGAGGAATTTACCTAGAGTGGTGACAATGTCAGAGGAGAGATGGTGGTATATTTGAGAGATGTTGCAGACACAGATAGTTAAAGGATTTGAAGTGGATTTGAAGCCAGGTCTTCCAGTGCTCTATCCGCTACTCTAAGCTGTCTTGGATATCTCTGTTAAGAAAATTTTCCTTATATTAGGCTGAAATCTATCTTTTTGGATCATCCTCCCAATTGCTCCTCCTGTCACCTCCAAGGACTGTGCATATAGTCCACCTTTTCATATGAAAGCTCTTCAAATGCTTGAAGATGTCTAGTGTTCTTCCTTTTCCACCCCCCTCCCCAAGTTTTCTCTTTTGCAGACTAAACACTCCTAGTTCCATCCAGCTACGTGGCACAGTGGACAGAGTGCTGGGCCTGGAGTCAGAAAGACCTGAATTCAAGATTTTACCTCATTTATTTATTAACTGTGTGACCGTGGGCAAGTAATTTAACCTCTGCTGGTCTCAGTTTCCTCGATTGTAAAATGGAGATAATAGCAGCACCTACCTCCCAGGATTGTTATGAAGATCAAATGAGATAATATTTGTAAAGCACTTAGCACACAGCCTGGCACATAATAGGAGCTAATTTCCTCAACTAATCCTCAAAATAGTCTTATTCGCACACAGAGTTCCCCTACCATCAGGATCGCTTTCCTCTGTATGTGCTTTACCTTACTGATGTCCTTCCTAAAATGTGGTACATAGAATCAAAACCATACTCCTGGGGTGTTCTGAGCAAGGACAAGCAGGATCACCTTATGTCTTTTGGACACTGTAGCCCAAGAGCCATTAATGTTTTGGCTGCCATGTCATGCTATTGACTTAGATTGAGCTTTCGGTTCACTGAAAATTCCTGTGTCTTTTCCAAATGAGACTTTTTTGTTGTCTAGCCATGCTAGGGAAGGCTTCTTTAAAGAAGTGACGTTTTGAGTTGTGTCTTAAAGGATGAACAGGCTTTTAGCAAGTGGAGATAGGACATCATTTCAGACATACGGGAGATTGTGAGCAAAGTCACAGAGATGGTGATGTGTATGGGGGAATAGCAAATAGTACTGCAGTTTGGTGTGAAGATTGGTAGCAAAGAAAGTCAAGGAGGTGTCAGATTGTGGAGGGTCCTAAATATTAGCCCAAGGAATTTGAATTTGACTTGGTAGGCAATAGGGTACCACTGAAAGGTTTTGAGTAGAGGAGTGACTTAGATATGAGTATAAGGAGAATTAATCTGGGAGCCATGTGATGCACAAGGTGAGAAGAGATGCAGGAAAACCAGTAAGGAAGACTTTATAATAGCACAGGAGAGAAGTAATGAGGTATCTGGGCAGTGACAATAAGACGAGAGTGGGGAGGATGGTTGTAAGAGATGGTTCCTATAATAAAGACTACATTTTAAAGAATAAGAAAGAAAGAAAAGGGGGAAGAAGAATTACAAGCAACAAAACATCAACATCAGAAAAATGTCCTCTGAAACAAATGCATTGTATCATATGCGTTGACCTCCAACCTCTATAAAGGAGTGGAGGGAAGTATCTATTCTTATCTCTTCTTTGGGGCCAAGCTTGTTCTTTGCAATTTTGCAACATTCACTTTCGATTAATTTGTGGTTGTAGCAAGTATTATTATCCTCTTTTTACAGATTGAGGAAAATGACACTGTGAGTTTAGGTGCTAAGTATAGGACTTGATAACTCTTTGGGTGTTAGTGGTGATGTGAAGAGAGGAAGAAAGAAGGAAAGATTTCAAATACAGGTGATGAGGTGAATGGCAGCTGGTGGTACCTCAGGCAGAAATATGAAAGCAAGGAGTGGCAGGTTTGGGAAAAAAGAGAAGAATTTTGCTTTTTTGGACATTCAGGTAATGGTGCAAGAGTCTGAAGCTCTTAGCACTAGGGATGATTGTCTACAGAAGAGGAGAGTTGGGCAGGAGGGGACACAATTGATGTCTTCAGGCATTTGAAGGGCTGTCATGTGAAGAGGGATTAAGCTTGTTTTCCATGGCCCCAGAAGACAGAAGTTGGAGTAATGGGAGGATGAGGCAAAAGGTAGATGTTAGCTCAATAAAGGAAACATTTGGGGGTTGAACCATTCAGCCCCAGAAGACCCACTTGACTCCAGACTCCTGTTTGACTTCTGGTGCCGAGTATTGGAGCTTAGCGAGGAATGGACCACCTTTGCCTTTACATCCTATGCTCTGCTTTTAGGCTTGGCAGGCAGGCAGGAACCTACACCTGGTAGGGCTCTACTATCAAGTATAAAGAGGGCCAACCAACACCAAGCAAGGAAATTTTGCGGGGTCATTATAAGGGGGCCCAGGAAATAGGCCAGACCAGGCTAGGCCTGTGCAGTGAACTGTATTACCCAGGGTTTGGGGGAGAGGAAGGAGGGGGGCTGGGCCTCACCTCGACTAACCTCCCCACTGAACAAAGGAGCCTTTCTCCACTACCAAAGAGAGGGTGTGCCGGGTCCAGGCCACTGCCGCCAATGCCGGGAGGTTTTTCCTTCTCCTGACTCTTCTTTGCTCACTCTGTCTTTGGGTCTCTATCTCTGACTTTGGGTTTCTGGCTCCCACTTTTCCTTTGTTCCTTTGTGAGAAATGAGAGGCATCTTCTTTTCCAGGTATTAACAAGGGCAGAAGCATTTCTGGGCCTGTGGAAGGCCAGAAATGGAATAAACTTGTATGTAAGGCCCAGGTGGGGAAGGACCCTCAGGACATGCATGTAGGCAAGGGCAAAGAAAAATGTAAGTCTGAGCCCACCTCACCACCCCAAGATCCACACTGAGCTACCAGCTTTCTCCCTACCCCAGAGACACATGAACTGGAACTGGAGCTTTTTGTATATGAAGATAGGTGGTGGGTGGTGGAGTGGGCAAGTCATTCACAGCTGGAGGCTTATGCAGACACAGAGGCAGAGCAAGGGTGGGGCTCCTATGACCAGAAAAATGGACCTCTAGGGCTCACTGAATTACACTCCTTCCCTAGCACACAAAGTCTCCTCTAGGCTGTGCAGGGCCAAACCAGGGCAACATAGGTGGGAAGCCTGGCTGGCAGGCCACAGACTGGCCCCCACCCCACCTCACCCTACCTCTACTCTTCTCCATCAGATTAGTCCACGCACCTGGCAAGCCCAGCCCTCCCACCTCTCCTTGGCACAGCCCCCCCCCCCCAGCTCCCCTTCCTCCAGCCCCCGCACTGCAAGCTGTTCCTAATCAGTGAGTAGGGGAAGCTCAGCCCCTCACATCACATCATGGGATTTGGCAGAGGAGGCTGCTGCGGCTGTCTTGCCCTGCCTCAGCCTCAGCCTCAGCTGCCTTCTTCTCCAGGGCACAGTCCGGTGCCTGAGCCACCCTCAGCCCAGCCCTGCCCTGCCCTGCCCTTAACAGGCCCTGATGCCCCGAAGCAGGGCAGCTGCCACAACCTGGATACCTGCCTTCAGCCAGGAATATTCCTGCTCTCCCATTGGCCGTTGTGGCTTTGAGGAATGAGGGAGGATCCATGGCTTGGAGCCTTTGCCAGGGTCTCCAGCCTGCCCTAAGCTTTGCCCCTTGGCTGTCCATGGACAGTGGAGGGCATATATTGTATTAACTCACTGCGCCACCTAGCAGTGGCATATTGGAAGTACATCTTTGCTGCCTCTTTCGTGGGATGGAGGTGGGCAAGGCACCTTGCCTTTGGCAGCCTAGGCCAGTGGTAGTTTCCTTCCAGGGTGAAGTTGTGTTACCTAAATTGAGAAACTGAGAGCAGTAATTGATCACACACCCACCTTAAGCTCCAGATCCTAAGTTAAGGAACCCCCCCTCACCCCCACCTCAGGCCTGAAACAGTTCTGTCCTTTCCTGGCTGACCATTTCTACTCTGCAGCACCAACAATGGGTATAGCTATTGCCTTGCCAGATGCCCAGCTGTGCCCAATGTCACTCGGTCTGTCTTGCCAACCTGATGCTGCCCATCTGGGTTCCTGGTGGGCCATTACAGTTTCTTTGAGTTGGAAAGCACTAGCCAGACTCAGAGTCCTCTTCCCATCACTTCCCCAGCCATTTTGGGAAATATCTTACTCCTAACTGGCCCAGTATCTGAGCTGGGGCTCTGAAGTCAAGGAGCAGAATTACCTGATGCTCTGTCTCTCAGTACTAGGAGAAGGTGAAAAGAGCTTAGGCCTGTCTTGCCTCCATCCCAGAGAGAAAGAGAGAACACTGCCATCAAGACTCTGTGATCCTTCATTCCTTTCCCTTTCCTGTCCGGTACTTCTTGCCCAGTAGTGAATCCAGGGAAAGAAGTTTATCTTTCCTTACCTAAGCCTTATACCCTTCTTTATGCTCTTTGAGAGAGCAAAATGGCACTCAATGCCTCCCTCTTCTGCTCTTGTCTGTCCCACATCCAGCTTTGTGAGAGGATTAGGCTGAGCCATTGTTTTAATGCAGATTCTTTGATTGATACTGAACCCAAGTCCTTGTGTATTTGTGTCTGTCTGAGGAAAGGGGTTGCAGAAATGGTCAGTGTAGACTCAGCTGGGGTGAAGGTGCCAGCTAGTCTCTCTGTCCTTTTGGGTGAATTTTCTTCCACTCATGGCCCGGGTTTTTGAAAGTCTATTCAGTGGCTCCTATATCCTGCTTGCTAAGCCTGCCCCATGCTACATCTGCTGTGGGTCCTCAAGCAGGTCCTGACCAGGTAAGGGATTCCCTTCCTGAATGGGTTGCTCGGATCCCAGCCACAAGGCAAGAGAGGGGAACCACACTTGGATTATGAGTTGGCTTTTATTGTCTACTTGTCATGTTGGTCTTGTTTCCCCATGTAAACTTCTTGAGGGTCAGATATTTTCTGCTCCTCTCACAGTACTTTGCCTAGAGCCAGACATATAGTAGGTACTCTGTATGGACTGGGTAGGATAAGTAGTTGAGCAGAAAACCATTGGAATGTCTTTGCCACTTATTCCCTGTGTGACCGTCCCTTTCCTTCCCTGGGTCTCAGTTTTCCTACATCTAAAATGAAGGAGTTGGACTAGGTGAGCTCTAAGATCCTTTCTAGGTCTAAATTCTGTGACAACCAGGGGGCCATGGAGCCTTAAGGTCCAGCTCAATGGCCATTTGTCGTATCTGGGGTTTGTTCAGACTGACAGAGGGCATGATGGCCCCTGGCCTCAGCGTCCATATGTTCAGGCAGCCCAGGAGGTAGAAGCTGGGGCTGAGGGGCATCAGGTCATGGGGCAGGCATGGGCCAGCTGTCTTGCCAGCTGTGCTGGGCTCCTTTTCCCATAGCTCTCCTAGTTCTCCTGATAGCCCCTTCCCAGGGAATTGGAAAGAGAGTGAGAGGCATCAGGGGAGAAGACTATGCAGCAGGATTAGTGGTGGTGGGAAGGCAGGCTAGGGAGTTGTCTGTTGCCTTTTCCTTCCCTCCTCTCCAGTCCCAGGCTTTGGGAAGGCTGGTTCTCTTCTCTCTGTTTAGGTATGGGAGGGGCTGATGGGCTGACTCGATTTTCCCCACACCTTTCCCAGACAACCACCCAGGGTGCTTCCCTTCCTCACCGGAGACTCCCTCCTCATGGTCTGTGTTCCTTTGTCTGTTCTTGTTCACTCTTCGAGTCTATGTTCCCCTCTTATTCCCCCTGAATCTCAGGTACTAAGATCTGGGTCCTCTCTCTCCCTTCTCCTGAAACCCCCCCCCATCCCACCCTACCTCCCCCTCTGCTCACAAGGTAACCTGCCCTGCTGCTGCTGCTGCTGCTGAGTGCCTGCCAAACAGATGCAGGCAGCTGGAGGGGGGCCCAACCGGCTCCGCAGAGCTCAGCCGCTGCCACCAAGTATTTTTAGGAAAGTTTTTTTCCTTTTGTTTTTTTAAAGGAGTAATTTCCTCCTTTTATTTCTCTTGTGTTTTCCTCCCTTCCCCCTCAACTTTCTGCCTCTCACTTCCAGTCTTTCATTTTAATGTTCAGTAGGTTTAATTTTATTCTCATCATTTCTCCTTCTCATGCTTCCTTTCAGCAGCTTTTTCATTTCTGTTCATTGTCCATCTTGGTCTGTCTTACTCTGTATATGTCTCTTGTTTTCTCTCTCTCTCAAGTTCCTGTCCCTTCCCAGGTGCATTTATTCCCAGTTACCCTCTAAAGACTCCTGCTTCCTCCCTGCTTCAGTACTAGGGGTCTGAGTCTGGGTCTGGCTGGCTCAGCAAGGCCCATTTCCGGTGCTAGATGAAGGCTTGTGCCCCTTTAAAAATAACTAGACAAAGGGTAAATGTGGGACAGGATTGCTCAGCCCTGGGAGGTGGGGGCCACTATTAATAGCCCCAAGAACAGCTGGCAAGAGGGGTCAAGGCTGGTCTGGCCTGGGCTGGGCAGGCTCATGGGGGAGCTGGGACTTAATAAAGGTCAGTGCTGGAAATAGAGGTGGGAGGGGGAGAGACAAGCTTGCTTAGGACTGTACTACACTGGGGTTCCTTTGAGACCCAGCCCTGGGCTTGTGACTGGCCCAGAGACAGGAGGGCATAAGCATATCAGTATGGGGAAGTAGGCTTTCAGCTGTCCCTTACTCCCACATTCACTCATCTGTAGATGCAGCAAAGCGTAGGGTGGGGGGATGGGGATGGGGAATTGACCTTGAATCCCCTTCCCTGATTTGCCATGCCTCCCTTTGGTGCTTCCTGGCACCCAGCCAGAGTACTGGAATGGGCCTAGCCTCGGAGCAACACTAGGGCTCCTCTAATTCCACTATTTCAGTAGCTTTTGACTGGTGTCTCTGCTTCCACTGTCTCTTCCTTCTCCAATCCATCTTTCACCCAACTGCCAAACTAATGGTCCTAAGCACAGGTCTGACTATGTCACTTTCTTGCCCTACTGCCTCTAGGATAAAATACAGCTTAGTTAGCATTCAAACCACCGCCCCATATGGTTATAACCTACCTCTAGACTTAAAGCATACAACTGTTCTTCAAATACTCTCTGTTTCAGTCAAGCCAGCCAACTCGCTGTTTCCCATACTTGGCATCTCATCTCCACCTCCGTGCCTCTCCACAGGCTGATTCTCAAACCTGAAATGTACTCCCCCTTACCCCAATCCTGAGTCTCCCAAGGCTCAGCTCAGGTGCAACCTCCTGGTGGAAGCTTTTTTTTTTCCCTTTTAAAATCCCCCTAGTTAAGTGCTTTCTCCCTCAACTTCGCTTATATTTTCTTAACAACTTACATCTTGTATGTCCCAGTGGAATGTAAGTTTCCTGAGAAAAGGGGCTGGTTTTCATTTTTTTTGTCTTTGTTTTGCCAGCAAGAATTAAATTGAATTGAAAATTGAATTGGGCCCACCCCACCTACCTCCTCCAGGTCCATTTGAGATCTGGGATGGAGCCCATTCTTCTCTTCTTGCCCACTGGTTTGGTTCATATGGGCCTTCCTGGTCTTACTTTGCTTCTTTCTACCTTGCTTTATATATATTTAATTGTCAGCAGACAGTTACTGTAACCCACTTTGTGTAAAACCTCCTGTGTCAAGGCACAGTGAGAAATGTAGAGGCGTGGGTCCTGTCTTCATATTACTTGACTTGGCTGTGAGTTCTTCCTTTCTTTCTTCTTTTTATGGGTGGTAGTGCCCAACTCTTTGGGTCTGGGCCTGGCCTTGATCCCACTCTGATACAAAGACATAGTCACAAAGATGCAGTGCCCAGGCCCAAATAGTGTCTGCCTCTAAGAGATATAAAGTCATCACCTTCCCATGGAAGATTAGTTCTAAGATGGCTGTCACCTTCAGATCAGAAGCCAACCCAAGCCACCCTGGAGCAGGGAGATGAGCCCAGCTGGGCCAAGAGCTGTTTCTCTGTTTCCCCCTCTCCGCCTCACCTTGTTTTTATCCTAGCTTGCCTCATTCTTTTGTTGTTGTTTTTCCCTGTTTAAACTCACAGAGAAACAACTTTAATTTCGCCTCTCCCCCAGATAAAGACTACAGCACCTGCACACACCTAAAGGGGCTCAAGCCCTGGTTTCATGCCTTGTGTCATTCAGTGGTTCATTAGTTCATTCACGTGACCTGGAGCAAATTACTGAATTCTCTGGGCTTCAGTTTTCTCACCTGCAAACTGGAGGATTTGGAATAGATGATTTTTGAAGTCCATTTCAGCTCAAACAGTAGGTGAGCTCTCTTAGTCTATGACTATGTTAACTCACTCATTCATTCAGCAGTATGGAGTAATGGAGAAGAGTGGGTCTCAAGACCCAGGTCTGAATCACAACTCCAGGACATTTTAGCTGTGTGATCACAAACATAATAATTTTTCCTTTCTCAGCTTCAGTTTCCTCATCTGTAAAATGGGAAACTACTCCTTGTTCTACCTACCTAAGAGCAGTTGTGAGTAAAGTGCTCTGCAGCCTTAAAGGGTTCCCATTAAAATGGGAGTTGTTATTCATTGACTGATTACTACTAGCTATGTTCTGTATCACCAAGAATAGTCCTTTATAGGATCCTTGTCTTGAGTAGGAGCAGCCTTACCTTGTCATCTCCTTGTCCATCTCCATGCCCTCTCCACTTCAACCCCGATTGGTAGGGATCTTGTTTATTGACTTAAGACTAGCAATTGGGTGTGTTCTGGCTGGGGCTGTGTGAGCGTCTGGTTGAGCAGGCTGGAAAAATCATGCTCAGCTCACCTCCTAGATTCTGTCTTTCTTTTGCTCTTGTTTTCTAGCTCCATATTTCTTTGTGTCCCTTTTTACAGCATTTTCCCATTCCCTTTATTTTCCTATGGACCTTTAGATCATAGTAAGATGGTGCTTTTGCAAACAGAAGTCAACTTCCCTCCCTTGGCACAAGATGCCTGCCCAGTGTCCAGGCACCATCTTAAAGAGTTTTCCCTGGGCTGGCTCACCACTGGTACATGTGATGGCTGCAGAAGAAGCCTTCTCCAGCAGGGGCTAGCCAGTGAAGTGTCAGCTCTCTCTTAAGGTGGCACCATAGGCAGGATGGGTTGCTTGGGAGGCAAGGGACTGGGCAGGAAATTCTTTATTTGCTGGGGATGGAACTAGGTATTCCTGGATCATTTATTTTCAAGGGGAAGAAACAAACTTAGCAGCAATTTCTTTGGTTTTGTATGGAAATAGATGAGACTGGTGTAAGTAGGGGGAAGGTCTGGTGCTCCTAATGCCTAAAATGGGACTTCCTGGTGGGATGTCAGAAGTGTGTAGACCATTGCTGTGGAGCAAAGCTCTCTAGCCTTTTGGGCAAACTGGGGAGGCCAGTGTCCCAAGCCCTAAGGACCAGCTTTCTCAGGCTTCTGCTTGGTCCCTTGGCACCCTGGCCATTGAGCGTGCTGTTCTAACTCCAGTCTAAGTGAAGCTGTCCAACAGGCCAGGCATGCAGAGTCTATGGCGTAAAATAAGTCAACACCCACCATCAATTTCCCTGGGAAATCAGGTGCCTCAGATAGACTTAGCTGGGCTGTGGAGAATTCTTAGGGGACTTTAGTATTGGGTGAGAAAGGAATAGCTAACCCACTGGTTAGGCCCTTAGGTAACCAATTCCCTCTTGGTCTGGTCTCTGTACTCTAACCAGTGAGCCAACCAGCCAGCCAGCCAAGCCCTCACCACATAGCTGAACCCTATTTCCAGAGAAGAGCCCTACTGCCAGCCAGTGCAGATATCTCTGCTGCCCTCCGCAATCATTAGCCTTCGTTCTGTTTTCCTTACTTCCTGATTCCCCTTTTATTCACTCACTCTTACCCACAGGCTATACACGCATCTTTTGGGTCTGTGAGTGTTGGGGGAAAGGGGAGGGAGAGAATGGAGGTAGAAAGAAAGAAGGGTTCCTGAAAGCATGCAAGCATAGTAGCTTACCATAGTACCTGGCACTCAGTAGGTGCTTGATAAATGTTTATTGTCTGACTGGTTATTGTAGGATTGTATGCAGCTCTTCTACAAAGAGCTGGAAGGCCACCTGAAGATCTCATAGCCAACTCTCTTACTTTACAAAGGTAGAAACTTGAGTCCAGAGAAATTAATGTCTACCCAAGGTCACATGGGTGGTAGATAGCAATGCCAAGATTGGAACCCAGGTCCTTTGACTCTAAGATCCTGCCTCTGTATGCCCACTTGACCTCTGCCCCAATAGCGCCCGACACCAATATTCTCTCCACCTTTTCATAGTATTGGCTTGAGCTCCTCCAAGTGTTAGGGTGGCAGCTCCTCCTTTGATGGGAGGGTGTACAGATTGTTCAGAAAGTGTTGTGTTGTGGTGAAAAGAACATGGGCTGTATGGTCCTGAGATCTGAGTTCAAACCCTACCTCTGCTAGCTACTATTTATCCCTTATGGGTATGTGAATGAGGCATTTGATCATTTGTTTTGACCCTTTTCTGCTCTGAATCATATTTAATCTATGAAACAGCTCCTGGGCCCCAAGCTCCAGGTTTTGCTAGACTGAGGGGGATGTGAAAGTGAGCGGAAGAGGCCTGGTACCCAGGATAACAATTTCTTCAAGACAACACTTGGGTCTCATGAGCCTTCTTGTTTCATTGTGTTCTCAAGGACTACTTTGGTCTACTGCCTCCTTGTACCAGGAAGGGAGAGAGGCCTCTGTGCCCCACTCCAACCCTTCTAGACCCTGTCTGTCTACCTGTCCACTTCTACGGGATAGCTCAGGTTCCTAGACTTGAGTTTCAGGACGCACAATAGTCACATTCTTCAATTCTGCCTACCATAGGCCAGGCTCTTGGTCCCCTCCCCCACCCCAACCCAAGATTGGGTTTCCTATGCCTTGGCATTGCAGAAGAAAAGTTGGGAAGGTAGCTGCTCCAAGATAGTCTGGCTCCTTGACTATTTCCAGGGAGCTGGGTCATGTTGTCATGTTGTCTAGAGTATAGACACCCCTTTGGGCACTCCACATCCTAGGCCTGTCCCATATCTGGGGCACACCCCCTGGGATTCTGCCCACATTCCAGAGCACAAACCCCACTTGTTTATAAGGAGAAACTTAGTTATAAGGAGAAACTAAGGAGAGATGGGCTGGGGCAGGCACAAGAATCATGCATACCACTTCCTAAGGGGCAATTGGTCTTTCAGGGAATAACAGCTGACATTTCTGGAGTACTTTAAGGTCTGCAAATAATTTTCCTTACACTGTGACACAGGTAATATGAAGATTATTAGTTCCATTTTACAAATGGGAAAACTGAGGCTCAGTCCAGTAAAGTGACATAGCTACCAAGTCAGGATTTGAACCCAGGTCTTCTAACTCTAAATCAAGAAAGGTATGGGGTGTATGTGTGCGTGGGGGTGCTTCTCTCCTACAGAATTGATGTTTGTTTGTGAGTTGTTAGTGGGGGTAACTAAAATGCCTTCAGTGTCATTGTGCCCCTAGGAATGACCTGGATTTTATATACGCGTGTATCATTGTGTTTAAAATTTATATATAAGTGTATCCTGTGAGTGTATCCATTGGTGAGCTTGCCAGTGTGTAAGTGTAGTTGTGTAAGTCTGTGTGTCTTTGTCTGAGGGCATATTTGTCTGCTTGAGACAAAATATGGCAAAAGAAGATGTGTTGGTATGTCTTGTATGTGTATGTGTCTGCATCAGTGTGTGTCTATATATGTGCACATCT
Source organism: Phascolarctos cinereus (assembly GCF_003287225.1). Lineage (NCBI taxonomy): Eukaryota > Metazoa > Chordata > Mammalia > Diprotodontia > Phascolarctidae > Phascolarctos > Phascolarctos cinereus. Next base: position 659,713,030 of record NW_027555847.1, read on the forward strand.
GAATATGTGCATTGTTGGTGTGTGAGTGCATCTGTAAGTATATATCTGGATGTAGGTGTAGGAGTGAACACTTATGTGTGCACATGTATGAGTATCTCCAAGTATGTGTCTGTATGTATGTGTTTTGAGAGTGTTTGAATGTGCTTATATGTGTCTGAGTTCATATGTATGTCTAAGCACATATGTATGAGTACATGCATGTTACAGGGAGTGAGGGTGTGTGTGTGTGATTATGTGTGTATATGTGTGTGTGTGTGTGTGTGTGTGTGCACGTGTGCGTGCGTGCTTATGCATGCCGGTGCTTGTGTTCTTCCTCCTACTTCATAAAGAGCTGGTGGAGCAATCAATGTCTGTGAGAAGCAGCTGGGTGATGATTTACGGACTGTCCCTTTAACAGAGCAGAGTTTGTTAGGGGTGGGAGCTAAGGCTGCTCCGAACAGGACATTCCTACCTCACCTAGCGGGAGCCATAAATATCTCCCTGTCTGTAACCAAAAAAATATATATATTAAAAACACGCCATCAATCTGGGGTTTATGTGTAGTGCTGTCCTCCTCCTGGCAACTGTAGACTTCCATCAAAGATGGAAACCCCAACGAAAGGCAGAGAGAGTTCTTTTGGACAGACGGACAAACAGACAGATAGACAAGACAGATACACATACACACACACCCCCAAACCTCTGAGAAGAAACCAGAAGGCTGAAAGAAACTAGAGAGGGCAATGGGGAGAAGAAAGACAAGAGACTAGGCTAAACCAGGACAAGGCAGAATGAGGCCAGGAAACTGTGGAGAAAGAGAGGTCTAGATGGGAGAAGGGTAGGGGTCGGGGTAGGGCCCACTCCTTAATTGAGGTGAACCCAAGTTAGAGGAAGGGTCCGGTGCTGGTGGCTTTGTGCCAAATCTGGCTCTGGGCTGAGAGGCCTACGATCCTACAATCTCTTCTACACTCAGAAAGTGGGGGAGTAACAGATCACATGTGTGCAAGTGATTAAAGGAGGCCCCTTGCAGCCTCTGCCAAATTCTGTTTTGGAACTCATTCCCTAGTAGGCTGTTCAGGATCCGTCAGCCCACAGACACCTTCTCTTTCCTAGTGTTTCTGAATTATACCTGAAAGCTAGAACCTTGGGAAAGTCTCTCTGTCAGTCCAGGCTCCTGCCTTCATGCATGCAGGTGACCTTTGGGCTGGAGGGCCTTGGCTATAGGAGTGTAAGAATTAGAGTTGGAATGTTTTGGAGCTGAATTCTGAATTGTCCACTCCCTACTTCCCTTGCAGGCTCCTGTAGGCCATTCTTGCCCTGTCTGCAATGAGAGACTGAGGCCTCTTATTCTTACCAGGCCTGGTTTATCAGCTCATGGTGGCAGGCATGTTGATGCTAGGCCAGATACAGAAACACCATTCTTATGCTCAAACAGAGCCTGGAAAAACATTATGGTATGGCTCTTGAGTTGTAGGACCCAAGTTCAAATCTTTCCTTTGATACTTAACTACCCTTAGTCAAATCACTTAATCTCTCTGGACCTGAGTTTCCTCATTTATAAAATATGGGTATTAGACATAGACACTCTGATTTCCTTTTTGAGCCCCTAAATCTGTGACATATGATGCAGTTAAAGGATTCTCATACCTAGGCCAGAAGGGAGAGATGTTAGCTTTATGGCTAGAATCCAGGTAGCTCACTGTCCCACTCCCCTCCTTTGTCATCTCCTCAAACAATTAAGAGTATTTTTATGTGGTAAGTCAAACGACCAGGAATATTTTTATGTGATAAATGATTGGGAGTATTTTTATGTGATAGGATAGTCCAAGAGCTTGTGGGTAGAGAAGGGAGCTTTCTTCCCTGCCCAGGTGACTAGCTGGGTGAAGATACTGAGCTGGGTCTATATAGGCTAGGCCCCAGAGCAATGGGATAGGTGCCTGTTTCTGTGGTAAAGGCTGTAGGGGAGACCTCTGCCTCAGAACACATCCTCTGGGAGCATGTGGACTGCGCCAGGGTGGGGAATTAAGTGGGAGAGGCTTTGGTGGGGGGTGGTGGTTGGGGAGTGCTGAAGCCCTAGGCTGTGGAGGATAAAGAAGGAAGCTGGGCACCTGCCCTCATCATGCCAGCCAACATCCTCCCGGCCCCCTTCCCTTACCCACAGGCCACCAGCTGGCCTATTGTCTCTCAATGAGAAAGCAGCCTCTAAAGTGAAGGAACGGAGATCAATGTGTGCCCAGCCATACACACCAGTAGGGAATTGGGAGGTGAGGAGTGTTTGGGGTTTGGGGAGAGAGAAAGAAAGGAAGGGAACAACCGAGAGAGATGGGGAAATGGAGACTGAGGAAGGGACACAGTCAGAGACGGCGTGAAAACCCTCCACCTTTAGAAGCAGAGAATAAAGGCAGAAACAGCTGTTCAGCAGCAAAGTTCCCCTCCTGAGCTATTGGCAGTGGGGAGCAAGCAGGGCCTGTGAACAGGAGATAAAGAGTTCAGGAAAAGTGTTTTCTCTCACTAACCGTGGATTTGTGTGTTTGTTCAGCTGGTGGCTCCGATAAGCCATATTCTGCCAGATAAAAGCCAGAGCTCTGAGATCAGGGCTGGGGAGGGGGCGTGATGAAGGAGCTATTCCTTCCCTCCCTCCTCTTCTTCCCTTGGCTGCCTTGCCCTTGGCCTGAAGGGTCCTCTAGGAGCTGAGACAGAGAATGGGATGACGCAGGTGGGCTGGGAACCCCTTCCTGAAGACAGACTATGCTTCTCAAGCAGAGCTAGCCAGGGCCCCAGTCTCCAGGGAGGAGAGACCAGGGACATTGCTTCTAGGAAAAGCAGGGGAATAACTACAGAATGTCACCCCAGCCCCCCACCCCCACCCCGACCCACTCGGCGATGTGTAAGCATGCGGAAGAAGCTTGCCCATGGTGTCCTCATGTTACAGAGCCAAGTCTGATCCACAGATTGAGGGTGGGGAGTAAGAGGAGAGGAGAAGGGATATCATTACTCAGGGGACCTAGCCCCTAAGGAGTGCTAAACAGCATTGCTGGGGTCTTAGAGGAAAGGATCTTGACATCGCGTCTAGAACTACTCTGTTCTAACCCTTCCACCATTCCTGAAGGTACAGAGAAGACTTTGCCACCTGTGACCTCCCATCCAACCCCGGAACCTCAATTTCCCTATCTTAGTAATGGGTCTCATATATTTAACTAATTTGGGTCCCTAGTCCTGGAGAATACTGGCAACTAGGTGGTGCAGTAGATACAGCTCTAGGCCTGGAGTCAGTAAGACCTGAGTTCACATCTGGTCTCAGGTACTTACTAGGTGTGTGACTCTGGGCAAGTCACTTAATCTATGTCTGCCTCAGTTTCTCCAACTGCGAAATAAAGAGACAATAATATCTCTTAGGGTTGTTGTGAGGACAAAACAATATTTGTAAAGTGCTTTGTAAATATTAAAGTGCCATATAGATACTAACTTATCAGTATGCTAGATGTATTAATAGGGCCTTCCTGAGAGAAACAGCCATATCCTCAGCCCTAGTCGACCAAAAGGGTGCAAGTGGTGTATTCGGTTACATCTACAACAGAGGGACACGGACCCAGCTGCCCCTAGGTTGGCTCTTCAGCCTCCCTCCCAACCCATCCCATGTCCAAATTTTCAGTCTTTTGTCCTGGGGCTAAGCTCAGCATCTCGGGGGCTGGCGGCTGTCAGCATTGTGGGGACTCTGGCCGGAGCCGCCAGCAGTAAGATGGCTGCCAAGGTTTAAAATGGCTGCCAGAAGCGAACGGGAAGAGAAGCAGAGGGGTTCAGACTAGTTGGATCTGCTTTTAGTCTGGGGGAAGAAAACATCCCTTGCCCAAACCTTTACTCTTTGCCTTTCAATTAAAGTAACAACAGCAACAACGACGACAATAGTGCTACTAATCATGTTTATGGGTAATTTTCTAGTGGAGAAACGATTTCTCCACTGCTCGCTTTCCCAAGTTCCCAGTCTTAGAATCCCTGCCTCCTTCCCTGTCCCTGTCCCCGACTCTGTCTCTTTCCTTTTGTCTTCCTCTGTGTGCATGTGCGTGTCTGTCTGTCTGTCTGTCTGTCTGCCTGTCAGTCTGTCTGTCTTCTTGATTTCACCTGATGATTTTGGAATGGAATGGGACAACTCAAGGAGTACATGCCTTCTAAGGGGAATTTCAAAGCAGCTCTAGGACATTGGAGTATGAGCTTTTTGGTCTCCAGCTTCATGGACTTTTCTGAGTTAGGTCAGGAGATGGGCCTTTTTTTGAACAGAATGTGGGCCATGCCTGCTTCTTCCAGGGCTCCCCCTTACCCTTTTCCCCACAAAGCCACAACTGTATCAGCTCCTTTGGTGGGCAAAGGTTCCATGTCCTCTACCATAGTTGACTTGGGGAGAGGATAGAATGATTCTTAGCAGCTTCATATCTTTGCTTGTAACTCAAGCATCTTTCCTTGGAGGCCCTCTGTTCCTAGACTAGTCTGACTTAGGTCTTTAGATTGACATTGGGGCAATCTCTGTCCAGGCCTATTGGGCTGTGAACTTAGGCTTATGGGAAGGTGGAGATGAGCTACAGAACCTATGGTTAGGGAACCAATCTTTTTTTTTTTTGAGGCAGTCAGGGTTAAGTGACTTGCCCAAGGTCACACAGCTAGTAAGTGTGAAATGTCTGAGGCTGGATTTGAAACTCAGGTCCTCTTGACTCCAGGGCTGGTGCTCTGTCCACTGTGCAAGGGAATCAGTCTTGAGGATCCTGGGGGGAGAGTGGTGGTGGTTGTGGTGGTAGGGGTAGTGAGGAAACTGCCCCTTATGGTCCCACAAATACCTAGCAATAACAGTAATCCTTTAGCCAGGCTGGTTGGGGCTTAAGCTCAGATCCAGGATGAATCATGTAAGAGTTGAAAGAAACTTTGCAGGTCATCTAGACAAACCCATACCTAAGCTGAGCAGGAATTCCCTTTACAAAATCCCCTACAAATGGTCATCCAGCCTCTACTTGAAATCTTACCAATCTATCTTACCAATAGAAACTCACTAGCCCATTTCACTTTTGGATACTTTCTAATTCTAATTTCACTCTGTAATTATTTAGGAAGCTCAAGAGGCTGAAAATTAAAGTGACTAGAAATCTATTTATTCCTACTTTCCCTTAGCATTGTACTTCTCTAGATGAGAAGCTACCCTTCTAGGCAGCTCCTTTAGTTGGATTCCTCATTAAGGAGGACTTTTCCCATAGGCTCCCTCCAAAGCATAGGAAAGCATGCAAATAAATGGCCCTGTAGACAGCTGCCTCTCCCTACCCAGTAAAAGCTATGTGGGAGGTAGGAGACCAGGGCTGGCACAGTACAGGCTGGTTGGATTGGGGCATAGTCTTTGCCCTTCACTGTGGGCTGAGCCAAGTCAGGGAAACTAAGATCTAGATTCTGTAGTGATGTCCAGGTCCAAGATGTAGAAGGGCCTTTCCTTCCAGAATGCTGGTGCAGACTTCCCTTAACCTGCAATATTTTGGGGTTATTAATCACAGTTTTCCTCTTCTGTGGTTGAAGTAGAAACTGTCCCCCTTCCCTTTTTCCCACTGTTCTCTCCCCCAACACCTGGACCTGGAAGGGTTATGGTGGGGCAGTAGTCTGCAGGCAAGCCTCCCCAGAACACAAGTAATGGCATGTAGTGGAAACATTGGATTTGGGGTCAAAAGGCTTTCCATTTATTGCCTACATGACATTGCTGCTAAACCTCTTGGTGGCTCAATTTTCCTCATCTATAAAATGAGGAGATTGGATTAGATGATCTCTAAGGTGTCTTCTAGCTCTAAATCTGATGAGAATCCTGGCATTCTCTGACTTCCAGGATCAGGAGTCACTGAAGTGAAATTCCCAGACATCACACCAGAAAGGGCTCTGTAGTTCTCTCCCTCTGGGAGAAATCCCACCCCTACACACCTGCTGACAGCCCAGTACCAATCTAGCTAGGTACTTGCCTTAACCTGGCTACTGGGATTGGCCCGTCTGTTCTTGGTGATCCTCATCCTTTCTCAGAGGTGTCCATGTTGCTTCTCTCTATATCCCCACCCCCAACTGGCCTCTGGCTTCCCTGCTTCTTTAGCCTTCTGCCAACTGCCATGCCCAGGCGGGCATTCTGGAGGTCCCTGTAGTGCCCCTGGCATACAAAGCATTGGGGGATAGTGGGATAGAGAAGGAAGGGGGCTTTCCCAAGCTCAGCAAAATATTCACACACACACACACACACACACACACACACACACACACACACACACACACACTATCCCTGCCTCTCTGAGAGCTGCACAATAGGACCCTTGTGTCTGAGCTCTGAGCAGCTGTGGCACTGGGGCATGAGACAGCCCCAGACTGGCTGGCACAAAATGGGCGACAGTGTTGGGGGCACACCTCCCCCCTCTGGGTTGCCAGGCACTGCCTGCAAGCTTAAAGGTGAAAGGGTAGGGTGGGGTAGGGTGTATATGGGGGTGGGGGGAGGCGGGCATAAAAGAATGGCTGGGAATGGAGTTAATTAATTAAAGGAGCATCTCATCTGCCAGCCAAAGGATGTGGGGGATGGGGATTCCTAAGGCCTCTCTAGCTGTGGGAGGAAACCTGGTCTGGGAGCTGAATTCTTTCCCCAGCTTCATCCTTGTCTTGCTTTGAACCCCCCTTTTTTTCTCTCCTGACCTTCCTCTGAGATCTCTGGGAGTTTTCCCCTCTGCAGACATCAGGGCCATGGCTCTTAGGTGGGGTGGAGTGGGAATGGGGAAGAGGGAGTTAGGATTAAGTTATTCCTGGGTAGCCTGATGGTCTGCCCTGGGGTGAAACCTGAGCTTAACCCCATCTGCCCCTTTGTATCTCCTGGCAGAATCCGGACAATCAGACAGTTCAAACCAGCAAGGAGATGCGGACATCAAACCACTGCCCAATGGTGAGTACCTTTCCCCTTGCTCTCTCCCACTCATCCCTGACCTGCCTTTGTCCTTCCTTCCACTTCCCCTTTCTCATGGGTCTCTGGGTCATTTGGAAGGACCCATGAGTCATCTGGGGCCCTCCACTTCCCATGGCCCCAACACTATCCCCTCCAGGGCAAACTTGGAGGTCAGGGCATGGGTAGAGCCTTGAGACTCCACTGAGAGGGGAGGCAAGAGATGCCAGAGTTCCCTCCTCTCTCTACTCTTGCCTCACCTGTCTTCTTCTCCCTTGTAGGGCACTTAAGTTTCCAAGACTGCTTTGTGACCTCTGGGGTCTGGAATGTGACTGAGCTGGTCAGAGTATCACAGAGTAAGTGAACCCCCTTCCTTCCAAGCCCAGAACCTGTCTGGTTGAGGAAGTTGGGTTGGGAGGGACCCCATTGTTGCCCCTGTGTTGAGTGTCTGGCCACTGCTGAACTTGCTCTGCTAGGTTTGGGGAGAGGGCAGATGGGGATCCCTCCAGATGGAGCCTTCTTTCTCTTCTACCCCACACAGTCCCTACTCCCACCCCTTGCTGTGGTGGGGCTTATTCCTGTAACAGGAGTCAATCCAGGGCAAAGCTATACAGACCCTAAGGAAGAAAAAAACTGGCTTGATGCCTTGATCTCCACCACCATGGAGGAGAAAATTTGTACTCTAAAGAGTTTGTCAGTAGGGAGACCCTCCTCACCTAAGGAAGGACATGGTTCTGTACCCATGGTTATCCTGGGCCTCCAACCGCAGAATAGGTCTGATGCTCTTGGTCATTGGTTGTTCCTAGAGAGTCTGATCAAAGAGAAGGATCTGCCACAAGCTGGTAGAGCCTCCCCAGTCTTCTCTGATCCAGAAGGCACTCTCCTGTTCTAACCTCTTAAAGATAGGATCCAAACAAAGGCCAGTCTGTCTTGTTCTTTCTGACCTCACAGTCCTCTTTCTTACCCATCTAGCTCCTGTTGCTACGGCGTCAGGGCCTAACTTCTCCCTGGCGGATTTGGAGAGCCCCAGTTATTACAACATAAACCAGGTGACTCTTGGGCGGCGGTCCATCACCTCCCCTCCTTCCACCAGGTAAGTATGGCCTTCAGCACTCACTGAACTTTCTGGTCTTCACTGCCTTTCTGTCACACATCATCCTAGGCCTTTGGCATGCCCCAGGGATAAATAATGAATAAGTGAGGTTATAGACATTGGTACCTATTAAGAGTTGGGAATGGTGGGATCTTTTCAGTTCCATAGGGATGCCAACCCCAGGCCTGCATGTGCCAGATAATGTCAGAAGGCAAGGGGATTGCTGCCTTTCCCCAGTATTTGCCAGTATTGCTAGGTAAGAACTCTCAAAATTCTAGGGGTTTACCCCAACTCTAGCCAGCTCTTCCCTTTCCCTTCCTTCCCCCTACCTCTTGGGAATGGGTGCCTTTCTAGGAAAACTAAGACTGACTTCATGGATTCTTTCCCCATTCTACCCCCTTCTGACTCTCTTTCTTTTCTCCATTCAGCACCACCAAGCGCCCTAAATCCATAGATGACAGCGAGATGGAGAGCCCCGTGGATGACGTGTTCTACCCTGGGACAGGACGGTCCCCAGCAGCTGGCAGCAGCCAGTCCAGTGGTTGGCCCAATGATGTGGATGCAGGTACAGTTATCTTAGCAGTGCCCTACCTAGAGCAGGGAGTCAGGCACTAGGGAGTCTAGGCTAGTCCTAAATTGGGGTAAACTCCCTTTCCCCTTTCAGTCCCAATAAGTTCCACTTCGGTAAGAGGCCTAGGTATATACAGCAAAGATATTCCTTTTCCTTTCTAGCCCTCCTGCATGCTCCCTCTGGCTTTGCCCCAGGGGGCCTCACATTGCCAAGTTTGGGGTGCTCTCCTCACCCCACCCTTTCCCAATGAGAGCCAGGCTAGGCAAAATGTATGAGGAAGAGTTCTGCTGCCTTTTTGCAAGTGAACATTGCTCAGTGATCAAGATGGCATGGAGGGCAGAGACCCAAGGAAGGCAACCCTCCAGCTTTATATAGTGAGAAAGTTTTCATTTTTCTTTCAGTTCCCCCTTAGGCTCTTTGTTACTGGCTTTTTTCAATCAAATCACCACCAATTCTATGGTTCCTTTTTCATTGCGCAAAGTACTCACTTGTAGAGAAAACAGAGGAGCCCAAGAGAAAGGGAGAGAGGGTGGAGAGATTCTTAGATCAGACTGAGGGGTTTCGATAGAAGAGAGGGTCTTGTGAAGAAACCATGGAACGAGTTAACCCTAAGAAAAAGTGAACCTCTCTTAGGTATTTCCCTCTGAGTATTTCCAAGGTAGGGAGACCCTATCCCTGAACCAGCCTACCCGCTTTCCTTCTGAGGTCAGTTGGCACCGTCTGACACTCAGACCTGAAGAAATATGGACTTCTGTGTATGTGAAAAGAGGGTCTGTGTGCAATGCCTCTAAAAACCCAGGTTATACCTGTGTACATGTGGGTGGCTGTCTGTGAATATAGACTTACGTGTTTGTAAGGAGGGCATATATACAACACCTTGGTGCGTGTAAGGGTCATATATGTGGGCATGTTTGTCCCACAGGTTGTGAGGTTAGAGTTTTGTAAAAAATTGGAGCTGTGTGTAAAGAGTGCATGTTTAGGATGCCTCAGTAGGAATGTGTGAGCATGAGTGTGTACGTGAGGAGGATGTTGGCATGTTACCTAGTTATACTTCATTGTGTGGATATGTGTGTACCTTGTAAGGAGATTACATGCCTGATGCCTTAATGAACATGTAGCTTGTGTGCTTGTGAATAGAATGGTACCATATCTCAATGCTTGTGGGCAGGGCAGGTGAACATGGTCACATGGTGACTGTGTGTAGATGTGTAGATGAAAAGAGAATAGTTGCGCAATGTTTGGATCACAGATGTGGTCACATGGGTGTAGATGTGAGCGTTCTTGTGTGTATGCACAACCCCCAGATGGGTGAGCTCCTGAGTAGGGGTACCTGGGTATGTACGTAGGTAAGGGCATGTGAACAATCAGGCCTCTGAGTGGTGTCTATTTTTGTATACAGGACGAGTTAGGGACTCTACTTACCTGATGGAAAGCGCTGTTGCCTTGGAGCATTATTTGCTTTTTATAGAGCTTTCAAAGCAAGGAATGGGGGCCAGATAAGCCCTGTGAATTAGTCTAGGTTGGGCTAGATTGGGTTAGACTGGGTTGAGGTCTCCCTCCTTTTGAAAAGGATTTAGTGGATGGGGAAAGGAAAGGGGTGCTTTTCTGGGCGTTTTCTTGCTTTGTCTTTCATTCTTGCCTCTTTGTCCCCCAAATGCAAGCTCTATGCCTCAGTTTTGTTTTGTTTTATTTTTTGCTCCCCAGAATGTGAAGATAAGTGCTTATCTTCATGTCCACAGTGGGTCTTTGAGATCCTTAGGCTCTTCCCAAAATTTGCCCTGTATAGGACAGCTGCTGTTCTGGAGTGGTTCCTGGGGCTCCCTGTGGACTAGGCCAGCCAAAATAGGGGTTCTGGGTTCTTTTCTTGAGAGATGGGAGTGAGAATGGAGGGAGGAATGAGACTGAAGAAGTGGGAAAGTAATTGTAGAGAATGCACTGGGTAGGCTAGAGGGTAGGAGAGAAGGCTTCCAAGCCCCAGTGCCAGTGAACAAATGTATAAACGAATGAATGCATGAAAAAACGTTAAGTGCTAGGCAGCTGCTCCTCTCTGGACTATAGAAGGTGTCCCATGGGGAGGGAGAATATAGTAGTAGTGCCCTCCTGACAGTGCTATGAAGTTGGCATTGGACAGCCAGTCCCATGAGACTCTGAAGTAGTGAGGAGTGAGGCCCCCTTCTCTCCTGGGCTCTTCTCTAGTGGATCTCTCCTTTCCCCCGTACCAACATTCCTCCTGGTGTGTCACGTTTAGGACTGGGGATTCTCCAGCCTTGCTAGTGCCCCCCATCCTCCTGCAGCCCCTGTTTCTGTGGACAGATGCCCTCTAGTCTCCAGCTCCTGAGTCCCTCCTCTTCTTTCCCCATTTCTTCCCCCTCCCTTCTCCCTCAACGACTCTATTCATGTTGTTCCCTGTGCTGCCGACAAATCGCCAATTAAGCAGCCCAGCTGCAGGACCAGGAACAGCTGGGGAGGTGCTGCGTGGCAGTGGGGACAGCTGTGCACAGCTGGCGGGAGCTCCCCCACCCCCACTGTCATGCCAGCTATCAGGTGGCACGCAGCTGCCGCCAGATAACACTTCTGCTGGTGACTGGGAGCTCTCCTGCTCTTTCCTTCCATTCTCTCCTCTCCCCACTCCCCTACCCCACCTCCTCTTCTTTGCGGTCTGGATGACTGTCACATCTCTTCAGCTTGGCTGTCCCCTGAAGAAGTCAGCCCTAGAGCCTTTGGCACCTCTTTTTTCCCATTCCCAGTCCTGGCACCTCTAAACTCACCTCCTGCCTCCTGTGCCCCTTGTCACCAATGCAAGAGTCCTTCCTGCCAAGGGGGAGGGCACTGCCCCCAAGCCATGCAGAGTAGCACCTGCTCTAACCTGGCAGTATTCAGACACCGCACCAGCTAAGCCCAGGGACATCTGTAACTGCCAACCCCAGAGCTGTCAGAATTAGGGACAGGCAGGGGGCTCTCTCTCTCTCTGCATCCTCATTTTCAGCTGGGTGGCAACCCCAGAATCTAGTGATGATGCCTCAGGAGAATGAATAGTCCATTCTGTGTGACCCAGTCATTCATCTCCTTCCTCTAACCATGTTCCATTCCTGAGGGGAGTAGTTCTGACAGGCTTTGCCCCAGCTTTATCTGGTCATCTGGGAGAGTGTGTGACAAAGTGCTTTAATGTTAGCTGTCCTTGTCCTTGATGGTGTTGCTTTTTGCTGTTGTCGTGTGAGGCCCTGTCCAGGGTTCCCTCTAACCCAAATCCTACCCTTCCTTGAAGAACCATGGCCCCAGGGCTACTGTGCACTCCCTTTCCTGCACCCATGCTCAGTAAGAACAAAGAAAGACATCGGATTTGGGGGTTTCCTTGATTCCCCACCCTCTCTCCAGGTCCAGGCTGCTGTCATACCCAGGGCATATCCAGGAGGGAGATAGTAGGAAAAAGACAGGAATGGGAAACAAGGTGGAAGGGAGTAGGGGGGATGCAGGGTAGGGGCCCTGGCCACCTTGTCCCTGTGAGCCCCACTTTGGTTTCTTCCCTCACCCCAAGACCTGCTCACTACCTTCCTTCCTCTCCCTGCCAACCCTGTGAGACTTTTGCCCTGGCTCCTGGAAATTCTTCTGCAGGTTTCCTCTATGGGTCTTTGGGTAGAAAAGTGGTAAGCCCTCCTTCATACCTTCCACAGTCTTGGGCACCATTCTGCTTGCCTCTTTCCCAATGTCCAGACGGCACACATTACCCCATAGCTTGGTGTGTGGAGTGCCCTTACTATTGTTTTACAGGCAGGGTAAAGAAAACAGGAGAGAGAAAGGGTAGGGGGAAGCAGGGCATTAACAAAGACCTTGGGTTTGGGTAGGAATCATAGGAGGAGGGAGCTGCTGGGCTTGCCTGTACTTCTCGTGCTTCACTGCGCCCCCTCTCACCCCCACCTTGCCCCCAGGCCTCTGCTAAACCCACCCTATGTTGCTGGTTCCTCCCCCCCAGGCCCGGCTTCTCTAAAGAAGTCAGGAAAGCTGGACTTCTGCAGTGCCCTCTCCTCTCAGACCAGCTCCCCGCGCATGGCTTTCACCCACCACCCGCTGCCCGTGCTAGCTGGAGTGAGACCAGGTGAGAACCGAGGTTGGGGAAGGGGGGGAAGAGGGGGCGGCCGGTGGGAGGGGTGTGGGGGATGGCCCCAAACTGGCAGGGGCGTGCTCCCTCTCCTCCCTCCTCCTCTCCGCCCCGGCTCTCTCGGAGTAGGCCAGGCCAGGGAAGCAGGGCATGGCATGGGGGTGGTCCCAGACTGGGAGTGGCATCTCTCCCCTCCCCCCAGCTTTTTGAGTAGGCCAGGGCAGGGAATGGGGTCTGGGGAGGCTGTGGGGAGGATTATGGGAAGCAGCCTTAAACAGTAGTGCCCCCCAACTTTCATTCCCCCAGCCCTCTGAGGGGGTCAGTGGAGCAGCCCAAATTGGCAGTGAAATCCTTTCCCCCTTCTCCCTTTCTCTTTGAATAGGGGCAGATCAAGACAGCAAGGAAGGGAGGGTATAGGGCATCTTCTTGCCTGCTAGATGAGGCCTACTAGACTTCCCTGTCTGCCCCTTTCCTCTTCCCTCTCAGAGTGGCAAAAGGCAGAGGCTCTTAGTGGGGCAGGGCTGGGGATTCAATATGGTCCCCCTCTCCACTTTCCACTGACCTGTGCCAGGAGGTTCCAAGGTCATGAGAGGCTAAGCAAGGTCCTGAGGGGAAGGAGACAATTGTTTTGGATCCAGGTTTGTTCCCCAGAGGTCCCCTTCTTCCTTCATGTTTGGGAATGAGTCTTCTGGTTACATTTGCATGGGCAAAGGTGTTCTTCATTTCCTACAACTCCTTCCCCCCTTCCCTTCCTTACCATCTCATCTCCTGGCTGAGCCTTAGGCCTAGGCTCCTCAGGAAGGCAATATGCATATATGCTATATATGTGTGTGATGAGAATGCTCCTAGTGAAAGGGACATAGCCCCCAGGCCAGCCCTCTCAGTCCTGCCACGGAAGGTTGCTTTGCTGTCCTTAGGCATGCCAGCTCTGCTGCTTTCTGTCAGGATGACTTGGGGCAAGGTACTTCCCTCACTGCATCTCAGTTTCCTCATCTATATATTGAAGGGCCTGGACTAAGTGATCTGTTAGGTCCATCCTAACCCTAAGCACTGTGAACCTATAACCGTTTTTCTCACTCTGATGGATGAGACCTGGGAAGGGACCGCCAGTGACCAAGGCATCTAGACTGTTTTTGAGGAGCGTGCAGTCTGGCAGGAAGTCAGGAGTGTTCATAGTCAGTCTCCTGTTCACTTCTCATTGCTCTGATGGCACCAGCAACCTTCCATCTAGACTCTAGAGACATCCTGGGACACCCTCTTCAGGGTCTTCAGTTTTTCCTTAGATGCAAGCCCAGCCCAAGCTTCTGGTCCCTTCTGAAGAGCGGTGGAAAAGACAGGGAGCTTGGGGCCTTGTAGCTCCCATTTCAGGATTCAGGGCCCCCTGGCTAGGAGCCTCGAGGCAGGAGAATCCAGGACAGGCAGCACTCAGACTCAAGGAGGGAAGGAGGGAATATGTCTGGGGGGAGAAGGGTCTGAAGGCAGCCCCCTCCCCATTATCTTGGGCTCCAGTCTCTGCTTTTATGAACTCCAGAGAGAAGCCAAATCTCCTTTGCCCCCTAATGAAACTGAGAGCAAAAGCTAGTTGATTAGAAACAGACGGGGAGGGGGAGGGGGAGGCATGGAAGCAGGGAAAGGCTAAAGTGGGTGGGTGGGGGTGCAAGGAAGATTGTGTGCCTCTGTGTGTGTGGGGGGCATATATGTATGTGCTCATGTCTGTGAAGTGTGTGCATATGCCTGTGAGAGCTTTGTGAGTGTGTTTGCATCTGTGAGGAGTGTGCCTTTGTGTAGTCATTGCAGCAGTATATGCTTGTGCCTGTGAAGGAGGGCTGAAGCACACGTATGTGTGCCTGAGATGAGAATGTACCCTTGCGGTGTAGTAATGTTATGTATGTGTGGCTGTATATCTGGGGGGAATGTCGTTGACTCTTGGGCAGCATCCATTATCTCCTGATCAAATGAGGTCTTTACAAAGCCCTCAACACAGTCCCTAGCACATATGAGCACTTAATCAACTCTTATTCTCTCCTACTAAGGCCTTCTCCAGTGCCTCACTGGGGCATGGAGGTGGGCCTGGGGAGCCCCAGCTCTAGGAGGGCCTGTCATGTTTGAAAGGCTTTGAGTATAGGGACAGTGACAGCCTCTGTTTGTTGTCTGAGGACTAGCTTAGAGGCTGTCAGCTAGGCAAATGAATTGTTCAGCCATGGGGACTCTCAGGGACCATTTATGAAATTGTAGAGGGGCTGCAATCTGTGTTTGTGGGAAGTTTGACTACCTACCTCTCCTAAATCAGAGATCTTTGAACTAGTGGAGTGTCTGGTATGAGATGGGGCTACAAGGAGAAAGACTTGGTATTTGTGTGTGACCGCAGGGTTGTGTTCATACACATGAATGATAATGGGCACAGGTCTGGAGAGATGGATATGGAGTTCAGGGGAGCAGCAGCAAACCATTCCATCAGCCTGCTTGTTCCCAACCCTCTAGTTCTCAATGCGTTCCCACCCCCAGGATCCTTAGCCTTCTGCCCTGCTCCTTGCCCCTACCCTCTCAGCCCTGCCGTATCTATGCTTCTCTATCCGTGACTTCTCGTCCTGTGGTACCTACAGGGAGCCCCCGGGCAACAGCTTCTGCTCTGCATTTTCCCTCGACCTCCATCATCCAGCAGTCGAGTCCTTACTTCACCCACCCGACCATCCGCTACCACCACCACCATGGCCAGGACTCACTGAAGGAGTTTGTGCAGTTCGTGTGCTCGGATGGCACAGGCCAGGCCACAGGGCAGGTGAGCTTCGAGGGAGCCCCAGAAAGCCTGGGTTGCAATCTCATCCCTCCAGTCTTTCTGTCTGTCTGCTGTCTGTCCGTCTGTCTGTTTGTCTGTCTGTCTATCTTCCTGTCTCTTGGAGCCAGTAGAGAGACTTGTGAATCCCAAGATCCACCTAGAGGCTGGGCAGTAAGGAGCCAAAAGTATCCTCAAGCCTGACTCTGGGGAACAAGACAGGGAGAGGAAGCATTTGAAATCCAGCCCTGTTTTCTTGGACATATCATATAGTGCCCAGCTATAAAGAAATAGGACTTTGGGACAACCTGACCCAACAAAGGGGTCTTCTTCCAAAGGAGCTCCTTGCCTAGCAGACTCCTCCCTGGAGCCATAGTCTCATCTCCTTACTGGAACGTTGGGGATCAGAAAACAGTGGTTTCTAAACCACTGTGCTAAATGCTAGAGCCGCAGCTGGATGATGCCGTATGGCTGGGAGAAGGTTCTTTTTTAGGGGGAGGCATAGCTTTTAAACTATATCCTTTCATTTCTGCTGCTCCATTACAATCCTTGACAACTAAAGAGTCCCCAGAGTGGAGAATTGGCCACATTTGGGGCCTGGAATCTAAGTAAGGGAAGGAGGACTCCATGATGCTCCAGGTTCAGAAATATCCACTTGGTTGTCCCAAGGTATCTCAGAGTGGTGCTCTAGTACAAATATGGTTAGTGGACAGAGGTTTTAGAACTAAGCCATCTCTCTTTTCACTGAGTTTAACCACCGTTTTCACCTCATTCCCCTCTTCTCCCAGGTTTGGCAGGATGGGCAGTGAAGGTCATTAACACTCAATGCCTAGGTCACTCTCTACCTCTTCACCTCTTGACTCTTCAGTTTCTAGGTTCCTCCTCACTCTCTTCCCATCTTATGACCTCTTTACTTCCCCCTCTTCCCTTCCCATCCTGTGGGGGTGTCTGTTGCTGATTGTGTAGCTCACTTCTTGGCACTGGCTTTCCTCCCACTCCATTCACCTCTACCTCCACCATTAGTCCCCAAAAGTATGGGTGTCTGGGGGCGAAGAGTTCAGATAATCCTGATGGTTTCTAGTGCTTTCTGCCAGTGCTTGTTTGGACTGTAGGGCTATAGGGTGCCAAACAGCCTACTCCCCAGTCCCAGAGGAACTCAGAACCAGGAAAATGGCTCCCAAAGAATAGGGAACCTTGCCTTCTCATCACCTACACCTAGCCCTAGGATTGACAGGGATAGAGACCAGGACCTAAGTTTGATCCTGCTGAAACCCATCCCAGCACAGAGAAGTGCTGAGAGTAGATTGACTTTAAGATAGCTTAGGAGGCTCTGGAAATTCCGTTTAGTCTAAGAGTCTCTGGGCCTGTCCCCATGTCACGTATAGGACTAGCTTGACTTTTCTAGGGTCCTGCAGACCAGAATGACCCACTAAGAAGGTCTAACCCGGTAGCCTGAATTTAGGTGTGGGGGCATCGTGCAAATGGCCCTTCACCTTAATCGTTTTTACTCTGTGTTGACTGTTGCTAGTCACTCCCATCTTGAGTTGAAAGCTTCTGTTGTCTTGGCGGTAGGTAGAGGATTCTTTCCCTTCAGCAGAATCAGACTCCTGTCCTGACAGTGACAAGCATGGTCGGGAAGAAGGCGCAAGGATTCAAACAGACACAGCACCTGTGCTGCAGCAGCCCAGCTAGGCTGGGGGATGACCCTGAGATGCAGTGGGTAAGGGTGGCCTCACTTTTTCAGTGCTTGGGGGAAAAGTAGTAAGAGGAAAAAGCCTCACTGCTTGGGGTCTACAGGAGTCTCTGAAGGCAGCTGTGGCAGGGCATCCAAAGCCTCCCCAGAGAAAAGGATGCTCTGCTAAGGTTATCATAGGGATGAAACCAATGGAGCTGGTGATGGGTGAAAGGCCCAAGGCCATAGGGCCCACCTAAGGGAGAGAGAGAGCTTGGTACAAGCCCTGGCTCATAAGGCCCAAATGGAGAAAGCCCAAGGCAAAATGGAAACACAACTTGGGAGAGCTCTCCGAAGAGGCCATAGGAAAACTCTGCCTCCCTTCCTCCCATTTAAAACCTCTCTCAAACAGAAGAAATGGAAAAAGGAAATAATTGAGAGAAAAAGAACTAGTTGTGCTGGTTTCTAGAAAAGCTTGCATATTTACCAAAGATGCTTATTGTGGCCAAATTAACAAAGCAGAGCTCAGTGGAAAGGGTATTGGACTTGGACTCAGAAGGCCTGAGTTCCGGCTTTTACTAGCTGTTGGACCTTGGGCAATTTCATTCTGCTTTCTAGATCTCTGTTTTCCCACCTGTAAAATGAGTGGACTGGATAGGATGAGCTCTCATAGTTTGTGATTCTAGAAGAGGAACAGAACTAATTGAAAATTATTTATAAAATTTGGACATTTTCAAATGATTGACCTCTGATGCCAGGCTCAGGTCAACGGGATTCAGAGTTGTCAATTGTTTTATCGAGATGCTGAATGATCCTAAAGTTCTCTTCAAGCTGTAATATCCTATGAAATCCTATATGACAATTCAACACACATTTATTAAGCACCTGCTGTGTGCAGAGCCCCATATTGGACAAACGTGTTGGAAGAATAGAAAGGAACAAATGTTATGCGTATCCTTCCCAAAGTGTACTTGGGGCCACTCAGCTGATTCCTGTGAAATTCTTGGATCCAATCCCTGTGAATTAGGCCCTGATTAAGGCAGTTCTGGGGAAGAACCAGACTGGCCTGTGGCTCTCAGGCCTCTCTGAAGTGCTTAAAGCTCTATAAAAATGTGAGTTATTATTATTGTTATGATTATTCTCTTACCACAATGGGACAAGACTGGGGAGACAAGGCAAAGCAACGACTGTTGTATCTCAGGAACATTTGTGATCCATTCTGTGTTTGTCCCTTCACATTGAAAAGCTTTTCCTCTCTGGCCTTTTCTGTTTGCCTAGGGAAGTGGGGAATTAGTGGGAAAGGCAGAATTTGGGAATGACCGTCACTCACTCTGTGGGGCTCAGGTCCAGGACTTCCTAGCAGTGTTCTCCACTTGGAGAGTGGAACAGAGGGTATGAATTTGGTTACATACATCAGAGACTGTTGTTTGGCAATTGTCACCCTGGGACGGATAGGCAGAGTTAAGTTGTATGATCCTATAGGCTGTCATTCTGAAGTATTCAGGGTCCTACACCTGTACAAAGAATAGAGCTACACTGTGCTGGATGAGGTGGGTGGGGAATCCCAATCCTAAGAACACTCACCCCCAAATGCCAAATCTCCCTTGGCCACAGTCTGAATGGGAGTTATCAGTATAGTAAATGCTGGAATTGGAAAAGCTAGCAGGGCATCAAGCTGTCGGAAAGAATTAACCATGAGACAACCTGAATGTCACCCTTGCCTCGATGCATTCCAGGAGGAAGAAGAGGGGCATAGATTTAAGTAGCTGTTTCCGGGAGGAAATGCTGATTGAAGCTGGTGGTCATGTTGCTGGAAGAAAGGATGGGTGTGGGGTGGAGAGGAGATGGTCAGAATGTTCTCCATCCTCTCTCTGGAGAGAGCAAGTCAGGGTGTGTCTGGAACAACTATTGGAGGGACTTAGGTTAGATGGAAGGAAGCACTTGATTGGAGGCTTTAGACAATGGAACTGAAATGTATGGATTTTCTTTTCTGGACAGTGTTTAAGGATAAAAGGCAAAATTATCTTTATGGAGCAGTGTAGGTATACTATTATCTAGAGGGCTTCCATGCCGTGGGGTGGGGATAAGGAGGTGTCAGAGTTTTCTCTTCTCCTCAGGAATTTCTCCTTAATGTGGACATCTGCTGAGGGCTACAAGGCATGGTGGTCACTTCCCTCTTTCCACTAGGCCCAGATCCAGCCAGGCCAGAGGAGCCTAATGGGGGGGAGGGACTTGGGGGTGAGGGTGAGTTGTGGAGGGTGCACAACACAACGCCGTCTTTTCTTTTCACAGGAGACAGTGTGCAGGAGCCATATATTTATCCTGGTGCAGCTTCATTTTCCGTTTTTTACATAATATATCAAAACATGCATTTTGAAAATTTCCTACTTAAAACATTTTCCCACCCAAGAATGACCGATAACCCAACTGAACCCCCAAACTTAAAGGAGGAAAAAAAAGAGCAACATCTGAGAGACCAAAATGAGAAACTAACCCCCTGCCCAGCCCAGCCCCTGCCCCACGAAGGAGACAAATACTGCATCTTTAACGAGGGAGCCAGTGCTCCAGCCAGCGAGGCTGTACCTCCCAAGGGAGCCGCCAGCCCCAGCTCAGGGAGCGTGTGTCTGTGTGCCATGTGATGTGCGTTCATACGTCACTCTATTTATGTTGTTCGCAGCCTAACGGTAGTGGCCAGGGCAAAGTCCCGGGGTCATTTTTGCTACCACCGCCGCCTCCAGTGGCCAGACCTGTGCCCCTTCCTATGCCTGATACCAAATCCACCAGCACTACCCCAGACGGCGCCGCCTTGACTCCTACATCACCCTGTAAGTGGACGATGAAAAACCAGAATCAAACCAAAAGTCCCTGGCCCGCCAGCACCAGTCACATTACCCACCTGAGAGCTCCAGGACACAGCACAGAGTCCCAGCCCAACCGTGGCCTCCACCCAGCCAGCACCCCCACCAGACTCCCCACTGCCTGCTGCTCCGGGCCCCTCCGGGGGGCGGGAGGGGGCACGGGCCAGGGCGGGGCCGGGCCAAGGGGAGCTGGCGGGGAGGGAATGGGGGGTGGGCGCAGCCATCCCATCCTCATGCGTGATTGCTGTTTTTTTTTTCTTTTTGTCTCCTTGTTCTTCCCACCCCCGCCCATGCAACCCTAAAAACAAAACCAAAACCAAGCAAAAACAAAAACAAAAACAAAAAAACCAAACATGAAACAAAGTCCAGTCTCGAGGCAATGCTATCACCATCACCTTGCCGCCATTCCCTCTTTACCTCACCCTTCATCCCGTAAGGCCTTTAAAGATGCAGTACCTGCGCCTCCTCACACCCTCACTCCTTCAGTTCTACATTTGGTTTCTCATCGTTGTTCCTCTTATTTTTTCTTCCCTCCACCTCCCCTCCAGCTCCCGACACCCATCCTCCCATCCAGAGGCAGGGGCAGGGAGCCCCGAGCCTCACCCCCCCCCTTCCCGAAGGTTCCTAAGCAACAAGAAGTTTTGGCGAAGGGAAGAGTCAAAAGGCATAGAGGGCACGTCTGGCCCGGAGACAGGGAGAAGATGTGAGGGAGACAGAGATGGGGCTGTGGTGCCTATGGGAGGAGAAGGAAGGGCACATTCAGCAGCAGGCTGTCGAAGGCGGGCTGGGCGCCTCGGCTTTAAGGCTTTCCTGTAGACTCTAGACCGTGGTGGGGCAGAGGCAGGCTCATTTCTCCATGTTTTTCACTGGCTTGTTGGCCGTTTTTATGTCTCTCTCTTCCTCTTTCATGGTTTTGGTTCTTTTGTTCTCCATCTTCTCCATGTCTTCCCCTCGTTTCCATTCACCATCCAACACACAGGCTTGGTCCTTGGGAGAAGGGTGGGAGAAGGTACACCCTGAATGACCAGGGCAGGGGCCTCAACTGGAGAGAGATGGAGAAGAGTTTGGTGAGCGTGTGGTCTCTGGTGTGTGTCTGGTAAGGGCTCAACTCAGTTCCAGCAGTAGAAAGAAGGTGGGGAACCCCGTTCCAGTGCCCAACTCTAAGCACATTTTTCTCTTTGCCCTTCTGGAGAGACAGCAGGCAAAAGCTGACATAAGTTTCAGCACCCCACATCCACACAGCTCCCCCTCTTCCTTCCCTATCCCCTGCTTCCCAGTAGTATTGTCTAATCATGAGCCCTTGCAATAGTGGCCCTCAATCTCAGGTCCTGAGGACATCGGGACCATTTGGCCTGATTCAGCTTGTCTGTTCCAGAGAATACCATAGTATTAAACTCAGTCCCCTCCTGAGAGAGGAAGAGTCCACATGAGTTGGAGGGGTAGTGAGATTGGGCTGAACTGGGCTCCTGGTCAGACTCTTTTCATACCTTTGCTGGACCCAAATCTGAGCTTCCAGCATGGCTTTGCCTGACATTGCCCAGAACTGTCCACAATGGAAAGAGGAGCAGTCCTGGACTAATCTTGAAGAATAGAGTCGCCTTTTTGGGTCAGACCAAAGGTTCTCTCACTAGCTCCTGGTGTGGAACAGGTTGGGAAGTGACCACAGACTTAGTCTACACCAAGAGAAATCTTCCCTCCTGCCTCATGTTGCCCTAAAGCCTTTTGCCAACATAATGTTTGTGGGCCTAGAGGAGCACCTGAGCTCCATAGGCATAGTGCCTGCCCCTAGTGCCCATCTGGTGGGTGAGGCAGGAACAGAGGGGACATTGGAGCTGCTAGAGAGGGAGCTGGTGTTCCAAGCTCCCTCTACCTCATACTTTGGGGCCCTCAGGAGAGGTGTGATCTGGGGCTTAGAAGTAGGGTGGAGGGAGCAGCTAAATGGCGCAGTGGATGGAGCACCAGCCCTGGATTCAGGAGGACCTGAGTTCAAATATGGCCTCAGACACATAACACTTAACTAGCTGTGTGACCCTGGGCAAGTCACTTGGCCCCATTGCCTAAAACAAAAAACAAAAAGAAAGCAGGGTAGGGAGAGAAGAAGTACAAGTGTGGCCGTGTTATAGTATGCAGTATGGGTATAAATGTGCATCTGAGAGAAACCATGAGTGTGTGTGTGTGTGTGTGTGTGTGTGTGTGTGTGTGTGTGTGTGTGTGTGTGTGTGAGAGAGAGATCTGGGCAGGGGGAGGCCCAGAGGATATCCTCCCCTCCTAAGTTGGTCCCTATGGGCAATGCCTAACTGGAAGGGATGGGGTGATAACATTTCCTAACCAAGCCTCTCTCTCTCTCTCTCTCTCTCTCTCAGCAGCCCTCGAGGGCAGTGTCCGGGTAGGGGGGACAGGGCCAACTTGGACTTATCAAGTCTCTCCCTTTCTCCCTTCCTTCCCTCCCCCGCAGCATTCTCAACGACAGGCGCCTCCTCTGCCAACCGGTTTGTCAGCATCGGACCCCGGGACGGCAACTTTCTAAACATCCCACAGCAGTCTCAGGTAGGAGGGCTCTGCCCATCTGCCCATCTGCCCCTCTGCATCTAGGAGGCTGGGGAACTGGCCAGCAAAATCCAAAATGTGCTGTCTTGGAAGTCAGAGGGCCTGGGTTCCCCTTGTTGCTCAGCCACACTGGCCCTCTGGGCCCAGGTGCCTTATGTGTGTGTGTCTTTGTGGGGAGGGGGTTGAACTCCATGACCGCTAAGGCACCTTCTAGCTATCTATAATCCTGTACGCCTAGGCTCTTGAGCCTGTGACTGGGAAATGGAGAGAGGATGGGGCTTCTCTAGAGAAAGGTAGAGTAACCCAGTCTTTTCTGCCCTATCAGGAGCAGGGGGTCTGTGGCCAGGAAGAAGGCAGAACCAGAGCCCGGGCCCAGGGTTTTCCTCCTCCTGGCTGAGCTTGCCTCACTCCCCAGGCAGCCCCCAGGCTCACAGGCTAATCAGCTAATTGGCTAATTAGCCCTGGCAGCCCAGGCCCTGGGGGAAGGCAGCCAAGGCCACAGTGCTGGGGTTGGGCTGACTGGATGGGGAAGTCTGGGAAGGCCATGAAAATCTGAACTTCAAGGCCTTAGGGGAGGAATAGGGCATTGTACCCCTTGACTCTGTTCCACTAGTTGGCTCAGCTCTAGGCTGGATAGCTGGGGTTCAGGACCCTCCCCACTTTCAGAGCTTATCAGCTTTATAGCATGTCCTGTAGGCTGAGACAGAGCAAGCCTGTGTGGGCTCCAGCCTACCCATCTCAGGATAATACCCAGTCTCCCAGCTGAGTCCTATTAAGGAGAAAGGGAGCGCCCCCCCCCCCACCAAAAAAAGCACACAAACTCACACACTGAGTCTCTTCAGTCTTCCATGGACACTCAGATGGGATGGAGTTTGAGAAAGGCCCTTGGCACAATGAGGACCAACTTCAACCCCCTCCCATGCCCCCGTCCTTCACTTCAAGGATTCCCTCCCCCAACACACACAACACGCTGCTGCTATGCACATACCAATCTCCTCTTGACTTGGACACAGTCAAGTCTATTGGAGTTCCACACATACCCCATGGAAGACTTTTCTACCCTTCCTCCTGAGCCTTGGGAGAGACAGAACAGCAGAATCCAAAAGGAGGAAAAAAAGAGAGTGGGTGAAGGATAGAAGGCAGTCCTCTTTCTGCTAAAGCTCAGTGTCTTTGCCGCCAGGCCTGCATCCAGAGAAAGTTAGTTGAAATTTTGTGTGGTTTGGGTTCCCCCCCCCTTTCCCTCCCTCAAAAAAAAAAAAAGGCCAAAAAAAAAAGGCAAAAAGAAACAACTTTGTCAAACTTCAGAACTTCAGAGCTCCCTAGCGGCAAGGAGGGGAGGGGAGCTTCAAACCCCCCTCCCTGCCTCCCACCCCCTCTCCCCGGAGTCACGTCTGACCCGTCTGGTTTCCCAGAGCAACCAGACATGATGTAACACCCAGATGAACTTGAACTTGGGGGTGTTGAGAAGAAAAACAATGGCCCTGAGCAGGGGCTGGAGCCAGCCCCCTCAGCTCTGTGCCAGGGAGGCCGAGAGAGCCCTGCTGGCAGAGTACCGGGAGAGGGGGAGGAGAGAGAGCGAGAGAGAGAGAGAGAAAGAGAGAGAGAGGAGAGAGAGAGAGAGAGAGAGAGAGAGAGAGAGAGAGACAGAGACAGAGACAGAGACAGAGAGAGGGAGAGGAGGGCGGGCAGAGGAAGAGAGACCAGTTGGGTTTTCACATAGCTCTGGACCAGGCAGAAACAGAGGGTGGCTGAGTGGCTCCCCTCCTGCCTGCCCAGAGTCCTGGAGCCTGGGCTGCTCTGACAGCACTCCAGGAATGGCTGCATTGTACCCCACCCCACCCCAAATTCTCTCCTGCTAGTTATCTGGCTTCAGTGTTCTCAGCACCAAGTCAACGTTCTGGAAAGTTTGGGAAAGAGTTTCCCCACTAAATATTCACATAGGGCAGGGGGTGCTGGCAAGTAGGTGTCTATGTTTGGGGAGGGGGCAAAAGAGCAGGACAAACTGTAAGTCCCTTGGGTTTGGGGTCTGTGCTCCATTGGTTAAAGATGGGGGGGTGCTGTTACCACAGTAACCAGTGACTTTAGTTGATCCCCTAGAGCACCAGATGGAGACAGAACAAAAGAGTGAGGAAAGAAAAGAGAATTCCAACAATTTGCTCTCTTTCCCCAGGCAGTGCCTTGTCCCACGTTTTAATCAGTTGGGGGAGAGACAAGGAGGAGTGTGTAATAAGAGGCTTCCATTTAGGCCTTCAGATTCTAGTCTCTTGGGGGAGGGGTCAGACCCCCTACCTGAGCCACCTATTAAATGCCTACCACTCAATCCCTGGCTCTGAGACTGAATCCTCACTCCCTCTCTCCCTCATGGATTAAGCTATCTATCCATCCATCCATCCATCCTTTTATTCATCCCTCCATCCATTCATGCTTCCATCCATCCATCTGTCCAGCTGTGTACCCAGTGCAGGAAAGGCCATTAAATCACACACCTCTGGAGACCTTGGCCTATTGGCTCTTAGCAGAGACAGATTTACTTAACTGGTAGCTGCCTTCTTTGTCTCCATCTGGGACTAGTGACTTGGTCCCTGTGACCTGAATCTAGAAAGATACTTGTCTTTGGGATCTCAAAGGGGATCAGGACCCAGAACGGTGCTGAAACAGGACTTGAACACATATATCCTAGGGTGATAAGGAGCAGTGTCCTAAAGTGGAAAGAGCAATGGCTTTTTCTTCATGGTATCATAGGATCTGCATTCAAATTTTAGCTCTGCCACTTACTGCCTGGGACCCAGGACAAGTCACTTTTTTTCTCTGAGCTTTGGTCTTTATCAGTGAAATGGGAGGGGGTTTGGGGACCCTAGATGATTTCCAACCTGGAAGATCCTTTCTACTCTTAAGTTCTTTGATTCTAGCAATAAAAGGGGTCCTAGTCAGGTCCATCTTTCCCTCATCCTGCTTCTTGACATAAGGAACTCCTCCTCCGGGGGTTCAGCCCCCTCAGTGCTATTCCTTCTCCCTAGATGGTCATCCTAATCTATAGGCAATTTCAATCAATCAATCACTAAACATTTATTAAGTGCCTACTATGTGCCAGGCCCTGTGCTAAGCTGGAGATACAACAAGAGGCAAAAGATAGTCCCTGACCTCAAGGAGCTTGCAATCTAATGGGGCTGGCAGAATGACAATATACAAACTTAGTTTCTTTCAGCTTTTTCCACATGTGCTGGTATCAGCAAATAGATGACAATGCCCATCCGGTCTCCCCGGATTCCCAGTGAGGGCTTCTATAAACCCAGCGTGGTGGGAAGACTCCTGGGGACTTGGGTTCATTTCTTTACTGTGACTCTTAAGATATGTGTGACCATAGAATCATAGTTCTAGGGATGAAAGGGACCTCCAAGGCCATCTCTTTGAACTCCTTCATTATACATCTGAAGAAACTGGGGTCCAAGGAGGGGAGTCTTCGACAGAGGTAGTCTTCTTCAGAAGCAGAATTGGAACTCAGGTCCTTTGACTTCAAAGGACTTTCCACTCTTCCATTCTGTGTCCCTAAGCGAGTTACTTGATCCCCTCTATGTCTGCTACCTTATCTATAAAATGGGAAACTTACATTACCTCCCTCACAGTGTGGAAAGCACTTTATAAGCTACATAAGCATTAAAGCACTATAAAAATATGAATGACTAGTGATTAATCATTCTTACTCATCAGTTATTAATATGAATTATGAATTAAACATAGAACTTCCATCTTTCCCCTACCTAAAGAGTAGCCCTATGATTAGGATAAGCTGCCAAGCTGACCTCAGCCAGGGTACTTGTGGGGAGTATAGCAGCCCAGAAAGCATAGGTATTATTTCTCCCAGCCCCGCCACAGACAAATGAGCCATAAGACTAAGATACCCACAGGAAAGTGGGGAATCCCTCGCCACCCACTGCCTCCTCTCCCACAGAAGGGTGAGAGGACTGTAGCTCTGTGCAGTTAAGGGATTGGGCGGGGGGGGGAGATAAGGAGGTTCTGTCTATTGAGGACAAACCAATAATTCCATTTGCACTTGGGTGCCGAAGCCCGCAAGGCAAGATTTTATGGGAATGTAGTGCCCCCTGCTGGCTAACCGTGGGAATCACCAGTTCATGGATTCCCAGAGGTCCTGAAAGAGGAGGATCCTGGCGCAATTGGGGGGGAAGCAGCTTCACTTGTGCAAGCAGGAGGCTGCAGATGGTAACAGGCTCTGTGACATGCCCCTTCCCCTTGGGGTTGGCACTGCCAGGGAGTGTATCAGTGCCATGTGGTGCCTCACCCAGGCCCCCTCCCAACACACACCCCATGCCCCTAACCTTTCAGCTGGTGGGGCCTCTTCTGTGATGTACAGACGGGAATTTTAGCTTTCAATCCAAGGAGACAGAGTGAGAGAAAATCGAACAGAAGCTGCACCCCCCCCCCCAACCAACACACACATACCCTAGGGACAAAAGCCCCAGCCTGGCATCCTTTTTCTCTCCACCCCCACCCCCCCAGAACTCGCACAGAAACCCAAACAATTGGAAACGTGACCAAATCCCAGGCCTGTGCCAGCTCCAGCTATGGGGGTCCTACCCACTGGGCAGAGTGCCCACAGGAAGGCCAGCTGGGCTCCCTGGCACTGGGGGCAGGGGGCCATCTGGGAAGGGGGTGGGGGGTCCAGATAGACTGGTAATTTTGTGACTCTTTTCTAGGGTGCATCACTGCTCTAGCCCCCTGGGATGAGGGGAGGGGAACTGAGGCCCCTGTGAGGAGGGCAAACTAGCCAAGGCGATCAGGTCATGAAGCCATCTGGCCTAGAGCCCCAGCACATTTTCATTCTCTTGTCCTTTCTTATCCCTCTCCAGTCCTGGTTCCTCTGACGAGATCTACAAGAAAAAGGAAGAAGAGGAAAAAGGGGGAAGAAGAGATTTGAGACATGGAAAAATCCCCCAGCCCAGCTCAGCTCAGCCTAGCCCGACTAGTCCCACCCCACCAAAAAGCAAAAATTTAAAAGTCATCATCCACTCTACCCTCTCCTGCCAGGGGATCCCTTCTGGCACCCACAGAGCCCAGCCCAGCTGTCAGGACCCAGAAGAAGGGGCCTGGGGTGGAGCCACACACCAGCAGCCAGGAAGAAAGGAAAACTGGGGAAAACAGAAAATGAAAAAAACAAACACAAACAAAAAAAGGGTGACAAGGAGCAGTCCCCTGTCCACTCCCTTCACCTGTACATCCCTTCCCCCTCACACACACACACATACACACACACACACATACACACACACACACACACACACACACACACACACACACACACACACACCCACTGAGGCCTCCTGGCTACAGCCCAGGCAAAAGCCAAGGGGAATGGAGTGAAAGTTGAAAAGTTTTCCAATGCATAATCAACCTGGCTAGGAGGGTCCCAGGTTCTGCCCTTCCTACCTAAGGTTGTCTTTTTGGTAGATGACAAAGCACGCCTCCCCAGCACACCTCAGGCCTGGTGCTCCTTTGGGGCTAGAAGAACTGGCTTCAGTGAGGTGTTTTGATAGAAATCTCCAAGGGTCTTGAACCCTTTTTGGCCTTTCCCCCTTCCTAGCCTGGTCCCATTCCTCCAGCATGGGCAGTTGATCCTGATCTGACCTTGGTTGGGGTATGTGTGTAAGGGTGCTTTCTTTCCATTGTTCTAGCACCCAGGACCTGAAGGCCTGGGAAGGAAGAGCCCCAGAGAGCTAGGCCTGGCCAGGGATCCTGTAAGGCCTTTGATGCCTTACTGGAACCACTGAAGTTGTTTTATGTTTTTATTCTTATGCACCAGGGTAAAGGGGTCTAAGTTTTGATATGAACTTGTCCTGGAGGGGGGTGCCAGTCAGCTGGAGCCCATTGAAGAGAGGCAGAGCCTGACCCTGGAATTGACCTAGCCCAATATTGTACCCTCTTCCCCAGAGTCACTTTTACCCCACACAAGCCTTGAAGATAGCTTTTATGTCATCTTATCATTATGTACAGTCTATAGGAACAAGTTGAAATGCTCTCAACAGGACCAGCCAGCTGTCCCCCCTCATAAGCACCCCCCTGTTGCCTTGGAGGCTCCATTGTTCTGCACTGGCCTGCCTTCTCCCTCAGCCCCCTGGAGACAGGGCCCAAAAGAGATGGGAAGGAGTGAGGCCCAGACTAGAGTTTGGACTCTGGGTAGACAGGGCTTCTAAGTGTCTGAGCAAAGGGAGAACTAGCCCATCCCCACAAGTATCTCCCCTGCTCTTTTCACCCTCTAAACTTTTCCTCCAACTCAGCTCTTCCAAGACACCAGCAGTCCTTCCACATACCCTCTCCCACCAAAAATAACCCCCAGGAAAAATCACCAGAGAGGCTTAATAGCCCTGGCCTGTGGCCTTCTTCTGGGATGGCCAAAAAGGCCTGACATCAAGGGCATCAGCTGGATTGGTGAAGTTCGAAGCTGGATTGGAGGAGAGGAGGAGCCAGCCTCACCAGCCCCCAGGTCCACAGCTGGCTGCCCGCCTTTTGAGAGCTTTTCGGCTGGGATGCTAAGTCACATCTACCCTAGGTAGGCTTTGTGCTCACAGACTTGCTCTCAATTTACGTTCCTTTGGAGGTAATGGTTGGGTGGTGGTGTACTTTGTTTAGTATTCCAGAGCTTACTCTCTCTCCCTTACTTTTTCTCTTCCACCCCCTCTTTCCTTCCCTGCTTTCCTCTAGCCAGTTTTTAGCTGTATTTTTTTTCCTGTTTTAGTTGGGAAATTGTTATCAAATTGGGAACAAAAAGAAATCAACATGTCCTAGAAAGCTGCCCCTCTCTGTCCCCCCCTTCCCCAGGGATGGGCTCAGACTGAGGAGAGAGGCCCAAAAGCCAACCAGTTGATTTTTCTCCTCTCTTGACTGGGCATGATCTTGGGTTGGGCAAGGGCAAAGGGCCAGGGGTCAGGGGACCCAAAGCCCACACAACATCCATAGGTAGACAGGCTCCAGGTCAGGTTCTCCAGGACTCCCTTCTCACTCTGTGTGACTTCTCTATCTGTGCCTTACTCCCTCCTAGCTTTCTCTTTCTCCTCTCTTCTCTCCTCTCTTCTCTTCCTCTTTTCTTCTCTTGTCTCTCTCACACACATTCTATGGAAACACAAAGCACAGGTTGGGAGCCTCTGTCCAACATGTACCGGGTTGGGGTCAGCCATGGGCTCTATTGGTGGTGGTTTTGCATTGGTTAATGGCTGTGGATGGTAATGATCAGGAGAGGTTAGGACAACCCTAAGAGGAGTGGAGGAGGAAGGGGATAAGGAAAGCTAGTTAGGAACCTCAGACCTACCCATAAGGAAAGCTGAGGATGGCCCTCACCTCCTAAACTCAGCCACAAGAGGGTTTTAAATTTTGAAGGGGAGTGTATGTCTGTCTCTATCTGCAGCCTTGGAAAAGGACCAGGAAAGAGGGAGGAGAGAGGAGGGGTGGAATTGGGGGTTGTGGCCTACCTGTAAATGCTGCCTCCTCTTCCAACTCAGGGTGGTGTTAGGAGCTGGCTTGGGGTGGCTGGGGCCGGGCTGGGGCCAGGAGTGATGCCTGGTCAAAGTGCAATGATTTTCCAGTTCGGTAGGCAAAACAGGGTCAGACGTGCAGCAAGGAGAGGAGAGGGAAGAGCCTAAAGCTGGCCTGTCCAGCCTCCTCCCTGTCTCCACTCCTACCCACCCCTTTTCCTGGGGACTCCCCCCCAGACAATCGTTGCCACGCACAAACCTCCGTGCCTGGGTCTTGTATGTGTCCCTAACCTCACGGAGCCAGGCCCTGGCTTGGGATCTTGGGGAGCCTCAGCTGCTCCCTCCTCGCACTAGGTATAAAGCTGCAGGCCAGCTGCGTGTGCCTCACCTCCTTGCCCAGCCTAGGTGGGGGGCAGTCTGAGGTGAAGGGAGGGTACAGGGAACCCCAAAATTAAGACAGTCTCGACTTAGAGTCGTCTTGGTTGGGGGGCCGGGGGAGGGGGGATGGTAGAGCAAGATAGAAGCGGGCCGCGGCAATGGGGGGGGTGGGGGGGGTGGGGATTTGCATGGAATCCGTTTGTTTCCCTGATTACCATCATTTCGGTTTGAGGGCAGGAGGCGGCGGTGGCGACAGGAAGCGGGGACTGTTAGAAAAAAAAAAAAGAAAAACACAAAAACCTTTTTTAAAAAAAACACAAAAATATATATACGGGGGAATGAACTTTTTTTTTCATTGAACCAAGTGCAATGCATTGGAGAGTTTTCCTATCTTTGTATGTTAGAGATTGTTAAGAAGAAGAAAAAAGTCTATTTTTGTTGCAATGTCCTCGCGGCTCTGGGGACACTAAAGAAACGGGCCGCCCGCCATGCGCGGGCACCGACGCCCAAGTGGGTTTTCCGTTTGTTTGTTTTTTTTTTCGTTGTTTTTTTTTTTGTTCGTTCGTTCGTTTTCGGTTGTTTCTTTTTTTCTTTCTTGAAGCCGTTTGCCTGCGTGGACGAGGCTGATCCGGGGCTTGCCCTGCGTCGCCGTCTGTTCTCGGGGTCGGTGGGAGGGCTGAAGGAAGGATTTCCACATTTAAACCACATTTAAACATCACAGAATCAGAGAGGAAAAGGACGAGAGGAAAATTTTTAAAAAGAAAAAAGTTAAAAATAAAAAAATAAAAAAAATCCTGGTGCTTTGTACATTATAAAGTACATTAAAAAAACCCACCCAACTCTATTATACGTCAGTTTATGAACCAGTTAAGTATCATACCGCACGTTAGGAACCACGCATAGCCCTTTGTTATGTTAACGCACGGGACAGCGGTTTGCGCTCTGCGGCTGGGCGCGGCTGCCCCCGGGCTGGCGCGGATCTCCTGGGGGCCCCTGGCGAGGGGCCACCCCCTTCCCCCTATCCGGACACAGAGGCCCCTCCCCCTGTCCCCGCCCCCTGCACAGGTCAGTGTCCAGTCACCGACGCCACCCCTTCGAGCGCCTTTCTTTGAGCCAGACGCCAACTTGCCCCACACCAGCATTGTCCAGGGAGCGCTCTGCAAGTTGGTTAGTTTCCTCTCCCCTTCCCTTCCCCGGCGCCCCCCTCTGAACCCCGCCCCACTCAGCACCCCTGGCAGACCGGCCGCACAGAGCGCCCGCCGGAGGCTGTGGAAAGGGTTTGACGCTTCAGGGAAGGACCAAACCTGCAAACTTAAATAACACCGGCCCCCCCATCGTTCCCCCCCCCCGCCCAATCCTACCACACCCACCTATACATACCACACACACACACACACACACACGCACGCACGCACCACAACCCGATGGACTTGCCTTATACCCCCCTCACCCCGCGCTGGCCGGCCAACCTAGTGCCTTCTCCTCACTCCCACCCCCCCTCCCCCGTGCTGGTGGAGCGGACGCCGAGCTCTGGCTCCCAAAGGGGCTGAGTGGACCAGATGATCAGATGAATCCTTATTCCCATTCCTAATCCAGACCCTCCGCCCGACCCGAACTACACTGAACAAAATTACACACTAAAAAAGGAGCAATAAAGTCAAGAGGACTTTGTCCCCCTCCCCTCCCAATGGAGAATCCAAGGGCCCCCAGCCCACCCCAGCCCCGGGGTACTCCTCGGGACACCACTCCCCTCGCCAGCCTGGGCCAGCCGCACTATAGCCCTTTACCCCCTTTCCTTTCACGCCCCCTTCCCCGGAGATCCATGCGCCCGGACAGCACCAGCATCGCGGACAGCAAAGCCGCCCGTCCCGTCAAACAAGTTTCTTCTTAGGCTAAGAAACGCAGTATATATGAGTATCTCTATATAGTACTAATGGATTTGGTGTGCTTCCCCTTAGCATCCCCCTGTCCCTTTGCTCCTCCTTCAGCCTGGTCCCCCTCCCTTCCCTTCCCCGTCTCCGCACTGAGATACATAAGAAACAAGGGTAGTTTACTGTCTGTTTTGTTTTCTGGGTTTTCAGTGTCCTAGCGGAATGCAGGTAGGCAGCCAGCCCTTATGTTCCCCCTCCCCTTCCCTGACCCTTCTCCCGCCCTGGCCCCTGTCACTGCGCTTCTGTTACACCATCTTTGCCTGACTCTCTCCAGCTTCTCCATTGAATGGCTAATGTGTATGTGAAATAAAGAAATAAAGAAAAACAAAGGCGAAGAGAATTGAACCCTCGCGAGAGCGGACGCAGGGTGGGGGCGGTGAGGGCAGGGTGGGTTAAATCCTTGGGAAATCTGGGGTCTCCTGGAGCTTTTTTGACCGGAGTTCTGGAGTTCTGACTACCTTGCGACCTTTGGGCACTTCACTCTGGGACTCTTCTGGCTCCTGGGTACTTCAACCTCACTGTCCAAGGGGAGCAAAAAGCCCTACTTCATGCTTAAAGAGTTCTAAAAATCAATCTCAAGGTGAAGATAACGCCCATTTCCTCCAAAATTACTGGGGTGAAGTCCCTGAGGCTCTAAAGTGATTTCACAAACAACCGAGAAAGGGAATTGGGGAACTCAGAAAAGGGACTGGCCTACTGTGTCGGGAAACTCCCGAGTCTGAGAAAGAAACTGCATGGAGAGGGTCATATCCGTGCTAGTTTGAGGTTCCTCCCCCACCCCGACTTGGAGACCAAGAGAGAAGCCACTTACGACCTCGCCCACTCTATAGACCACAGTCTCTGTGATTGGATTCTCTTTGTTATCGGATGGTATAGGTTCTGGACCTGAGCTTTCCTGAAGTGGGAACTTCAGTGCAGGTCGGCACATTCTTTGTGACTTAGAGAGTTGCCCAAAGAACCTAAGGGTTAAGTAACTTGATCACTCTGGTTAGTATATCCCTGAGGCAGACCTTAAGGTCTTTCCGGCTCCAGGGCCAGCCCTCTATCCACTATGCTGCCTAGCTGGTCGGTAAAATAGGAACGTTAAGCTAGTTGTGTAAGATCCCTCTCCAGCTCTTAACACTGTTAAAATTTTTTTTTTATTCCTTCTTCTCCCCCCCCCCCTTTCCCCAAGGCATCGGTCCGGCGGGAATAACGAGGCACTTTTTCGATGTCCACTCTGTTCTTCGTGTTGGACCCCAACCCTGA
Source organism: Phascolarctos cinereus (assembly GCF_003287225.1). Taxonomy (NCBI): domain Eukaryota; kingdom Metazoa; phylum Chordata; class Mammalia; order Diprotodontia; family Phascolarctidae; genus Phascolarctos; species Phascolarctos cinereus. The sequence continues at coordinate 659,746,585 of NW_027555847.1, forward strand.
AAGAAACGTGCCCCCCGGGAGGAGGACATTTAGGCTCCTGGGCTGGGCCGACTGCAAAACGGATTAAAGCCGGCAGTAGTGGGGAGGGTTTAGAGTGCCAAGGGGACGAGAGGTAAAGTCAGAGCCCGACCACTGGAGACACTGGATGCCCTCTCGCCCATCTTCCCCAACCGTGTGCCTGGGGGGGAGGGCAACCTCGACGGGTGTCCCGCTCCCTCCAGGAACCAGGGCACTCCTTTCTCCCCACTGACGACCCCTGCATATCCCTCGTCCCTCTTCCCACGCAGATCCAGTTGATCTCGGGGATTGACCGGGAGGAGGGGGGCAGTGCTGCTAATATTCAGGGCAGTCCGTGAAGGGTCTCCGGAAGACCCTTCTCTCCTGTAGGGCGGTGCCCTTCTTGGGGCCCGCGCAGATGCCCCTTGTAGTATCCCTCCCATCCCTACCCGCGGGGGTCACCGAGCCTCGCATCCCATGGCCGTCCTGTCCCGCAGAGAGCACTCGCTCTTGATGTATTGTTCAGCTCCATCTGGGTGGGGGGAAGCGGGCGTGGGCTGGAGCGCTGGAGGGGAGCGCACGGCCTCTACCCTGCGCCCCAGCCCCCGGCGTGTGACCTCGCCCACGTTCGCGCCCGCACCGCTGCGCTCCCGCTTACGCGGAGCCACCCCAGCTGGGATCGGAGCCGGGGCCGGGGCCGGGGCCGGAGCCAGGGCAGCTGCCTGGTCCCGCAGCAGACGGCCCAAGAAGCCTATGTACTTGAGGGCGAGACGAAGGACCTCGTTTTTGCTCAGCTTCCGGTCGGGCGGGTGCGTGGGCAGCAGTTTGCGCAGCTCCGCGAAGGCCCCGTTCACGTTCTGTTGCCGCCAGCGCTCCCGGCTATTGGTGAACACGCGGCGAGCCACCTTCAGGGGCTGGTGACCTGTGAAGAAAAACGGCCCGAGAGGAGAGTCGGGAGGCCAGTGGCTTGCCCCCTGCAGGCTGCAGCGGGCCGAGGACTCAGGCTGCCCAGGCCCAGCCTCCTTGAACCCCAGGCCTCCAGCTCCCTCTCATCCTCGGATGGGCCACAGTTATCCCTGATTCCCAACTTCCAACCCACCCATGTTATTCTTCCTTGCAGGGTATGTGCCAACCCTTCCTGGTGTCCTGGAATTATGTATTAGGGCTTCCTCTTCCCCACAGGCAGGGTCCCTGGGCATATCTAATTCAGAAGTTCTTAACCTTTGTGTCGTGGACCCTTTGTGCAGTCTTCTGAAGCCTAGAGATCCCTTCTCAGAAGGAGGTATTTGAATAATTGAATTTCAGTTAGAGATTAGTGAAAATAAAGATGTATTCCCCCTCCTCTATCATGTACCTTCTAAAATCTACCCCCAGGTTAAGAATCCCTGATGTAGACAATCCTTTCAGGTCATAGAATCACAGCATATCAGGGCTAGAAAGGATAGGTATTCACTTGTAGAGGGATGTTCTTAGTGTGGTGGTCAAGCTCTGTAATTATTGGCTCTATGGTACAGATTCTTGTGTCTCTCAGCAGTGTTATGGGTAACTGGTCTGTACATGAGGTGTCTGTGACTGTATGACTAATTCTGTGTGTGAGTCTGTTCATCCATGCAGTCTCTGAGTGACTGTGGCTGGGCTTGGCTGTCCCTGTGCAGCTGCCACCTGTCCAGGACTGTCCATCTACCTACCCCCTTATCCAGTCAGGTGCCAAGGTAAGATTCACCATTATTTCCACAGCATCCCTGGTATCTGTCCTTTTTTCTCTCCTCATCACTATTAACTTGGTTCAGGCCCATATCAGCTGTCAGACCTGGGCTGTTTCAATAGCCTCCAAATTGGTTACCTTTCTCTTCCCATCTCCAGCCCATCCCTCTGCAGCAGCCAAATGAATATTCCTAGAACAAAAGGTCATTCAATCCCTGCTCAAAATGTTTATTACCTCTAAGAAAACTACTATTCCCTGATCTGACTCGGGCCTGCCTTTTTTATAGACCTATTTCATATAAATGTACATTATGAAGTTGTTCATTTTCCTTCAAATCACCTTTTTTACCTCCTCATCTGTATACATGTTGCATTCTCCCAGTGCAACAGAAACTTCATGAGGACAGGGACTGTTTTCTTTTTGTCTTTGTCTTCCTGGGACCTGGCATACATGTCTTGCATATAGTAGTTGCCTAAAAAAAGTTGAGTTCTCTGTATATGGCTATCACTGTCTGACTGTTTATGTGTGACTGTGTGGTTGAATCTATGTGGTTGTGATTCTTTTTGTGTGAAGCTGTGGCTGTCACTGTCACTGTCTCTGTGACTGTTACTATGTATTCCTGTATCTGGGGTGATTCCTTGTGTATGACTGTCACTGCTGTGTGACTCTCTATGTGACAATACTGGCAGATTTCTCTGTGTACCTCTGGGTGACAGTGCTGAGACTGAGAACTGGGGACCTCCTGGTTCCATTTAAGGGGGAGCCATGCACACCCCTATGGTGGTTTTGCTCAGGAGCTCTAAGGTACACACACAGACACACAGACAGACAGACACACATACACACTTACCTTCATTCAAGTCAGGTTCACAGTGGCTGGGCCGCCGTTTTAGTCGGCTGCTGGGGAAGATGCTGAAGGAGCCAGTGGTGCCGATGTAGACACTGAGAGGGACATGGGGTCACTGAGTGCCCAGACCCTCTCACCCTCCCCTCCCCAGGCCTAGGGGCCCAGGACACCAGGGCAACAGGTTCAGGGTAGGTGAGATGTGCCCCCTTCCCCCCAGTTCCTTTTCCCCTAGAACTAGGGCCCCCTTCCACAACCCTTAGGACGTAGAGCTAGCCCAAGACTGACCTGCTTAGAAAGGGGTGTGGGTGGTAGTGTGTCGGGAGCAGGCCACCCAAGGCCAGTGGGGGTGGGCCAGCTGTCAGGGCAGAAAGCGGGACTAGGGAGGGCAGTGGGGTAGGAGTGGATAGTTCGGTGGTGGCCATGGCTGGTGGTTTGCTGTGGCCCAGGCTGATGACGGGCACATGGGGAGGCAGCTTGGGGGGCGTTGGGGATAAGGCAGGGTGGCTATCATCCCCATCCTGGAGGGTGTCTGGCTCAGGCTCAGACACAGGGGAGTTGCTGCTGGCTGCTGGGGAAGGGGCTGAGCAGGGTAGTGTAGGCACAGCCTCTAGCTTCTCCATCATGGTGTGGCCCAGCTTCACAGAGTCCCCCGGAGGGCACATGGACCCAGAGGATGAGGGCCCCTCAATGGGACTGGTGCTCACCTGCAAGGGGGAAGCAATCAAGAAGGGAATGATGTCTGATGACCTCCATCTTCACCACCTCCCAATCCCTGAGACACTATAGTCAGATCCCAAGCCAACTCTGGAGGTGGGGACCTCTAGAAAAGGGAAAGTGGAAAAGACAGGAGATTCTAAGCCAAAGGACTGGAATTTGAATGCTAACTGGATTACTTACTAGCTGGGCTACTTGGGCAAGTCCCTTCTCTCTGGGCCTCAGTTTCTCCAGCTACAAAGTGAGTTAGACCAGATGATTTTTAAATTCCCCTTCAGTCTGAGATCCTTTCCACTACTTGTATTTGGGGGCCATTGGTCTGGAGTCAGAGGACTTGGATTCTAATCCTGGCTCTGCTATTTACTGCTAGGGCAACCTTAGTGAACCACTTGCATTTCCTTCACCTCAATTTCCTCATTTATAAAATGAGGAGGGCATTTGGACTAGATCTTCTCTCAGGCTCTTCCAGATCAAATTCCTCGGATCCTAGTTATGGTCTAATAAACTTGTAGCTGAGGAGAAACTGGGAAGCCACAGCTGTCAGGTGAGTGAGTGAAAAGTGGAAGGGGTTACCTTGGGCTGAGTAGCCTGAAGGAAAGGATTATAATAATAATATTTATATAGACTTCAAACCTTGACACACATGGTCTTATTGGAGCTTTAAAAGGAGCCTATGAGGTTGGCCTTAGAAATATTATCTCCACTCTACAGATGAGGAAACTGAGGTTCAAAGAGGCTTAGTTCAGACTTGGGTCTGAAGCCAGATTCAAACGATGGAGTTAGTATCTCCTGACTGCACAAAAGAGGGCTCTTTACACTGAGTGGGGGATTGCTTGGGATCTGGGAAGGGCATGGTCCTGTTCTTGGGAGCCTAACCCCAGGGACTCAGACTAGAAACCAGGCACAGCCTCCCTCCTGGGGAAGTAAGAAGGAAGGAATCCTCAGGATCAGCTAGGGTTCTTTCCATTACACCACACTGCCTTTAAGGGCTACTAAATGTGGGAGGAATGGAGAGATCAGGGGGTCACAGGAAGTTGGGGGTCTGCCCCTGAGGTTCATCCTTCCTGTGTGATCTCAGTCAGGCCTGTTCCACAAATCCCTATGCACATCAGTTTTCCCATTAACCAAAGATTTCCAGCTACATGCAGTGTACCCTCTGAGTACTGGGGCTCCCCTGGTTCCCTGCTCCCCAACCAGGGACTCAGAATAGCACACCTGAACCCCAGCAAGAAGCCCTCTCAGGCAAATCTGTCTGGCTTGTGGTTTCCAGCTTTTGATCTTGGGGGTTGATTCTGAGATTTTGGGGGTTGATAATTGGATTTAGCAGTTTCCTTCAGCTGGGTTTCATCTGATCAGACTCTTCTCTGGGTGGGGAAAGGGGCCTTCCCTGGGGGCAGGGCACATAGGTCTCAAGCCCAGGTCCTAGAGGAAGAATCAAGAGCCCAGGGGGAAGGTTAGGATAGAATGCAAAGGAGGTTGGGTTAGCATTTTCTTTGTCCAGGGGTGTGTATGCCAGCATCTGAGGCCTAGGACATTTGAGCCAGGGTCTGAGGGTCCCAGGACATGTGTATCATATCAGGGTCTAAGAGGCCTAGGGTATTAAGTGCCAGGGCCTGAGAGTCCCTTGGCACATGTGTGCCAAAGTCTGAGGGCTCCAGGCCCTGTAGGTCAGGGTCTAAGATCCCAGAATCATCTGCCACCCACTGTGTGCCCCCCCCATCCCTTCCCACTCTTACCCTCAAGCCCCACTGCCTCCAGGATCCTCCAGGGCTGCCCCCTCCAGCCGCTGGGTCTAGCCAGGCTCCCTCCACCCTTGACTCAGTGTGCTGCCCAGAGGAAACGCTGCCTCCTGTGGCCCCGCCCCCATCCCCCCCCAGCCCGCCCTCTTCACCACCCCCTCCTCTGGCGGGTTTCCTCCCCGGAGGCGGAGGATGCTCTGGAGGGGCAGATAAGACCTGGGGACTGCCTGGCCAGGGCTGATAAGGATTCTGGGCTGGTGCCGACCCTGGAGGAAATGGGCAGGGATCTTCAAGCACCAGGTCGCCAAGACCTTGCCCATTTGACTGCTGTCTAGACCTCAGGTGGGAGCTAAAGAACAGCCATCATTATTTCCTGTCTCCTTTGGGGGACCCAGTGTCCTTGGCCCCCCAGAAGATATCAGAGTCCCCCATGATATCTGATTAATGGAGGCATATTACCTGTCCGTGAAACATGTGCACTGTGAAATACTTCCATTTGGAGGTCAGAAGAACCAGGTTCAAGCAGCAACTGGGTCAATAACTGTATGGGGTGTATGACTGTGGCCAAGTGATTTTCTTCTCTGGAATTCTTTCCCCTAAATGAGTCCTTCTGCTCTTCTGTGGAGTTTCTCTCTGTTTCCCCCCTAATTAAAGTCGGGGAAAGGGGAAGGATTACAGATTTGAGAGCTGGAAGAAACCTTAAAGACAAACAAAACTTCTGTCCTCATTTTACAGATGGAGAAACTGGGTGCCAGAGATCTTGTCCAAGGTCAACGAGTAATTGGTAGATCCAGGATTCAAATCAAGGTCATCTGGCCCCGAATCCACTGCTCTTTCCACCACACCAGGCTCCCTTTTGGGGTGGAGGTAGTGGGGGTGGTATAAAATTCTGAGCTGAGGCACCATGAGGCCCTTCCAATTTGGGGAAGTGTCTAAAGAACCTTTACCCCTCCCCGTTCTCTACTTCCCCTCCCCCAATAGCTCTTACTGTCAACTTGAGCCCTTTAGGGCAGGGGGGGAGAGAGGGTTCTGGGATATCTAGTTGTTAGTCTAGCTTATTCCCTAACCCCACTCAAATCCCCTTCAACACTCTCCCCACTACTATGGAGTGACATGGATTTCAGGGCTGTGGATCCAGATGGATGAGGAAGGGCACACTCCTCACTGAGTTGCTGATTCTGTGACTGGGTGTTCAGACACCCTCTTCATAAGCCTCTGTTCCTCTTTCTTTAAATACCCTCCCTTTCCCCCAATAAATCTCTCCTCCCTAGTATCCCAAGTTCCTCAGGCCTTTGGGCCCTGAACACTGGGGTGTTCCTGGGAAACTTTATTACTGGGACTTTATTCTCCTCTCCCCCTGCCCAATTCCATCCTCCACCCTGTCTGTTGTGACTGGATTGTGGGGGGATCCGCAGGGGGCCAAAGTGACCTCAAAAGCTGTCCCAGGAGACTCTGGAAGCCCCTGGGCAAGGATCTGGTGTTCCTGGCAATATTACATTCCTCAACAACTGCCCCCTCCCACACCCGTGATAATGGGGAGAAATTACATGGGGTCACTGAGGTTACACCATTTGGGAACTAGGTCTTTTCTAGCTTTCCACTTCCCTCCCTCCCCACAAGGACACTTGGATGGGAACTCATGGGAACTCATGTCTATTCCCCCCCCCCCAGCTTGGAGTTAGAAAACATCCACTTAGTAGTATTTTATTTTTTCCAATTACATGTAAAGATAGTTTTCAACATTCATTTTTATAACATTTTAAGTTCCAATTTTTTTTCTCCCTTCCTCCCCTCCCCCCTCCCCTCTCCCCATGATGGCAAGCAATTTCATATAGGCTATAGATCAGAAAACATCAGTAGATAGGTGGACAGACAAACTGATACATAAAAGACAGTTGGAGAAGGCTTATAGAGACAGCATGGGATAAGTGCTTCCTTCTCTTCCCCCATACAGAGTTGGGGTGGATGGGGAAGGAGCCCCAATGAGGAGTTTTTCCAGGGTATCTTTGTCTACCACCTCTGACCTCCAATCCCCCCCTCTTCTAGCTTCAAGAGCTAAAAGGGAACTTCTATTCCAAATTCAAAATTCATTTGTTAGCTAGGGAAACTAAGTCTAAAAGAGACTTACCTAAGCTCACACAAGATGAGGATGTTTGAGCCCAGGTCTTCAGACTCCAAATTTGGTAATCTTCTCACACAACCGGGTTTACTCTAGTCCAGCCTCATCTCATCTCAAGGAAGAAGGAACCTCAGAAACACACTTTGAAAAAATGTTGGACAATATGAATGGAGGTGCTTTTCTCTGGATTGAAGGCAGGATCCAGGGATAGGATGGAAGTAGGGGAGTTGGAACTGGGCAGTCCCCAGAACAGACATCCCATTTTTGACTCCCTCACCTCAAATTACTTGGGGAAAGTTTCTTTGTCAAGTTGTTCTGTGATTTGGGGAAAACTCTTTGAATTTCAGGCCCCACTTCCTGGCACAGATTATCATGGGGGGTAATGGGCTGGAATCTTGTTGGGGTGTAGGGGAGAAGGGGTGATGATGCCCAGTCACTGACACTATTATTTGCATAGACCAATGTCCCAAATATTCATACATACTGATACAGATACACACATATACATACAAACCTACTCAAACACAGTCACATGTGAAGATACATTTACACACACACACACACACACACACACACACACAGAGTGTACATGCCTTTATAGACAATTCAGAGGCAACTTGGAATTGTGAATCAAGGACCAGTCTTGCAGTTGGGAAAGGTGCTGTGTCTGACCCAGTTATGTGACCATGACTTGCCTACAAAACTTTGCAGTGCCCACAGGTAACTCTCTCCCTAATGATTTCTATATTGGGAGTTCTCTACGAAGATGAAATCACAGGTCTGGAGCAAAATATATATGCGTGTGTGTGTGTATATATATATACACATACATATATACATATGTATACACACACACACACACATATATATATATATATATATATATATATATATGGATATATGGATATAAATCCCACACACATATACCTACACACAGGCAATTGAGTGGCAGTGTGGTTTGGTTGATAGCAGGCCTGGAAGCCAGGAAGACATGGGTTTAAATCTTGCTTCTGTCACATCTTAGCTATGTGACCCTGAGCAAGTCACTTTTTGAGATTATAAATTGCAAAGGCAGGCAGGTACCTGTACTGGTAGGGTGAGTGTCCTCACCAAGGAGTTCCCTGTGCCAAAGAAATCACTGGAGATCTTAGGGATTACACAGTCCCCTCCTTTTACAGATGGGGAAACCAAGGCCCAGAAAGATAGTGGCAGGCATGAGATAACTCTTTCTTGCCAGAACCCTGACTTGTACTCACTGACTACTGAAAGAAAAACAAGAGCCCAAGCCGGTACACTTCGGGAGGCAGTGGCTTATGGCTCGCCATCAGGCCCACGAGGTCCCACAATGGGGTACAGAGTCACAGAAACATTCAGAGCCAGGGGTTCAGAACTGGAAGGGACCTTGGGAGAGGTCATGTGGCCCAACGGTTCTCACATTACAGACGGGGAAACTGAGGGCCAAAGCAGGGGAGGGAGTCTGCACGCACGTGCAGAGTCTCTGTGCCCCCTCACCCCCAGTCCCCGGGGCGCAGGGCTGGGACTTTTCTCCCTCCTGGGGCCGAGCACCACCTCCCTCTATTCCTCCCCCCACCCCCCATCTCTCCTCCCCGCGGGGGCGGAAGCCGGACAGGAAACACGCGTAGGCTGCATCCGCGGCCCCGCCAGGTGTTTCCTGCTCGCCGGCTCCCGGACTCGGCCCAGAGCGCGACCCCTCCCCCGCCCCGCCCCTGCCAAGCCGCTCGGGGGCCCCCGGCCTGGAGCGAGAGGCTCAGCCCGCAGCGGGGCACCCCGCCCCCTCCCACGGGGAGGGTGGGGGTGGGGATGATGGGGGGGGCGGAGGAAGTGTGAAAGCCGGGTGGCTGGGTTGGAAGAGAAAGTGACCCGAGGTCCACAGAACACGTGGTTGGAGCTGTCCAGTCCCTTCCCAAACCCCGGCCCCCCAGAGGTGTGGGATGGATAAGAGACGTGTGGGTGAGTGCGTGTGTTTGTGTGCTGGAGGGGGTGTCGCCAAAGGAACTAGAGGTGGACCAGTAAGTGCACCCTCCTTGGTCTACAGGCAGGGAGGGTGTTCGACAAAGTGGTCGTCCAGACAGTCAAAGGCAGGGGCAGGATTCGAATCCAGATCCTCTGACTCCAAGGCACCCCGTACATCAACACTGCCTCCTCATGGCACCGCCCGAATCTCCGAGCGCCCCCAGGACGAGCAGAAGCGGAGGTGAAGCCCCCCCCCGGGGGGGACTGGGCGAGCAGCTGACACCTCGGGAGAGGGCTTCGCGTCCCGGGCCCCGCTCCGCCGCCAAGTTCAAAAGCGCCTGCGGCTCAGTCTCCCCACTGCCCCCGTGTGGCCAGCCGTGGGAATCGGCCCAGACACGTGCACTCCGTGGCAGGGATTCCAAATGCTCGCTCTCCCCCATCCCCAACTCACACAATAGACTCTCCCTCCACAGATTTTCAAACAGCGCCCCCTACAGCCTCCCTCCAGCCTCCTCCCGTCCCCAGCGCATTATCCATTTGTCTGAAAGGCATCACCAATAGGACGTCCCAGCTAGCATCTCCCCAGACCCATCCTGTCACCTCAAGTCTCCCATACCTCACCTAACCTCACACCTTATTAAGAAAAGTCATTAAAAACCCCATTCTCACCACCTCTGATTAGGTGGCCCCTCTCTTGGCCAAGCAAGATGCCTCTCATTTGTCCTGTGAGACCCCAGGATTATACATCTAGAGATGGGAAGGGGCCTCAAAGAACATGCTAGCCCATCCTACCCACCTCTGTCCCCCTCATTTTACAGATGATGAACTGAAGCTCGAGGAGGTTAAGTGAACTGGTCCACGGAGACTCTAGAGGCCAAATCTGAACTGGGGTCCTAGATATCCTCTTCTGGTTTTTACTGGAACCCTTCCAATAACAAGGAACTTAGTACTTTATGTGGAGTCAGGGCTCTTCCCACAGCACCAGGCGCCCTCACAATCATCTCTCTGATCTTCACTCTCCCCATCTCTTAGCTCATTCATGGCTGCCAACAGACATGGCCAGCTTCCTTCAAGGCTCAGGCTCTTGCTGCCCCTTGAAATGACTCTGGATTTACTTATGAGAGAACTTGTCTCCCCCTAGTAAAATGGCAGCTCCCTGGGGGAGGGGGACTGTTTCATTTTGTCTCTGTATCAGAATAGCTAATGCTAGACTCTGGCAAAGAACCCTATGTTCTAAGACAAAAAGGCCCCAAGATAAACCTACTCCTCGGTCTCCAGAATCCCCCTTCACTGACAGAGGGTACCTTCTCAGACTCTCAAAGAGCCCACCCTCCCCATCCCAGAATCAGAGCTTCATCACCCAATGATTTTCAGAGAGATCCTCCTCCCACATTTTCAGATCCATGCACCTCTCCCCCCCCATCCCACCCCTGTTAAACCCTTCAAAGGTCCAGCAAGATCAACTGATGCCTCACTCTCTTGTGATCGGGAAGAGAATTTAACTTTATTATCTGAATCCAAAGTGGGTAGGGTAGGGGCAGAGGCCCTTAAGGCAAGGAACCTGGGCTGGGCTCAGGTTGGATCGAGGGTTCCTCAGGGCTGTGAGAGTAACAGCATTCATTTCCCAAGAGGCAAGTTCCCTGGAGGGAGACAGGAACGGGGTTAGCTCAGGGACAGTCCCCCTAACACTGAAGGGTAGAAAAAAGAAGAGATTAGAAGGGAGATGAGAGGAAGAGGGGTGAGAGCAGGGAAAGCACGAGGCAGGAGGGAGGCCTCACCTGTTTGAACTTCTTGCAAGGGAAGGCCTTGAGCTTGTCAGTTCCCTGGTCCTTACTGGGTTCCTTCCGTTTGTTTTGTAGCTGTTGCTGCTTCTCTGCCAGCTCTAAGGGGGCTTTCCCCCTGGGAGCAGTAACTGACCTAAGCCCCTTCCTCAGTGAAGCCCTTTCAGCTCCTCACCCCATCCTCACCCCTTTTACTGTGCTCTCCCCTCTCCAGCCCCAAACATCCTCTTACCCTGACCGGGCTCGGGCCTTTGGCCCCCAGTTGGCTTCGGGATTAGCTTGGAATCGCTGGAGTCCCTGCTGTCGGGAACTGGGATTAGCATCATCCCGGATGGAGAAATTTGCCTGGAGCCTTTAGGACAGTGCGGAGAGTGGGGACAGGGTTGGGGGGGTGGTGTGTACACACGGGTCTGCCGGAATGACTGTGTGTCTGGGGCCATGGCATCTCATGGAGGACCCGAGATCCTTGGGGGCTTGTTCAGTTTTGTCTTGCTATCCCATGTCCACCACGATGTTTGCTGAATTGAAGGTATGTCTCATGCCATGTGCTCTTATCTGCACCCCCCCCCCATACCTGGGCTCGACTTTGAGGATATGGAAGGCTGGGCTGGTCTCTGAGAGGCGCTCTCGTTTCACTGGGTTCTCTTTCTCCTGGAGGTTGGGGGAGGGAAGGAGATCAGGGCCAAGTGGTCCCTCGGGTGTCCCTAGCCTCAAACTCTCATTCCCGCTGCTCACCCAGCAGCGCATGATGTCCCAGAGCACTGAGGGTGGGACGTCTGTCTTCACAGCATTCTTACAGGCATGAGAGAGGCTCACTCGGTAGCCAGCATGTAGGAGTGCAGACCTGGGAGCCAGAGACATATGGCTACAGAAAGCTCCTGATCCCGCCTTCCCCAGAGGGCACCGGACAGAGGGACTGTGCATGCGTGTGTGTGTGTGTGTGTGTGTGCGCGCACGCACGCACACACGCATGTGTACATGCGTTCATACGTGCTTGTGACTTCAGCCACCTGTGCTCTCACCTCCTCCTATACACCCATGTGTCTGTATGTATGAAGCCTGTGGTCTCATGTGTATCCATACCTGTTTGTGTACATCTCTGCCACGGGAGCTGTGTCTAGACATGCCTGTGTATTTGTTTGTCAATGCACACATCTCTGGGCCCCTGTGCTTCCACATGCTCCCCTTGCATTTGTGGGTGCTTTCCCCACTCCATCCCCACCATTATGTGTGTCTATCTGGGCTCATGTCTGTGGATGTGTCCTTTGGTCCCACCTCTAGGGCTGGCTGGGCTGTGTCTCTTACCGAAGCTGTAAGAGACTAGGTGTGTTGCAGTGAATGGTACTGCTCAGCTGGTCCAGAGTGTAGTACAGGGGGACGTCTGGCAGCTCCTAGCAGCAGAGGGGTCACACAATGCGTAGGGATGGGAGGAGATGTGAGCGTGGTCCTCCCCCCAAACACCCTGGCCATGGCTCCTGGCCCCCACCTCAGTGACCATACTAAGGACACCCCGGATCCTTGCTGATGTCCGGAAACGCCCAGGGTTCCTGCTGATGGCAGCCAGGACCTGACCCACGAAGTCCAGATCGTGGATTGGCTCTGCCCACAGAGGGCCACCCAGCTGCAGACACAAACATGTGGGGAATGAGAACAATGACCACTCTACCACCATGCCCTTATCATTGGCCCAGCCCAACTGGTGACCCACCTGATGTCGCTGCCCACAGTGCTCACACTCAGACCCCACTGGGGGTCCTGTGGCCGCAGAGAATTTAACACTGTGTGGATATGAGCAGATATGGTGAGAGTGGTGAAGCAGACATACTCCTTTCTGCCCCTTACCTTGACCTTACTTCCCGGCCCAGGTCAGTTCCCTCTGGCCCTCCCCACCACCCAGTCCAGGCTGATCCCTTCCTGCTTCTGTGCCTTGGGCTTGGCTGCTTCACAACTCCTAGACTCAGTTTCCCTGCTCTGGGCTCTGGCCTTCACATACCTTCCCAGCTCTCATTACTTGGTTCCTGACAATGGTCATGGCTTTATTCTTCACACTCCCTATCTCATCCTGCCTCATATCCCTGGGGCCCAGCCCCAATCCTCAATAAAAGCCTCCCAGTTTACCGTCCACCATTGTTCACTGCCTTGCCCAGTCTTTGCAAGTGGAAGGAACTGCAGCCAACACACTGGAACACGAATGCCTGCTTACTAGGGACAGATAGGTGGGGGGAAGAAAGGGGTTCTCAGCCAGGCCACCCTGCCCATTCTAGTCCCCTTTCTTACCAGCCCACAGACTACCCTCTTCCAGGAAGCCCTCCTGGATTCACACTGGCCCACCCTGTTCCTTCTGCACAGAGAACCATGCCCATGACTCCAGGGGTTCTAGATAGCCCAGTTAGAGGGTGCCTGACCTGGCTGAGGCTTTGACTTTGGCCTGGCCTGTATACACACGAACGAAGACTCGGATGTAGAAGTCAGCGCTGATACTGAGCAGGGGGACAATATATCGTTGATAGCAGTTGGCCCGAAGGTCTAGGCTATGCAGCACGATTCTTAGTGCCTAGAGGAGGTGTTATCAAAGGGATCATGGGATTCCCAGTGAATCAGTCTAATTGAATCTAACCCTTCTTTTCTATAGATGAGGAAGATGAGGAGAGAGATAGATGACTTTCATACAGTCAAGTAATGAGTAAATGGCAGTCAGGATTTGAACCTAGGTCTTCTAGGCTGAGACTTGAACATCCATTTATCACTCTTTTTAATTACACCAAGAGTCCTAGAACCATAAAATGCTCAAAGGGGATTGAGCCAACCTCCTTTCTGTACACTTCCACTTCCTTTAATGAAATGACTAAATGAAGGTGAGTCCAAGTCCTCAAGGGTAACGAGGACACCTCCAATGTCACATAGGTGACATTCCAGCTGAGATCTTCTGAATTCTATATGCATGTTCTTCCTACTAAGCCTGGGAGAAGGCAAATATATAAAGAGCGGAGGAAGAATCTGAACCCAGCTCCTCCGGCCCTACCCTAGGTTCTTCCTTGTAGATGGCCACCCCACTTCCTCCCCTCAGCCCTGACACTTCTGAGTTTCCCTTTTCTGTATTGTCTCCCCCATCAGATTAAGTTCCTCGAGGGCAGGGATTGTCTAAAGCCTTTCTTTTTAACCCCGGCACTGACACAGTGCCCACCACATAGCAGGTGCTTAATAAATGTTGACTGAGCCTGACTCTGAATTATTCCCAGACCCAGAAGCACAGGAGGAGGTGGAAGGCTAAGCTACCCCTGGAGCCCTTGCCATTTCATTTTTTTGGCTAGGCAATGGGGTTAAGTGACTTGCTCAGGGTCACCCAGCTAGTAAGTGTTATGTGTCTGAGGGCAGATTTGAACTCAGGTCCTCCTGAATCCAGGGCTGGTACTCTATCCACTGTGTCACCTAGCTGCCCCCAGCCCTTACCATTTCATGACAGGCTTTGCTTTTGATGGACATGGCTCCGTATTTGCTATAACATGTCTCGCTGCTGTTCCCTGCCATCACAGCCATGTCAGTGCAAGTCACACACAGCAGACCTTGGGGGCATTGGAGAGATTGAGAGAGAAGGGTCACAGACTGGGCTAGAGGCTGGCTTTGACAGGCTCTAGAACTGAGAACTTTACAGATCCTTTAATTCAATCCTTTAATCCCATCACGTTCAAGGTCAGGGAACCTGGGGTGAGAAAGGGCCTCTTCTCCCTCTCTTGCTCTGTTACCTCCTTCAGACACAGCCTGCACTGCAGCATCTAGGAATGTGGCTGGGCTTCCATAAGGGTCTAGGTCAATGACATCAAATCGCTGAGGCCCCCTTTGGTGCTCATACATCAACAGGCTGGGAGAAAAGGCACATGATGGTCACCTCAGGCAAGCCCAGGCTCCCTGGCTCCCTCCCCACCAAAGTCTCTGGCACTCATACCGAGCATCAGCTAGATTAGGCTGAACCAGGTGACTAACATTGTTTAGCTGGATATTGCATCGTATGAGGTCCACCGCCCGGTCAGAGGCATCATTTGCTATCACAGCTCGGAGGCCTGGGACCTCCTTGGCAAACCGGATGGAGCGAAGGCCTGATGCTGCCAAGCCCTCCAGCACATGCAACCCCTCCTAGGGGGAGACAAGGTAAGTCAAAGGGCAATCTCCCTCATAATCTAACGACCTGACCTCCCAGACTTCTTCTACCCATAAGCTCCAGAGGGGTTCCCTGTTCCCATAAAGCTGAAGGACAGACCTTTGCCTCCCTTTGCCCTCCCAACCCCCATAAAATCCTGGTCAGCCCCACCTCACAGACGTTCCCCACAGCTGCTGTCTGGGGCTGGTCCCTGGGACAGGGCTCCATGCTTCCCTTCTCCGATTCAGCCAGGTTCACAACCACCTTCTGAAGCTTCTCCTCACCTGGTACCTCAACTATAGTCACCCATCCCCAAACCATCCTGGTGTAAGGGATGATCTGCCTCTTCATCCCCCCTGCCCCAAGGGAAGTCCCCACACCCCTCCCCCCAGGGAAGCCCCCACATCACTCCTCCCTCCAAGGAAAGTCCCCACACCCCTCCCCTCAGCCCTGTCTTCCAGGTATCTGGGATCACAGTGACACAGAACTTTTCCAGGAAGGCTTTCCTGATCGCCAATGAATACCTAGACTCCAGACATGGGAAAGACATGGAAGACCCACCCAGACCTATTCTAAAGTCCACCCAAAAGGAAAACTCCCAGAGACATGAGACAGCTTAAGAGTGTAACCTATCTCTGGTCGATCATGAGGGGTGGGTAGGGAATTAGAGAGGAAGAAGGTGTTACTAGGAAGGGTCTCACTCTGAATTCCTTTGGACAAGAGCTGTATCCGAGCAAACTCTGTAATGACGGCACATCTGAGGGATTGGAGTACAGTAATGAGCATAGGAACCCTGGACCCCCATCCCAATATCGGCCTGGGATCTGCTTCTGGTATCAGAAGGGGGCAAATCGGTCCCATTGACCACATGCTGATTTGGGGACCCCCAGATTCCAGTCCCTGGTCTGTCTGGGATTTCCACTCACGTTAGGTCTCTGTTGAACTCCTGAACTGGATTGTAAAATACTTCATTGCTGTTGGGAAAAATAATCCTGGCAGCTCCCTCGGAGATCACCGTTTCCCCATGTTCTGCCCCAGGTTGTGGCTGCTCTGAATGGGTACCATTCTCCATGTCAGCTGTTGTGGGACCTTTGCAGGGAGGAACTTTTGTCCCCTCCATAAAACGGGCTTGGCAGAAGCTTCGGAAATGGTTCTGGATGCTTCGGATGTCAAGTTGGAGCCACAGAGCAGCCCGAAACGCCATCTAGCGGGGGCTCTTGCTTGAGTGGGGACGGAAGAAATAACAGAAGTTTTAGTGACCAGAGAACCTTAGATAAAGCTATTCTGCCCAATCTCATGGTCCCAGCACCCCACTTTCTCATGCTCAGAGACCATGGGCCAGGGCCCTTTTGCCAGTGCCTCGTTATGCGACTGTGGAAAGTAACTTAACCATTCTGGGCCTTAATTTACCCATTTGTAAAAAAAGAATTGTAACCGATTAAATCGCAATTGGGCCCCCAATTTCCTACTGCCCAGAAGTCGGACGCCGCCCTGAGCTACCCTTTTGTGGGCAGCCTCTAGTCTCAAGGTAGCGCTTGGTGCCACGCCCCCATGGGAATTGGGCTTCAGAGAGCAACCGGGACTTCCCTCCGGGGTGGCCACCCACCCCAACAGGAAGGCAATATCGGAGCCCGAAACCTGGGACAGCTCCCTGTCAGCAACTCCCGGACCCTGCTGGATCGGGCCGCGGCTCCTGGTCTGCGCCATTCCTCCTCATACCGGAGTCTTTCTTACCTTTTCGGTAGCAGCAGTAGCAACAGCAAAGCAGAACACTTGAACAGAACACGTTTCTGAAGTTACCTCTTAGGCGTCGCCATGTTGCCCCGAGAGAGCAAATGCTCAGGTGACCCTATCAGCCAATCCCAAACAACGCCTACGGAATGATGGAAGGGACAAATTTTACTTGAAGAAGACGAGCGAGACTTTGCGGGGCCCGGCCGGGGGAGGTTCTGAAGTGAGTGAGAGTAGTTGGAATGTGGCTCAGCCACAACCCAAGCCTCTACCTCTATTCATTGACTATTAGAGCTGAAAGGGAGCTTAAGGATCGTGTTGTCCAATACCCTTATTTTAAAGGTGTAGAAACTGAGGTTTAACGGTGAAAGAGAGAGTTTCGAACTGAAGTTTCTTGACTGTGTGCTTGCCCGAGCAAACTTGTGGAGAACCTGCTTTGATGCCAGGCCCATGCCGGTAACTGCTTACTAATTATGCCCTACCTTCACACGTTAGAAGTTTTCAAAGCACTTTGCACTAATTCGATAGACCACAATCAATGTCAACTGACATATTATTTGCCTTTTAAATGCCTATTAACTGCTGGGCATTGGAGATACAAAGAGGGGGAAAAACATTCTCTTACCCTAGGGAGCTAATGTTCAAACCCAAAAACAGACAGGAAGAAAGGCAACTATCACTTCTAAATTTTACAGGTTTAAAAACTGAGGCCCATAGGCATTAAAATCCCTCACTGAGTCCCAGTGGAAGCTGGTCCTAGAAGAGAAAATATCTAACCTATAAAGTGCTTTTAAGCTTTGCCAAATGCTTTATATATTATCTTGTTTGACCCTTACTACAACCCTCAGGACTGGTAAATTTGGTATCTGTGACTTAGTTTCTCAGGTAAAGGGAACTGAGTTCCCTCTTCCCCCTACGAAAGTGAGGTAATCGGAGGGACAAACCCCCTCTCACTTTCCCTTGACCTCCCAAAGATTGCCAACTATGTAGTTGGGGAAGGTGATAGCCCCAGAAGAGTTCCTTCTCAGGATAGGGCTTACTCAGCAGGGTAGCCAGGCGAGAGGTGCCTAGTGGGTCTCCGAGAACCCTTTCCCAAGCCTATTTTCAAAACCCTGGAAGGACACAGCAGGGAAACATTCCAACGTGTCCTCTCATTTTAATATGGCCGTAGCTCCTCCTCCATTTTACAGGTGAGGAAACTGAACCTCAGAGCAGGCCAATGCCTCACATTGTGCCTGAATGCCAGAGTTCGAAAACATTTTCCCCAAAAGAGGATTGCAGTTGTGATTGGTCATTACCATCTGCCCTTGGAGATGCTTCCTTTGATTATATCCCTCCTCTTCCACCAAAATCCTTTTTCATTGGTAATGCCTATTCCCTTTCCCCTTTTAAGAGTTTGGAGGTAAAGCAGAGGAAGAATCTTGTCCCACCCCTTATTTCTTTCCCTTCCCCTTCCCCTTCCTTTTCCCCCTCCCCCACAGGCGGAGGGATAAGGAGAGGGGGAGGAGCGCAGGCATCCTCGGCGCTCAGCTGGTCAGGTCTGCCCCGAGCACTGGTTGGGCGGGGGGAGGGGGCGGGAAGAGAAGAGAACGTCCGGCCCATCTCGGTACCCACAGTCACAGCAGCGGCCGTTTTTTTTTTTTTTTGGCCGTTGCCGCCGCGGCGATCGTGTGCTCTGGGCTCGGCTGAGGCGGCCTGGGCCGACAATGAATGGCCGCCGCGGCTGCCGCTGCTGCTTCTGCTGCTGAGGAGGAGGAGACGGAGGAGGAGGAGGAGGAGACCCGGACCGGGACCGAGCCCGAAGCAGCAGCGGCGGCTGTGGGGGCTGAGACGAGGGCGCGAGGCGGGCGCGGGCCCGTGGCCCCAGAGCCTGGGAGCCAGAGAGGCCGGCGCAGGGCCCGGCCCAACACAGCGCAGCCCAGCCCGGCCCGTCCCGAGCCGGCGCAGCCCCGCTGGCCACCCCGGCCCCGGTCCCGGCTCCGGCTCTGGCTCCGGTTCCAGACAGGTGAGCGAGCGAACTAGCGAGCATGGCACAAGCCCTGACCCCAAGCCCGACCCAGACCCCGGCCCCCGACCAGGGCCCGACCCTGGGACTTCGGCCTCGGACCCAGACCCCAGCCCTTGTCCTCGACCCAACCCCTGCCCAGACCCCGGCCCCGACTCTGACCCCAGACCCTCAGACCCCGGTCCCATCCCGTCTCAGCCGGGTCTAGACCCCAAGTTTCGTCTTAACTCCTGTTCACGTCCCACCCAGACTCAGCCCTGCTCCATCTCGGTCCGTCCCTTGTCCCCCCTCCTCCAACTCAGTTCTCTAAGTAAACCCACCTTCCAAGCCTGGGGCCCAGCTCCTCTCCCCACCAAGGTCTAGACTTTCTCATCTGCCTGGACCCTCCATCCCCAGGAACTTTTGGTGACTCCTTCCCTTTCGGATTTATCCCCCTTTGCGCGTTTCGCGTTTGCAGACCTGCTCCCTCTCCTCTCCCCTTTAGTAATCTCCCTTCTAAAATCCTTTGCCCGACCCTTCTTTTTTTCCCTGGAGTTTGGGGGAGGGGGCTAGTCCTGGAAAAAAACCCTCTTCCTAGCCCTAGGTCTTTTCTCCTCCTCCCAACCACTTCCCTGCCCTCGCTTCGGCAAATTTAAGTTGATAGGTGGAGGTACCTTGTAGGCTGTATCCCCAGGTACCTCCTCGACCCTCCCCCTCCTCTGCAGCTCCACCCCTCCAAAGCCTTGCGTGGCCTGGTAATCTTGGGCAGCCCCTTCCTGGCGCCCTCCCCCCCTCCAGCTGAGGAGTGACTCGGGTATCCCAACCCTTCTCCCTCTCTTTTCTTTCTCAGTGCTCTCCTCCCCTGCTATAGCAAACAAGGTTCAAGGGAGGGGCCTGGTAAAGCAAACTTCGGGGTGGGTGGGTAACCCCGGTGATCCTTCTCTCCCTTCCCCACTGGGAGTTGCTGGGCAGCTGTGTTTGTCGAGGGGAGGGAAGGGGGCAATCTAGGCCATGTGCTTTCAGAGATGGCTGTGAGGCCTTGTAGGGATTGGTGACTTCTTCCCCAAATTGTTCGAAGCTTTTGGGAGTGGGGGGAGAGCCTAGAATGTACTTGGGGGGGGTGGTGGAGATGACAAAGCAGTGAATTTAGTGCCCTGATAGAAATTAAAAGCACTTGGGACACAGATGGCAGGGCATTAGAACAGGCTTCCCCCCCCCCCCAACTCTTCTTCCTCCTCCTTATCCCAGGTGTAGCCTCTTCTCTCTGTCCTTCCCGCTTCCCAGGGCTGGTTTCTCTCCTTCCCTGGCTCAGTGCTGGCTATGGCTCTGATTTTGGCTTTGCTAGCTCTCGAAGCTGTGTTTCTTTGCCTTGTTGGGTGCCGGCTGGTTGGGTGGGTGGCATGTGGGCAGCTTTAGAAACAGCCTGGAACACCTAACGAAGGCATTTTGTTTTCTAAGGGGGTGGCCCCAGGGTAATTGTCCCTCCCCTTCCCTCAACCCCCACCCAATAGAAAAGGTTCTTGGGAGGGCCTGCCTGGCCTCCTGCGAGGAAGTGATAGTTTGTCCCTCCTGTCTGCCTTGGGATTGGAGGGCTGGAGTGCAGCTACTTGGACATCTTTTGCCCAGTGCCAGGGGCCCTCAGTTCCATTCAACAAACAGTCAGCATGTTCTGTGTGCTTTGCACTTCCTTCCTTAGCTCAGATTTCTTGGAGTTTTCTGTTTTTTGCTTCTTGGGGCTGGAGAAAAGGGTGTGTGTATAGATTTGCTTGCCTTTCCAACCTAGGCTTCAGTCTTTTCCAAGGAACCTGCAGGTTAAGGAATTGGGGAGATGCATGTATTGGTGCTTAGTTATGAGTTAGTGGTTGCTTAATTCTTACCCAATAGAGTGAGTCTTTGTCATAGGGAGGCTGTCCCTTGCCTCAACCAGTTGAGCCCTAGGATCACCCTATGGAACTAACCAAGGGTGTGGTCTGCAGGCTCTCTTCAAGCATAGCAGCTCCCCTGCTGAAGGCCTCTGATAACTGAATTGGGTCTAAAAAGGGGTTGGGGGTAGCCCTCGTCCACCCTTTGAGTATACCAGGGATGCTTTCTCATTGATAATTCTGCCAGCCCAGTAGGACATTAAACATCAACTGTGGGCTGATTTTGGGCTTCTATATGAAGAATTACCTTGGGGAGCAGTGATTAGATTTATTCTTCTTGGTCCAGAGAGCAAAGCTAGCAGCACCAGATGGTATTATCAGAAGGGTAAATTTAAGTTTGATATAAGGAAAAATATAGAAATTAAGAGAATACAGAAATTGTTCCAAAGTGGAATGGGCTGCCTTAGGAGCTACTGAATGTTCCTCATCATTGGAGAATTATCTTAAAGAAAGTTTGTATGCCTACTTTGGTGGCAGAGGGGAGAGGAGAGGGGAGTGTTATAGAGCAGTTCCTGGTTTGAGTTGGTCTGCCTGATCTCATAGCTCCATTTTACCCATTTTCCCCTTTCTCTATTCTTTAGTAGTTGAAGGTGCTAGGTTTTCTTCCCTGTATAGCCTTCTTGGGATGGAGCTGGACAGCTTTGTATCGTATGGTTTGAAGATAGGGAAATCACCACTGGCATATGCTGTCCAAGCTTGCCCAGATTCCATACCGAGCACTTACTGTGTAAGAAAAGGGGATCACCACAGAAGTAGAAGGCTGGGTCCTTTCCCTTTAGGAGCTCACACTCTAGGGCCAGAGAATACTTAGGAAACCTATAAGGCCTTCCCTGACCAAGAGATCAGTGAATGTCAAATAGTAGATCTCCAGGGCATGCAGATGTGCTGAAGAGTTGTAGAGGAGAGGGGATAGAGGCTTTTCCCTGGACTTTAGAAGGGAGCAGAAGGGAGAATGTTTCTTTTGGGAAGCAACTGAGTCTCATCTCCACAGCATAGGCTGTCAGGCAGGGTCATTTGACCATAGTATTTGTCTGTCCCTTGGCAGCTTCAGAAGCCATAACCTTCCAAAGATTGCTCACCCTGGGCTTGGGCTAGGGGCACTTCTGCTGTCAGGAAACAGAGCAGGGGCCTACTTAGCCTTTGAGCTGAGGGGTAAAGGTACCAAACCCCTTCCTTCATACCTTGAGGATCTAGGGTATTGGAAGAGAGAAAGAGAAGAAGGCCTTTCTTTCCCAGGCCCAGTTCTGATGGTCTGCACTTAGCTCCTGCCCCAGAGAAACCTGTAAAGACCAGGTAGCCCTAGCTTCCGTGGTCTTTGGCTTGGTGATAAGTGTCCAGAGTTCTGGAAGTTGGGTGAATTCTTTTGTCTCTAGGTTCTGGTTATTGTAAGAAGCAATAGCCTGAAGATATGTGGGAGACAGGTTTAGTGTTTGTATTTGTATTTGCTTCTGAAGGGGATCTGAGCCTGGTCACACTGCCCCAGGTTAGAAGACAACTAACTACTGAATCTGCTGCTTGGTCAGGGACAGTTCACTCAGAGCTTTACTCTTCCACCAAGATGTTCTTAATAGTTTTCTAGTTCCTTCCTTTCCTGATGATCTTACCCAGCTGTTATCTAGAACAGGGAGCCCCAAGGCCTGAGCAAAATGCCAGGTTGGGCCAGTTCTTCCAGGTTTAATGAAAGGTTAGAAACAGGCCCCCCCCCCATCTGATTGTTGGAAACCTATGCCCAGTATCTTCCACACATCAGCCAGGCAGCCTGCCTTTGGAGGCTCTCCTGAAACCTCTTCTCCCTTTGGGGAGCAGCTGCATTCTGGCCTCACCCTCATCTTGGGGCTAGAATGAACTATTCCCTTCTAGGAGGTGAGGAATCATTCCCTTCTTTTCAGTTTCAAAAACACTCCTGCTACAAGGGAGTAGCGAGGGCCTATGGCTGTGATGGCAACTCTGCTGAGTTCTACCTAGGGTGCAGTTTAGGGCAGCATTGCTCTATTTCTAGAACTCTTGAATTCAGTCCCCAGCTTTATCTGGGGTAGCAATGGGGGCTGAGCTCCTAAGGTGGGAGGCCGTGTCTTTGTGCATGTGTGGGGTGAGGTGGAGGTGGAGAGGGAGAGGGAGCTGTCTTTGGTAGTTGTAATAACAATGATTTGGTCAATCAACAAACATTTGTTGATTGTTTCCAATGCATTGTACTGGGTTTCCTCACCCAACTTAACCTCTAGGAGAAGAAACAGACAGCAAGAACAGATGGCTAGAATACATGCGTTATTACATAGGTGCCTTAGAGAGTTGCAAAGCAAAATGAGATTAGCAGGGTGAAGACATCACCCACTGGGCAGGAGGAAGCAGGGAAGAATTCATGGAGAATTTTTATGAGCCTTTTAATGGGAATCCAGTATGCCAAGAAAGTGGGGAGGGCCAGCATTTCAGTCATAAGGGTCAGCATAAGCCGAGGCACAGAACTTGGAGGGCAGCAAGGTGTGTTTTGGGAGCAGGGCAGGAGAACAAATGTGTTTGGCTGGAGTGTGGCATGTGTACCAGGAGCATGATGGGAGAATGTGAAAAGTAGGGTGGTGTTAGATTGGAGAGGGCTTTGAATGACTGACCAAGAAGTCTGATTATAATCCTCCCTTAGATACTATTGTGTGGTACTGCTTACCGAGTGCTTAGCAGCCCTGTATGAGAGAGGTGGGGCAGGTATGTTTATTTCCATTTTATAAATAAGGAAAATGAGGCTTAGAGAATGACTTGCTCAGAGTAACATTGTTTGAATGCAGCAGTTTGCACCACATTCCTAATCCAGCATTCCTATTTTCCCTTTTTTCCTATGCTATGGTACTTCATAAAAGAATCTTACCTTCCTCTTCCTACTTCATTTTCTCCTATAGATGAGCATACACTTTTGGTCCGGTCTGTTTGGAGTCTGAGGAAAGTATAGAGTCAGACACCCTGTGAGGCAGCTAAGTGGTTCAGTGGTTAGAGCCCTGGACCTGAAGTCAGGAAGACCTGAATTCAAATCAAATCCATTCTCAGATACTTAAGAGCTGTATGACCCTGGGTAGGTCAACCTTGCCTTGGTTTCCTCTGACTGTAAAATAAGAATAACAATAGTACCTACTTCCCAGCATTGTTTTTAGGATCAAGTGAGATAATACTTGTAAAGTGCTTAGCACGGTGCCTGAACCTAGAAGGCACTTAATAAATCCTTCTTCCTTATTTTAAGGGTGACTAATAGTCTCCCCATTTAACAGGGAAGCTATGGAGGCTTCTCCAGGGACAGGGAAGTGCTTTGCTCAATGTCATGCAGCCAGTGAGTGGCAGTGCTTGGAGTAGCAGGCACTTCTTTAGCCCTTGTTCTGAGGGAAAGCTACTGCCAAGCCTCTGAAAAGGGTGAGCTTTTGTCTTGTGGGGAGGCACCGTAGGTGAATGATTGGAAAGCATCTGTGAAGCACTTACCTGGTATTAGGTAGAAGGGATACAAATACAAAAGTTCTTCCCCTCCTGAACCTCATTGTTCTAATGACCCAGACTACATTTAGGTGGAATGGTGGCCTAGGAAGTCTCAGGTGGTGACTGGATCAGTTTGACAGTCCATTGACAGTCCTTTCTAGAACCAATGATGATGTCAATTTGTGAATCAGAGGCAGCAAGTCAGGAGAGGGTTAATGAGAGTTAAGCTCAAGGGTTTGGAGTTCAAAATACAGGCAGTCAGAACCTGAGGAGAGAGGGCTGTCTGGGAGTGCCCAGAGGAGTTGGGATAGCATGAAAGCCCTCCCTTGAAGGAAGGGTAGGATTTGAACTGGCAGAAAGAAAAGAGAAAAAGGCATTCCAGACTGGTGATGATGGAATGGACAACAATGAAACTAGATTGCAGAGGTTTATGTTGGGGGAGACCTTAGAAGTAGGTTTGAGGTCAGATTGTGGAGGACTTTGAATGCCAGATTGGAATTTAGACTTAATTCAGGCTGGGATCAGAGGATCAGAGATGGAACCTTGGAGATCATCCTGGCTGATCCTCTCTTACCAGCGAGGAAACTGATGCCCAGAAAGGGGCCACAGAATGGAGGTATGCACACTGGGCCTCTGATGCCAGTCTTGCACTCTTTCCACACCATCACATACATTGTCTTCTGGGCAGTTGGTGAGGAAGAAGTGCTTTGGGGAGGTGACTTTGCAGGCAATTGAGAGGCAGGCTGTCGTAGGATCCCAAGGAGAGGTGAGGAGACATTAGATTCAGGTGATGCCCAGTGTAATGGTGAAAGAAGGTTTTTCTGTGTGCATTTTTCTCACCTTTTCTATCAGATTTGTAAGCTCGAGATAGTAGGCACCATAGAATCTTGGTTATCTTTGTCATACCAACGAGAGAGCACTGCCCAGGACCTGGCATAGAGGAACCGATATTTGAATCTGCCTACAGAGGCTATGTGAAGGGAGAAGGTCTTGGTAACAGCTTGACTGCCTTGGACACTGGGGTGCAGGCAAGGGAGGAGTAAGGTGACTGAAGTTTCCATCCAGCCTGGGAAATGATGCCATTGACAGCCACAGGAAGTTGGGAAAGGGAACTGGGGATTCTTTTTCTTCAACAGTTTCTTTGTTTTCATCCCATTGAGATCATTCATTGATCCTATAACCATTTTATTGATTTAGAGATAGAAGAGACCTTAGAGGTCATTTAGTTCAACATCTTTTTTTTTTTTAGTGAGGCATTCGGGGTTAAGTAACTTGCCCAAGATCACACAGCTAGTTAAGTGTCAGGTGTTTGGTCTGAGGCCGGATTTGAACTCAGGTCCTCCTCACTTCAGGGCCGGTGCTCTATCCACTGAGCCACCCAGCTGCCCCTCTACATCTTCATTTTATAGATGAGGACATTGAGACCCAAAGAGGTTTAAGGGCCTTGCTCAAGGTCATGCTGTCCTAAAGTAGAAGAGCTGGATTCCAACCACCGAGGCTG
Source organism: Phascolarctos cinereus (assembly GCF_003287225.1). Taxonomy (NCBI): domain Eukaryota; kingdom Metazoa; phylum Chordata; class Mammalia; order Diprotodontia; family Phascolarctidae; genus Phascolarctos; species Phascolarctos cinereus. The sequence goes on from NW_027555847.1 coordinate 659,772,184, forward strand.
AGGCTACATCCAGGAAGAACAAGACACTTAGACCACAGAGGTGTTCAGAGAAGGGAGAAACTCACTGGGCATTAGAGTAGTTGAGGAATACTTGAGCTGGTTTTGGGAGTGGGAGGGAGGGAATATTCATGTGTGTGTGTGTATTTGGAGCTAGAAAAGGATATTTCAAGCAAAGGGAAGACCAGGAGGAAGGCACCAGAGGTCAGAATAAGTACAGTGTATGAGTGGAGTCCAGTTTGACTGGAGGGGTAGGATGCATGTGGGAGAGAAGGGGGTTGGTAATTGATTGGATGTGGGGACCTGGGAAAAGAAAACACCAGTCTGATTTCTGAGTTTTGAACCTGGACAAATAGGACGGTGGTGGGGACTGTTGACAGACACACTGAAGTGTTCAGTTTCATGTGGCTACCAGTTGTCTCCAGGATCAAGTTAAAATTACTTAGTTTGCCATTCAAAGTCATCCATAATTGGCTTATCCTGCAGACAGTGGGGAGCCACTGAATGTTTCTTAGTGGGTGAAGTGATATGATCAGAGCTAGCTGTGCTTTAGGTTGATTAGTCTGGCAGTTTGTGGAGGATGGATTGAGACCCTAGTCAGAGACCCTTGTTTAGGAGGCTGTGGTAATTGAGGCAGAGGCCATGGGGTCATGGATATGTGTGGTATCCGTAGGGATGAAATGGCCAGAACAGACGTAAGAGGCAGCAAAGGAAAAATTAATAGGATTTGGAGACTAGATGTGGGGAAAAGAGAGAGAGAAACAGAGACGAAAAGTGCTGGTGCTGTGAATGGTAGGAATGAAGTTGGGAAAGGAAGATGAGTAGTAGGGGCTTGTTGTTTTCTGAGGTAATGGCAAGATAGCTGAGAGAATCACAGAAGCTGTATTGTCCACCTCATAACAGAGCAGAATGCCATTTTACACTGTTCCCAACATGTGAATGCCAACCCTTCACTTGAAAACCTCTGATAAGTTGAAATCTCACTCAATTCTATTGTATATAGCTTTAATTGATAGGATGTTTTTCCTTCCATCGAATTTGGTATGTTGACTGAATGAAACGGCTTTTTATTAAGTAGTTATTCTTTGCAAAGCGCTGTGCTAAGCTATTGGGATAAAACAGAAGAGTAAGAACAGTCCCTTTTCTCAAAGTGCTCACATTCTGATAGAGGGAGTCCTAGACAGTCCATAGAGGCGTGTAGTACATGGTAGAGCTGGGGTTTGAACCATTATGCTTAATGTCCAAAGTGAAATTCATGATCATTCCCCACAAACCTTCCCTTTTCCCTAACTTGTCACTGTTGAGGGCACCGCTATCCTCCCAGTCCCCAACGCTCACAACCTGGGGGTCATTCTTGACTCCTCAATTTCTTTCATGCCAAATCCAGTCTGTTGTCAAGACCTGTCAAATCTACCTTCTGTTATGTACACCTCTTGTCTCCTCTGTTGCTGCCACAACCTTGATGCAGGAGGCTCTTGTTCCCTGATTCCTTGATTAAGTACAATGGCCTGCTGGTTGGTCTTTAGCCTCTCCCCAGTCCATTATCCGATTAGCTGTCCATTGATCTTTAATCTAGATCACAGGTCCAACCAAGTCACCCTCTTGCTCAGTAAACTCCAGTGGCTCCCTATTACCTCCAGGATCAAACCTAAAACCTTCTGTTTGGCTTTTGAAGCTCTTCATAACCTGGCCCTTCCCTGCCTTTCCAGTCTTAAACCTTACTCTCCTCCACACACTTGGATTCACTGACTTACCTTCCTTGCTGTTCTTGAGCAAGGCATCTCCTGATGCTTGGAACTCTCCCTCCTATTTTCTGCCTCCTGACTTCCTTGGCTCCTACAAGTCTCAGCTTAGATCCCACCTTCTGCAGGAAGATTTTCCTAGTCCTCCTTAGTGTTAGCGTCTGCCCTCTGAGATTATCTCCAATTTCCCTGTGTAGATGTAGAGTAGTTAGGTATTGCATTGGAGAGTGCTGGACCTTGCAGTCAGGAAGGCTGGAGTTCAAATGTGGCCTCAGACACTTACTTAGATGTGTGACCCTGGGCAAATGTTTGTCTCTTTCTTTAAATTTATCTGGGCAAGTCTCTTAACCCCTGTTTGCCTCTCTATCCCCATCAGTAAAATGGATGTAATAAAAGCAACTTACCTCCCAGGGTAGTTTTGAGGATCAAATGAGATAATGATTATAAAGTGTTTAGCACAGCGCCTGGCACATAGTAATGCTGTATAAATGTTAGCTATTATTATTATTAATCTTGTTTGTACATAGTTGTTTGTGTAATCTCCCCCATTAGACTGAGCTCCTTGGGAGCAGGTGCTGTGGGTTTTTTGTTTTTGTTTTTGTTTTTGCTTTTCCTTATATTCCTAGGGCTTAGTACAGTGTGTGGCCGTAGTACGGTACTTAATAAATAATGCTGCTTGACTTGACTTAAATGCTGGGAAAGACATGCAAGAAGAATAAGATGCCTAAGAGAGTGCTAAGAGAGAGGGGAGCTCACTAGGGATTAGAGTGGTTGGACAATTCTTGAACTGGTCCTCACGTTTCAGACCCCAAAGGCAAGAGTTCTTTTTATAAAATGCAAAGGAATTCCCAAACCCAAAATAGGATAAGTGACTTCCAGAATGTCTTTTTTTTAAAAATGCCTAGACAGGATAACAGAACCTAACACCATGCAGTTCTTATTAAATTGCTCAGAAGATACGTTATAGCGAATTGGCATCATGGTTTTGGAAGTCAGTCATAGTGGTTATAGAGAAATACCAGCACAGAATGAGAGGCAGGACAAAAACCAGGATGACAGCATATTAGAGAAGCCAGAGCAGGGGGTGGTCTGCATGGTCCATGGCTGCAGAGAGGGCAGCTAACCTTGCTGACAGAGTTAGATTGTAGGGCTTAGAGGAAGCCTTAGGGAAGAAAGGAAGCAGTTAGAAACACTCATTCTAGGAGTTTATAGGCTCTTGGCTCTAGAACTAAAAGGGAGCTCAGAGTCGGAGCTTATCAAGTCCAACTCTCTCCTGTTACAGACTGGGCCCAGAGAGATTTCAATGACTTGCCCAAGGTTCTGTAAGTAGTGAGGAGCAGATCTGAGTTTTTGAAACCAGGTCCTTTGACTCCAAATTAAATGATCTTTCCATTTTCAAAAGTGATCATTGTCAGTAATTCATTTGAGAAAGTGAAAAGTGTCGGGGACTGTAGGTACAGATTTGACATACATTATAAAACTGGCTTGTTCTCTTCAGTTGGATTTGCTGAACTTTTTACCAGTCAATAGCAGTGGGCAGAGACGTTAGTCACTGGGGGCTGGAAGGGTAAAAGAAGGTTTTTGGAGGCTAGGAGTGCCAGAGGGAAGTAGCCAGTGACAGTGGAGAGCTTTCCTTATTAAAAAGAATAGCCAAGGAAGGAGAATGAATATCTTTGCTTCTGCTGCTTGAAGGAAGGAGAGGAGAGTTGAATTGTAGGTTAAAGATGTGTTCAGAGTCACAGTGGTCTCCATGTACTCACTTTGCTTGTGCTCTAGGATGGTTTTGTCCTGGCCTTAAGAGTGGTGGTTGCAACAAAGACCATCACTCCCTGGGTTCTGTGGAGCTGGAGTTGAGGACTACATCAGGCCAAAAGAATATCCTAAAGACACAGTGTCATGCCACTCAAAACAAAACAAAAAACCCCTCTTTCTTGAATAGCTGGCATGGCCTAGGTAGAGGCCAGAGCTGCTGGGAGCTTTCTCTTGCATGCAGCTTGGTGAGAGATGCAGTGTACAGGAGCCAGCCCAATGTTAGCCCCTAGCCATTGGGGATGTGGGTCAGGAATGTCAGTCTAGGAGGATTTGCTTTGGGTGGCAAGAGAGGTTTTAGTTGGGGATCAGGCTGTTTGGAGGTATTCCTGGAGGGGGTTGCCCCTACCATACCTATCCCTTTCCTCCCTTTGTGTTGGGATGTGAGGTTGAGGGCCCCATGTCATCTTGGGGGCAGAGGGGAATCAAATAGCACTGGTGCTGTTTTGCTGACCTCTTGGGCCCTGGTTTAAGCCAGTTTTAGGTGGGAATTTAAGCTGGGGTTCCTGGCAGAAACCACCCCTGCCTCCCCCTTAGTCAGTGGGCTAATGGAGGGAATTATACTGAGCTCATTCCTTTTTTTTTTTATTAGGCAATTGGGGTTAAGTGACTTGCCCAGGGTCACACAGCTAGCTAGTGTCAAGTGTTTGATCTGAGGCCAGATTTAAACTCAGGTCCTCCTGACTCCCAAGGCCAGTGCTCTATACACTGCACCACCTAGCTGCCCCAGCTGAGCTCATTCCTACAATGATGCTTAGTCGTAGTGAGAGGGTTGTAGTTCAGGTTTTAGTGCTCAGTCTTCCATGGACCAGGAGTATCTGGCATACAGTAAGATCTTAATAAATACTTATTAAACTGAAAGAGAGAGCTTGGCATTTCTGAAAGATCTCTGGATGTAGAATCTAGGTGGGTGATATTGTAAGTCATGGTAGACCTACAAGGGCCCCTCCCTGCCTTCTACCTCTGCCTCTCCTCACAATTGCTCATCTGTAAAATGGAGATAGTAATTATACTACCTACCTCTTCAGGATTGTTGAGGGGAAAATGCTTTGTACCTGTGAAAATGTTATAGAATTTGGAGATGGTATTTATTATTGCTGTCTTCCCATCAGCTTACCCTATCTTTCTCCTCTTCCCTTCTCTCCCTTTCCATCAGCCTTTAATACTTCCTCCATTACTCATGGAATTCACTGAAGTCTGAGTAGGGGGTGGGTGAGGTGGGTGGATAGGTGGTCTAGGTAGCATGGCTAGTAGCAAGCGGGTCAGCCAGTCTGGGAAGTGACTCATAAGAAACAGGTAGATTGGGGTGGGGGAGGTGCAGATTAAATCTTTGAACCCATAAGGTGCCTTCTCCCTAAACATCAGCAACTCCCAGACTTAGGCTTCCTGGAGAAATGGGGGGTCAGTGGAAATCACTAGAGATCCAAGCTGGATGCATTTCTGGTTTCTTCCCTCTAGTCAATTAGGTCTCCCTAGCCCATAAAACTGCCTTCTAATTAACCAGGTATGAAGGTTTATGTATGGTTGATTAGCAGAGCAATTTGTAATAATTTCTCCCCCAAGAATTGCTAATTGAATTTTTTGAGACTCCCCTCATTTGCCCAGTCCGTAGCCTCGGGTTTTTCCAGGCTCAATGGGTGATGAGATTGTCTTCAAAATCAATGTGATCAAATGAGATACTGTATGTAAATACTTTAAGTGCTACATGTCAGCTCTTATTATCATTCCTTTTAACCAACTCTTGTTGCCTCCTCAATGTTCTCTGTCCCCGTCTTAGTACCATCCTCTTGTCCTCCTCCACCTTTGGGGATACTTGGTATCTCCTGGGTAAGGGCGATTATTATCTGGGTCTCTCCATAGGCTTCTGACTGATGTTCTGGCCACTCACCAAAGTTGTGCTGAGGGAACTGGAGACCTGAGATCTAATAGCTCCTCTTGAGATAAATGTGTGTATTCTTGCGGACCTTAGTTTCTTTCTCTGGAAAATGAAGAGATTTGGGCTGAATTAGAGGCTCTTAACCTTTTTTTCCCCCCTGTCCTGGACCCTTTTAACAATCTGCTGAAGTCTATGGACTTCTTCTTAGAGTAAGGTTTTTAAATGCATAAAATAAAAAATATAGATTACAAAAGAAAAAATGATTATAGTGGAATACAGTTATCAGAATATATGTTTTTAAATTTTTAAATTAACTCATTTTAAACTTAAGTACAAGATAAAGGGGGGAAGAGCATTGTCATGTGCATAGCAGAATGTAAGCAGTAAATTTCCATTTTAAGAAAGCCAATATAATAAATACTACACATTGTGTCCAGAGCTGCCCATCTTTTCTTTGTTTTCTTGTAAATTCTTTTTGTTTTCTGCTGTGCACTTTTTACTTTGTTCTTTTTTCCCCCCTTCCTTTCTACCCTCCACCCCAGGCTACAATTAAGCAAAGATATATTTGTGTACACACACATGCATACATATGCACACAAACACATACATACACAGCCATATATTTATGTACATACACTTACATATACGTACATATACTTAGATGTCTATAATCATACTTATAAATAGATATATACGTTCATATGCATCTGTGTAAGACTGGATTATACTTGTTTGTCCTCTGTTTCTTAGAGGATGGATAACAAAAATATGTATTTTTTAAAAGTAGCTCCAAGTTAACCCTATGGACTACATGATCCCTAAGGTTCCTTCTAGCTCTAGCATTCTAGGATTCTAAGAGCTGGTAGAGCAGGCTGCACGAGGCCCACAATCCCTTTGGGAAATTACTGCATCTGGGGCCCAGAAAGTGGTTTAGCCAGGTCCATGGCATAGTAACGATGTAGCCCAAAGGCTTAGCTTAAGAAGGGCAGTGTGCGGTTTCTCTGTTCCCACATGGTCCATTTTCGGGGCTTGGGGCCCTATTGTTGACTGTCAGGTATCATATTTCTTCCTACTATGGAAACTACTTCTCTGGTGGCAGCCTCAGCTTAGCTCTGGAGAGGTGGGCAGGGTTCCCATGACTTCCCCCCCACAATGGGATTAGTTTGATACCCTCTCTCCCTCCCACCTAGACCCTCCATTCTCCTGTAATCCTTCCTTTCCCGTTCAAGCACATCTTTTAATGCCTGGGCCTGGATACTGGGGGCCAGGATCCCCAGGTTCCAGGCCTGTTTTTCCACTTGGTGCCTCAGCTTCTCCCTCTTGTCATCCAGGGAGGTTTGCCCCTGAGCTTTGCTCAGCCTCATTGTGTGAGGACTTTGACATCCTGGGTGGAGGGAAGGGGGGCTTCCCCCATCCCTCCTCAAGCTGCTACCATCATGGCTCAGACCCTGCAGATGGAGATCCCCAACTTTGGCAACAGTATCCTGGAATGCTTGAATGAGCAGCGGCTGCAGGGTCTCTACTGTGATGTGTCAGTGGTGGTAAAAGGCCATGCTTTCAAGGCCCACCGTGCTGTTCTGGCTGCCAGCAGCTCCTATTTCCGGGACCTTTTCAACAGCAGCAAGAGTGCAGTGGTGGAACTGCCTGCCGCTGTGCAGCCCCAGTCCTTCCAACAGATCCTTAGCTTCTGCTATACTGGCCGCCTCAGCATGAATGTAGGTGACCAGTTCCTCCTCATGTACACTGCTGGCTTCCTCCAGATCCAGGAGATCATGGAGAAGGGCACAGAATTTTTCCTCAAGGTGAGCTCGCCCAGCTGTGACTCACAGGGCCTACACGTGGAGGAAACACCCTCGTCAGAGCCTCAGAGTCCCGTAGCCCAGACCTCCAGCTGGCCAGCTTGCAGCGCTCCACTCCCCCTTGTCTCTCGCGTCAAGACTGAGCAGCAAGAGTCAGACTCAGTTCAGTGCATGCCTGTAGCCAAGAGGTTATGGGACAGTGGCCAGAAAGAGGGTGGCAGCAATGGCAGCCGCAAAATGGCCAAGTTCTCAAACCCAGACCTAGGAGGGAACCGGTCCCAGCAGCCACAGCCCCTGGCACAGCAGCCTCAGCAGCAGCAGCAGGTGCCCCAAGGCATGGCACCAACCCCAGTGCCCGCAGGGGCAGCGGGTATGGGGAGCAGGCCCAGCACATCAGAACGGACCAGTCCTGGGACATCCAGCGCCTACACTAGTGATAGCCCCAGTTCCTACCACAATGAGGAGGATGAGGAGGAGGATGCAGGGGAGGAGGGCTCCGATGAGCAGTACCGCCAGATCTGCAACATGTACACCATGTACAGCATGATGAATGTAGGCCAGACAGGTGAGTGGAGCCCCGTGGGGCGAGGGAGGGAGGGGCTTAGCCCCGGGGAGGCCCTACAGCCCCCATCGGCACTCCCCTCCCCTCCCCTCCCCACTCTCTCCCCAGCCGAAAAGGTGGAGGCCCTGCCAGAGCAAGTGGTCTCCGAGTCCCGCAACCGAATCCGGGTGCGGCAAGACCTGGCCTCACTGCCAGCTGAGCTCATCAACCAGATAGGCAATCGATGCCACCCAAAGCTCTACGACGAGGGTGATCCTGCTGAGAAGCTGGAGCTTGTAACAGGTGGGCCTGGGAGTCTGAGAGAGGGCCTGCCTTGCTGTGCATTCAGTCACTGGGGGGGGGGGGGGGATGGAAGGCTGAACAAGGCCACCAGGGCTTCTGATCTTGAAGTCACAGTTTAGGAGGAGATAGAACATGTGCCTAAAACTTTACATGAGTGGTTAAGTGAGTGATACAGTCAGCAAGTACTTAGGACTTTGGGATGGCTGGAAAAGTCAGGAAAGGCTAGAGAAAGCAGGACTTGAGCAGGCCTTTAATGTAAGACGGATATGACTTGGGAGAGCATTTCCAGGCTAGGGGAACCAGCTAGACTAGGTGGGGATCTATGAGGAGGAGCTGGACTGGGCTTGAACAGGAGCAGGAGCAGTTAAGCTTTCATGTCTCCTGAAATCTCTTCTAGTCCTAGTTACTTCTCCCAGCTCCATTTTGTTATCTTGGCCCCTTAACTGTCATTGTGTATGTCCTCAATATGGCCAAGCTCCAGCCAGGAGTGGGTGGGGTTAAGATAGCTAAGTGGGTTTTTGTGGGTTGGCTATTGGTCCAGAGGGATGAGCGTTTGGGTGATCTTCCTGGCCTTTACTCAGTATGCAAATCTTCCCCCCTCCCCTTTACCAGGCACCAATGTATACATCACAAGGGCACAACTCATGAACTGTCACGTCAGTGCGGGTACAAGGCACAAAGTCCTCCTTCGTCGGCTCCTTGCCTCCTTTTTTGACAGGTGAGCCCTAGTATTCCCTTCATTTAAAACCAGTAAGCATGTGTTGATGCCTTCTGTGCATCCAAGGTGTTCTGGGACCTAGCCTGAGGGCCCCATGAAACTTGGCTATGATTTAGTCCCTTCGTGCCCCTCTGGAGTAAAGGGCTCAATGTCCTCTCTTGACCTGGGCTGGCCAGGCTAAGGGTCCCATGGGGTTCAGCTCTGGTCCCACTTCTCCTTCCAGGAACACTCTGGCCAACAGTTGTGGCACAGGCATCCGATCTTCCACCAATGACCCTAGACGAAAACCCTTGGACAGCCGGGTCCTCCATGCTGTCAAGTGTAAGGACTGGGGCATGTTGGGGAGGGAGGGAGTCCAGGGCTTGGGAAGTATGGAGCCAGTCCCCTGGAGGGACATGGGGCTGGTTCAGCTGTATTCATTCATTGAGAAAATACTTTAAGTGCCATTTTGGTGCTTAGCACGTTTCTGTGTGAGGAAGGCAGAATGAGCTATGGTCCTTAAGACTTCCCTTCCCTCCTCTCCCTTCATCTCTCCCCAAGTCTACTGCCAGAACTTCGCCCCCAACTTTAAGGAGAGTGAGATGAATGCCATCGCAGCGGACATGTGCACCAATGCCCGAAGGGTAGTGCGTAAGAGCTGGATGCCCAAGCGGAAGCCACTCGTGGCTGAGGGCGATACATACACGACCTTCATCGATGACACAGGCAGGATAGAGCCTGACTTGATGGGTGTGGAGCACGGCTTTGAGACGGCCAGCCATGATGGTGATGCTGGACCCTCAGCCGAAGCCCTCCAATAACCTTTCCCCTGCCCTGCCCGGCCTGGCCTCTCCTGGCCTGCACCCCCATTCTCCTCTCCCTCTTCCCCAACCGCAGGCTGCCCTTTGGCAAGGGTTCCCTCTGCCTTTCACTTTGGACTTTGTTTATTCTTTGGTTAATGTTCCCCGCCCCCCCCCCCCGTTCTTGGTCCGGTTTGCCAGAGGGGAAGTGTGATCACTGCACGCTGCTGTCTGTCCCATTCTCCCCTCACCTGAAAACAGCGCCACTTCTTTCCCACGGGGCACAAGGCACCAAGGAGCAGAAATCCAGGTGGTCTGTGTGGTCCTGTGGGGTGGGCTGAAGTGGGAGGTCTCACTGGTCTCCTCCTATCCTGTTCCCCATTTCATGACAGGCACTGAGAGTGGCTGGGAGAGTGTCAAACATGGTTTTGTTTCCTTTACTTTTTTTTAAACACACACTCAGAATGATCTAACTATATATATATATATAAAGAGAGAAATCTATAGACCTAGAAATAATATATATATTATAAAAATATTTACCAGGAAAGGAAAAGCATGTTCGTCCTACAAGCAAGAGAAAATGAGTAACAGACTGCCTCTCAGTGGCAAACACTCCCCCTCTCACCCCCCAAGTCAGTGCCCCAGTGGTATCTTCAGGAGTGGGCACTGGAGATTTGGACGAGGCCAGAGTCAGCCTCTGGCTGTCTTTATACTTTGTTCTTCCAGGCCTCCAGTCTGCGTTTCTGCCCTTTTTCCTCCTCTTTCACAGAGCCTCTGGCTTTTTTCATCTTCATTCTTAGCCTACTTTTCCAAAACACCTTCTGATCTATTTAATTTTGTTATTGGGACATCCTGTGGGATAGTAAGGGCAACTGGTAGTAACTCCATTTAACAGAGAGTAAATGGAGGTGTTCCCTGACTTTCCACCCCCCTTTCCCCACCCAGGGAAATTAGATCTGCCCAATGTCACAGCAAGGGAGTGGTGGGGTGTGGGCTAGAAAGTAGTCCTAGAGACAGTTCTTAGTTATGAGCTTTCTTCTACCAGATTCCTGCTGCTTTGGATCTTTAACCTATTTTGGTTCTTTCTAGAGGAAGGAACAGGCAGTGAATCGGGGCACTATTTGGGGGAAGGGTGTGGTGTGTGTGTGTGTGTGTGTGTGTGTGTGAGAGAGAGAGAGATTTGCTTGAGTGCACATGTGTATGCATGTATTTCAGTGTAAGTGAAAGAGATTGAAGTTCACTTGGGTGTGTGTGTGTTCGCTAGGGTAGGAATGATTCGAATGGTTTTGCTCTGGCAAACACCAGACTTGTTTTCTCAAGAATTGTTTCTTGGGGGAATGGTGGAGCAGGAGGCTGGGAGGGGTTCACACTGAAGTTGGACCCCTTCCCTTTTGTGTACATGAACCTGTCCTGAGAGCTGGGGCCCATGGGGCTGTCCTCCACGTCTTTCCTCTATCCGTACCTTTCCTCTGCCCCTGTTTCTGAAGCCCTGTGTACAGACTTTTAAAAAATACCTTTTGTAGCAAGTGTTAAGTTCTTTGGAAATATCAAGATCCTTAGAGTTTCCAAACCAATACAAATGTGACTCTTCACCTTCCACCCCACCATGTCCTCTACCTCCCAGCCTGGAGGCCTGGTAGGCTTAATTGGCTACTGGGATCTAGAAGGTATTGGGGGAACCAGGGTGGGTAGAAATCTATCCACATACTATGGGCTTTGTTGGTTTTTCTTGTAACGTGCCCTTCTCCCCTTTATGGTCCTCATTTCTGCTAGTCCATGGCTTTCCCTCTGAGACTCTGGCATGTCCAGCTTGGGCAGGCCCAACTAGGGGGTTAGTTCTCATTGTTAATTATTTTGAATAAGCTGATTTGTGGCTATTCCTTTTCCTTAATGAATAAGGATATTTTCTAGTTTGTTATATGTGAACATGGATTTTTTTTTGGTGGGGGGGTGCATCTTTATTTCATTTTTATTTGTCTCCCTTGTCTCTTCTTCCCCGTCTTTTCCCCTTTTGTTCCTCACAGACTCTCAGAGCCTGGGTGACCTCTCTCCCAAAGAGTTAGGGTGCTTATGCCTTTTGGCCAAATCCCATGCTCTTTCTGAACCTCTCATTTGTTCAGAAATTTAGAGGTGGAGGGGAGGGACTATAGGGGTCATCTGATTCAGTTGAGGTCCCTAGAAGTTACATGACTTCCCCCAGGCATGGCTAGGATGAGAAGCTGATTCCCAGTTTCATATTATTTTCTCTCCACCCCACTGTCTCTGCTGGGTCTGGGCACAGGGCAGGTGCACCTGAGGGTACCTGCTGAGTTACTTCTACCTCCTCTCCAGACTTCATTGGAGTGATGCCACATGATCAGTGATGGGTTTGGGGGAAGAGCAGAAACTTGTTTGACCTCTCAGGATCCTAGCTTTGTCAGCAGCTCTGTCCATCACCACCTTGGGTGCATCTCTTTTTCCTCCTTAGCTAATGAGTCATAAGTATTTATTTACTTACTTACCATTTGTCAGGTACAGACCTAAGAGCTGGAGACAGAAAGACAAAACAGTCCCTGCCTCATAAGGAGTTTACTTTCTAATGTAAATAATTCTTGGGCTTCTCTCTGCTTTATATTCCTTAGAGGAGGCAAAGTAAGAGCTGCCTGAGAGTCTGAATGGCTGGACACTGTTCCTTAATCTCCCCTGGGCTTTCTGGGTGTGAATCATTCTTTTTGGAAATGCCTAGTGCTATAGTTTGGGATGAAACCAGGTGGTGGCCCTGACCTTATTTTTCCTGCTATTTTTGGATAGGGGTCCGCTTGCAGGCAGTGGGAGAGATTACTTACCCTTCTTATCCTCTGACTGTGTTTTCTGCTTTCCAAGGACCTTGAGCAGGGCCCAGCATGCCCCACAGTGCTATCCACTAGGGTAGCTGCAATGTCTGGTTCTAGAGAACCTGGCAAGCAGTAGTGGTGGTGGGGGACATGCACTTTGAAGGAGCTCCCATCCCTGGGTCCTCAAGACTTTGGCACAGTGTCCCTAGGAGAGAGCCCCTGGCTCAGTAAGAGAGGTTGCCGGTTACCTTTTGAAGAGGCCATTTGAGGAAAATATACCCCCTTCCCTACTTCCTGAAGCTAGCCTATTTCTGTCCGTCTGATCTTTCCCAACCCCTCAGGATAAATCCTTCTTTTTAAATGACTACTCAGTGTAGGCTAAGAGAGAGAGAGGGAGCAAATTCCCCCACCCCAGCTGTGTACCCCCCAGTACCAGAGTCCTCTTGTGCTACATTATGTATGTCCACTTCTCAGTCACTTTCCTAAGCCCCTGGGGAGGGACACGAGACCTTTCTTCCCCGAATATACAAGCACCTTATCTGCCCTGCCACCCCCAAACTGTCCTAATTCCTCTTCCCCAAATCTCCCAAAGCACAAGGCCCCTCAAGGTGTTCTCCTAGCTAGGGTCACCTATGAGGTTCTGGGACCAAATTGGGGAAGGAGAGATCAGTAAGGAGGGGAGGCAGAGTGGGAGCCCCTTCTCACCTTGGTGCCCAGGGTAGGGAGGAAGGACAGTATGTGTATCCCTTATGTATTGTGGCCCCTAAATCCAGCTGTGAACTATGTAGCCTGTGGAGCTGCCTGTCATATTAACAAGGGTTGAGAGGAGGAGAGCAGAGCACTGGGGCAGGGCCAGAGTTGAAATTTAAAATTGGGTTGTCTACCAGCCACCCTTCAGCACATTCCTAGCCCCTGGTCCAGCTTAGGCTCTGGAGCCTTTTGCCCCCAATACGAGCAGTGAGTGGGTGAAATTCAGCCACACTGGGCCTGAGCTTTCATGCAGCCTGAGTTGTGATGGTTATTTCAGAGTGTCTTGCTTTGCTTCCCTCCCCCTGCCCCCCCTTTCTGCAACCCTTATTGGACCCCAGGTTCCTCCTTCCCTTTAGGCTTTGGCCTCTACTTCCAGGAAAAAATTCACCAGGATCTCCTACTTTATACACCTGGAAGCTCGAGGGGGAGGTGTCATTTAGCAATAAAGGAGGCAGCTGGGTGGGGGGAATATGGAGAGAGGAGAGACTTCTGGATTTCCAAATTCCATGGTTGTAAGCAGATGTTTGTGCCATGATTGTGAGAACCATAGACTTGGAGCTGAAAAGGACCTAGGAATCATCTTGTCCAGGCCCTAATTGTACAGATGCCAAAAGGTGCAGAGAGCCTGGAATGGGCCTGAGGGATTGTGCTGAAGTGGGCTGGGGAGGTGGGGCAGGGGAGTCAGCTTCTCCCAGGAGAGCCAAAGACAAGGGTTGTGCCTTACCAAAGGGGGGCTGCCCCCCTCTCCCCCACCCCCCCACCCCCAGGGTCCTGCTCTTCACTTTCCTTTCTCAAACATCCCTCATCTGATTCCCCACCCATTCACCTTTCTGCTGAGCTGCATGGCCCAGGAATGCTGGGTGCTTTCTGCTGATGCTGCAGCTGTTTCTTCATCAACCACCCCCAGAAGTCAGGTCCAGAATCAAGTTTTCCACAAAAAAGGAAGAAAAAAAAAGAAAAAGGAAAAAAAAAATTCCCCCAGACCCTGGGGCTGCCAGGATTTGTCTGTGTGAAGTGCCAATGACCTTGTGACCTTCAGAAAACACACACAAGGCTCCCCAGCCCCCAGCCTGCCTCACCCCCTGTGACCCCAGTAATGAGGCTTGCACATTAACTACTGTAAAGAGGAGCAGAGCTGGAGAAATGTGAATAATGGGAATAATACTGATAAGAATAAACAATGGCATTTGTAACTAAAGTTTCCACTTATTTACTTGAGGGGGAGGAAGAGGTTGCTTTCATACTCAGACCCTATCTTTCCTGCCCTTCAAAAGGCATAGAGGAAACATACAGGATCCAGATCATACCTCAGAGTAACCTGTCTTTCCCTTTTTGGGCTGAATTTCCTCCCCAGCCTCCAGAAGCCAGACAGACAAGCTTGTGGCTATCATTTAAGAAGTTGGATTTTTATTTCAAAATTGATATCTAGAAGGTGCTTCAGGACTACATGGCTTCAACTAAGTGCACATGGGGCAGAAACTGGTCTTTTGCCCAGCCCAAGGTTAGGGGCATTGTGCCTGTGGCATAGAACATGGGTAAAATTGGAGGTGAGGGAGAGGAAATTGAACTCCCCTTCCCCCCCAAGTATCTTCCTGCCACTCTTGACTAGTTTAGACCTCTAGGCAAAGCTCTGTAAAGTGCAATTATCCTGCTCCCTCATGGCCCAACTCTGAGCCCTCCTCTTTCCCCTGCCCCTATTGGGGAGTCCTAGGGGTCATAGGGAAAAGAGCAGTTGGAGCCTCACAAGGATCACAATGAGCAGGAAGAAGATGACATACCATTGTTTTTGGTGCGGGGGACACAGAGCAGGTAGCCCCCGAAAGAGAACAGAAAGGGGACCCAAGGCCTGAGTCCTCTTCCTCCCATCTACCCCTGAAGAGCAGGTCTTAAGATTGGCTTCTAGGGTGTTTCTCTCTCTCTGGGGCTGGGCCAGGACTCACTGCTGGTCATATGGGATACCTTGGCCAATTTATTGAGTTCATCCATCCCAGGGACTGAGTATCATCCATTTCTTGGGGGAAGTCATCCAGAATGCTGTGTGCCACAGTCACATTACCCCAAGAGACTTATCTCCTAGCTTTGGTTGTAGGGGACTTGCAGTGGACAGGCCTCAGCTCCCCCAAGGGGCACCACTCATGTTCTGCTCATCTAGCTCTTGGACAACCTGGCCTGATAAGTTTCAGGACTTGGATACTGCCAGCTACAATCTCCAGCTGCTGAGCATGACAAGAGTGGGGAGGCATTGGTTCATTGGGTCAGTAACCTCGCTTCCTTCTCAGGGCCCCAGCAGCTGTCGAAGCGCCTAGGCCAGCTCACCCCTTTCTCTTCTTTATTGCTGTGTGGCCTGCTGTTGCTCAATGTGTCAATAGCTGTGTGAACGTATCTAGAATTGGCTGAGATGTGTGTCCAACTGGTCATAGTGGTTAGTATCTAGGTTTGGAGGGGCTGTCCTGCCCATCAACATCTAGAGGGAGGACCAACAACCAGAGATACATGCAGAGGTGGGCATATACTCAGAAGTATTAGCTACATCCCCCCCCCCAGCTGTAACATTTACTGAGGCAAGACACATCTTAGCCTCAGTTTTCTCATCTATAAAATAGATATAACAATACTTGTATTACCTAACAGGTGTTGTGAGAAAAGAGCTTTTTGTAAACCATGGAGCATTATTGAAATGAGTAATTATAAATAATGAAGGGGCAGGCAAGGATCCCTGGCAGTAGAGCTGCTGATGAGGGGAGGCAGGGCTGTGCATTTGTTACCTCCGTTTTTCTTCTCAATGAAAGCTGTAGCTTTTAGGCGGGCAATATGGGGAGGGATACATAAGCATCTCTTCTTAAGCTACTTTTAGTCAAGAATCACCTGAAGTGCCTCTTATGGCCTGGGGGGAGGGGGGGACAACCCCAATCATGTAAGGGCCAAACCTTGAATTTTCCAGGGTTGGACCCTATATGGGTAGGTAGAGTCAAGGGCCAGTTTAAGATGGAGAAAGATGTCCCCCATGGGTATCAGGTATCCTTTAGTCTTTTCCTCTTCCCTTGGAAATAAGGGTAAGTGGTCTAGGGTGATATCTTCCGTGGCTTAGCAGATGCCCTCCCCAGTTTTCTCTCTGGTACTCCTCTATCACTCCATATATAGACTGTGTCCCCTAAGGCTCCCCAAGCTACCCTTCCTCCAGGACAGTATCTCCTACTCCCCTCTCTTATCACTACCCCTACCTAGCTAGACCAGCAGTTCTCAAAATGTGAAGTGGCCCTTGAGATCCTTTCTGGGAATCCTTGATGTCAAAACAATTTTCATAACACACTTTAATTTCTAATACAATTAATCTAGATAGAACCTAAATACACAGATTTTGGGGAAATCAATAATTTTTGAGTTTACTGGGGTCCCTAAGCTATATGGGCTTTAGATGCTCATATAACCGTTATGTACATGATAGCTACCATTTACATGGCATGCTTTGCATATTATTTCATTTGTTCTTCACAACAACCCTCTGAAGTGCTATTGTCCCCATTTTAGATATGAAGAAACTAAGGCACAAATGGTTAAGTCTCTTGCCAGGGTCATACTGCTAGTTAAGTGTCCGACACTGGATTCGGTGACACATCTTCCTCCAAATCCAGCACTCTGCCCTCATTAGCATCTGGTTCTTCCACCTTCCATCTTCTCAACCAGATAGGATACCAAGTCTCATCCAGGTCGTATTCAATGCCCCAAAGGCTGTAGGGCAGCTCATTGGTGGTCCAGTCGAACTCTTGCTGACCGCTACCTAAGCCTCCTGAAGGAGGTCACACCATCGCTGGTACAGCCCCTGGGAGGTGTTCGCAGCCTTCTGCACCTTCCTGGTAGTCGGTGAAGAGGGAAATCAGGGCCATCTCCTGGCACCCCTCCCCACCCTCCCCCCATTATCTGCATTTGCTAGGCGGGGTCTGGTGCCTTGCCAAGTCCGACCCCCCCCCCGTACCTCCCCCTTCTTCTGGGGCCCAGCAGGGTACCCTCACTACGCCCTGGAGGGAACAGGGAACAGGGGCGGTGAAGAAGAATCCCACCTCTACGCCCCACCCCCAACCCCTGCTGCTCCCGAGATTGCTGCTCCAGCTTCGGCACCGCCAACTCCACGCTCACTTTAGGACCACGAAACAAAGACTTTCAGAGATATACTTCCTCAAGTATGCACGCCCTGCCCCGCACCCTAACCCCCGGAGAGAACGCAGGCTGTGCCCCCGGCACGCAATCCCCAAGGCACCTACGAGACGCATCCCACGCAATGGGAGAGGGGGAGGAGAGGTCCCGGGAGCTCGAACACAGAGACTTCCGCCCTCTCTGTGGCCTCACCGGCGCCTCACCTCCCTTCCCCGTCCCTGGCCACCATCTTGGTTAGGGGCAGAGCTGGCTTCTTACCCTCCAGATAGCTGTCCGCGACCCCTTCTCTTTTTCCGCCAATGGTCTTGGCATCTGCCAGGAGTGGGGGCGCGAAGTAGTCGGGGCGTCATAATCTCTTTCTTGGGTGGGCTTTGGCCTGGGGAAGGGGCTGAATGCTAACTTTCCGACGGGGAACGCGGGGGCTTCTCTTTTGGTATGCTGGTCCTGGGCAGTAGGGGGAAATGCGTGGGTGGTGTGGTGGTGGTGGTGGTGGTGGTGGTGGTGGTGGTGGTGGGGTGTGTGTGTGTGTGTGTGTGTGTGTGTACGTACGTACACACAGCTGTAACGCTGGAAGGCAGCATCTTCAAACCTCCCCAAACCTCCCCCGGTGCCCTCCCTGTCAGATCAGGTGAAGAAGCATTGATTAAGTGCCCACTACGTTCCAGGCACCATGCTAAAGGCTGAGGATACAAAGAAATTCAAAAGCCGGTCCCTGCCCTCAAGAAACGTACAAACAAGGTATATTATATTCCCAGGGCTGGGAGTGTGCTAAGCAAAGAAGCCCAGATTAAGGAGTTCCTTCCTGTCTTCCTGCCAGCGAGCTCCAGAAATCAAGAGGGCAGAGTATGGAGCTTTTTAGTTCTGCATCACATCCTTCCCGTACCCCAATCTTTGCCAAATCGCTCCTAACCCTCAAATCCTCGGGAAGCACTGGTACCACCTATTACTACACGTACCAGCTCTCCGCTCCCCTCCGTACATGGCGGGCTCTAGTTCCTCCACTCATCTCGTTGACCCGTGGCCACGAGCCATCTTCCTGAGCTGCAGAGGTTTGAAAGGAAATGGATTTGGAGATTTATAGACCAACGGGCAGCCTAAGCGACTCCCTTTTGCGCCGCGTCCACGGGTCAGGTACCACAGTACAAGAGGGTGGCAGAGGTGGTGATGGAAACCAGCCCCGGGCTTCGGAGGGAAGGCGGGAAGAGAGGAAGGGGCGGGGGTGAGACCACCAACTTCTCACGGGCCTCGAGCCGAACACCTACTTTAGGAAGGTAGAGTGGAGGAAAGATTACAAAGGGACAGGGGGAGAGGAAGGGTTGGCAGGGCCAGAATGCAGGGGCAGTCACTTCCAAGAAAAGTGGAGAGCAATCTCCAGGAGAACGACCGCGAGAGATATCAGAACACCAGTCAAGTCAACAAGCATTTATTAAACATTTACAAACAGGCATCTGGGGTCTACAAGGAATACAAACACAAGGAGAACAAACACGAGGAGAAAGATAATCCGAACCTTCAAGGAATTTATATTCTAATGGAGAGAGATAATGCATTAAAAAAAAAGCTTGAAAGGGGTGGGGTAAGTTACCCACGTGGGGGCGCGGTGGAAGAAGATCCAGAGTCCCGCGTGGAGTCTGGAGCGAAATGAAAACCAAACGCAGAGAAAGTGGGTACGGAACCCCTAACTCTTGCTAGTTACAACAACTTCGAACAATTTCCTTCCCCAGTCTTCAGTTTTCCTATCTGTAAAAGGATCTGTAAGTTCCAGCTCTAAATCCGATCCTTCCTAAATAACCTTCCTTCCTCCTGGAGGATGGTCCGCTCCGAGGCCCAGGATTGGAGTTCCGGAAGGAGGCTTCCCATTCACTGACCCTAAGATTCCGGGCCTCTGCCCTTATTTGGGCAAGAGGAAGCAGCGCAGGCACCCAGCGAACGGTCCCTGGGCCGCCGGACGTCACGGTTACCTAATATAGTCATGGAAACGAAAACTAGTGGCGGGAATGCACCAAAGCCTCACAAGAGGCGGGGCCTTCTCTTAAAGGGACCAGACTTAGGGAAGTCGGGGCTATGGTTGAAACTCCTTACTTTTTCCACAAGTTACTCGCACCCTCTTTCCTTTTGGGAAAGCAGAATCACGGAGCTGCACGGGCATGGGAAGCAGGAGTGAATCTGTGATATATCACTTTTAATATTTGTAACTAGTTCTCTGCCCCCTTTCTCCTCTTTTCCCCCCAGCCTCGAAGCGAGCTTTGGTGGCTTTGCGGAATTGCTAGTTTTGTGAGAAAGACCCCAGGCTCCTCCAGATGCTTTGACAAACACTGATCACTTTTGCAAGGTGATAGGGGGGAGCTTGTCTCGGCCCCACTACGGCACCAAGGTACGAGCTGGAAGTGGTGACATTATCGTGCCTTCATTCGCGCGGCCTGTCTCTGAGCCGTTGACTGCAAGGTTGACTCGAGATATCTCGCACCACGCGCTTGAGGGGCTCTTTCCCTCCCCCCAGTTTCACACCGAGCTCGGGAACAATATGCGCCCAACTTCTGGAAGAAGAAAATTCCTAGGGGAAGGGTGAGAGGAGTTTCTCCCCACCCCAACTCTGTCCAGTCCAGGCTCTTCCAGCCTTCTTCCCCTCCCCCACTCTCCTTGGGGCTTTGAATTAGGTCCGGCATTTCCGTCCTGTGGCTTTAAAGGGCCTCTGGTGGCGGGTCGAAAAGCCGGGATGCGGCTTTCTGATTGGGTGGAGCGGCTCCTCAGTGACGCAACTAGAAGTATAAAGAGCTCGGTCTCGGGCCGGGTTTGCCTCATTTGTGTACACGGTTTCGACCCTTTCGGCAACTTAAAGAAAAATCTATCTCCAGTTTGAGGTGGGCGTCACAGGGAATCGGGGGTGAGAGCAAGCGAAGAAAAGGGCGAAATCCCTCTTGCTGCTCACATCTGTTACTGGGCTTTGCCCAACGGTCATCCCCCCAGCCCGCCCACTAATCTACCCTCCTATCTCTTTCTTCCGTTGCTGCGCCTGGGTCCCGGCATGGAAGCACAGAAGGAAGCGCAGCGTATTATGACCATGTCAGTGTGGAAGATGTACCATTCACGCATGCAGCGCGGCGGCTTGAGGTTGCACCGGAGCCTTCAGCTATCGCTGGTCATGCGGAGCGCCAGGGAGCTCTACCTCTCCGCCAAGGTAGAAACAGACGAGGCAGAGCTATCGCCCTTCCCGGCCGCGGCCCTGGCTCCCGCCCCGAACCTGCCCCAGCCCATGACCGTAGCTGAAGCCGAAGATGCCTCTTTGCAAGTGTCTGAAGAGGCGATCCCGGCCCCAGAGCCCATGGAAACTCAGGAAGCTAGGGAGAACGAGCCGGCGCCCGCCTGCAGCTGCTTGCCTCCGGTGCGCAATGCTACTCTGTCTCAGCGCTCGATGAAACCCAATCGCAAGCGGCGGAGCAGTAGCTTGGGCCAGGGTGGGGAAGCCGGGCTGGTCCCCAGCAAGAAAGCAAGGTTGGAGGAAGAGACGGCGCCGACTGAAGGGAAGACTGAGGTTGAGGCTGAAGACCTGGAGAGGCGGCAGTCGCAGGTGGAGGAGGGCCCCTTCCCTAGTCTGGCCCGAGTTTTACAGAAGCGCTTCTCCGGCATTCTGAGTAACACCGCGGGGCCGCCAAAGCCCACTGCCCCGCCTCCCTCGTGTGAACTCCAGCCTGGTTGCCGCCAGGCAGACCACATGATAAACATCTTGGTGCGGACAGTCGTGGCTTTCTAACGTGAGCCCTGAACTCCGGACTGTGCCCGTAGCTTTAGCTGGCCCGAGTTGTGTCGAGGCCGCTGTCCAGCCCCGAGCGACCTGGGGCCTTAGGCTTTGGTCGTCCACCTCCCGGAGAGGAAGACTGACCTCGCTCCTGTCCTTCCCCAGGCGCTGGTGACGGCTTTGGTGGCAGAGGGGAGTGGTGGTGGGGAGGACGAGAGAGAAGCTGCTGATCTGGAGAATTTGCTCCATAATGCTGCTAAGAGACTGGTCCGAGAGGAGAAGATGGGACGCTTTTTCTGACCTCGGTAGTCACCCTCCAGGCTGGGGCGGAAGGGACCGTGGCATCAGACTTTATGGATGCCAGTGAAGCCAGCCAAGCATCCAGACTTCAGAGACTCGTGGAGACGCTGGTGGTCTTGCCTTTAAGTGACCTGCCTCAGACCTTTCTATTGGAAAGCGACATATATGATGGTGCTATTGACGTGACTTGTTATTTCCTCTTCCCTAACTTAATGCTTGTTCTTGGCCGCCCAGTGGAAGCGGTGGTGGCAGCAGCAAGTGCTGGGTCTTGAGGGCATTTGCTGGGGTGGGAGGTGAGGTGGGGAAGGCTGGGTAGAAGCTCCTTTCTCAGGGTTTAAACTTTTTAAAATTGGGGGCGGTACTTCTGTCCCATTAAAGCTTTTTGTATAAAACTCACTGGTGTTTCATGAGTTTCACTGGCCTCCTTTTTTCCCTTCAAAAAAAAATTCAGCCACCCCTACAATGACACACTTGTTCATATGATCATACTGACATCATGGGCTCAGGGAACTTCCTGTTTGCTGTCTTGTGAACTCAGTGTGAGTCTTGGGTGGTGAGTTGGGAGGGAGTGGTGGGACTGCTCTTCAGGGTGTTGAGTGGCTCTGTTGGATGAGTGAAGTGTGGGTGTGGAGTTGTTAGGGTTTTATGAGTCATTTAACCTAGAAAGGGAAGTGGTTCCTAGCTAGATTCCTCATTAGTGATGGTCAGGAAATAGGGGTTTGGAATTCCATTCCCTTGTCCATCTCAGCCACAGATTAGACTGGTCATCTAGGTTTGAGTCACTGGAAGAAGGTGGGGAAAGATGGTGGGGGGGGAGAAGAAGAAGAGAGAAGTACTAGAAATATATATATATATATATCTTGAATTGAAAAGGATGTCACCATTCCCACATAACTATAGTTCCTAGTTCCTGTTTCTATAGGTGTTGGGAGTTTATAAAACATAAAGGAAACCCCAAACCAGTAATTGTTCGGTTTTCTTTTTGAGGTCCTGGGGTGGCATCGAAAAACATGCTTGTTGATTACTCCCAATCCATTGGTTTTACACCCGATAAAATTGAGGTCCAGAGCAGTGAGTCTTGTCACAAGATCCTTGATACTCAGTTTAGGTCTCTCCTATTTCTTTATATTAAGCAATTAAACCGTCTTCCTACAAACATCTTCTGTTAATCTCCTCTTTCCTTGAACAAGGTTTGCTTGAATTTTTTTTGTCGTTGTTTAAACCAGCCTTAGGGTTTTTTTTTTGTAATATTGCCAAACTGAAAATAAAAAGATCTTTTCAATTCAAGCTCCTGTTTGCGGGCCTTGTTCTTTGCTCTCCCTGGGGAGGGAGAGTTAATGGGAGCAGGTAGTGGGGCTCACTCACATAGCTCTCCTGGCTGCTTGCCCTGAGGAACTGGTTGGGCAGGATTACCAAGAGGGAGGGAGAGGACCGGGCTACTTACCCTGGGGGGTGACGGGAGCCTGTAGTCTGAAGCCCTGGCGGTTCCCACACATGTATTCACTACTCTCCACTCCCTTTCCTGGAATTCCCTTTTTTTCCCTTTAGGATGATCTGAGTTCTAAAGTGTGCTTCAGCATCTCCCTTAAGTTACAGTGAAATAGTTTCCCTGGGTATTTGGCTGCTTGAAATGGGGCCTCTAAGGGACTGCTTAAAGTCAGGAGAAGAAGGCCAGAGGTCAGATTTAGACAATTATAACTAACTGCAAACAGACTTCACTACAGAATGTAGGGCTCAGCCTGCCTCAGGGTAAAACTCTGGCCGGGGGGAGGGGGGAAAGGAAAGCCATATTTCAACCTCTCCTTTGGCTCTGGACTCCCTGTGGAGCTGAAGCTCAATACGGGGGGGGGAGGGGTTATATAGGAGACTGGACCCCAAGGTCAGCTAGTTAGCTTTCCTTCACTGCCCTCAGCTCCATCTGTGGGAGGCCAGGGGCGGCGCCCGCACCGCCAGCACCACCGCAGGTGGGGTTGAGCTTAGGTAGCGGTGGGAAGGGGGGTGGGGAGGAAGGAGACAGCCGGGGTAGTTGGCGAATTGCCAAAACCGATCTAAGTCTAGGTCTGCACTCGGGGATCCTATCTGGTCTCGGCCCGCCCTCGTTGTGCGTGGTAAAGCCGGCCCCTTTGGTGACCCAAGAGCAGGAAGAGCAGGGCAGGAGGGTGAGGGAGCCTCTTTCCTCTCATACCTCATTCTTCACTTCCGCCCCCTCCCCTGAGCTCTACCGGATAGCATCTGGAGTCTTCCCCCCTCCCCCTCCGGTAACAGGCTTCCTGTGGTGCTCCCAGTTTCTCAGCCACCTTCCCTTTGCCTTTGGGAGTGTTGGTGGCGGGGGGAAGGGAAGAGCTCTGTTTCGAGCCCTCCATCCATTTCAGCCTTGCTCAAGGAACCCTGCTGGTCGCCCCCACATATTCTTGTGCAGAGAAGTAGGGCTGGGAATGGAGCGGGGGAGGGGGGAAGTCAGAAGGATTCCTGAGATTTTAGTGCTGGCCCCCCTCCTTTAGTTTCTAAGGCGGAGACGCGGGTGATTTCCATCGCTGGTTTTTGTCGGTTCTAGTGCTAGGCACCTTGGGGGGGGGAGGTCAGCAGAGGCAAGCAAATGAACCCCCTCCCTTCAATCCCTGCCTCCCCCGGCAGTTCGGGAAACTCCAAGCTCGAGGGGGCGGAGAAAAGGTGCGTGGGCGGGCTAGGCCGCACATTTCCGGGGATGAGGGACGTGGAGGCGGAGGGGCAACTCTCCAGCTAAAAGGCCCCCAGTTTTTCACCTGTGGCTTCATATCCTGTAGCGGGAATCAAGTACTTTCCTTCCGGGGGAAGGAAACATGCTCTGCCAGCCATGCCCAGGGCTGGGTTTTCTTTCCCCCAGACTCGGGAGTCAGGTGCCCTTCCGGTTCTTCCACCAGGGCTGCTGTCTGGGCCTAGATGCAGCTCTAGACGCCCCTATCTCCACACGCTCTAGCTCCTTCCGTACAGAGGACGCTCGGGCTCCGAGGATTTCTCCAACTGTGATGTTCGCCACCTTTCTGAGTTAGTGGAGATGGCCATCCTGGAGGCTATATGGCACTGGAAGGGCTGGAAGATAATTCTTAGAAGTGATCGGGCTGAGGAAAAGAGAATGAGTTAGCAACCAGTTGCAGGACAAGGAGATGGAATGAATAACCGTGCTTCTAAAGAGCTTCTAAAGAACTTCTGAATGTATTCCAGACATTGCCTTCAGTTCCCCTCTAAAGAGACTGGGGGGTGGGGCGGGGAGGTAGAGGCTACAGACTTCTCTTTACCATAACAAACCCTGAGAGGCTGCCTCTTTAAGCCCAAATTGCTGACCCTTGAGTTGTGTCCAGAAAGACACGACGAAAGAGAATGAGCAAAGAGATTAATGGGTTGGGGTCAGTTTAAATGCTCTCCCAGCCCAGGTCCAAGGCACCTTTGCTTCAGGCGCAAGTGGAGACAGTGCCTAGCCCCAAGCCTGGCGAGCTTCTAGGCGTTTGGGGAAGAATGAGCTCTGGACGACAACTCCCTCAAACTATCTTTGCCGGTTTTCAATACCCGGGGCCCTTTCCTCCGGTCGGAAGACAAGTCTCCTACACCCTGGTCCCAGACAAGGAAAAGGGGCTTGGGCGAGAAAAAGAGTTTGGGGAATTCCGAGGGTGCATACTCCCAGGGCAGTAAGAGTTAGCGAATTAGGGTGAGGAGTGGGTGGGGTTTAAAATATGTAAATAATTCCGGGAGGGTGGAAATAAGAGTATGCAAATGAATCGCTGGTAAGGGAGGGGGTGGAGGCATGGCCAATGAGACCTGAATGAGCAGGGTCTTCTAAGTGGTGGGGGGCAGAGAGAGGCCGCTTATTTCCTAGTGTCTGTTTGGTTTGCTATATGGAAGGATCCTGGGCTAACAAGACGTAAGTGGGAAGTGACAAGAAAAGCGCAAAAGAAAAAAGTAAAAAGAACCAAACTTTCTAGTAGCCTTGGGGCAGAGCAGACCAATACTTCCCCACCCCATCCCCAGCGACTTGCGGAGAAGACCCAACCAGGACCCTCAGCGTTGCCCCGACCCCTTCCCCCGTACCCCCTAGGCCGCTCCGGGGTCCTATCCCTGGGGGCTAGGGGGCATGTGTACTCATTCCTAACAGTCTTAAATCAGCGAGTTGGAAGGGATCTCAGGCCAGCTGACCCAATTTCCCTCATTTTACAGAAGAGGAAACTGAGGCCCAGAGATAATGATAGTAGCTAACATATCTATACTGCTTACTATGTGCCAGGGCACTATACTAAGCGCTTTTGATCCTCACAACAACCCTAGGAAGTAGGTGCTAATTACAGAAGAGGAAACTGAGGCCCGGGCACGCTGGTTAAGGAATCGTCAGGGGCGGTATTTGAAAGCTGGTTCTCTAGCTTGAGCCAGTCAGTGCTCTTTTCCCAGTACCACGTTCCTTGAGGCGGCGTACTCCGTTTTTTGGTGTTCTGGGGGAGTGGCCCGGCCATTTTACGCCTGGATAGACCACCCGTGAAGGGGTAGCAAGCCCGGTGGCAGCATCCTGCTGGTGCCCTGAGCTCTAGCTCAGCCCGCGCCTCCGCGCAAAGCGAAGCTTCTTGTCCTGCTCTCGGGCGCGCCCGAGTGTTTTTCCCAGCTCGCGCAAGCGTCTAAACCAATCAATCAATCAATCAATTACCTGCCTAGCACGCACCTCAGCCTCCAGCTGCGCTCGCTGGCGCTTCCCACCTCCCACCCGCAGCCCGCGAGGGGCTAGAGGCCTTAAGCTAAGGAGTCTCAGCAGGGAAGGAGGCGGCCGCTGGGGCCTGTTACCCCCGCGCCCCTCGCTAGGCTCTGTCCCTCGGGGCCCTGTGGCCCGAGGAAAGGGGAGGGTAAAAAGGTAAAGGGGGCGGGGTGGGCTGGCGGCTTGAGGGCTCCTCTCCCGCCTCCGCCACCACTCGGGCTGCCAACGCTGCCGAGCCCGCCTCCCGCCTCGTTCTGCGTCCTCTCCCCTCCCCCTCCTCCCCTCATTCCTTCTCTACCTCTTCTTCCCCCTCCTCCTTCCCTCCTCCCTCCGCCTCCCCTTTCCCCTCTTGCCCCACCTCCCTAAATTCCCACCATTGGTCTCCCCCTCCCTCCCGCCCACACCTTTTCCATGTCCCCCTTTTTTCCCTCTCTCCCCTCTTTCCTCCCTCCTCTCCGCCCTGACATTTTACTGCGGGCCCCTTCCTGCAGCCAGCCCGCAGCCTCCGGATCGAAAGCACAACTAGCACATTGCTGGCACTCCGTAAATGTTAAAATAATCACCACGGTAATTGTCTGCCTTCCCCCCGGCCGAGGCTGAGGCTAGCCGCACCCCCTTCCCCTTCTCCTCTAGTCCAACTGGCATCAATTAATCCCCTCCTCTGCGCTTACATCCTACACCCACATCTGGCTGCCAGCTGCTCTCCCTCCTTTCCCGCCCCCAGGGGGTTCCAGGGAATTTTTAATAGCTCTGCCTCCAACCCCCACCGCAGAAACACCCTTCCAACACCGAGCTGCAACTGCAGAGGCAGATGTGATGGAGGAGTGGAGACGGTGATAGTAAAAAAACAACAGTTATGACAGGAGAAAGGCTCTGAAATTGGAGGGGGGGTGTGTGTGTGAATGTTTAGTAGTAAAGATGTTGCCTTTTCTTTGGCCAAGCGATACTGTACCTTTCATAGCTCTCCCCCTCCTCCTCCAATCTTTTTTTTTTTTCTGTAAAGACTGGAACTACCGTAGTGGGGCGGGGTAGGTAACATAATGAAATAAAGAAGCTGGGGATGTGCTTAATGGAACTGAGATCAAAGCACTTCTGGATCCCATATGGTGTGGAAAGGAAAAGGGGGCTAGCTGCAGGAAGCTGTCTGCTTTCTATTGCAGCATATGAGGGAGGATGGGTGAGTGTGGGTATGGTGGGGGTGGTAGGATGGATGTAGATCTCCTCCCTTCCTCTGAGACCCTGAGAAAAGGTAGTGGCGGCTCTGTTTCCCCATTATCCCAGGGGCCCTACAAGGGTTTCCTTTTTCCTGTGCTATCTTCTGACATTCTGCCAAGCAGCCACCCTTTGGCCTGAAGCTTGTAGATACAGGAACAGCTGCTTTGAAGGGGCTCCGTGGAGGGTGGGCATCTTCCTAGAGGGTTGGGGGTGAGAGAGGAGAGAGAAATATAGGGCAGGAATTCAGAACAATGTATATCATAGTACTGAAGAAATTAAGAAGTTTTCCTATTAACCCTTCCATTATATGGGTGCAAATTCTGTCTTCAAATTGGGGGAGCTGGAGATGGGGTGGGGAAAAGGAACATGAGGGACAATGGAGGGCATCGATTCTGGATATCTTTAAAAGCAAACAGTTTTTGCTTGTGCATTTACATTCATGTGCTTGTTTTGGTGGAGGTCAGAACTGCTTCATGGTACTATTTCCAGTCTTATTTGATTTTTGATAGCAGGGACACCGTCACTGCCATCAGCTAATACTCATCACAGCTGAGGCTTAGCTGTTCCATGCAGGTTCCAGAATTCCCACATAAATCAGGAATATCGGATTTTGAATAGAAGGATCTGGGTTCAAATCCCAACTATGTTGTTTACTCTATGTGTAATCTTGGGCTTCCCCTCTCTGGGCTTATTTCCTCATCTATAAATGAAGGGGTTGAACTGGATTACCTCGAAGGCTCCTTTTAGTTCTAAATCCTATGATTCCTGTATCTTCTTTGATGACAGATGTTCATGTAAATTATTTTCATGAGCTGTGCCTCAGTTTCCCTTGTAAAAAGAATAATTCTAGCATGTAGAGGAATGACTTTAAGTGAATAAAGACAAAATTCTGTGTAGGTGATTTCTGAGGGTTCAGTGTGTGAAGGCTTGTGCTGTTTTGAGGCTTTCAGGAGAAGGGAAGGAGTGTGTTTTAGGTGACATATTAATGGAGGCTTAAGGCACCTTCCATCCTCGTTTTTCACCAGGATGATTCAAAATATCACCTTAAGAGAGGCTGACCCTGGAGAACACCAGTGTACTTTTTGATGCTAAAAGTCCCATGGAGATCTAACAGCTCACCACTGGACCAAAAGCTAGTTAGCTACATGGCAGGTATGAGGCTCAAGGATCATAGGAATTGGTGGGGTTTGGAGTGCCTGCAGAGTTGGTACCTCTGGATTTCCTCATCAGCTATTTCCTTAAGTTGCTGTATGGCTCTGGATACCTTTCCCATCTCTGTTTCATAGGCTCATAACAAAACCCCTGTGGGATTTTTGCTGAAGCCAGAGGCTAGAGAAGGACCAAAGTGCTTTTATTATTATTTATTGTACAAAAAGAAGCCATACAAATGTTTGGAAGATCTTCATTCACACACACTGCCTTTCTTATCACATTTCAGTAACACTACAGAAACTGTTTCATAGAGCCAAGAGAGGATCTAACAAGAGTACTAAGTATTGTTAACAAGAGTATTTTGAGATTCTCAGTAGTATTAGGTATTAGAGAACAAACCACTCACATCAGTGAACACTAGAGGTCTGCACTTAGAAGCTCTGTCTCTGGCTTCCTGGCGCCAGCCTAGGCTGTGGAGGTAGGCAGACAAGCCTTAACCCGGGCCGACTTGCCCCCTCCCTGAGGCACACCCTTCCTGGATGAACCTTGCCCTGGCTTCCTGCAGCAGGTCTGAGAATGCTGCAAAGCCACTCTTACTCACTTCTGGGTCACTGGCAGCTTCTCCCGGTTTCCAAATCAGCCTGGGTGCTGGCAGGAATCACAGAATTTCAGATTTGATGGGGACCTTAAGTGGCCAGATAAGTTCTACCAGTTCTATCTGAAAAAGAATTCTCTTTTATAATCTACAGAACAAGTGGTCGTCTAGCCTTCTTTTAATAATTTCCGGGGTGGGACCGAGACCTGGGAACCTGGAGAGGGTTGGGCCTTGGCTTGTGAACTGTTGGGATTGCCCATCAATATGAGCGCTTTTGTTCCTAAAATTTCACCTAGCACTGTTAATATGTGCACTTAGTGCCGATTAAAGGGAGGACCTCTGAAAGTGGAAGCTCAAAATATTGCTTCTTTGTTCTCTGGTATCTGATGCTTTAAAAATTCTGGTATATTCTTCTTTGGGAAGTAGAATGATCCCTGTTCTGTGAGAGAAATTGAGTCTGACAGAGGAAATACCTATACCTTGATGTCTTTGGTTGATCAAGCAGTTGTATATTACATGTCTGTCAGAGTAATTTAAGGTTTAGATAGTGTTTTCCTCACAATGAGGAGGTAATTGCAAATATTAGTAGTCCCATTTTTTACAGATTAGGAAATTGAGGCTGAGGGAGGTTAAGTAACTTTCCAATAGTCACACACCTAGTCAGGGGCAGAACTGTGCCGTGGCATTGCTCATTCCCTCGTCCTGTGCTGCTTGGCCTCTCTGAAGATGGTAGGATTAAAGGAGGTTTCCCGTAATCTGTATTTTGGTTATCTATGCTTATGCCTTGGCTAAGCTTACTGTTAGAGAGATACCCTTCTTCCTGACTGGGCTGGCACACCAGCTGTATTGGGAAGTTTGTAGACAAGAGCTTTTTGTTAGTCTTTATAGTTTTGCTTGGTAAGAAAGACTGAGAGAAGAATGGCTTCTTTTGGCTGAGAAACACATTCTGAGGTTACTTCATTCTCCTCAGATCCTTCGCCCTCCCTTTTTTTGGGGGGGGGCGGGTTGTAATTTTGTTGTTGTTTTGGCTATTCCCTTTTTTAAAAAAAATGATTTTTCCATAAATGCTTATGGGTTTAAACAATTGCATTTTCACTAAAGCCAGCAGTCTCAAGGGGACACTTGAGGACCCACTCCTGTGTTCTTTCTCAGTCTTGGGGATGAGATGAGCTGGCCCTTCTGAGCTTGGTCCTTACCTGGCTGAATTTCTGGCTCCTACCTGAGCTCTCTTTGACTTACATAAGCGAGCCACTCAGAGGTTACCCTTTTCCTGCCTTCAGGCTGATTTCATACTGAGTAACTTTGCTCCTCACTCTACTTTACCTTAATTACCCAGTGTCTCTGGTGCCTAAACCCAGAGGCTGTGGGGCTTCTTTGTCTTCAGGTCCTTTTGGCCTAATTTTGCTTGGACTTCAGAGACTGTCTTAGAGTTTTAGGGGGAAAAATCCTCATCCAGAATCCAGGGTATGTGCCAGCATTTATAGAATGCATTCCTTTGCCCTCTTCTGCTGATTTCCTGCTTTAGAGCCTAAATGTCAGCTCTATCAGGAGCTGCTTCTCATCAGTAGGACCTTTGAGGACCTCACAAAGCACTTTGTCAGATAGCTTACTAGGGTAACTAGCAAAGATGGTGTACTTTTGTTATCTGTTTTATTTTCCTGCTAGACTCTGTCTTATGTTATCTAAACTTTATTTCTTACTGAAATAGCACAGAACCAGCTACCTGGTGGATACTTAGTAAATGTTTGTTGAGTGAATACATAGACCCTAACTACTTCTGTCAGGTTCTCCTACCTGCATCCTTCTCTTCAATCTGTGGGCATTCTCATTGCCCCAACTCTTGCCTTTTTCTGCCTCTGTACTGACCCTTGTTTAAATCTTACCCATTTTTCAAATTTCAGCTCGAGGTTTCCCTCGTGCCTTACTTAACCACTACAGCCCACAGCTACCTCTTGGTAGTATGGTATAGTAAAAACAGTACCAGACTTGGACTCAGGTGGGGGAAGAGAATAAGCATCTATTAAGTGTCTATGTGCCAGGCACTCTGCTAAGCACTTTATAAATATTATCTCATTTGATCCTCACAACAACTCAAGTAGATGTTGTGAGCTCCATTTTACAGATGAGGAAACTGAGGCAGACAGCAGTTAAGTGACTTGCCCAGGGTCATACAGTTAATAAGTATCTGAGACTGGATTTAAACTAAGGTCTTCTTGACTCTACAGAACAAGTCCTAACCAGTGTGATGATCTAGCTGCCTATAAGCAGCTGTCCCTCCGAGGTGAGCTCAGGAGAGATAACCTGGGCTTAAATCTTGCCTTTAATATATGCTAGCTGAGTGACCTTGGGTAAATTACTTAGCCTATCTAAGCATCTTGGAGTACTTATCTCCGAGTATTATTTTCAAGATAAAATGGGTTAATGTGCATAGGGCACTTGGCAAACCTTAAAGCACTATATATGAGTTATCTATTATTGTTATTATTACTCCTTTGAATTCCTGTTGTGCTCTTAGGATCATATATAATTATACTCTTAATGTCTTTGGTATGTTAAACTTTCCTCCCCAGCATAGACTGTGCACTGGGAACATGTTTTATATTTCCTTATCTCCTTTGTTGCAGATCACAATGATACTCAATAACTGCTTGGTAGATTGAATTTATGTGTTTTCTGTGTTATTGCCCCACCAAATCCAACTGTAGGAGGAGTCTCATGCCGGAATGAAGACTTGATGATGGCGGTTGGGGCGGCATTGCAAAGGCTACTGCCATTGCACTCTTCCTCCTGCATCTTGGGAAGACCTTGAAAGGACGACTTAGCTTCCCCATTTTGTTATGTGGGGGACTTGGTTTCTAGAGACTTGGAACTGAAATAGTGGTCATGATGCCTTCCTCTTTTCCACATTCCCCTGAGCCCTCCTTGCATGTGTGAGCCAAGGAAAAGGTAGGGAGAAAGTGGCTCTTCAGCTCAAGGCCCTCAGGAGGGACTGGCCTAAACCCCTTCCAGCTTTAGATTCCCATGATGTCTCCATTCCCTTCTGTATGTATGGTTTTGTTTTTAAAGACTCTTGTGGGTGTTGGGAAACCAAGGAACCAGAGGCCAGAGTAGGTCTTTCCACACCCAGTGTGATTCCCTCCCTTCATCCCACAGAAACCGTGGCCTTGTGCCAGGAGTTGCCTGGAATTGTGAGTAACGCCCTGGTAATTCATGAGAAGCTGCTGCTGTGCTTTGAGGGAGAGAAGAAGCAGGGTGTTGGGATCATGTCACTACATGTTTTCCTTCTCCCTTAGAGGATCAGGGTCCTTGAAGCTACATTCCAAGCAGCTTCACAGATTCTTTCCCTTTCTACTGGAGGTGGGAGTGAAGTTTTCTCTTGAGGAAGGCGGAAATGAACGCAGTGTAAGGAATGTATCTGAGGTTGAAATATATTTAGCCAAAGGAAGAGTGTGTGTGGTGTTCAGCCATCCTGGGTACCAAGCCCCAGTCTGGGGGGGTGGGGGTTATTGTCACTGTGGGGAATGAGGAATTCAGGGTTTCCTACTTTTAAAGGCATAACATTACAGAATGCATCCTTCCTTCCCCTTTTCAAATAGAATGCAGAAGTCTGACAACTTTTTTGAAGCAGGAAATACAAGGGAAATTTGGGGATATGAACTAATCTTTTAATGGGCAGGAATGAAGTTGAGAAGAGAAACCAGTAAAACAGTATGGACCTGCAGGCACCCTTTTATCTCATCCATTTCCAAACCAATTTATATTTGTTAGCTTCTATGATGTCCTAAAGGAGAGTTTAGGGTGATGATTGATGCCACAGAGAAGAGACTTTTCCCTGATACTGGTGACAGAGGCCTCTGGCTAAATGGTAGACATGTTGTTGTTCTGTGTATTTCTCACAGGCAGACTGTGGTCCCACTGGTGTGCTGCTAGATTTTCAGAAACTTCCTTGCCTTAACAGGTGGCAAATGTTTTAAGTATAGTTCTGAAGTTTCACCCCTTAATCCTGTGTCCATCCCCTGCTGGGAAATGTCAGTTTGAGGGTTTGGGTTTAGGTGGATGTGAGTGGTGAGTGTGTGGTATCCCACGAGCCAATAGTGTCTCATTGTAGTTCTACATGGAGGTGTGGGAGGCAGATGTGGGGGTGGGAGGAGGAGCAAGGAGGTTCCCATCTAGGGACTGTAATGACCTGTCATCCCCTCCTACTTAAAGCCTTCCCAGAACCCAGGGGCCTCCCAGACTGTTGTAAACTGCCTAGGGTTTAACAGCAGCCAGAGAGCTTTCCCTCGCCCTTCAGTAACCTTGAAGGCAGGATGTTTCCAGGCAGATCCTAGGGGTGCCCAATGCTGTCATCTAGCACTGTTGAGCTGGTTACTAGTTCTTTCTTGGTGATTCTTTTACTTTCCTGCTAAAGTAGTTCCTTCTTCTTCCTCTCCTGTTACCATTTCTCTCCCCCTTCCTTTCCGCTGCAGCCGCCCCCTTCTTTCCCTTCCTTCTTGTCTGTGGATGATGAACCACAGCTCCTTTCATAGGAATTAGACTGATAAGAACAGCTCGGCTAGCAATTGCTGCTGCAGAATAGAGGAATTCCCCAAGGGAGGCCAGAGTGCCGAGGGGGCTCCCAGCAGAGGGATGGCCTGTGGACTACAAGATGATTTCTGAAGACTCTTTAGTTTATCCAACCCATGTAGTCTAGGAGGATGCCGTGGTTAGTTTTTCCTTATGGGCTTATATTGATCAGCGTTTTGTGTTGTGTCTTTGATAAGTTGAAGCATTCTCTTTCTTTACATTAAAAAAAAATCTGGTGGGGGGTGCAGGGAGGGAGGAAGATACTAAAAGTGGGGCAGGGGAGAGGAAGTATTACAACTTTTACAGGTAGTGGAAAAAGTCCTGGATTCAAGTGGGAGTCAGGAAATCTGGTTTCTAATTCCAACTCCATCACTATACATCTATGTGACTTTGGGCAAGTCATTTCAGAATAGGGCTTGGACTCCTCCCTTCTAAAATGAAGGGTTTGAACTAACTGAACATTACGGACCTTTTCAAACACTATCATTCTGTGGTTACTTGAATGCTTCCATTATTCTGCTTCATTGTCATTTGGAGAAAGAAAATCATATGCAAGTTAAGACGGTGGTGTCAGCAGGGCCAGGTTGAGGCTGGCTGAGCCCTCTGGTGGCATTCCTGCATTCATGTTGGTTAGGCTGGCAAGGTTGAGGCATCAGCTGGGCTTTGCCTAGGGCTGAGTTTTGCCTGAGGAGAATCCTGCATCAAATCTACTCTGACTTTTCTGTCACTGGCCAGCCTTCTATTGCCTGTTCCGAAATTTGACTTGATTACAGTGGATTTGGGATTTTTTTTTCAAGGCTCAGGAAAGGCGCCGTCTCCTCAGTGAAGCTCTCCTATTACACCCCTTCTCCCCCTCCGGCAGAAAGTATTTTCTTCAAATTGTCCTAGAACCCTTTGTCTGGATGTTCTTCCTTCTTAGCACACCTTACCTTGAATTATGTTTGTATTTTTGCTAACTTGTGACCTTAGGTTAGTGCCTGAACTGTTTGTTTTATCCTTGTGTTCACAGTACCTAGACTATAGTCAGTGTGGAATAAGCTATAAAAAACAAACCAATAACTATTTTTCATACCAGTTCTTCCTGAACTTCTTTTATTTATAGAATCATAAAATTCTGATCTAGAAGCATCTTAAGAAATTGTCTGACCTGACTCTCTCATTTTAGGGATGAGGAAACTGAGACCCAGAGAGGTGAAGTGGCTTGCCCAAAGCCCCAAGCTTCCTAAATAGCTGGGCCAGTATTCAGTTGAGGGTCTTTGAGGAGATTCCTGTTCAGATAGGACTTGGACTAGAGGACAGGAACCATTACCTCTCAGGACCGTTTGTGATCCTGTGATGCCAAGTCAAGTGTTACGCTCACTGGGTACAAGCAGAATGAACTCTTTGGGGGCAAGGAGGAAAGGAGAGGGAATTTCAGTGACAGTTTAGCAATATTGACAAGACAGAAACAGGGGGCATCTGCTCATTCGCTGTTCCTATGTAAAGATTTCATGGGACATGTGGGTTGTCACCTATGCATACAATGGTTCTGGAGCTATTTTTAAAAGCCTACTTTCTTTCTCCTAAAGTTTTCAGACTTCACAAAGATTAGTCACTTATAGAAATCAAAGAATAAATAAAGTTCTTACTTATTCTTCAGATTAGGAGCAATTTAGTGGGCAGCATCACTTGGTGCTTCCCTGCTCTTGCGAGGTTTTCTTATTGCCTCTAGGCTTACTAGGTCCCTGTAAAATCCATGTTCTGGGCCGTGAAAAAGCTTACCTTTATAGATTTTCCTTTCTTATTGGCTTCATTCATTTGAAAAATGTGTAATGACATCTATGTGCAGGTTTCTTTATTAGAGTGCAGGTAATGCAAAGAAGAGCACCTTTTTCCCTAAGATATGAATGAACCTGAGTACCTGACTTTATATTCATTCCTCTTGTTTTGGCCTTTCAAGATCCTTTTAAGCCCCTGTTTGTCATCAGACTAGCTACCACACTCTAGCTTTGTGTCATGTGTAAAATTTTTAAGCATCTCTTTGGCCTTCATCCAAATTATTCCAAGTTAATTATTGGAACAGTACAGAACTAGGGATGGAGTACTCTCTCCTGGCTGATATTTAATCTTTTCATCATTATACTCAGGACACAGTTGTTCACTCAGCTACCAGTCCACCTGACTGCATTATTGTTGAGGCCACACTCGTATGTAGGTGGTGTCTACAAAAATAGCAGATTTTTCCTGATTAGACAAGACTTCTGTTGCTCTTTGTTCTTTGGAGAAAAGATGCTCACTAAAGTTCAGGGTAGGATCATAGGATCCTATCCTGAGGTAGAAGGGCCCCTTAGCAGATGATCTGGTCGAACACCCTCATTTTGTAGATATGGATGTTAAGACCCTGAGAGGGTAAGGGATTAATTTATCTAAAATCACACTGCAGGAAAGCATCATAGCCCGCATATGAACATAGTCACCTGTGACTGTAAATCCAATACTCCTCCCCTACTTTACTACCCTTCTTCTTTTCTGGTTGTGTACAGTTGTAGGATCCGTGACAGAACAGGTTGCCCAAAGGTCTGAAAGTATTTAATTTTCTGTACCTGGACCAGTCCATTCAGTCTGGTTACTGTGACTATCTCACCTTTAGGAAGTTTGGATCACAATAATTTTCTGTTTTACCATCAGCTTCCTGTATTGTGCTAAAAAGAAAAGTACATGCTTTGTATTTCTTTTGCAAGTGTGGTTCCTTCTCTCTGTATTACTCCCAAGGCATTGCCTTGAGTTAAAGATCCTAGCAACGACCCAAAGGTTGAATCTAAGCCTGAGAGATATAAGACACAAGGTCACTGCCTATTCTCCAAGAGCCATTGGGATATGGGGTTGGGGCCTCCTTTTTGATTAGGCTTATGGGATGGCTGAGAGCCAACCCATGTCTCTGAGAGGACTTTAGAGTTTCCTCTCCTTAACCTGATCAAAGATCATGCCAGACTTTCAAGTAGGAAAGGGGCAGCACAATGAAAGTAATAATAGCTCACATTTAGATAGCACTTAAAGTTTTGCAAAGTGCTTTCCTTTCAATAATCATGTGAATTAGGTAGCCACAACTGTTAATATGCCTACTTTACAGATGAGGAAAATAAACCTCGGGTTAAGTGACTTTTCCTGAGATCACACACCTAGTAAGTGTTGTAGATTTTCTTGAGATTGCACAGCTACTAAGGATCTCAATTAGGCCCCAGGACAAAAATAAAATAGTTCCTTCCCCTAAGGAAATTCTATTTTTTGGAGGTACTTACATCTTTTGAAATGAATTATTGAACAAATAGATCTTTTTGTTTTTTATAACATTTTCCAGATATTTTCCTAACAATGGAATTATTGGTTCAGAGCATGGTTACTTTTGTACCTTTCACTTCATATTGCTAAATTGCTTTTTAAAAAAATTCTACATATTTGTAATTCTGCCAACAATGAATGAGTATACTTGTTTCTTCTCCTTGCCCATTATGCTGCTTTTATTTTTTCCAGTTTTATTGGTGTGAAGTGGTACCTAAGCTTTTAAAATTTTAATCTCTTGTTTATTAGTAAGGTTGAGCATTTTCTCAAATGATTATTAACAATTTGTGTCTATTGTTTAAGAATTGCCTATTGGTCTTTGGCCAAAATGGCCTTACCATCAGGGAGATGTAAGGGAAAAGCACTGGGATTTGAATTTAGGCTTTGTTACTTGCTGCCTGCATGAGTGTGGGGAAACCAAGTCACTTTCCCTCTCTTGGTCTTGGTTTCCTCATCTGTAAAATGAGGGGTTTGGACCTTTAAGGTTCTTTCCTGCTCTAATTCCCATCCACTGGACCTTTAGTCTTGTGTTTTTAATTGATACCTAAAGACCACTAGGAGGTGCTGTTGACTTAATTGCTTTGGCAATTTCTAATTATTCTTGCAAATTGCTGACAAGTGTATGGAGGCTTCATTTTTCACTGTGTAAGGAGTTAGAGCTCAAGAGGAATTTAAGAACATGAAGTCAGAATATAATACCATCTCTTTGAGTCCCTAGTAGTCCTTCAGTGGCTTTTCCAAACCTACATTCTTAAGTCTCCCAACTCTTCCCCTTTTCACTTCCCGGACTTTAACTGAAAAGGTCTAGGTTTCCTCATATGTTCCCTAGACTGTTATCAGCTTTACCTCAGAGTTTCTGTGTCTCTGTAGTCATCATAATCACCTATATGCAGATGGCTTTTACATCTCATTCAAGCTCTCTCTCTCTCTCTCTGGTCCTTGATGCATTTCCTGCTGTCAGGGAGCAGTCTCCAGTGAAATTGACCACGGGCATCTTAAACCCAAACCACCCCCCTCACCTCCATGCTTCCCCATCTGTTGCCAGCCTCCCTCTCCACACAGCTCTGAGTATTCTTTTTGCTTATATATCCTTTGAATAGTCTTTTCTCATTCTTGTCACCACTTTTACCTCTTTTGTTCCTTCTGCCTAAGAATATTCTCCCTCTGCTCTCTTCCTATTCAGATCCAACCCATCCTTCAATGGCAGATCAGGTTTGCTTCCTTCAGGATGCTTTTTCCAGTGATAATCACACTGATCTCTTCTTTCTTGGAACCACTGTTTTATAGCACATTTTGGCTCTGCTACTTATTGGGTGTGCCCATCTTTAAGGCCCCTCTCATATGACACCCTAATTCCTTCCTTGTTGGCATTTGGTCTGCACCATTCTTAAGGCACTTTAACTGAACTCCAGGGTCAAAGAGATCAGAGACCACGTCTTGGCCAAACTTGGAATTCCAGTGCTTTTGCACATAGAAGCTGCTTAGTAAATATGTGTTGCATGAAGGAATCCCAGAATCAGAGTTGGAATCTGGCCTCAGACACTTGATGCTTTCTAGCTGTGTGACCCTGGGCAAGTCACATAACCCTGATTGCCTCACAAAAACCCAAAACAAAACAAAAACAAATAAATGAACAAAAAAGAATATAAGTTTAGGCTCTGATTCTTAAGATTTGGCTCTCTTGCATTAGTGATACAAATGCTTAGATTCCTTAAGAGTCTGGCCGATATGGCGGATTCTTTAAATCTCACCCACCTCTGATCGATGTTCTAATAAACCTTGTCTTTATAATATAAGTTTAGCAGTTATGTAGAGGATGGCAAGGATACCAGTAAGGAGGCTGTTACAGTAATTTAGGCAAGAATGAGGATCTCAGGCTATGAGCTGAGTGTTCGGAGAGAGAAAGGAGAACATTTGTGAGAGATATGCAAGAAGAATCAATGGTACTAGGCAACTGATTGAATACAGGAGGATGAGATTGAGTGAGGATGACTCTGAGATTGTGAGCCTGGGTGGAAGGATGGCAGTGCCCTTTTCCACATGACAGCCCTTCACATACTTGAAGGTAGCTATCAGCCTTCCTACTAAATTTTTTCTTTTCTAGGCTGTATCTTAGTTTCTTTAGCCAATCCTAGTGTGGCATGGTTTTAAGTCCATTCATGATTGTGGTAAATCTCCTATGGACATTCGTTGTCTTATCAAAGGCCTTCCTAAAATATAGTCCCTAGAATTGAACACATGAGGATTCTAAATCTGGAGTCAAACTTGTTTTTAAAAAAATGTTTTGATAACCATATTTCAATAGAATTGTTTTCCCTTATATACTTATGCATTTTATTATATGTATTTAAAGACGTTGCTCTGAGAAGGGGTCCCTAGGTTTCACCAGATTACCAAAGTGGGGGGGGGGAGAACCATGGCTCAAAAATAGTCAAGAACCCTCGTTCCAGGTTTTGTCTGACCCACTCCCTTGTTCTTTCTTAAAGGCCTTTAAAAATGTATCTTGGGGCAGCTAGGTGGCACAGTGGATAGAGCACCAGCCCTGGAGTCAGGAGGACCTGAGTTCAAATGTGGCCTCGGACACATGGCATTTACTAGCTGTGTGACCCTGGTCAAGTCTCTTAACCCCATTTGCCTCCCCCCCAAAAGCATCTTAAGATCCATTTCTTATCAAGGGATGAATGAATTCATGAGTTTGTCTTTTATTCCTTACTAAATTATGAGCTTTCTGAGGACAAGGAGTAGATTGGATATTTTTTTTTGTAAATAGTATTTTATTTTTTTCCAATTACATGTAAAGATAGTTTTCAACATTCATTTTTTATGAGATTTTGAGTTCCAAATTTTTCTCCCTCCTTCCCTTCCCTTCTTCCTCCCCAAGATGGCAAGCAGTCTAATATAGATAAAAACAAACAGGTATATGTACAATCATGTTAAACATATTTCCACATTAGTCATGTTGTGAAAGAAAAAACAGAACAAAAGGGGGAAACCATGAAAAAACAAAGAAAAGTGAAAATAGAGTAGACTGAATTTTAATCATCTTGGAATCCCCCTTGGTACCCAGTACTTGCCTAGCACAATGTGTGCTTATTGAATGTATGATGGTTTTGTGGTATTAGTTGTTTCATGTGTATAGCTTGTTCTCTCAACTATATTGGAAACATCCTGGTGTAGTGGAAAGAGCCTTATGTTTAGAGCCAAATGAACCTACTTGGTGTTCCCTGACCTTGGCATTTCACCTCCTAACTCTGAACCTTTAACAGGCTGTTCTGAAGTCCAGGAACATACTTTCATCACATTTCTATCTCTCAAAATCCTAAGCTTCATTTAAGGCTTAACTCAAATGTCATCCCTTATTGGGCTTTACTTCTCCTCCCCCCAAATGCTCTCTCCCTCCTCGAATTATATTGTGTGCACAGAGTTGCTTGAATGTTGTATCACTTCAGGATTTAAGCTTCTTGAGGGAAAGGACTGTTTTTCTTTTTGTCTTTCTGTTCCCAGATCCAAGCATAGTACCTTGCATGCAGTAGGCACTTTAAAAAGCTTGTCAAATGAATGAATGAATAAAAGTATGATTTTGAATCCTGGCTCTGCTGCTTACTGACTCTGTGGCCTTGGGAAAATCATTACATCCTTTAGTACTTCACTTTCCTCATGGGTAAAAGATCTTGCATTAAATGACATATAAAGTATCTTCCAACTTTAAATCCCATTATTTGTTGTAAGCTCCCTGAGTACGGGTATTGTTGCTTGTAACTCTGTTCCCTAAGCACTTAGCATGATTCTGTGCACATAATAGGTATTCACCAAACACTTGTTGATTACAGGATTTTAGAGCTGGAAAGGATCATTGGCCATCCAATCCAATCCCCATCTGAAATTGAATCTTCACTACAGCATCCCCAAGAAGTGAGTGGTCATTTAGCCTCTGCTTGAAGGGATCTAGTGAAGGGAACCTCCCTCCACCTCCCAAAGCAGCCCATCTTACTTTTGGCTACGACCCTTAGGAAGTTGTGCCTGACATCGAACCTAAACTTTTCTTTTTGCAACTTCCACTCATTGCTTCTGGTTCTGTGTCCAATAGGACACATTTAATTTTTCTTCATCATAGAGCCCTTCTGATATATGAAGACAGGTATCATGTGCTCCCCTGAATCCTTTCTCCTGCAGTTCCTTCTGGTGAATCTCATGTTGAGTAACCACTTTGTTACATAGGAGAGAGCTATTAAGGTAGAATGGCCTGAACAGCCCTGATTGATCAGCCTGCCTGGGAAAGGAAGGACCAAGCCATCAGCTGAGTTTAGATAGGATGTGTTGCTAAATATGTATCAATTTCCAGTCTTAGGGGTGGAGAGAGGGATAATTAGGCAACAGACCAGGTGTGGAAGGACCTCTTCTCTGACACACGAGAGAAAAAGAGAAGAGGGAGCCTTAGTGCTGAAGCTGTTGTAAGGTCAAAGCTGAGTTTTACAAGGATTGTAGTCCTGATAAGCCTATACCTTTCTAATCTCAGCTATTCTCATGTAGCAGTGGTGATGTTGCGACAGCAGGGAACATGGAGGGGACCCCTTCTTTGAGGGTGTGCTTTATTGGTTTCCTTATCCTAACAGATAAAAACCACTGGTAATTTGCCCTAGATTCCCCTCTTCCTAGCATTCTTGCCTGGCTTAGCTCTGGCTAAGAGGCACTTGATCCCTCAGTACCTTCAGAAGGTTTTATTTCCAGGGATGTTTTTGTGGGTGGAGGAGGTATTTCCAAGTGCCTTCTTTACCTTCTCACTAAGGTGCTCGGACTGTCTCTGAAAGGAGGAGCATCCTTGCACATTGTGATCACATGGAACCATGTAGAACCATAGGATTTAGAGCCAGAAGGGACCTTAGAGATAATAAGGAGGTCCTGAGACTAGGTTGGCATAGTCCAAAGGCAAAGTGGTATGCCCTAACCCAGGGACACTGACAACTGTGATGAGAAGTGACTCTAGGACCCACTAGTAGAGCTGAGCAGTAAGATGAGGCATCTTTTTTTTTTTTTGGAGAAGGGTGGGATAAAAGCCTGCTCTATTTGTTTCCCTGTTCCTGTGGTTGATACTACCAACCAACTACACAAGAATCCCATTCCCTACCTTCTAGCACTACCACCACCACCACCCACCACCACCACCTGCAGTCCTCACCTGGCTCTGATCATTCAGGAGGCTCTGTCTCCAGTGTTTTGTAACTTCCAGAGCTAGAATTGTCTCTGAAGAAGAGGAAGTGAGCTGGCCCTGGGCAATCTTGTCATGACACAGGTAATCCCACAATGCCTTGGAGGATTTAAAGCTGAAAGAGAACCTCAGGTGTCATTTGCTGTAACCCCTTTAGCTCATGGAGGAGGTAACTGAGCTTCAGAGAGAAGCAAGGTGACAATGAGAAGAAACATCACTTTCCTTGCTGAATTCAAGTCACCAAAGATGAACAACATCCTTAGCGATTGGTGAGCTGTTCTGGGTGATATTTGAAAGATTATGGGAAATGGAAGAGGTATCTCAGGACTGGAGATGGACAAACGTTTTGACTTTCAGGTCCACAAACCTTTATTAAGCGCCTGCTGTGCCAAGCACCATACCTTACACTGGGGATACAAAGAGAGGTGAAAGGCAGTCTTCATTCTCAAGGAGCTCACAGTCTGGTGGGGAAGTTAAAAAAGGGAAGAGAATAGAATCTGCAGGCTTGTCAATTCTAGGGAAATTCTGCAATCAGTTATTACAGCAATGGCTGGTGAGCACCTAGAAAAGGAACTGGGGAGCAATAATAGCCCTCATAGTTTGACTGGAGGGGATTTATTTGAGCAAAGTGTTTGATTTGGGTTTGGGAGACAGACCAGGGCCAGAGAGCCCCACGGCTAGCAACCCCTAGGCCACTGATTGTGCTTCCTATCTGGCCCCCACAGGCGTCATTGAGGAGAGAGCAGTCCTTGGGAAGAGGGCTGCCACCCCTACCACCTCCATCACCAACCACAGCCCTTTGAGACCTTGGAATAGTTAGAAAAGACTAAAACTAAGACATACTCTGATGCCAAGTGAACTTGGAGTCAGCTCTCTGTCCTGGCAGAGTAGAGGCATTCAGGCCAAGGGATGTGAAGTCCGAGTTACTGTGAAATCTCATGGCCACGAACCTGAAAACTGACCCATGAGAGTTCAGGCACAGGAGACTGACAGACAGACCCAAGCTCTGGAGCTGTCCCCTATCAGAGGAATTGACACATGCCTTTGTTGAGGTGACAGGATCTTCTGGCTGGGCTACTTCTTTCAAGCCCCAGATAGGAGGGCCCTCTCTAGGCTCCCCCTTCCCTTCTCCAAGATTCTCTATGCCTTGTTACCCTGGCCATTGGTTACCTTCCCCAGCCCAGCTGCAGGGCTGGCATGTGGAGGTACAGGCTAGATATTTGGCCTCGGGCTTCATCCCAAAGCCCAAAGGCAGAAGGTTGGCTCAACCAATTGGTTTCTGTCCCTTTTAGACAGATGGCTTTAAAATCTCTGAGGATTCCCAGTGCCCTTTTGCTGGCCAGCAAGCAGTCCCCCATCCTGTGGGCTGTTGTGTACATCACTCCTCCCCAGACTGTTGCTGGGTTACATGGACAGGCATGAAAGATGTGGGGAGAGGTGCCAGTTTGTTTCAAAGCCACAAGGACTCCTTCCCCTACTTTTCTGAGGAATTGAATGTTTCTACAGCTTCCCTTTACTCAGAGTTGAGGCTCTGCAGACACTTAGTGCTTTAGATGCCATCCTTTCCCTATTACCTATAGCCCTTAAGCCATATTTCTTCCATTACCTTTAACCACAAGGGCTGGAGCCTGGAAGGTAAACTTTCATGATGGTGAATTTCTGTTTTGTCAGTAGTATGACAATGTCTGGATGATATTCTTATGCTTCAAAACTGCCTCTCACCCCCGAAAATGATCTTAGGGGCTTGGAGTCTGACACGTCAAGAAGTAGAGAAAGTCTTGGGTCTTATAAAGTACAGTTATTTGATGACAGGATTGGAGGAAGAACCCATGAAACTGGAAGGAGGAGGAATTTCTGCATATCCAAGGGCTATGACTCATGGGGGATGGGTAGTGGTGGTGGTGGTTTCAGGAGGCCAGGCAAAATGAGATCAAATCCTGGGTTGAGAGCCATGGAAAATTGGAACAGACTGAGGGAAGGAAAGGAATTCAGGTGACTGGAAAGTAGGATGGAAAGAGGCTTATTCAGTTCCCCATATTTCTGCTCCCAAATCTGACTTTTTCTGTACCCTTACCCACACACATACAATACCATCCAGAATCACAAAGCCACAGGCTGGCCCTGATCTCTGTAGGCAGCATTTTCCCTCTCCCCACCTCTAGCTTTTCTTCAGGGTAGGGGCCAGTATCACTATTAATGAAATCAGATCTTTTTGTGTTGCCTGGTGTGAATTCCACCCACATTTAGTTTCTAGTCCAAAACAAAGCTACACCATCCCCCACCTTTTCTGGAGGGAGACTCTCCTGGGGGTGATGGTAGAAATTGGACTTCCATGTCTGTGTTAAGAAACAGAGCTTTACAAATATGAGGAAAATTGGGTTTCATTATATACCTAGCAACAGCTGTTCTGGGAATTGTTTGCAGAGTTTAGATACAGACCTAGA
The DNA here is from genome assembly GCF_003287225.1 of Phascolarctos cinereus. Lineage (NCBI taxonomy): Eukaryota > Metazoa > Chordata > Mammalia > Diprotodontia > Phascolarctidae > Phascolarctos > Phascolarctos cinereus. Next base: position 659,816,709 of record NW_027555847.1, read on the forward strand.
GGTCTCAAGAGCTAGGAAATGGAAACAAAAGAAATTTAAGAAACTCATAATTCTTCAAGTTGTTAGAATTTGCTGGAGTTCAGTAGGCAAATAGACATGGCAAACAGGACTGGATGCCCTAAACACAGGGTTTGGAAGGAGATACTTTGGTCAGTCAATCAACCAGTGTTTAATAAGCACCTCCTATATGCCAGGCACGTTGCTAAATGCTGGAGGATACAAAGAAAGGCAGAAACAGTGCCTGCCCTTGAGGAACTCACAGTCTGATGGGGGAGACAATGTGCAAACAGCCATGTGCACGCAAATATATACAACATAAATGGAATACAAATTCAGAGGGAAGGTACTTGAAGGAGGGATGGGATGGAGCGGGAAATGATGACTGGGAATGGTCTCTTGTATATGAACTGAGTCTCCTAGCCTGGGAAGCTAGGAGGTAGAGGTGAGGATAGAGAGCACAGAGAGAAGAAATGACATGCCATATTTCAGGCCAGTGTAACTGGATTGTTGAGCAAGGGGAGGGAAGCAAAGTGTGAGAACATTGGAAAGGGAAGAAAGGGATAAGGTTATAAAGAGCTTTAAATGCCAAACAGAAGAGTCTATATTTGATCTTGGAGGAAATAGGGAGCAACTGGAGCTTATTGAGGAGGTGATGACATGGCTTGACCTATGATTTAGAAAAATCATCTTGGCAGCTCAGTGGAGGATATATTGGAATAAGGAGAAATGATGCCTCCAGGTGAGAGATGATGAGGGCCTGAAATGATGAGAGATTAATGATGAAAGATTATGATAAGGTAAAGACATTTCAGAGTTGAAGACTTGTCGGTGATGGTAAGATCAGTGGTATAACCATTTCTGTGTGTAGCTAAAGTGGAATGGAGGAGTAGGTCACAGGAATTTAGATTGAGGAACTGGGAAATTCATGTATTTAGGGAGCATCAATATGTATGCTGAAGTCCCCCTCTTATGAAAGTAGGAGTTGGGGTGCGAAGAATGTCTGAGCCAGACACTGAGCTCACTGAGGAAGGAAAAAGAATGTCCTGAAGGGGGTGGGAAGGGAGGTGTGTGTGGTGATTGATAGATAACAGCCACCAGGATCAGCATTGGTTGGTAAATTTGAATATGGTGAACTTCAAAGGAAGAGAGATTGCTGAGTGAAGGTGGATAAGAGAGAATCTGGAAGTGACAGTAGGGAGGAGTAAGGAGGCTTCTTGTCAGTTGGGAAGATTGAGTGAAAGTTCAGCCTGGCCTGGAAAGCGTGGTCAGAGATAAGTTGTCAACAGGAGGGAAGCCAGGTCTCAATGCATGCCAGAAGATGGAAGGAGTGAGAAAGAAAGGTGGTTAAAGTGAGGCTGAATTTGATAATTTTGGAGCAGAAAGCGCACTGGATGGGATGGGTAAATCTGTGGTGGGACATTACTGGGGGTTAGGATTGAGGGGGATGAGAATAAGGGTCTAGGCAGTTGGGGCTGGGGAACCGGGTTTGTATGTTGGCAGCTGGAGTTCAGAAACACTGGGATGGGGAAAGGAGGGGTTGGGAATGTGCTAACCATTGAGAAATAAATCTAGGCAAAGAGAGTAGCTGGAAAAAGGTCTGCCTGAAGGAGGCAGGTGATTAGACTATTCAAAGCTTTCCCTTCTAGGTTCAACCTCATGGCAGGTGGTAATGTACTCTGTGGGGTCCAGGAGGCCTGACTCACAGCATGGAAGATCAGGTACATCTTGGGGGAGTCGAGTTAGGAGACAAGAGCTTGTGGTGTGAGGTGGGTCTGGTTTGGGATCTGGACTCTGGAACCCTGGAGAAAGCTCTGGTTGTGAGGTCAGTCTGTGTAACCAAGAAATATCAGGGTGTAGTGCAAAGCACGCTGGATATGGATGTCTGGGTGCAAAACTGCTGACCAGTGACCTCAGTTACCAAAGCAGATGGCCTTTTCACAGTCCCCTTAATTCATAATTTCTGCAGCGTTTGGCATTGTAGAGAACTCTCATCTCCTGAACACTTCCATCACTCATCTCTCTTGGTTCTCCTCTGCCTTTCTGACTGCTCCTTTTCTTTGTTGGGTCTTCCTCCACGTCCCTCCTACTGTAAGGGGATGTGCCCTGAGCCTATGTTTTGGGCCACTAGGGGGCACAGTGAGTCCTGGGCCTAGAGTCAGGAAGACCTGAGTTCAAATATGACCTTGGACACTTACTAGCTGTGTGACCCTGGGCAAACCTATTAACATCTGTCTGCCTCAGTTTCTTTAGATGTAAAATGGAGATAATAATAGCACATAACTCCTACAGTTGTTATGAGGATCAAGTGAGGTCATATTTGTAAAATGCTTAGCCAAGAGCTTGACGCATACCAGATGTCATATAAATGCTATTATTATTATTATTATTATTATTATTTGACCTTATCAGTTTCCATGGGTTTATTTATCATCTCAATGCAGATGATGACTATTGGATATTTTGAATTAAGTGTCTGTAGGCATCTCAAACTCAATATGCCCCAAAGAAAATGAATCATTTTTTCCCAAACCCACCCCCCTTCTGAATCTTTCTGTTTCTGTCAAATGTACCAATATCCTTCTAGTCCAGAGGTGGGGAACCTGCAGCCTCTAGGTTCTGAAGTGCGGTCCTTGGAATCCAAACCTCACAGAACAAATCCCCTTAATAAAAGGATTTGTCCTGTAAAACTTGGACTCAGTCAAAAGTCTGCATCCAAGGACCTGGAAGGCCATATATGGCCCTGAGGCCACAGGTTCCCTACCCTTGTTCTAGTCATTCTTGTTTGCAATCTTAGTTATAGGCTTGTCACCAACCTATTTCAGGCCCTTATCAGTTGTTGCCTAGATCATTGCAATACTTTTCTGCTTTGTCTCCATGTATCAATAATCCTCTGTCTGATGAACTCCTTGAAGCTACCAAAATGATTTTCCTGAAGCACAGGTCTGACCACATTGCTTTTTTCCTTAATAAAATTCAATAGCTCCCTAGTACCTTTGGGGTCAAAACCATATTCATCAGTTTGTCATTTTATAGCCCTTTTCCACATGGCCCCAAACTACCTTTTCAGGCTTACTATATGTTACTTCCTTTTACACGCACTGCAGTCCATCCAAACAAGCTTTCTTGCTGTTCCTGACATTTGACATTCCATCTTTCACCTCCGTGCTTTTGTATAGTCTGGCCCCCATGCCAGGTATGCATTCCTTCCTCACCTGTACCTCTTAGAATTCCCACTTTCCCTCAAAGTTCAGTTTTAAGTGTTGTCTTCTACACAAGATCTTTCCTGATCACTACAATTGCTAGGATACCCCACTTACCTTGTCTTTACATATTTTTTGTATACATTCTGTATGTACTTATATATGTAGGCATTGTCTACCCCAACAGAATGTAAGTACCTTGAGGACAGGGACTGTTTCATTTTTGTCTTTGCACCTACAATGTCTAGTACAATGTCAGGCATATCATAGGTGTGTTAATGTTTGTTGATTGATTCATGTTTAGGTTTTACCACTCACAGGCCATGACTGATCACATCACTTCTCTGACCTTCAATTTCCTTATTTGTAAAATGAGAATAATACTTGTGCTTTTCACCTCATAGAGTTGTTCTAAGGATAGTGCTTTGGAACAATCTTTGATGTGCTATAAATGAGTTACTATTAAAAATAAATTATTGTTATATTTACTATTCTTAATAAGAATATTAGTAATTTGTTTGCTGTGAAAGAGATCCCTAGTCTACACAATAGCTTTCAAAAAACCACATAGGGATCCTGCTTCTCATAGCTTTTACTTTGAGGAACAGGGTTATTGCTGTCCCCTGCTGGACTTAGTGGAGTGAGTAACCCTGTCTCCCATTTCTGATGAAAAGGGGTGGTCCTGGTCAAGGGCACACTGGGTGTTTGCAAGCCCCGCCTCTAAGTTCAGAAGAGAAACAAAAAAGTGCTCTGTCTTTTCTGGGCACTCTTACTCTATTAGCCAGTTCTTGTCCTATGCATGGCTTTTAGGGTAATCCAGACCCAGAAGGCAAAGCAGTCTTATAGAGGAAACCTCCCAGACTGGCTGCTTGGACCTCTGAGTGAACCGGACTTTGGAGCTCAGACCTCCAGGGGCTGCCAACAAATACATACTTATTTGAAGGAAGTTGAGCTGCATGTAGTGAAGATTTCTGCCTGCACCCTGAATCTAGCCAGGTTACATTTTATGCCTTATCCCCTGAAGTCCAGGCCTGGGGTGTCTGGGATTCTATGGTAATGAAAGCCAAACAGGCAAGAAACATATAAAGTCTTATTTTTCCTCTTCAGTAAAAGCCAGACAAGTTTGGGTAAAGTATTCAGTTTCACAGACAAGTATACAGGTGAGAGAGAAAGAAAGTAGAGGGTTGACAGTTGTGAGGCATGCAGGCAGCAGGGCCAATCTGTGAGACTTCTCTGGAAAGAAAGTTTTTTTTCTATTGGACAAATTCTTTTATGTTGTTTTTATGGAGAAGATGGTGAGCAGCCATGGGCTCAGATGATAGTACAGTTAGGATGTTTAAGCACTGGTTAAATGACTGGTTCCAAGAGTAGTCAAAAAGGGTTTGATGTCAGCTTGGAGGGAGGTCTCTGTCCGGGTGCCCCTTGCTCTAGCTATCCTCTGTCTGATGCTATTAAACATTTAAAAAAAATGATTTGGATAAAGGCATGGGTGACATTTACATATTTGCAAATAGAGCAAAGCTGAGTGGGCTAGTTAAGATGTGCTAGTTTCTAATGAGATAAAAATTGAATAGGTGTAAATGTAAAGTCTGACATGTAAGTTTAAAAAAATCCACTTCAAAGGTACAAGATGGAGGAGGCATGGTTAGATTACAGTTTACCCAAAAACTGTCTGGAGATTTTAGTGGTCTTCAAGCCATATGAGTTAATATGGCAGCCAAAAAAAGTGAATGTTATTTTGGGCTCCATGAAGGGAGACATAGTGTCCAGAAAGCGGGAGGTGATAGTCTAATCTAGCTGTATACACCCTGCCATGGCTATACCTCCTTTGGAGTTCTGGATGCCATATTTTACAGGAGACATTGATAATGAACTGGAGAGCATCCAGAAGGCATGGTGACGGCTGGATGGTGAAAGGCCTCACAATCATGCCATATGAAGATTGGTTGCAGGAATGAGGGTTGTTTAGCTTGGAGAAGAGAAGGGTTGTGGGTAGAGGTTGGGAAGGACAGACATAATAGCTCTTTCCAACTATTTGAAGGGCTATGTGGAAAAAGGATTAGTTCGTTATTTGCCCTGGGGGGCAAAATTAGAATTAATGCCTGGAAGTTTCAGAGAGGTAGATTTAGGTTCAGTTTAAGGGGGGGGGAACCCAACAAACAAAGAACACAACCTTCTTAGCCACTTGAGCTAACCAAAAGTAGAATTCACTGCCTTGAGAAATAAGGGGGTCTTCAAACAATGACTGAATGCCCACTTCTTGAGGATGTTGTGGGGAGATGGGAATTCTTACTTCTAGAATGTATTAGACTAGGTGTTTTCTGAGGCTCCTTCCAACTTGGATGCTGTGATTCCTTGCTCACTTGCCACTAAGTCATGTCCTAGGGTTATTCTGTAATTGCCTGATGTGCAATGATTTAATTTGAGCCTCATTGGCTAAGCTTGGTGAAAGGACCTTGGGCATTAGTAGTAATTTTCCAAGGACCTCATACACATTTCCTCAGTAACTTATGAACCCCAAACTTGATTTGAAAGGGCCCAGCTTTAGCCTTAGGGGCTTAGCAATCTCTACACAGGAGACATGGAAAGGTTTTAGACTGAAATTTAGAGGAATGTGCTGAGCAAGTACCAGATACATGTCTCTGTATCACTTGGGCTCCCTAGTTCCTACTCACTACCTGGCATTTATATGGTACAGGGATAGGACTGGAATCCGGCTGATTCAGCCTCCTCCTTAAGACCTTCATCTAAGGAATCTTAGGTGGAGTAGGGCACCACAGAAAGAGAGACATAGGATCCACCTAAATGGTTGGAGCGGGGAGTTGAAGACAGTCGAATTTTTGAGATTTGGGGAACTTGGACCATCAAAATGCCCCTCAGTATTCCATGAAGAATGGGGAGCAGCTTTGTCATCTCTCCTGCAACCTTTGGCTAGCCTCAGAGCCTCCAAAATTCAACCAATGTGGATACCCTGCTGGTCTTGGATCTCAGCCAAAGGGGCTCAGAGAGAAAGGGTTCTGCCTGAAGGCAGGAAGCTGTGTCAGGCAGCTCATTGCTTCTAGCAGGGCTCAGTCTGTGATCTCATAATACACTCCTTCTGGCTCCAACTTGGCACCAGAAGAAACAAATGAAATAAAACTCATTAAGCCTGCCAAAGCTAACCTGGCCAGGGCAGGCTAGCCCATTCCACAGAGAACTTGCACAGGGCAGCAAGACAGATGTAACAGGTAACTCTTGGTGAAACCTCACAGAGGGCGTTTTACAATAATAGTCCAGCAGCCACAGCCTCTCCTGTCTCTTGGCATCCAGGACCCACGGTTTCCTAGGATGCTCTGAGCCATTCAGGTGTTACCACTACTTGTTGCCCCAGGGAGTGCAGTCCATGGGCAGGATCTTTCATCAGTGGCATGCAGAAGCCAGGTGTGAGGTCCCCACAATAAAGGTTCAAGGGGGCAGGGGGCAAGAGGAGGGCAAGGCATCTGCTCTGAGTTTTAGCTCCAAAAGTCAGTTCCAATTGGCTTTTCAAAACAATCCTGTTAGGGAAGCTAAAGGTTATTCCAATTTCTCTTGGCTAGAGGAGTCCCTTACCTAGCTCACCTCCCTTTGCTCTTTCTTTCCTGGTTCAAGATCTTTCTGATTCATCATTGTCAATAACTTGTACTTCTTTGGAGAAAAAGGAGAGAAAAATACAGCTTTCCTTGTTGTTCCTGGAAAAAGCTTGCTTGTGATTATGAGCCCTTACCAAGAGGAGGACTAAGAACATGGCAACCCCAAAACCCTTTTGGTTTGATTTGTTTTTGTTTTTTTATTTTTTGTTTTCTTTTGAATTTCATGCAATAATTCACAGTCCCAAGCCCACAGTTTTCAAACAATGTAGGAAAAAGGAAAAAAGAAGCAAAGGAATTGGTGGTTTTGTTCTTTGTTGTTGTTTCAAGCAGGACCAAATGTCAGAAAAAATGCTGCTTTTCTCAATCTTTTTTTTTGTCCTTTTTAAAATTGAGTTTATTTTTTAAAATTGATTTCTGCAGGCAGTATTAATAGGGTTTGGTATAACCAGCAAGCACTCCTCTGTGTGTGTGTGTGTGTGTGTGTGTGTGTGTGTGTGGGTGCGTGTGCGCGCGCGCAGGTCTGTCTCAGTGTAGAGGAAGGTCTGCATAAGGGCATGGAGGGGGGAAGGGGGGTGTGCTGTGTGCATTTATATTGCATCAGGTCCCTCTTCACCAGGAGAATGGGCACTAATTCTTCTTGTCACTCATTAGGGAAAGGAAAAGTTTAATTGAGATGATAAAACTCATCAATAGAGGTTTTCTTTTTTCTTCCCATTTTACTTTTTAAAAATGTTTTTCCCCTCTTTTTCCTTTTTCCCAAAGTTCTCCAAAGTTGCTGAACAAATTCAGGCTCCCTTTAGCTATGTGGTTTGTCCTCCTGAAGGGCTCTAAGGTAGACATTCCAGGAAAAGTGTCTGCTCTGGCATGATTCAGCAGGTGCCCAGACCTGCAAGTTGTAGCCTTTTCTTCTCAAGGATTATCTTAACTTTGTCTGTAAGGGACAGACACGTTCGGGGATCCTTGTTTCTACCCCTTGTTACTGCCCTCCTCTTTCCATTCTCAAGAAAGTTTTTTCTTTCTTCCCTTTTATGAAAATCTTCGTTTTCCAACTTCCCTTCCCAACTTGTCCCTCCCCTTGCCCATCCCTGCTTGGCAAATTTAACAAGAGTTTGAAATTAAAAAACACGTTTTTCCATTTTTCATGACAGTTATTATAGTTTTGTCTTCTGGGTGTAGGCTCATGTGTGAATGGGGCATTTGGGGAATGTGTGTGTGTGTGTGTGTGTGTGTGTGTGTGTGTGTGTGTGAGTGTGTGTGTGTGAGGCGCACACACATCAGGACTTAGCACCAGTCATCATCGTCAGTCTCACTATAGGGTTCGTGCAGTCCTTTCCGGGGGCCTTGCCCTCGATGCCTGGCCAGTCCGTGGGTAGGATAATAGCCATTCGGTAATCGCCGTCCGTGTCTGGAGGGCGAGACTGAGGCGGGGCCTCCTGCCCGGGAAGTCCTGGGCGACCGCCCGGTACCAGAGGAGGCATGTGGCGGGGTATCGTAAGTGAAGGCTGCCTCTTCGCTCCCTGGGCCGTCGGCGTCGTAGTCTGAGCTCTGGTAGTAGCCGCCGTGGTGCCGGGGTCCCAGGTGCCCCTCTGAGGCATGGGGGCTAGGTGCTGGCCACCGGGACCGAGCGTGGCGGTAAGCCCTCGGGGACTCATTTCTTGGTAGGGCAGTGACATGCCGCTCCATTCCTGGTGAGCGGCTACTGCCGTGGCCCGCCCCAGAGGGCCTTTCCCCCACCTGGTGCTCAGCAGAGGGGGCCTGGTACCTCCGTGGTCCAGGAGTGGAGGATCTGCAGGGGCGCACTGACTGCGGTGGCTGCGGCGGCTGGGGACCTGCGCTGCCAGCCTTACGGATCACTGGGGAATAGGACACATGTGGCCTGGGGGTGGAGGGGGTCTGGGGGAGCTGGCGGCGTCCACGCCGCGGTGTGCTGGTACCAGATGTTGAGGGGACTGGGCTTCCACTTACGGAACTACTGCCCTACACGAAAATTGAAACAAAGGAAATCAAAAAAAAATATACAACAAAATCAACCAAGAAGAGACAAGAGGAAACAGAGGACAAGACGGAGAGAAGGAGGCAAAGGAAACAACAGAAAAGAAAACCCAACAGAAAACAGAGGAGGGAGGGGAAGGAGAAAAACAACATTTTAATGGAAAAAAAGGAGGAAAGCAACAGCCACAGGGAAGAGGAAATAAGAGACAACAAGGGAGATAAAGTAAAAAACAAACACAAAAACAGTGAGAAGAGAAATGAGAAATGGAGTTTTGTAAGTTTCGGGGTTTAAAGTAGCAAAAGTTCCCAAAATTACTCACAGTCCAGAGGACAGAAATAAATCATAATTGAAACTAAAAAAAGGGAAGCCAAGGGTTAAAGGAAAAAAAAACACAGCAGGGCAGCGGGCAAGGGACATGAGCCAGGGCCAGGCAGGGCCAACTGAGCTGAGGCACTGTCCAGAAAACCAAAAAGGGATTTCAAACAACTTAAACAAAAGTAGCTGCAGTGGAAGAGGATGGCATGGGTAGGGAAATAGGGCACCACATTTGTGGTCACCTGGATGGAGCTAATGGTTGATGAAGTGCCCTCCTGGGTATGGTAGCCACTTCATAGAGCTGAGTATCTATCCCTCCAGCGGAATGAAAGAGTGTCTCATTCTCACTTTGTCTTGTTGGGGGGGGGAGGTTTGACTCCTCCTACCCCCACTATATTATGGGCTGTCATGGGACCTGGAATACAGGGAATTATGGAGGACAGCTGCCATGGCTGAGACAAGGAGAATTTCTGAGCTTGGCTGGTGTCCCTTCCCCAACTCCAGGCATGGGTCAGCAGGTCTTTCCTCCCAGGGGAAGAGAGGGGAGGAGAAAAGGAGGGGACGTGTGGCTTCGAGGGCAGAGGGGAGAATGAGCTAGTTGGCTGCAGGGCTTTGGTTCCTAGCCATCCTACTCTTTCTTGCTGAGAAGTTTTTATCCCCCCTTTACAGCTGCAGCAGTTGCTTGACCTTTGCCTGTGTGGTGGCGCTTGAGGTCATTTAGTTTGGGCAGACTCATTGCCTACCCTCTCACCAGTTCAGTGCTTCCCAACACAAATTTCTTTCAGGTACTAACCTCAAAGGGCCTTGGGACACAAGTTATCTTTCTCTACTTGTTAGTACTCATTTCTGCCTGTGTCTCTACCCTGTTGCTACCTTCCTTTCTCTATATCCTGGAGTGTAACACATCTCTATTCTGTTTACTCTGGAGCTGGGGGAACCCACTGGAGTGAGTAGGTCCTGAAGGAGACCTGTGATAAGAACAGACCCCATTGCTATGAGCAGGACTGGAAGATGGCTTGATGGGGGACCAGTCCTACCCAGCCTCCCAAATTAGATTTTTCTTAAGCCCTGCCCTTAGAGCTGCCAGCCTGACCTTTCACTCCGCACATCTCTGTGCTCTCCATGACCAAATGGAACCAGGGGGAGAGGGGCAATATGCCAGACCCACCTGCCTATGAGCCATATGCTCTCGGCCCTCGCTGGGGGAACGAGACCAGCGTTGGTCTCGGGCTCGGGGCCGTCCATACTCAGACCGCTCCTGGGAATAGCGCTCCTTGTCAGAGGACGGGTGGTGGTGGTGGTGGTGGTGATGGTGCTGATGGTGTTTTCGGTCCTTGGGCCTTCCTCGCTCCTGGTCTCGATCTTTTGAAGGCAGATCCCCAGACTGGGTGGTAACACTCAGGTCTGTTCCCAAGCCTGGGCCAGAGATAGGAAGAGAGAGCCGTGACACGTGAGAAATGGGTAGGGGAGGCAGGAATGCTTTAAGTACTTTTGCCCTGCCTGTAGGCTTCAGAACTAACAGGGAAACTGTTGATGGGACCAAGAGGAACTTGGTTGGGGGAGACTGCCAGAGTTACTCACCAACCCGTCTCTTGAAGGTTCTCACTTCTCTCTTGTTCCTTACCCTCAGCCTCCTTGTGCAAAGACTTTCTACAAATGCTCTCCTTCTTCCGCAAACAACTCCTCTTTGAGCACCCAAACTGTGTCTCCCACTGGCTTTGGACCTAGTTCTTTGGCGAGAAGCTCTTTCTGTGTTCCTCACAGTTTCCTTTAGCTATGCTCTGGCTACAATGTCTCTAAGTCTGATTCCTCTCCAGATACTTAAAGGACATCTCCACTGAGGTGCTTCTAGGTTCCTGAAACTTCAGTGTGAAAACTGTACTTTCCTAACAACTTAACCATTTCCATCATCACCATCAGCTTCGGTTATTATTCTCCTCCTGGTCATCTTTTGACTTGCTCCTTACATCTGACCAATGTCTATCTCTCATTTCCATGGACACCATTCTAGACCTTCCCAAATCCTCACTACCTCATGCCTGTACCTGGAGTCCTTTCTTCAGCTTCAGTACACCTGAACCCTCCTACAAAGGACCTTTCTAAATGCAGACTCTTCAGTCTGCTATTTAAGCTGTCCGTCAGCTAGACCTGTTGCCATAGTATTTGGGAGTTGAAAGCAACCATTGGCATGATTTAATTCATCCTCCTCATTTTATAGGTGAGGAAACTGAACTTTAAGGAGGTTAAATGACTTGTCCAAGGTTACTTAAGCAGGTATTATTAATAATTATAGCAGAAGTGACAGAGGTGGTAAGTTAGCAAAGCGGGGATCACATTACCTAAGACCCCCTGTATCAGATTGGTCTTCTCATTCCTTCCATCTGCTCTTTATCCATCTCTGCCTTTGCTCATACAGTTCTTGCATCATGGAAGGCCCTTTATCCTAATCCTATTTACTTTTAATTTTTATTGATGATTTTTAAAAATAATTTATTTATTTTTAGTTTCAACATTCACTTTCATGAGATTTTGAGTTTTAAATTTTCTTCCCCTCCCACTTATCCCCACCCACCCACCCAACAATATACAATCTGAGTAGGCTCTACATATACATTTATGTTAAGATGAATTTTGTTTTGATGCATCATGAAACCCTTACTAGGCTCCCAACATTTTAATCCTATTTGTCCTGATGATGCCTCTTCCTCTATGAAGCCTCCTTGAAGTATGATCATAATAATAATTATGGGATTTAGAGCCCAAAGGGACCTTCCAGTTTGCTCATTTTCTAGACAAGGACATTTTGAGGCTGGGGTGGGGGAGGGACTTGTCCAAAGTCACACAGATGAGAACCGGCAGAACTTGGGACATGAAGCCAGGCTTTTTGACTCCAAACTTCATTTTCAATCGCCCACCTTAGCTGGGGCTCAGGGTACTCTTCCTTCCCTACATAATTTGCACAGAATACACACGTTTGCTTATGCTGCCTTCCACGTCTTATATCTCACTTAGACCATCATCTTCTCTAGGGGGGGACCATATCCTCTCTCCTTCCTCAGTGTCCTCGGTATGCTAGGGTCATTCATTCCTGCCTCAGGTAACTTTGCTGTTAGCTCTGCCAGGAATACCCCCCTCTCCTCTCCTCAGCTCCCCTTAGGTTTCACCTCCTGCATAATAGAGCCTCTCCTGACTACTCCAGTTCACACTAGTTCCTCTCTTCTCTAAACTCCCACTGCCTATCCCAATTGCACAGTTTAACACTGGTATTCTTTGAGTATTTCATGTGGATCAGTCCAGCCTCCCTCATCAGACTCTGAGTTTCTTGTATCTCTACCCACCCCCAAATGCTGGGAACGGTGCAGACCACTCAGCAGACGAGTTCCTCTATTTGTTCCTTCCCAAAGAGAGGGGTCAGCAGTGATGTGAGCTCCTGAGCAATCACTCCCATGTGACCTGGGCACAGGCCTTACTCAGGGCAGAGTAAGCTCTGGAATCCAGCCTGTATGCCTTTACATGTCTGACATACATCCAAACCTCTGAGGAGGAAGGGCAGAGGAATTATCCAGAGGGTTGTTAATCCAGTTGTCCTCTGGCTTGTTTTTGTGGTTCTCCAGACTCACAGGCTTCTGTTCTCATACTTCAGTGAATATCACTGTTGGGAGGCTTCAGAGGCCACTTACAATCCTTATGACAGCATCCCCCAGCAAACTGGCATCTAGCCTTTGCTTGAGGGCTTCCAGTGAGGGGGAACTGACTACTTCCCAGGGCAGGTAATTTTACTTTTCCACAATTTGAATGTTTAGGAAGTTTTTCCTTATATTGATGCTAAATCTGCTTCTCTGAAACCTTCACCCTAGTTCTGCTCAATGGGACAAAACAGAACAAATTTAATTTCTCTTCCACATAAAAGTCTTTCAGATACTTGAAGATGGCTATCAAGTATCTTCTCTTCTTCAGGCTAAACATCTTCTGTTCCTTTAGCCAGGCTTCACGTAGCCCAATCTTAAGAACCTCCACTATTCTAGTTATCCTTCCCTTGATGCTCTCCAGTTTATTAATGTCCTTCCTAAAATGTGGTACCCAGAGCTAAACATGATCTTCCCAATGTGGTCTGATCTTGGCTACCATTAGCTGGGTGGGACTGTCGCCTCTGCCTCTCCAAAAGCAGCTGAGGTCACATCCCTTATTTTGACTGCCACAGCACACTCTCGATTCATAGAGGCTCCCACCTCCTCCCTCCATACTTTTCTCATTCCCTACTTTGGGCAACAGAACATTTCCCTCAGAAGGGGATGATATAAGATGATATCCTGCTTGGATGGCTGACCGAGCAGGGAGGTGAGGGGATGGGTAACACTCGACCTGTGTCCACATCTGTGTATCGGCTCAGGGAGCGCTCCGATGTCCGGTGGCCCCGCTCACGACGGCGCTGGTGGTGCCGCTGGTTCTCCTCTGGGGTGACTCTTTCCAGAGAGTAGTCATCCAAGCGCCTGCCTTTGTGGCCCAGCATGGAAGCCGAGCGCTTCATGGGACTGCTATCAGAGATGGTCTGAGGGTAGAACAACAAGCCCAAATGTATGGTCACTAATGAGTGGTCACAAAGGCCTGTCAGCAGCCAACCTCAGTCTTGGGGTCATCCCCACTGGGCTATCAGTAAAGGGAGGGCAGCTTGGAGGTGGGCCTGTCCCCCACCCAGGAGCTTCCACAGCAGGGGTGCCTGCCAGGGAGGAATCTCTGGACATGATTTGAAGTGTTGCCCCTTTTCCCCACGGCCACAATCGCTGCAATGTCTTTGAGACTGTAGCGATGGCCTCCATTACTGTGTGTTGCCATGATAGGCAAGATTAGAGAGAAAACCGGGAAGGTCTGAAAGGGCATTTTGGGACAGGACAACCCGCAAAATAAGATGATCAGTTCCAGTTAAGACATTTGGATTCCCTAGCCTTAAACACCCCTTGTGAAAAAGCATTTGCAAAGTCTAGCCAAGTCTTGGATAGAGTCCGACAGGGTCTAGAACAGGGCCAGGACTCCCAGAGGTCATTCTTTTCACTCCCCTGCCTTGGTATTATACAAAGCTGATGGTGACACTCAGATTCCCTTTTTATCCTGGTTTTTGTATCCCCCTATGGAGTGGAATGTAGGGGAACAAAGGATTAATATTTCTCCCAGTTGGAGCCCAGCCGGAAAGTCCAGGCAATAGGTCTCCATTGCCCTAAACTGCCTTTCTGGCTTATGAATATTCATGAAAGCAAGGAGAGGCTGTCTTTAAGTCCAAGGTGAACCCCTTCCTGTCCTTTCCTTCTGCCAAGGGGACTAGAACTGTTTAGGCTTGGCTGTGGGGGTCACTGAGGCAGAGCAGTCTAGGCTGATGACCCTTCATGGAATTCTTTCAAACCATCCCAAAGCCTCAGCAGTGCCCCTGTCAGTTTTGCCCATGACCTATCAGTGTGTTTGAGGAGGGAAAACTGGCAGGGCAAAGGAGCAGTTACTTGCCCACATAAGCTACCCTTAATTGTCCACAGTTGTTCTTTTAGTAAGGATTTGGCTAAACCGTTTAAGGTGCCCTTGAGCCCTGGGCTCCAGAAATGCTACCCCCATGACCACTTGACTTTCCTTGGACTCAGTGGGAGGGCCTAGGGTTAGGGGGCAGGATCCCCAGAAGCAGGACAGCCCCATGGAAAAAGCCTGGAGCTGGGAGAGTCTAGAACTCTAGGTTCTAGGTCCAGATATTTGCTAACATCTTTGCATCTTCTTTCGTTTATCTGTCAAATGAGGATAGGGACCTCCCTACCCTTCCTGCCTCACTGACTTTCCAGTCAGCTTCTTTCTGAGCTGAACCTAGCCTTATAAGCACACTCTCAGAGAGCAGGTCCTTGCATCTGTGCATAGCTCTCCCCTGTTGCCTCAGGACCATCATGGGGCCAGGATGGCAAAGCTTCTCCCTACCCTTCACCTCTTCTCCAGGGCCACCTCCTCTGCCATCTGTGACAGACACATATACACTGAGTATAAAAAGTACTGTGAGGAGAGCCTCTGTTGAGGCTGGGCCACAAGTGTTCCACTGACTGCCAGAGCCTGGGTTCACAGAGAGCTGGCCAGCAAACAGGGCAGCTGTCTGGCCTCTAATGACGTTGGGTGGGTGGAGAAGGGAAGGTGGAAAGGCTATATATAGCAGGTGCCTTACAGGGAAAGATTGCCTCTTCCCATCCAGGCCTGAGTAGAGAAAAAAAGTGTTTTTGTTTGTTTTTCCAAAAGATATACTGCTCTTTTTGTCTCTCTTGGTCCCTTCTCTTCTGTTGCTGACCTCACTTGACTGTATGCTTCAGAGGGAACTCTCTATTGTTTCAAAGTGTCAGAAGGAGGGAAGAAGGCTGGGAGCCCCAAAGCTAGTTAGTTGTCCAGGACCCAGGGGGATAGCTTATTGCCCCACCTATGGCCAAAACACAATGGGAGAACAGGACAGACCATGCACGCCTCTCCCCTGAAACAGGCAAGGGAACAGAGGAGGGAGGAAGAAGTGTAGGTAGGCGTGTTGGTCAGTTTACTGCTTAATTAGAGCCTGGAACGATGGGTGTCTGAGCAGGAAGGAGGACTTCCTGAAACCTAAGTGGGAGCTTTTGGGAAGGGAGGATGTATAGACTTGGCTTCAGCAGCCTGCCTCTGAGAGGATGGGGAGGCCTCCAGCCTGCAACACAGACAGAGGTTTTAGCTTAGGGATTTTAGGTCTCTGGGATGGTTGATAGGTTTGCCAGCATTGAGAAGCTAAAGAGGAGAGCACATCATCAAAGACGCTGAGGGGCCTCAGGGAAGCTGCCCAAGTCATCTTGAGAGAGGAGACATTAAAAGTCAGTCATTCCACTAGACCGTGAGCTCCTTGAGAGCAGGGCCTCTTCTTTCATCTTTGTAATCCTCTGCACCAAGCTCAGTCCTCTGCACATCGAAGGCTTAGTAATGTTTGTTGAATTGGACCACACCTGGTATCAGCCACAGAGCTGTTCCCTCCTACAGGGCTACACAACCCCTCAGCAGCAAGAAACCTCCAGAGACCCTGCCTGAAGAGAGAGAATGGGGTGGGGTGGGCTGCACCAGGGTGGCAGGCACAGCCTGGCTCTGGCTACCAGAGCGAGCCTGCGGCAGAGGTTGGGGATGTCAGGGATCAGCAGGGGAGAAACAGGGGAGGGGCTGAGAGCTGTAGCGCCCCTCCCCACCCCCGTCAAGGTACGTACACTCAGATTATTCCCACGAGGCCGGCCCTTTCTCCTCTGTCACAGCCCCACAGGATGGTGCACACAGAAAAAACAGAAAGAAGAAAATAAATATCAAAGCAAAAAAGGAAAAGGAGGAGCTGGTTGGTGGGAAGAGAAATCATGTAAAAATGCCATCGTTGAGTGAGGGGGACAGCAGAGGGAGGATGGGGAGAGAGAAACCTGAGGGAAAGGGAGGAGAGCAAAAAGAAGGAAAATCAGAAAAGATTAATGTCATCAGTGAGAAGCCACTCCAGAGAATTAATCTCAGAGCGTATTACACTCTTTTAGTTATGCTGGGCAGGTTTGCTTGGAACAAACCACTCTGCTGACATGTTAAGATTGAAGAAGACAGACAGGAAAAGGCCAGACAGATAGAAAGACAACAGGGAGGCACATGACCAATGAATGTGAGATAATGAAAGCAACATGGAGACTGGAGCAAGTTTCCCAGCACCCTGACCATTGACCCTGCCTCATGCAGTAAGTCCCCTGACCCTGCCTCCCCATTATATGCAGGTGGTCTTCACAGCCCATTCTTGCCTTTGCTAAAAGCTGCAGTGTTATGGCCCTAGTCTCCTCATTCCACTGATGCTGGCAAGACCCTGGTGGGCCTCATTGCCAAAGGCCTCATTCTCATAGGTTGAGGGTGTGTGCACATGTGTCTCTAGGGCATGCAGTTCTCATCCTGTCCACCATTCCTCCCACTCTGGCTCCCAAAGCCCTTCCCTTCCTCCTTAAGCAGATGCGTTCCCAGAATATGGAAGGAGGGGAAGGGATTCTTCCTGATGAACTTCTGCCCCTAGAGGAAACAGTGCAGCCTTTAGTAGAGTTTAGCGATTCCTACCCCCTCTCAAGCCACCCACTGTCCCAATGCAAATGCCACACATGAAGCTTATCTAAAGCCAAACATGCAAACACATGGACTAGTCCAGGGTCTTTCATAGACTCACTGGCCATTCATGTGCCATTCTGTCCATCCATCCATCCATCCATCCATCCATCCATCCATCCATCCACCCATCCACCCATCCATCCAGCAGCCTTTGGAGGGCCAAGCCATATCAGACACAAGTTTAGCTCTCAATTTCTGACTACTGTGATAGACATTTGCCTGAAGTTGGAAGGTTTTGCTAACACCATCTTTCCCCATACTACCTCCTGGATGAAACTCAGTCACAGGAGGAGGCCAACCTAAGAATAGGGGAGGTACAGCTTTGACTTCTGGGTAACAATGCTCAACCCATGGAGTTAGAATTCCTTTCTTCTCTCCTGCTGTGCACGCGCACATACATACAAACATCTTACAACATGGATAGGAGAAAAGCCGACAGGTTGGTAACACAGCTCAAGAATCAACCACTTAGAAGTCAGCACACACACATGCACAAACATCCACACGTGCATGGATATGCACACTCACACCAAAGACCCTCCTAAAGTCTCAGCTTTATCAGGATGAAGACTACAGTTCACATGAACCTCTGCCATGCTGGGATTGGCCCTTGCTGTAGACATACTGAGGTTGCCCTAGGCTAGGAGCATGCTCATGCGGCACCGGAAGCCTGATGGAATCTGTCCACTGTCTGTCCATCTGTCTGTTAGGGCCTTGGTGTTCCAAGGCCAAGTTCCCTTTAGCAGACCAATTCCTGGGAGTAAGGCATGGGTTCCCTTATCCTTCCACATTCTCAGCAGTATCCGTTTGGATTGAACATCAGAAAAACCAACGGGTTTTAAGGGGTACCCATGTCATCACCCACACGTGCCACATCCCACCCTTAACCCTCAGAATGGGAGAGCTGGCCACTCCCACTATGTGCTCTGCACTGAGAAGGCACTTAATATTTGTTATATTGTTGAATCAAACTGACCCCCCTAAGTCTTGCCTCTTAGTCCAGCTGCCAGAACAATCCATTGTTTTTCCAAAGTGACTAGGAAGAGGAGTAAGGTCAGTGTTCTCCCGTCCCTGGCTTTACCTCACATTCACTACTCCATTGGTTGTTAGTGCTCACAAAAAAGCTCTCTCCCTCCCTTTCTTCTCCAAGTTAAAAGTGATATATTACCTTTAGTCTCAATTTCACCCGCCTTCCTGGATGTGAAATGTGTAGGGCGCTAGGCCTCCACACTAATAGGCAGGAAGTATTGAAGGGGCTGGATTAACTGAAGCCCCATGTAGGAGCAGGAAAGCTGACAATGGCGCCCCTACTAGTCCTGCTTCCCAACCTGAATCCCCACTCTGGCACCTTCCCCCAGCCAAAATGGCAGCAGGCTTTAAGGATTGATCTTAACTATGTTGACAATGTAGAAGGATTTACAAAGGGAGTTGTCACCACCCTTATCCTTCAGACACCTTCTCACGTTCTGACTCCTTGGGAACGGTCTAGCCTCTCCAGCTTAATGAAAGTCTCTCCCCACTTCAGGGAAGTAACAGAGCTCAAGCTTGCTGGGCGTGATGAAAGAGGTGCATAGAGGGAATAGGTCCAAGGGACTTGTACTTTAGACAGTCCCAGAAACAACTAATTATTTCTTCTTTGTAGGCTCTTCTTTGCCAATATTGAATTTCTCCCCTTTCTTGCCACCCCTCTCCAACCCAAGCAATGGGCCAGATGCCAACATAGTCACTGGGGACCCAAACTCATTCAAAGTTAGCCTAAGCCAGTTACCAACTAAGGAAGATCCAATGTTATACACCAAGCCAACAAAAACAGAATAAAACTAGATCCAAGGATGAACAGATTTCCATTATTAATACTCCAAGCTTATCTCCGTTAGCTCTCTGCATTGGCTATCAAATATGTATGTATCTATCTATTCATACACACGTGCATATGTAGATATTGTGGTGGGGGTAGGGCAAAGGCCCAGTGAAGAGGTTTCTGAGTGGTCTCCTGACTGGCTCCACCCCCTGAAGTCTCTGACCTTGGGGAAAAGCTCTCCAAACTCCTAAGGAATCTGCAACATCTTCCCCTCTACCCACCCAAGCTAGCCTGGCCTTATCCCAAGTAGCCAGAATGCTGTCTGTGCTCTCAGGGAGAGTCACTTGAACCATGTTTTTCTTCAATTCCTTTGTATTCAGCTCCTTATCCCTATCCCCAAACTCCCTACACCATGGAACACTTAATAAATGATGACCTATACTCCCCAGAAAGGGAAGGTATATCTTTCAAAAGTACAAAATCTGTGTGAAAAATACCCCATCCCTCTGGGGTTGGGGCTATGGAGCAGAGTTGGAAGCCTCCTTAGGCAACAGCTGCTCTCTGGGGGAGAGGGCCCTCTGTGGGCTCACCTGCCCCCTTGGAAGGTTCCGATGAAAGCCCCTCACCTGGTTTTCAGCTGGGAGCCGGGGCATGGAGGTGGCTCTGCCCTGCCCTTCCATAGGGAGGTAGTGGTCGCTGTCTGAGTAGCCGTCCTTCCCCATCTCTCTCATCTCCACAGACTGCAGGGGACACAGCAAGGGGGTGGATGAGCCTGAGGCTTGAAGCGTGTGGAGCCAAGGGGATCCCAAAGCAGAACCAGGAGTCCTGGGCACTAGCTCTGGCTTCTCCTATCCTACTGGCCAATCAGCCTAGCAGATGGATACTCATGTGGTGAATACTTTATAAGTGATTTGTGTGTCATGTGAAAATGTTTAGCTCCCATGGGCTTTGCCACAGGCTTCCTTAGCCAGCTATTACACCTCGATTAATTAATACATCTAATTAATAATGTTAGGTCTACTCTGTAGACCTTACATTCAGTTCTCTTCTTTCCTGACTACTTTAGGGCTGGGGTTGGGGAAAGAGAATTCTAAATTACTTCCACAGTCTTAGCATCTTTGGACTAGCCCTGCGGTGGTAGTTTTAACATCAGTAGATTGACTGGCCATCCCATTTTAGCTCCTTGGCCTGGTGGCCCATGTCTCATTTGCCTTCCCTGCTCAGCAGGAGAAAAGGGCGTCTGTGCTAACTCAGTAAAAAGGACTGTGAGATACCAAACAGAAAGGGATATGAGACGGTCTTGCTTGTTCTTGATTTTTCTTTTTGCCACTTTCTGCCCACCCTCCACCCCCATGTCTCCTTGCCCTTCACATAGTTTTTTTGTCCCTTAGCCTGGGAAGTGACAGTCCACTTCTCCCCGGCAGAAGAAGCTAAGGGAGGCTGCTGACTTCTGTCATTGTTCTCTCTTTGAGGAAGTGAAACCCTTATCTTACTGTGACTAGCAATATGGGTCATACTTGACTATAAAGTATTTATGATTTTGAAATTCACAATTTGAGTTTTATCGGAAATCTTTGTCTGGCACCTGAGGTATGTCATCAAAAGGAACTTGGGGAGATGGGGTGGGCTGATGACCTCTTCTTTAAACAGCAGTGTCACTCATTGGATTAAAGGTATGTCTTACGCCTCTATGCTGCAAATTATTACAGTATTTAGAGCTGGAAGGACCTTTGGAATCTTCTGGTCCAACCCCTTTATTTTACAGATGGGGAAACAGAGGCAGTAAGTAGCATAGCCAGGACTCAAGCCCAGTTTCTCTCTGTGCCCTTTCCACTATAGTAGGATGCTTTCTGAGAACCACAGATAGAACTTAGACCTGGAGATAGGCTGTCAGCAAAAAGCTTTGGAAAGGGAAGTAAAAAAGGCAGCTTGTCTGTCTCCAGGTTGCTGGGTCACAGTTGAAAACTATAAAGGATCCCTAGCAACTAGACCTAGATGTTTATAAGAGGAGATGATAGAGCAAAGAACGTTGAGTTGGTATTAACAAACAGCTCATTAATATGTTCTAGACAAACAGCCTAGGACAGAGAGACATAAGTCAGAGCGGAATGATGGACTCCTTGGTAGCTAGAGCTACAAAGACCTTAAGAATGGTAGAGAGAACTTTTTGTGGGTCTGCCTGACTTTAAGATTACAGGATTTAGAGGGGGATGCTAAAGACCAGGGAGGTTATGACTTGCTTAAGGCCACACTGCTGGGGAGTAGTAAAGCAGGGTTTTGAACCCAGGTCTTGCAACTCTGGTTAGATGCAGTGCTCTCTGGACACCACCCCAATGCAGGACCACCTCTGATAGGTGTGCTGTTGTAGACAGAGCCCTGGACTCCAGAGAGAGAGGCTCGGAGCTGCTCTGGGACCCGATTCTATTCTGTTACCTCTCTGAGCCACGGTTGCCTCATCTATAAAATGGGAATAATTCAATACCTATCTCATCAGGTTATTTTATTTTATTTTATTTTTGTTTTTTTTGTGTGTGTGTGAGGTAATTGGGGTTAAGTGACTTGCCCAAGGTCACACAGCTAGTGAGTATCATGTGTCTGAGGCCTGATTTGAACTCAGGTCCTCCTGACCCCAGGGCTGGTGCTCTATCCACTGTGCTGCCCCCCATCAGGTTATTTTAAAGAAAGCACTATGGAGATGGGAGGATTTGTAATTTTTCTGCAGATACTGTGGAATATAGGGTCAGAGGCAATCACTCTAAAAGCTATGTGCCAGCTAAGCCAAGCTGTGTCTGCATGTGGCTACGTATACTTATGTTAGGATAAGAGCTCTATCCTCTGGACATGTTTCTGTTTCTACTTTTCCCTTCCTTGCCTACCTACTAATGCCCCACTTTGAAAAATAATTTTGTCTTCATCCAGGCCAAGAGAGCCTAGGAGGGGACAGAGAGTGGCCCCTGAGGCTGTGTTATTCTTTAGGCTTGGGCTATTAGGGAGGGAGTCAGTTTCATACTTTGTTTCTTCTCTCATCACTGACCCCTTCTCATCCTATTCCTCCCTCATTGCTTCCTCCTTGGCTCAGTGCCCCTCCCTTTCCCTAAGTAAAGTAGGAATTAGCAAGACTTGGTCCTTTGTGGGCCCCATTTAGGCACGAGGATATAAGTACCTGAGAGCTGGGTCGGCTGTTGGGCAAATCATCAGGAGGTCCTCGTTCAGGGCTCCACGTCCCTGTCTTCTGGAACATCTCTTGGGCACGCTGGGTCACCCAAGATGGACTGTCCTTCATGCCACCTTCATGGGCCAGACTGCAAAGGTGGGATGGAGAAATAAGCAGTGAGTCCCCCCTCCCCCTGTGCCTATACCTCTCCTAAACATCCCATAATTTGGTTAAGAATTTAGAAGTCTGTGTCTTATTCCCTCTCCAAGACTGTGAAGTCCTCAAGAGCAGGATCTTCAGCTCTGTGTAGATGCTCTGCAAATGTTTGCTAAATAGAAATGAAAATGGCAGGGTGATCCCTTGGCCTACTCCTCTGCACCCACTTCCCCTGCGAGCAAGGCACCCTCCTGGCCTCTCAATAGGATGATCTCATTTAAGTGCTCAGGGACCAGCAGGGGCACAGCGGGGAGCCTTTCCTTCCAACCTATCAATCCCTTTCCCCACTCTCATCCCTATCCCTTGAAGAGGGAACCCAGTGTTCCCACTCCATTCCCTTGGGCTTGCTCCCAATGTGGGCCATGGTCCTTGAAATGCACGCCTCTTGCCAGGCAGACATGGTCACTCACATTGTTTGGATGAGACTCGGAGTCACCAACTACGTCTTTTTGGCAAGACAGAGGACCACCGTGCCTTACCAAATGCCTCTACACTGTTTGTTTGGCTGGGCAGTACTGACTCTCTTTTGGGCATTGTCATCTGACCAACTGTTGCACTCTCAGAAACAAGGTTTTTTCCCCCATATACCCTACAGCTGGATCCTCCCGTATTTGTGGTCTCCTCTAATTAGAATGAGAATTCCTTAAGCACAGGGACTGTTCTGCCTTTTTATTTGTATCAGTTGCTTAGCACAGTGCCTGGTACATAGTAAGCTCTCTTTTTTTTCTCATTCATTCTTTCAAAAGGCAGAGTGTCAGAAGTGTGGGAGGGGGTGCCTACTGTGATCACTCTGGGCCATACTCACAGTCCTCCTTGGTCCAGCTGGGAAGAGGGGAGTGCATTCTGACCAGGGCCACCCTCCTGAGTTGGGGATGGTGGCTCCATGCGCTGAAACATCAGTGGTGTCCGGTTCTGTAGGAACAGATGATAATTCAGAGGGACATAAGGCCAGTTTGGTATCTCAGCTGGGTGTCTTTGACTATGAAATAACCAAGATGTGGGGCTTGGAGGCTCACAGGTGAAAACACAGAAGGAGGAGGAAGAGGGTAAGGGACAAGGGAGGAAGGAAAAGAGGGAGAAGAGACGAGAAGAAAGTGTAGAAAAATAGGAGTGGGCAGGGGCAGAATCACTCCTCTGTATTAAGAAGAAACCTGAGGCACAGAGAAGCTGAGAAATGTATGATCTCAAGGAGGCTTCTCTGGCTTGGGAAGGGATGACAGAAACTACAGGAGGACCTTGCCTCAAAGAAAGGCTGGATAAAGTTAAAGGAGTTTGTGTTTCTGAGTCTGGAGATGACTGAGGAAGGATACTTAATGTCAATTTCCTAGGACATGAGAGTTCATTTTTATAAGAAGATCAGTAATTTCTGTTTTCCAACTTCAGTAAATATATAGTAGAAAGAAATTATGAGGAATGGCTAATAAGGGAAATCCAGGTAAGATATCTAGGGAACTCCCAGAAGCCATGTTTAGGGAGAAAAGAAGAGTAGCCAAAGGAGGCTGTGCAATCGCCTCTCTGAACAGCCTCATAGCAAAGCAAGGGGATGGACAAAGTCTGGGACACCAATGGAGTCTCCCTCTTCTTCCCCTTCTAGATGAACAAGGAGACAGAGATAGCCCAGGCCCTCTCTGGCCTCTGGCTGATGGGCCCCAGCTAGACTCCCCCTTTGTAGCCAAGCTGGGCCAGGCTGTAGCAGTCTGGGCCTATACTCACCTGCTCCTCCCTCAGGGCCTGTAACTTCTTTGCCTTGCTCTGTCGGTAATACTCCATGATCATCATGGCTGCGTATATCTTTCCCACTGTCAAGTCTGTAGCTGTGGGCAAATGGGACAGGCAGGCTCTGTGTGAGAGAGACCTAGGCTGTTCCCCAGTGCAGATCTCCAACCCAGTTCCAGCCAATATCTCTTTGCCTTTCTGAAGAGCCCAAGCCTATTTCAGAAGGGAACTTGGGGGCCCAGGAGAATCATAGGAATTGGTGGCAGTGGGCCAGAGGAGAAAGGTAAGTAACTAAGCTGGGATTTGAACCCAGGTTCTTCTACTCCAAATCTAGTCATCTTTCCACTATCGCCGATGCCTCCCTTTGTACTCTGCTGCCTCACAGAGTGTTAGGGCTAGAAGGTGTTTTCGAGATGACTTCTTCGGGGGTCAGGGCCTGACTTCTAGGTCATTGCTTTAACCATTAGTTTGTACTGCCTGTCAGGAGGTAGGCGTGTGGCTGCATGTGTCCTTGGTTCCCACCATGCCTCCACCCTCTTCAAACATGGGGGAGCCTGCCTGCCGTCTCCCTGACCATTCTTCCCTACCCCATCCTTCTTCTTTTGCAGACTTCACAACATTAGCCCAGGAGCTTTCTCCAAAACCCCTACCCCAGAATAAGGAGCTATCCTAGGGCCTCACGGTAAGGCTGCTCTTCTCCTGGGGCCTGGAGGAAGTACTGGGAATCATTCTTACATTTGTGGGGGGTGACGAGGAGATCCAGTGTCTTTTGTGAAAGGTTGGGCCAAATGGCCATCATCTCCTTCCGTAACTCAGCGTCCATCTGCTGTTTATCTGCTCCTCCTGTAAGGTCAGCCAGAGAACACTGTGAGTGTGGGGCCTGCTCTCTGGCCCCACCCATGTGGCCATCCCTGGCCACAGACTGGCTTTCTGGCAGCAGCCCTTCCTCTTGTCCCAGTGGGCTGGTTGGAGCCAGACCCGCACTATGAGGTAGAACTTCTGCCTGATAAGCTCTGGAAGTGACAGGGGCCTAAGGCTGGCAGGAGATTTCCAAGGGCTGAAGATGAGTCTGGAATTTAAACTTGGATATCTAAGCCTGAAGAGGAGACTGGGGAAAGTCAGCAATGGAGATTGAAATTCTACCTGCCTGCTGGACAGCTCCATCCAGGATGGACCACCAACACCTCCAACACTTCATGTGTCTAAAACTGACTTTGGCTTCCCCTAAAATAGCACCCCCCCCCATTCTTGCTTCTGTTGAAAGCCCATTGTCTTTTCAGTCTTCCATGATTATGCTATCAGTCACTTTTGACTCTTTCTTTCCCATCACACCCCACATCCCATCAGTTATCAAGTCCTGGTATTTCTATCTTAGCAATGACTCAAACGTGTTCCCTCCTCTCCATTATTAGCACAGTGTTTGGCACACAGTAAGTGCTTAATAAACGCTAAATGACTAAGTCAGGTCCTTATCTCACCTAGATTATTGTAATATCATCCTAACTGGTCTGTCTCTGTCTATTCCCTGTGTAATCCACTCTGCATACCAATGCCTGAAGTAATCTGCCTAACACATTGCTATGGTCGCAGCAGTCCTATTTCAAAACTTATTGACACCCCATTTTTTACTAGATAAAATTTTAACTCTTTTCCCTGTCTTCTCAGTCTGATTCCTACCCACCTGTCCAGTTTTATCCTATTTTCCCCCTTTGTATATTTTTTCATTCCAGCCAAAGTGGCCTAGTCTGTGTTCCCTGTTCTTGCCCTCCTTTTTCTTAGATCCATGCCTTTGCCCACCTCACCTTTTCATCTCCATCTGTTGGATCTTTGAGGCTCACCTCAAGTCACAAAGTCTTCCTTGAGGCCTTCCCTAGCACCCCGGGTGAAAGTGATTTCTCATTCAGCAAATATCTCACAGTTCTCTGTTCCATTATATCCCCTCATATCTTACTTGAGTACACATTATATTGCCCTCTATTAGAACATGAACCCCTTAAGAATGGGATCTTTAACCATTAGGTTGCACTGCCCATCAGGAAGTAGGCTTGTGGCTGCATCTGTCCCAACACTAGGTAAACACAGAGTTTTAGATGTATGGTGCAGCCAACCCTGTGAGGGGAGAATGTTCCAATCATCCAGGCTGCACACACAGTAGGCCTGGATGAATAGTGTATTGCATGCGTAGTGAAATGAAGCTCAAAGGCAAAATGCCCTTCAGAAGTCCCTCAGTTAGGAAAACGGTCATGACTGCACCCCTGAGGTCAGTGGCATACTCCTAAGATCTCAAAAAATGTGGTGATGGGATCTTAGGAACAAAACGCCTCCATAGGAAGATGGGCCAGAATGAATGCTCACCACCTCGGCATCATCCTCCCCCTCCTGCCTGCACCCCACCCCATCCCACCCCCATCCCCTTCTCTCTGAGATTACTTCCCATTTACCCTGAACAGATCCCGTATGTATCTTGTCTTCTCCATTAGAATGTGAACTCCTTGTGGGAGGGGATCATGTTTTTGTCTCTCTTTACATCCTCAGTGCTCAGCCCAGTGCCTTGGGCATAATAAGCATTTAATAGCAAGGTGGTACAGTATATGGTTCACCGGGCCTGGATTTAAATCTGCCCTTAGACCCTTACTAGCTTGTATGACTCTGGGCAAGCCCCTTAACTTCTCTCTCTCTCAGTTTCCTCACCTATAAAATGGGGATAATAACAGCACCAATGACTCTCTCCAGAGTTACCCATCATCTCTTAGTTGCCAGATCTAAAAGTCTCTTCTCAGTCCTCATCCTTCTTGGCCTCTCTTAGCCTCTGAAATTATTGATCACCCTCTTCTCCTGGAAGCTCGGCTCTCTGGATTTTTGTGACACTGCTCTCCCCCTTATTCCCCTTCTAACTGTGTGATGACGCCTTCTCATTCTCCTTTGCTGGATCTTTATCCAGGTCATGTTAACTAACTGTGTGTATCCTCCAAAGGTCTGTCCTTGGCACTCTTCTCTCTCTCGTTCCCATTG
Organism: Phascolarctos cinereus; assembly: GCF_003287225.1. Taxonomy (NCBI): domain Eukaryota; kingdom Metazoa; phylum Chordata; class Mammalia; order Diprotodontia; family Phascolarctidae; genus Phascolarctos; species Phascolarctos cinereus. Next base: position 659,843,863 of record NW_027555847.1, read on the forward strand.
ATTCAATTGCCATTTTCAGGCAGATCAATCTCAGATTTTTGTTTTCCTAGCCTTAACCTTCTTTACTGACCTCCAGTCACATCATCAGCTGCCTATTGGGCATCTCCAACTGCATGTCCCATAGACATCTTAAACTCAATGTGTCTAAAACTGAACTCATTACCCATCCCCCTAAAGCATTATTTCTTCTGAACTTCCATTATTGTTGAGGGCATCAACATCCTCCCATTTATCCAGCATCACAACTCAGGTGTCACCCTGGACTCCTCACTCTTACCCCCCATATCCAATCTGTTGCCAAGTCTTTTCTACCTTTTCAATATTTGCTTTTCTTCACAGCCACTGCCCAGGGGCAGGCCCTCATCACTTTATGCCTATACTACTGCAGCAGTCAGCTGGTGGGTCCCAAGTATTTCTCTACTACAGATCATCTTCCATTCAGCTGTCACAGTAATCTTCCAAAGCACATGTTAGGCCGTGCTACTCTCCTACTCAATAAATCCTAGTGGCTGCCCATTAAATCCTCCATTTGGCCTCTAAGCTCTTCACACTCTGTCCCTTTCTTACCTAGGAAGCAGAGATGAGGGGGCAGAACATTACAGGAATGGCTAACAGTTAGTACCAAATAGGAGATGGAGCATCACATTTGAGGAAATGCAAGTAGATTCATGCTGTTAGATTGTGGAGTGTATAGAGGGGAGAAAGTAAGGTATAAGAAGTACTGAAAAGTCAGAAGAGTCCAGGTCATGAAGAGTTGGAAATACCAGAGAACTCTATGTTTGATCTTGGAAGACATAGGGAGCCCTTAGAACTCACTGAGAAGGGAGTGGGTAACATGGTCAGATCTACAACTTAGAAGAATTGCCTTGGCACCTGAGTGGAGTATGCATTAGAGTGAGGAGGACATTGAGGCAGGTGGACAAGTTGCTGCATTTGTCCGAGAGAGGTGATGAGAAAACCTAGATGGTACACTTGAAAGTGATAGAGGAATTTAAAAATGGAGAGTGTTTGGGGGAAAGATCATGAGTTCTGTTTTGGGCATGTTGAGTTTTACAGACCCACAGGACATCGAGTTGGAGATTCATAACTGCAGCTCACTAGAGAGACTAGGTGGGGCTAGAAATATGGATGTTGGAATCTTCTGCATAAAGAAGATAATTGGACTTATGGACATTGATGACATTGCCAAGTGGGACAGTATAGAGTGAAAAGAGAAAAGGGTCTTGCACAGGGGCCTTGGAGGATATTCATGGTTAGTGGCCATGGCTTGGATAAAGATCCAGCAAAAAGAGACTGAAGATCATCAGACAATAGGAGGAACACCAAGAGAGAACAGTGTCATGAAAACCTAGGAAGGAGATTGTATCCAGAAGGAGAAGATGATCGATAGTATCAATGAAGACTGAGAAAACGCCATTAGGTTTGACAGTTAAAAGATTGTCAGTAACTCTGGAGAGGGAAGCTTGAATTGAATGATGAAGTTGTAAGCCAGATTGCAGGTTGTTTAGAAGAGAGGTAGCCTGCCAGGTGACACTGTAGCCACCCTGTAAGTTTTGTCACCTAGCTATGACTCTGAAGGCAGAAAAAATAAGATTATCTCCTCCCTTGTTCTGAACACTGTGCTTCTCTTAGTAGCCTAAAATAGCATTAGGTTTTTGGGTGCCACATTGAATTGCTAATTTGCTGAATTTTCAGTACATTAAAACTCTTAAGACCTTTATATGTGAACTGTCGTCTAGCCATGTTTTCCATATTTTGTATTTATTGAAGTTGATTATTTGATCCTAGATATGGTGTTGTTGTTGTTCAGTCATTTTTCACTCTTTGTGACTCCATTTAGGGTTTTCTTGACAGAGATACTGGAGTGGTTTGCCAGTTCCTTGTCCAGTTCATTTTATAGAAGGGGAAACTGGGGCAAACAGGGTTAAGTGACTTGCCTAGAGTCACACAGGTGGTTTGTGATCAGATGTATTACTTTACCTTTATGTCTATTAAATTTCATTTAAATAGATTTGACCCATTATCTTCATAGCCTATCTAGATCTTTTTGGAACTTGACCTTGCCTTCCAACATATTAGCTCTCACTTCCAACTTGGTGCCAGATGCAAATTTTTAAAACATACCATCTATGTATGCCTTTAAGAAATCAGCCCCAGAGGGATGAGTGATGTTCAAGTAATATTCTGAAGTCACAGAGAAGCAATTCCAATGAGGAATAAAATGTGTGTTCTTAAGAGACCAATGTAGATGCACAGGGAACTCACAAACCAACTTAGCTGTTTTTTTGATTTTGGTTTTTTTTTTAAGCACAGAAGATGAAAGCAAAGCCAGGTAACAGAGAGTGAACATGAGAATGTAGCATGGTCCTATAAAAATGTCTGGAATGCTAAACCTCAGAATGAGCTGAGGCTGGAAAGGGAACCTAAGGCTAATAAAAAGGTACTTTTTAGGTATTTTGGGAGAAAAAAGGAGCAAAGAAGGTATAGGACATTTGCTGGAGGAGAATGAGATAATAATAACTGACCACAGGGAGAAGGCAGCAACTGCTCATTCATATTTTGTTTGTTTTCTTTGCAAAGAAGAGATGACCTTTACACTGGAAATGACAAAATGAAAATGATTAAGAAGGAGTCAGTACCTAAGAGAGGAGCTAGTAAAGGTGCCTCGCTTGCTCCCTGATGAATTCAAAGCACTTCACCCAGATGAACTACAAGCACGGGTCCTGAAAGAACTGGCAGCTGTGATACTAATATTCGAGCAAACATGGAAAATGAAAGTGGTACCTTAAGATCGGGGAAGGGTGAATGTTGTCCTGATTTTCAAAAAGCAGGATGAAAACAGAGCCTGTAAACTATAGGTCAGTGAGCTTGACTTGGATTCTTGGGAAAAATCTAGAATGGATCACTAAAGAGGTGATTGGTGAGCCTAGATAGGAAAGTAGTGATAGGGAAGAGAATGGAGCCACCATTGCTTCATTAAGCATAGGTCATGCCAGACTAATCTCATTTCCATTTTTTTGACAGGATTACTAAACCAGTAGATGAAGGGAATTCTGTAGACATGATTTACCTTTTTTGCTACGGTATCTCCACCTTATGGAAAAGATGAAAAGATATGAACCATGATGCTGATATAATCAGATGGATTCTGAATAGGATAGGTTGCCAGACTCAAAGAGTGCTTGTTAATGGTTTGACATCAACATGAAAGTCTCCAGAGATCTACGTTTGGCTATGTGCTCTTTAATATTTTTGTGAATGATTTGGACAAAGGCATAGATATACTCATCACATTTTCAAATAACACGAAGCTGGGAGGAATAGCCAACACACCATGAAGGAAAGGCTATAACTCAGGCTGTTCACTAGGAGGACTAATACTAAAACTGAAGCTTAAATATTTTGGCCACATAATGAGATAGAGTCAGTTCCAAAAGGACCTTGAAAGGGCAGAACATTGGGCAGAATTTAATAAGATGAAATTCAGTAGGGGTAAATGAAAAGTCTTACATTGGGCACAAAAAAATTACACTATGATATGAGAAGTGTGGTTAAAAAGCAGTTGTTTTGAAAAGGATCTGGAAATTTTAGGACTATAAGCTCAAGATAGTCAGCAGGGTGATGTAGCAGACCCCCCCCAAAAAAAAGCTAATTCAGTCTTAGGCTCAATTAAGAGGGGCATAAATTCCAGGAATATGGAGGTGAAAATCCTCTTGTATTCTGTCTTCCCCAGGCCTCATTTGTAGTACTGTGTTGAATTCAGAGCACAGATTGTTTAAGAAAGACATTGATAAACTGGAGAATGTTCAACAAGTATAGTGAAGGGCCTTAAGTGCATGTCATATGAGAATCATTTGAAGGAACTGGGAGTTTTTAGTCTGGTGAGAAGAAAACTCAGGGGTAACATTAGTTCTCTTTAAGTATTTGAAGAGTCTGTCTTATGGAGAAAGGATGAGACTTCTTCTGTTTGACTGCAGAGGGCCCAACCAGGAGCAAAGGGAAGAAGTTGCAAGAAGGCTAGCTTAGGCCTGTATGTCAGGAAAACTTGCTAACTATTAGAGCTTTCCAAAGTGAAATGGGGTTGCCTTGAGAGGCAGTGAATTATCCTTCCTTAGAGATCTTGAAAATTTAGCAGATGTGCTATGGTATCAGCTACTATTGCTATTTTAGGCTACTAAGAAAAGCAATTCAATATGGTGTCCCCCAAAACTAATGCTTCTTCCTCCTGGAAATTACACCCTAAGTGAGCTCTTGGCCCCTGTGCCTGTTGTACCTCCTTTGAGCACAAATTCCTACTTATGGCTCTGTCTGCCTTGAGCAGTCAACATTTGGAGTGCTGTGTTCAGTTAGGCACGTTGATAAACTGGAGAGCATTCAGAGAAGGCAGACAAGATGATGGGGAACCTCAGGATCATATCACATGGGAGGATCAGTTGAATGTACTCGAGATGTTTAACTCAGAGAAGACTTGGCACTGTCTTCAGAGATGTGAAGTGCTGTCATGAGGAAGAGGGACTAGATTTGTTTTGCTTGGCACTAAAGGAGAGAACTCAGAGCAACGGGAAGAATAGACAGAAAAGCAAGTTTATGCAATATGCAAAACAGCTTCCTAATAATTAGAGCAATCTAGAAATGGGATTGACTGGCTCTGGAGGTAGGGGTGTCTGGGCAGCCACTTATTGAAAATAATAATAATAGCTGGTCTCATTTAGCATTTTGAGATTTGTGAAGCACTGTATAAACATGATCTCATTTGATAATTACGATGACTCTATGAGGTAGGCACAGGTATTACAATCCCCATTTTGTAGATAAAGAAAGAGGCTCAGAGAGGTTGTGACTGACCTATGGTCACACACCTACTAAGTATAGTTGAGATTCAAACCCAGGTCCCTACTGTCCCCAACTCCAGCATTCTCTCTATTGTACCATGTTGTGTCTATATTGCTGTAGAGGGCATTCTTGGTCAGGTATAGGTTGAACTAGCCGGTGGCCTCTGAGATTGTTGTTGTAGTCCAGTCATTCAGTCATGTCTGACTCTTCATGACCCATGGACCATAGCACACCAGGCCTTTCTGTCCTCCACTATCTCCTGAGGTTTATCCATGCTCATGTTCATTGCTTTCATGACACCATTTACCCCTCTCATCCTCTGCCATCCCCTTTTCCTTTTGCCTTCAATCTTTCCCAACGTCAGGGTCTTTTCCAGTGAGTCCTGTCTTCTCATTATGTAGCCAAAGTATTCAAGCTTCAGTTTTAGTATTAGTCCTTCTAGTGAATCGCTTGAATTAATTTCTTTAAGTATTGACTATTTTGATCTCCTCACTGTCCAAGGGACTCTCAGAAGTCTTCAGCACCACAGTTCAAAAGTGTTAGTTTTCCTTACAGTCCAATTTTCACAGCATACATTGCTAGTGGAAAAACCACAGCTTTGACTATACAGACCTTTGTTGGCAAAATGCTATCTCTGCTTTTTAGTATACTGCCCAATTTTGCCCTACCTTTCCTTCCAAGGCACAAGCGTTTTTTAATTTCATGGATACAGTTGCCATCTGCAGTGATCTTTGAGTCCAAGGATATAAAATCTGACACTGCTTCTATTTCTTCTTCTTCTATTTTCCAGGAAATGATGGGATCAATGCCCAAGATTTTATAGGGTGTTTTTATGTTAAGCTTCAGGCTAGCTTTTGCACTCTCCTCTTTCACCTTCATCAATTCTTCTTCATTTTCTGCCATTAGAGTGGCATCATCAGCATATCTGAGATTGTTGATATTTCTCCTGTCAACCTTAATTTTGGCTTTTGATTTGTCCAGCCTGGCATTTCACATGATGTATTCTGCATAAAAGTTAAATAAATAATGTGACAATATGCAGCCTTGCTCTACCCCTTTTCCAATCTTAAATCAATCAGTTGTTCCATGTTTGCTTCTAACTGTTGCTTCTTGACCCACATACAGGTTCCTGAGGAGACAAGGAAGATGATCTGGTACTCCCTTCTCTTTGAAAACTTGCCACATTTTGTTGTGATCCACACAGTTAAAGGCTTTAGTGTAGTCTGTGAAGCAGAGTAGATGTTTTTCTGAAACTCCCTTACTTTCTCCATAATCCAGCAAATGTTGGCAATTTGGTCTCTAGTTCCTTTGCCTCTTAAAAAACCAGCCAGTTCTTCTGGTAATTCTTGGTTTGTACATTGCTGAAGCCTAGCTTTCAGAATCTTAAGTATAACCTTGCTGGCATGTGAAATGATCATAATTGTTTGGTAATTTGAACATTCCTTAGCATTGCCCTTCTTTAGGATTGGGATATAAACTGATCTTTTCCAATTCAGTGGCCACTGTTGAATTTTCCAAATTTGCTGGCATATTGAGTGCATCACTTTAATAACATCATCTTTTAGGGTTTAAAGCAGCTCAGCTGGAATTCTGTCACCTCCACTAGCCTTATTGTTAGCAATGCTTCCTAAGGCCCACTTGATTTCATTCTCCAGGATGTCTGGCTCTAGGTCAGTAACTACACCATAGTGATTATCATTTATGTTAAGATTTTTCTTATATAGTTCTTCTGTATATTCTTGCCACCTCTTCCTAATCTCTTCTACTTCTGTTGAGTCCCTACCATTTTTGTCTCTTATCATGCCCATTTTTGCATGAAATGTTCCTTTGATATCTTTCATTTTCTTGAAGAGATCTTGTCTTTCCCATTTCTATTGTTTTCTTCTATTTTTTTGCATTACTCAATTAAGAAAACCTTATCTCTCCTTGCTAGTCTCTGGAATTCTCCATTCAGTTAGGTACATCTTTCCCTTTCTCCTTTACTTTTTGCTATCCTTCTTTCCTTAGCTATTTGTAAAGCCTCATTGGAAAGCCACTTTGACTTCTTGCTCTTCTTTTTTTTGGAATGTTTTTTGTTGCTGCCTCCTGTACAATATTGTGAACTTCTGTCCATAGTTCTTTAAGCCCTCTATCTACCACATCTAATGACTTAAATCTATTCATCACTTATATTCATAAAGGATGTTATTTAGGTCATGCCTATATGGTCTGATGGTTTTCCTTACTTCAATTTAAATCTGAATTTTTAAATAAGAAGCTCATGGTCTGAGCCATAGCTCCAGATCTTGTTTTAACTGACTGAATAGATCTTCCCCACCTTTGACTGTAAAGTATATAATTAATCTGATTTCAATATTGGCCATCTGATGATGTCCATGTGCCTTTTGGGTTATTGAAAAAGAGCATCTGCTATTATCTTCACAAAACCCTCCTAGTCCCTGCCCTGCTTAATTTTGTACTCCAAGGCCAAACTCGTCTGTTATTTCAATTATCTTTTGATTTTCTACTTTAGCATTCTAATCCACTATGGTGAATATGACATCTTTCTTTTAGTGTTATTTCTAGAAGATGTTGTAAGTCTTCACAGAACTGATTAACTTTGGCCTCTTTGGCATCAGTGGTTGGAGCATAGACTTGTATTATTCTGATATTGAATGGTTTGCCTTAGATTCAGATATAATTCTGTCATTTTTGAGATTATGCCTCAGTATTGCTTTCTCACTCTTTTATTGACTATGAGGGCTACTCCATTTCTTCTAAGAGATTCTTGCTCACAGTAATATATGTAGTGATTGTCTGAATTAAATTCACCTATCCCCATCCATCGAAGTTCACTGATACCTAAGATGTTGAGGTTTAATCTTTCCACCTCCTGTTTGACCACATCCAGCTTACCTTGGTTCATAGATCGTACATTCCAGGTTTCTATGCACTATTGACCTTTACAGCATTGGGCTTTCCTTTCACCACCAGACACATCCGCAGCTGAGCTTCTTTTCAGCTTTGGCCCAGCCCCTTCACTGGTACTGAAGCTACCTGTACTTGTCCTCCACTCTTCCCCAGTAGTGTGTCAGATGCCTTCCAACCTGAGGGGCTCATCTTCTGATGCCATATCTATTATCATTTTAATACTATCCATGGGGTTTTCTTGGCAAAGACACTGGAGGGGTCTGCCATTTTCTTTTCCAGTGGATCCCCTTTGTCAGAAGTCCCTACTATGAGCTGTCCATCTTGGATAACCCAGCATGGCATAGCTCATGGTTTCGTTGAACTACTCAAGCTCTTCCACCACAGCAAATCAGTGGTCCAGGAGTGGGGCTCCCAAGATATCCTCTGACTTTGGAGACTCAGGAAGCTGCTCTTTCAAAGTTCTACTTTCTTATTCTCCTTCCACATTCTCCCCTCCTTCCAGCCCCCATTGTCTTTCACTTTGTTCCCCAGCCTGGACCTTATGGCCAGTTCCATTAGTGACATTCCACTGTACCTGCCTTGCCAGTTCCCAATTCTGAGGAACATCTTCTGGTTGTGTTTTTTCTACTCCTAAGCTGCTCAAAAGTTGCAAGACAGTTGCTTGGGTTCACTAGATTCATGTTCTCTAGTAGTAGCTAGACTGTCCTTTTATTTATCTTTGGTCAAATTTTTGTCTCATCCCCTATGATAGTTGCCCTCACCTTTTTCCTTTCTTCAGCTTCCAAACTTGATTCCTTTCCAGCCAACCTGGACTCTTAATTTTTTAGTATGGAGGCTGACTTGAGTTCTCTATAATTCCATCTTCCCTCACTCTCCCAAATCTCTCTGTATCATCATGCATCTTCTCCTCTTTCTCCTGAGCCCCCATGGATAAGAGGAACTTCATCTTTGCCAAGATAAAGTCCTCTACCACCTTCTTTGGCTGTTGCTTCCACCTTCTGTTTCCTTCAGAGGCAGCTTAGGTGGGTGCAGTGGATCATACAATGAACCTGGAGTCAGGAAGACCTGAGTTCAAATCCTGCCTCTGGCCTTGTACTAGTTGTGTGACCCATGGCAAGTCATAACTCTTGCCTTAGTTTCCACATCCGTAAAATGAAGATAATAACAGCACCTACCTCCGAGGTTTATTGTGAGGATAAAATGAGATATCTGTGCTACATAAATTCTAGTTAGTATTATTCAAAGTCTTGCTCTGCCAATTGTCATCTTTCTCTCTGATATTTTTCAGCCTCTCCTTCTTTACTGTCTCCTTCTTCTCCATCCACACCACGCTCAACTCTCCCCAATCCTAAAAAACAAATAACCCAATCCGATCTTTTCCTCTATTCTGCCACTTCTGTGAGCTAACCCTTCTAACTTCTCTTCCCTTTCACCACCAGACCTCTCAAGAGTCATCTCTACTTCCTTCACCACCTGCTTGTTAATCCTGGCTTCTATCCTTACTGCCCTTGCCACACCATTCTCCCCAAGATGCCCAAAAGCTTCTTCATTGCCAAACCAGTTCTCATTCTCTGTAGCAACTAACACTGTTGTCCCCCTCACCCTGCCACCCCCAGCCCACTCACCCACTCCCGCCACTCCTTACACTTCTTTCCTGCCTGGGATTCTATTATTCTGTCCTGTCCTGGGCTCCTCCAACCTCTCTGAGCTACCTTTGACTTCTAAGTCACAGCTCTGATTAGACCTATCTTGCTCAGCACCGTTTAGCAGCTCCTCAAGGTTCACAAAATAAAGCCTAAACTCAAGGTGTGACACCATCTAGTCCAGTCTATATTTCTATGTATATGTCAGGCATATCTGAAAGAGTGTTGAGCTAGGAGTCAAGGCCTCTAGGTCTGAATCCAGGCTTGGATGCTTACTAGCTGTGTGACCATGGGCAAGTCACTACACCTCTGTCTTCCTCAGTTTCCTCATCTGTAAAGTGAGGATTATCATCTTTGCACTACCTACCTCATGACATTATTTATTGTGAAAAAAAGTGCTCTGTAAATTTTCAGACACCAGATCAATGGGATTTCTTACTCCATCCAGGAAGGATATTCCCCAAACATACTTTGTACCTGTTAAGATTCAAGTCATCCATCAAGAACTCATCCCAGTGCCTCCTTCAAGCTTATCTGACCATACGAGCTGGATCCTCTGGCTCTTTGTTCAGACTCCTATAGCATGGCCTTTGTGGCTTTCCTAGGGCACTTACCACTCACTGCTTTGCATTAGCAGTATATGGACACTTGCTTTATTCTCCAATTAGACTGTGAGCTCCTGGATAGCAAGAGTCCCCTCTTACCCATCTCTGTGTTATGTCTTCAGCACAGGAGGTGTACAGTAAATATGTGGTGAGTGAAGATGAAAAGTATAAGCAGTGTGATCTTTTAAAGAAATACTGCCCTCCTCTGACAAGCATACTCAGGCCTTCCAGAACCTGGAACACCTTTTTCTTAACCATACTGTGCCCCTGAGCTGTCCCAAAAGTCACTTAACCTTTATCTGTCTATAAACTGGGGATAATAATGGCACCTGCCTTAAAAGGTTGTTTTGAGGGTCAAATAAGCTTAGCAGAATGCTTGGTACATAGAAGGCATTATATAAATGTTAGCTGTTATTATTATTGTCCTAACATACTTAAAAGCATTTCTCATAGGTTAAGGATTATCCACTACAATCTTGTTTTTACTTAAGCCTTTATCTTCCAGTCAGCTAACACGTTTCTTCCTGTAGCTAACCTCTGCGCATTAGTGCTTGGGATGTGCTTTCTCATAAGCAGTGGGGATATATTGATTGCACTAAGTTATCTATACTCTCTTTCCAGGCTGTTGGCTAATCACTTTGGGCATATGGACATACATACCTTTGCCAGATGGATGGATGCCCGGGGTTATGGGTTATGGGTGCAGTGTATGGCCATGGAAGAGGATGAGGCAAACAGGTGCCACCCAGCTGGACATGCACAAGCAGCTCTGGGATCCAAACAGGTGAGTTACCCAGCTAACTCTGGCTTCAGACCAAGTCTTGCATAAATGATCACAACCATCTACCTCAGTGGGCTCAAGGGGAAAATCTTCACTGAAGTGACTGGACTTAATCATATGGCACTCCAAAGACGACAGACATTTTCTCTAAAGGCAGGGATCCCAGAGTGTTGGCTCAGTAGATTTTCCCTCCAAGGAGAGTATGAAAGAGTCCAGCAAAGGTCTTGCTATGTATCCTGCAGAGTCAGGGGCAGTACATGGGTCTCTGGGGTCCAACTGCTTGTCCCTAACTTCTTCATTATCTCCACTATTGCTTAGAAGATGTTCCTGGAGAGGTCCCTAAAGACACTTGATTGAATGCTCTCTTTTCTAGGAGTTTGGGGTGTTTGGGGCCCTGATATAAGTCTTCCTGTCTCTCTTCCTTCTCCTGTCCAACCCATTTATCCACAGCTATCCTCCTGGGGAAGCTGTTTTTCAGGTAGTCAATGGAATCTTTGGGTAGAGACACTCTGTCCTGCCAGAACATGGACTAGGATCTATTCTTCTATTCGGTCTGGCATGGGAAGAGCAACACCTATGAGCCCTTTATGTGGGCCCAGTCAGGACGGCCTTTCTCGGCCCATTAGGTCTCCGAGGAGCCATTAAACATCTCCCCACAAGCTCTTCTGCCTTTCAGAGGACCAAGGCCCTGGCTCAGCATTGATGCCTCCCATCTCTTTCACCCTCTCTTTTACCTTTGGCAATTTTAATGTCTAGGGCTGTCCGGATCAGTGCCATGAGAGTAGAGTTGAAATGAACCGTGTTGTCATCTGCAACAGGCAAATCCATCCTCAGAAGTCTCTGCAGAGAGTTGACATGGAGCCTGTCAGCCCAGTGCCCCTCTCATGGTGCCCCATGTTCTCAGCCCCCTCCAGAATGCATTTCAAAAACCAAAGAGCAGCAGGAAGAACTCTGCGGTTGGCCAGGTGTCTGGAGGTTACCCACAGTCCCCATTTCTTTGGGTGAAGGGAGACCCAGGCAGTGGCCAGCTCCTGGGCTCCTATCTTCTGTCTAAGAGGAGAGATCTCTCCTTTGTGGTGGTCTGCTTGAGCCTTAATGCCTTCTGCATCCTCTGCATGAGGTAGGGAATGCCTTCTGTCTGTAATCATCCTCATGAATCCAGCACCTGTGCCCTGCAATCCTTGGACCCACCCTACACCATTACCCTCAGATCTTCCTATGCCCTGGCCCAACAGAGTTCTCCCTGGATGGCTCTATTCAGATCAAACTCCAAAGAAAAAGAGAACATGTCTGGAAGCTTCACAGACCCATTTCTGGGGAGTACATGCAGGCAGCATAGGCAGAGGCAGAAGCACAGAGCACATGGGCCAAGGGATGGGTAGGAATACCCTCCAGCTTGGGCCAGACTGTGTAAGATCAGACCAGACCATCACACGCTACATTCACCCTGAGAAGATGCTCAGTGCGCATGCGGGTGGGCAGGCAAGTGGTTGGTTATACAGGCCACTGGCCCTAGGGAGGAGGGAGGTGGAGCCATGCAGGACATGCAACGTGGAACACCAAGCACCACATAGCAGCCACGGACAAGGCGTCACAGACAGGAAAGCATCCACATGGAATCTCGAGACTCATTCATAGCTCCCATAGAGATCAGTATTCAGTGACAGGTCCAGATTTCGGCTCAGTGCAATGGTGGGGGGGTGGGAGTAGGGGTGGGGTCTGCTCCCTAGGTCCCAGGTAAGGGCAGTATTCCAAGGTGCTAGGTGGTGTGGGCAGGAAGGATGGCCAGGTCAGGCTGTAAGTGGCATGGAGATGGTGTTGGGGTGTGAGGCCCACTGGGGATTGAGACATCGAGCCCACTGTCCTTAGTGGAGCAGTTAGCAAGAAACAGGAAGATGAGGAATTAGGGATGGGAAATCCAGAGACATGAACCCAGCCAGGAAGGAGAGGGAGAGTCACAGAGACTATGAGGAAGAGAGAGACAGACAAAGAGAAGAATGCAAGAGTGGGAGGCTTAAAGAGTAGGAGGGAGAGATGCAGAGGTAGAGGCAAAGATAGACATGCATGTGTTCACGGACCAGGAGAAGTAGAGAAAGACCAAGAGAGGGGAGTGAGATGAGACACAAAGGGAATGATGTAAAGTGGCAAACATCTCCAACGCGCAAAGGCAGATGGCATTGGCTGCCATGCAGCGGCGTGGGAGCGACATGGAAGAAGACAAAGTCAGGGTGAAACAGGACCCAGAGAGAAGGAAGTATGAATGAGGAGGGCAAGGGAGAGAAGCTATGAGACAGGCTAGAACTGCATTGACAGAGAAAGGGGTGGAAGGGACACTGTGAAGGGGAGGGAAGGGAAGAAACCGAGGTTAGGATTATCAGGGTTGTTTGTCAGGGGGGCGATTGTCTTTCTTTTTTCTAAAGTTCCAGAATCTTAGATAGTTACTGTGGCTCATCTGAAAAATCTGTCCTTGGAGAGATGGGAATCCCAGGGTCATGCAGGGCCCAGAGAGGAGGTTTGCTTGAAGTTTGCAGGGTGGGGAGGTTAGGGGGATGGGCTTTAGTTCAGAAACCCAGCTGAAACTTCAGAAAGGTCCTACCTCAATGGCTGCCTGGAACTTCCCCCGAGCCCCTGCTGCAGGCTCTCTCTGGCTGGGGGAACTCTTTTCTCCCTTCAGCATGCACAGGGCCACTTCATGCACATATCCTTTACCCCTGCCCCACCCTGGGCCCTTCCTGGGAGATGCAGCATGCATATCCACAGTGTCAGGGAGCCAGCCTGTCCTGGGACCCCAGCTTCAGCTTGCTCATCTACTCTGGAACAACAAAGAAGCACATTCCAATGTTGGGGGCCGGGCATCCAGGGGGCTCTGTAAAGCCATCCCTGGGCATCGGGGTGGATGTGTGTGTGGGGATAGGAGAGTGGGAAAGAGGGCTCAGATGATGATGGGAAATCTCCCTTCTTCCCTTAGCTAAGCATGGCTCCAGAGGACTGGAGACCTTCTTGGGGACCTTTCTGGGGTGAGCCAAGATAGTCCTGTCCTGTTCAATATTTCCATTTTGCCACAGGTTTTCTATGCCCTTCCCCACTTCCCAGGCCAGGGCTGAGGGCTGTGCAGCATGTACCGTATGTATGTATGTATGTATGTGTGTGTGTGTGTGTGTGTGTGTGTGTGTGTGTACATGTGTGAAATGGTGGGGTGGTGATACTTGCTTTTGGAAGTTGAGTTTGCTTCAGGACAGTGATTGAGGGTCTGAGGGACTTGGGCTGATTCTCTAGGGGCCCCTCCCACCCCATGCTACTGGCCATAATGGAGTCTCTGAAACGCAACACACTAACCAAAGAGGATGGACACAACTGTATTGGTTAAAGAAGATCATGACGATGATAATTATTTTGCTCGAGGAAAAAAAAAAAAGGAAGTATCAATAGAAAAAGAGATCTGGTAGGTTGTCTTTGTCAGCATTTAAAAAAAGAAAAGTGACCTTTTTTTCCTCTGGTGGGTGTCAGATTTAGTCTACCTTATAAGCAACTCGGGCTGGACACTTCTTCCCCAAACCCAGGGGCGGAGACATGTGTCTGAGCATCTCATACATGTCCGGGTAAGCCATGCGGCCCCTGGCAGCACCAAAACAACAAAACCAGAACCGAAAACAAAAACCAAAACCAAAAAAGGAAAACCAAAAAACCGAGAGAGGAAAAAAAACACAGAGAGAAGAACCACACGAGCCAAAAAAATCAGGAAAAAATAGAGAGAGAGATGCAGAGAACAAGAAAATATATTTTTTAAACAAATTGAAAAGGGGAAAAAATGGAAGAAAAGTAATAAAAAAAAGATTACTTTACTGCTCATTGGCAGAGAGAAAGAGCAAAGTCATGTTCGCTTCTCACTGGTTTATTAGCAGATCGGCAGGGAGGGCCTTGAAACTCTCTACCAGAAACCTGGAAACCTTTTTTTTTTCTTTAAACTTGGACAAAGTCCCATAGCTTAGAAGGGGATATCTTACTGGGAGAGGGAGGGACCTGGGAAAGAGGGCAGGGCACATCAGGAGTTGAGGAGAAAGGGAGTGGAGTCAATGGTGGAGTCGTCAATGCAGTTTTACTCCTCCCCAAATGGAAATCCATATTAATGTGACTTTGGTTTGGGGAGGGGGCAGTTGAGACCCTGGAATGCCCAGCTTCAGCTAACAGCAAGCAGAGATGGTGGAGGGTAACTTGAGATATATGCTCCATGCTTTTTGAGTCTAAGTGACTGCATTATCTTAGGCATTCTGTTTGCTAAGAGGTCACTAATTAAATGCAAGAGA
This sequence comes from Phascolarctos cinereus, assembly GCF_003287225.1. NCBI lineage: Eukaryota > Metazoa > Chordata > Mammalia > Diprotodontia > Phascolarctidae > Phascolarctos > Phascolarctos cinereus. The sequence goes on from NW_027555847.1 coordinate 659,858,939, forward strand.
TATCAAAAGATGTATATATATATATATATGAAATATATATATTAAGAACCAAAAGCCACATTCATTCCGTTGATGCTAGCAGGTTTTAGTGGAAATCAAACCTTGCAAGCAACCCTATGAGGACATTTCTTGCCTAAGCCGAGAGGGGGAGATATAACACGCAATAAACTGTACATATCCTTATAATGAATCCGACCGCTGTAAGAAGAATACATGGGTGTTAGTGCAAATTCTAAGGGTCAAATACAACATATACATGTATACAGACACACAGGCATCACACAGAGACGTCTTGGGATCACAGCCACAGAGATATTCTGGAAATTCCCAGCGCTGGCTCCAGACATTTGTACCAGAGTAAAAGTACTAGAGTAAAACTGGAGAAATGTCAGCACACACAAGAGAGTGGGGAATGAAGGGCAATGAGAATACAGTCTTTCTCGCCCTTAATTTTTACATTTCTGGTTAAGCAAGCGCACTGATGAACCAACCCAAGGGGACAGTCATCTGCTTGGAGACAAACTCTGTGCCAGAGCCAAAGCTAGTTCTGAGACCCTGGCCCACAGGGGAAAGTAGACAGAGTGGGGCTGTGGAAAGAGCCCTGGGTTCACATCCTGCCTTTGTTACTTGTTAGCTGAGGGACCTTGAGGTGGTCCCCTTCTCTCTCTCTGGGCCTCAGCCTCGTCATCTGTAAAACCTTGAGGGGGTTGGACTAAGTGCTCTCTTAAGTCTCTAGATCAAAGATCTACACACGCACACACACACACACACACACACACACACACACACACACAAGCACACACACGCAAGCACATACCCATCCCCTGAATGAATTGGGAAAGGGTGATGGTGTTACAACAACAAAGCACAGTCGGACTTGAAAGGCAACCCCTTCCTGGGCCTGCAGACAATCTGAATAGCCTCTCTGGGTGAGGACAGCAGAGGCAAGGGGTTAATGGTTATCAGAAAAGCAGTTGGATGCAATTCAACTGAAATGACCTAAAGTTAAAAGAGCAAAAGTTAATCACCAGCAAAAATCTAAGTCCATTGACCCCAATGGTTCCTCTAGGCCTGGCCAGGGTCCTGGGAGGTCCCTGCCTCGGGTTGACTAACTCCTCAGGGGCTGCAGTAACAGAACATCCACCTCTTCCTGTCCCTGTCTAGCTCTCATGGATGAGACGTGAAAAGGTTCCAAAGGGCCAGGCATGGGAAGCTCCCAGTGGGGTCTTTCAAGGACCATCAGCCCTTGAGCTTAAGGTCCAAGGGGGGATGAGTGGGAATCCTTGTATGATGATTGGGTTGGGAATTTGGGGGCTATTATTACAGTACAGTACTTTACCTTGGTTTTGTTAAGTAGAGGAGGGTGGTCTGGACGAGAGGGGATGCTTGTTTTCTGGGGGGCTTGCCATATTAGTAGTATAAGAAAGTGGAGGGGGAAAGTGAAGGGGGTAGGGACATCAGCTTAGGGCCTTCAAGATGTGAAGCCCAACTTCCTGCCAAAGGGCCCTTGACACCAAAGGTCTGACAAGGTCTTTTAGGCTAGAGTTCAGATTTTGTGCAGGGTCAGGATCAATCCAGATCCCAGAACAAGGTGGCACTTCCTCTTCCTCCTATGGGCCCTTCTACCTTCCCTTTAACCAGTCTGACCACACAGGGCCATTTCTTTGTCCCTACACCAGAAAGAATGTTAATAGGGGTATCATGGGGTCGCCAGCCCGGCACCTCTCTCCTCCTAAAGAGGTGTGGCAGAGGTCCTGGAAGAAAGCTTAGGCCTGTAGACCTTCCCTTCTCACAGCTCTTAACCTTGCCAGTGGAGCCCATAAAGGCTGGGAGCTGGGGGTGAGGCCAGAAGAGTTCAGATAACTTCTTACCAAGCTGCAGGATCATATTCAGCCCAGACACGCACATACTCATCCAGGTGGTGGGGGCCCAAGATGGAAGAGTCTCGGGTGAGATACTCAAAATTGTCCATGATGACAGCCACAAAGAGGTTCAGCATCTGCCATGGGCCAGGTTAGAAGAAGCAGCTTTAAGTGAGAGCCCAGAACAAAAAGACCAAAGTGATACCCTTCTCCCCATCTGTCTTAGAAATTCCCATTTCCCTTACCTTCATCTTGAGCTTCTCCTTTATTTGCATCCTCCTACAGATTTCTTGATAATTCCTACCTACCCCTCCTTGCCCCTATCTCCCCCCTGGCAGAGAAAGGTACCCAAGGATCTCTTCCGCAGAAAATGAGTGGACCCAGCTTTCTAAAGCAGCTCCACATCTCTGAAGGCAAACCTATTCCTCTGGTCATTAGCCTATACCACCTTAGAGTGTTGTCAAGCATGGGGCCTTACATATGGTCATTGATTAATCAATGTTTATGGAATGAATGAGGGATATTCCAGCCACAACGCAGCAGTACAATGACCCTCTTCCCACCCACCCCCATCCCCAGAGAAGGGTGAGGGCCAATGGATCCTCCCCAGACTCACCAGGAAGGAACAGAGGAAGATGAAAGACACAAAATAGAAATAGGCAAACTCGTTTCCACACTCGGGCTCCCTGATGCCTGAGTTCTTATCGCAGGGTTTCCCACTGAGACAGGACAGCATGATGTTATGCCATGCCTCACCTGTGGCACTCCTAGGGACAGAAGGGAAGTCAGACCCTGTTGTATTGAGGGAGCACCGAACACCTGCCCAACCCCTTCCTTGAACTTCAGCCCCTTCCCCTGAGTCACAGGCCTTTCAGCCTTCCCCATGGTTAGGGTGGGAAAGGAGGACAGAGGATTCCTGATGTCACTTTTTGTGTCTCCTCCCAAAATACCGATCTAGTATTCACAACCACAACCTGCGTTTGGCAGGCACAGACCAAAGTGCCAGGTCTCAGCTCAGTTAGGGAGCTAAGGAACCAAAGAATGAAGGAACCCTACTTCAGGCCTGTCTTTTTTCCTCCCCTCTAACAAATAGGTCTGTATCAGGTGACCCGTATCTCTCCTCTGTCCCTCCTGCTTCTTCCCTGGAACCTCCATCTCACCTGAAGAGGAGCATCAGTGCCTGGAAGAAGGTGCGGAAGTTGTTATGCTCCGTGATTTGGAAATCATCATCATCATTGTCTTCTTCTTCCACATCGATGCCAATGTTTCCAAACACCTAAGGGAGGCAAAGCATTCTCAGGGAAGAGAACTCGGTCCTGGTCAGTACTCGGGAGCTTAGATTAGAGCCAGCCCTTGCTCTCACTGGGCTTAAAGACTCAGGTGGGGCAGGGAGGGGATAAGACTTCAATAAACACAGGATAAATGCTTCAGGGAGGTGCAACATGAAATGCGATTCTATATCTCTAAAAAGGACAGGAAAGATGAAATGGAAGATAAGTGATAACATGGGAAATGTAGATATCTGGGAGAATGTCCTGTTGTGATAAACCCACTAAGGAAAACAGCCTATCAAGAAATCAACTAGCAGCAGCTGGTGGTACAGTGGATTGAGGGTGGGGCCTAGAATCAGGAAGTTTTGAGTTCAAATTTCACCTCAGACACTGACTAGCTGTGTGAGCCTGACCTCGGGCAAGTCACTTTGCCTGTGTGCCTCAGTTCCTCACCTGTAAAATGGGGATAAATAACACCACTCACCTCCCAAGGTTGTTGTGAGGCTCCAGTAAGATAATATTTGTAAAAATGCCTGTCTATTGTCTGTTGGTGCTATATAAATGCTTATTTCAGAAATCTTTTCAAAAAGAATGATATTCTAATTTTACGCTTCTCTGATGTGGATGTGATTGTAAGTTAACAGATTATGAAGATTAAGCCAAGAAGCTGCTAGAATTAATGGAAAATTGACCTCAAGCAAGACTTCCTCCAATTTCTTCCCCTGGAACTCAGTTTTTATTTGTCTAAATTAACCCTGTGCTGCTTCTGGCAGAGAGCTGAGCCACTGTGCAACCAACATCATGTAGGGGACGAGGCCCTCTCCTATGGATAAGACAAGCATTCCTGCCACAGCCTTGCGAGGTACAAAGAGGCAGATGACCACTGCGGGGATCAGAGAAGACTTCATGAGGGAGGCAGCATTTGATTTGCGCTTTAAAGGAGGGACAGGAAATTCAGCAAGTAAAGAGTTGGGGGTGGGGAGGGCATTCTAGTCAGAGGGAACAGCCCTTGCAAAGGCATGGAGAGGGTAGATCATAGGGCTGTTCATTGACTAGAGCATACATGATGTGTGTGTGTATGTGAATAAAAATGATATGAGATAAGGTTTGGGTACATCTGACCAAGGGGAAGCCAGCTGCTGCATGAGACTGAAGCTGATGCCTGTGCACTCTATTTTACTAGTCTCCATGACCTTGTAGGTTACTGGCTTATCACTAGGAAGACAACATTTTTTGTTGCTGTTGTTGTTGGGGTTTTCTTGACAAAGATACTGGAGAGGTTTTCAATTTCTTTCCTTCTTTCTTTCTTTCTTTCTTTCTTTCTTTCTTTCTTTCTTTCTTTCTTTCTTTCTTTCTTTCTTTCTTTCATTCTTTCTTTCTTGGCAATGGGGTTGAGCGACTTGCCCAGGGTCACACAGCTAGTAAGTGTTATCTGTCTGAGGCTCCATTCGAACTCAGGTCCTCCTGAATCCAGGGCCGGTGCTCTATCCACTGCACCACCTAGCTGCCTGGTTCGCAATTTCTTTCTCCAGCTCATTTTATAAATGAAGAAACTGAGGCAAATAGGATTAAGTGATTTGCCCAGGGTCACACAACTAGTAAGTGTCTGAGGTCAGATTTGAACTCAGGAAGATGGGTCTTCCTCACTCCAGGCCCAGAGCTATATCCAATGTGCCATCTAGCTACCAGAAAGACAATGTGGTGTAGTGGAAAGGGGACTCGGGCAAACCCCTCTCCCTCTCTAGGTCTCAGATTTCTCATTCATGATGAAGTTGAATTAGATTATTGTGTAGATCCCTTCCAGCCCTGTGATTCCATGACCTTGTGAATCTTTGAACCCATCACCCAATTTCCAAATCTGGCATTTTACTGTCCTTCCTCTGCATAAAGTAAATGGGAAATTCCACTCCCCTAGAAGGGGAGTTTTAAGAGGAGGATAAGAGAGAAAAGGATACCCCACTTCAGGATCAACTGAGGTTCTTGCAGAGAGAATTACTCACAACTCACCTGCATCCCTATGATGGCATAGATGAAGAAAAGCATGGCGATTAGAAGGCAGACATAGGGGAGAGCCTAAAGAGAAGTCAGGTGAAGACTTTTAGTTTTCTTCCCCCCGTAACAACCCACACCTTCCTGACTGAGAACTACATCTTCCCACATCCTCCCTTCTGGACTGATCCTCTAGTCCATCTCTTCTTAAACTGTGGGTCGAGATGCCATGTACCCACAGTTGAAAAAGTGCTGAAGGGTTGCAAGTGGGAACAGTTAAGAAGCCCTGCAGTCTTCTCTAAATGAATGATCTAAATCTGTACTTTGATTAGACCAAATGTCTCTAGGTTTGGACAGTGCAGATTAGGATCTGGTAGAAAGTGAAGAAGCAACAGAGGAGAGCCTAGGTTTGGACTTTGGAAAGGCATCCTTGGCTGAATTAACCCAGTATCACTGTCAGTGCTCCTAATGGGTGCCTTCAGAAAGTAATGCTGGAGCTTTGCTAAAGACCTAGCCTCATAGTTGGTATTTTCCCATCATTACTTCTAACTCTATCACAGGAGTAACTGATACCTGCCAGACCTGGGGGCAACCCCTCCCTTTATCCTCGCAATCCCTTACCTTGAAGGACTGTACGAAGGTCCAGAGGAGGATGCGAATGGTATAACCCTGGCGAAGTAGCTTGATGAGGCGGGCAGCCCGGAAGAGGCGGAGGAAGCTGAGGTTGATAAAGTTGTTCTGGGAAGATGGAGAGAAGGCATGACCATCTGCCCGCACAAATAGGCCCCCAAAGCCACTCAACATCTATGTCAATCTGGACAATGCCAGATCCCAAAACCAAGTAGAGAAAGCAATCTAAACCCCAACCAAAGAGGGAAAGGAAAGAAAGGAAGAACCAACACAATGTCACTGAGGAAAAGCTGGAGAGGAAGGGGAAAAGCAAGAGAGAAAGGAGGTAGGAAAAAAAACCAACTCAAAATGGAAGCTACTTGCTAATACCCTCCCACCTGCCTCAACCCTGCAACCCATAAAAGAAGGAAAGAAAAAGGAAAGAAAAGGAAGAGAAGAAAAGGAAAAGAAACAAAACTATTTGGATCATCCAATCAGGAAAAAAATTATTATGGTTTTGTTTATCCCAACAACCAAATGCACTGAGACACTAGGACACAAGCAGGTAACGTCGCCGAGTCTCGTCACACATGTACGATGCACAGACATCAAAGAGAGGGAAGCCGGCAAGCTCAGGCCTGGTGGGCTTGTGCGTGTTACATGTGCATGTTACGATCCGGGCCAGAAATGCATCAGTCACACGGACTCAACAGGTGCACTGCACGGCACAGCACTCTGCGGCGTGGCGCTGCCCACCCCGCTCTGGCCCGCCCTGACCTCACCCCCAGACGATCAGCCAAGGGCTGAGAGCAGCAGCGCTCGAGCCAATCGGGAGAAGCAGAATAGGATCTTTTCTTACCCCCTTGGCGAGCGGGGATGGGGAGGACAGAAGGGAGCCGGGGCTGTTCGGCTGCAGGGTGAGTCCTCGCTGCCCGGTGAGTCCGTGAAGATGCATTTTTGGCCCTTTTCCCCCCTCTCTGGGATGGCTTCACAGCTTCTGGGATTGGGTGGAGCAGCGTGGGACCAAGCCTGCAGTAAGCGATGGAGCTCCCATGGGTGTTGTGAGCTTGGAAATGTCCCAGGCTGACAGAGGGGGTGGGTGCTGGGAGCAGGGAGTCTGAGCCATTCCTGCCACCAGCACCTCCCCTGTCAGGCCCCTCCCTGCCTTGCAGTCACAGACCTTACTTGAGGGCCCTGCTCCCTAGCTGCCACCACCACCTCTTGCTGCTGCCTCCTCCTCCTCCTCCTTTTCCTCCTCCTCCTCCTCCTCCCCACCCAAGCCAAAACCCAGGCACCAGAGAAACACTTTGATTGGTAAGGACCAGATAGGAACAGGATGGGATCTGGTAGGAGAGCTCTGGTGCACCAGTTCAGTGATGCAAGAGAAGCTGTGTCCTTAGGGAATAAACAATTTCCTGGGCCAAGCTGGGGCCTTGGGGACCCTTGTGGCAGGAGTGGAGATGTATGGGGAAGGATGATTATCCTAGTATTCCCTCATTCCCCACCCAAGGCAGGTACCATAAGCTGCATTTCTTTCCGGTAGTCTATCTGGCTTCACTGCAGCTGGCTAGCCATTGAGGAAGAGAAGGAGGGAAAAGAGATAAGGAAGCAACTGCTTCCTTACTTGGCTGACAAGAGTGAGTTCAGCCCCCAAATTCATATGGGAATGTGTTGTTAGGGGTATGTGGGTGCAAGCAGGTGTAAGGGAGGCAGGCACTATGGGTTTTTGGGGGCATGGGCTGGGGCAAAAGCAAGGACAAAACGTGGGAAGTATGCCTCAGAGATAACTGGAGTAAATAGTCTTTCTGCTCTATTCTTGGAGATGGGCCTGAGGAGGGTGGGATTCAGGGAAGGGGAGGTGGAGAAGAGCCACCAGGGCCGATTGAGGGCAGAAGTAGGTGCCATATGGTGCTAGGCTAGCCTTGGAAATAGAACATGAAAGTCCTGGCCTTCACTGCTTTAGCAATCCACTCAGCTTATGTGGGGGAGGGCCATTTAAAGCCTGTTAAAGGACCCTACTTTTAGTCCCCACTGAACTGGCACAGACCCTGCATCACCCCCAGGGAGCAATCTATTTGTGAGGCTGAGTCTTGGGAACTTCGTAGGCTAGCTCCAAGCAGCGCCCTTAAATCTTCTCCAGCCCTCCATGTGCCTTTCAGAGGTCTTTAGCTCCAAGACACACTCATCAGGGGGACAGCGAAGGAGCATCAGCTTCAACACCCTTGCTCCCTGACAGTGTCTACAAGCAGGACTTAGCCTTTAGGGAGCCATTATGGTGCCTGCTAGATTCCTGCTCCAGGAGCACAACCTGTGCCCCTGAGCTGGTGTGCTGAGACAAAACACATAGCACAAATACCCTTGGTCTCCATTAACACACCAGCACAACCCAAGGGGAACTGGGCATAAAGTCAAGCTGAAGTTGCCTTCAGCTCATGGGACATGTGGGATAACCCCCCCCCCCCAACTCTCTAGTCACTGTACAGCTGGAACCTCAGGACAGTTCCCATAGAATTGGACCAGACCACCCAGTGGACCCTGTCGAGGCACTTCACCTTGTGGCCATTTTTCTCTGCCCCCTCTTCCACTCCCTCAGAGACCCTTCCCCTCCTGTCGATCCCATAAGTGCAAGCCATCCCTTCCATGGGTGGAGCATAACATGTGGACTCCGACAGAGCATGCAGAGCAGTAGAAGCTCCCGCAGTGGGACAGCGACCCCAGGCAGGGGCAGGGGAAAGGGCAGGGGGACAGGGGCAGGGGCAGGTGCAGGGCAAGAAGTTTTCAGTCGGCTGTAGTGATGCTGGAAAAGCCATGGAACAGTCCCAAGGGAGAGATGCATGCAGAAAGTCCACCACCCACCTTAGAACATAGCAAGAGGAAGACACACAGGGGTCTAGAGAGAGGACTAAGGATGGGGCAAGTGAGGCCTGGAAGGGTGAGGGAAGGGCAGAATTTGAACCTCACTCATCCTTTTCCTGGGTAAAGGGATTACAGACTCTCAAATTGCCCCCAAACCTACCCACTTGATTGCTTCTCCTAACTGCCTGGATAGCCCCTGGTTTCTTTTGGACACTCCCTGCCTCTCCTCAACACCTCTCTATCTTCCCTTTGGCTAGACCTATGGGCTGAGGAGGGGCTGGAAAGCTCGGGCACAGGGAATATGAGGAGGTGAGTCTCTTCCTTCTCCTCCTTCTCTGTTCTCTCTGCCATTCCATGCCCTTTCTCTTATCTGGCCACGTGCTTCCTGGTTCTAGTATGGGCATAACCTGCTTCAATATCATGAGAGGCAAGACTCTCATGGTACTTCCTGCCCAACCACAATCAGGAAGCCCCAGGAATCTCACACCCTATGAACGGTCAGAGATTTCAGACCCTGATTCTGCATGTCTGAGAGTTTGGGACAATATCTGCAAGGAAGCTTGGTATAGTGGATAAAATGCTGGATTTGGGATCAAGAAGGCCCGGGTTTGAATCCTGCCTCAATCACTGTCTAGCTATGTGACCCTGGCCAAGTCATTTAACCTCTCTTGGCCTCAGTTTCCTCATTTGCAAAATGGAGATAACAATGTTTTCCTCAGAGGATAAGATGTATTGTGAGGATAAAATGAGATTATATATATATATATATATATATATATATATATATGTATATATATATACATATATGTATATATATATATACATATATATATATATATACATATATATATATATCTCTTTGAAAATATTAAAGCACTATATAAATTCTTATTCTTATCATTTGGGGGCCCACCTAGCCTAGGAGAGTTTTGCTACATCAACTTTGTGCCCTAGCCAGGAAGGGAGGATGGGCACCTGGGTTTCTTTTGCTGCTTCCTTCCCTCTACTTCAGTCTATGGTACTCTATGGGTAGAAGCAGTAATAGCTTCTTTCTGAAGCTTCCAGCTCCACATAGCCCCAGTTCTAGACCTAACAGCCTAAATGTTTCTCTTCCCTAGCAGAGGTAGCCAAACTTGGTGGAAATTTTGGGGGACTAAAAGCCATTGTGGGAAGGCCTTAGAGTGAGTCAGAGTTGTGGCACCAATCCCACTGTAGAGATGCAGGTCCCTCAGATCCCCTCAGGTACCTCTAATGCCCCAGATAAAAGGAAGGGGAGTGGGCTCTATCATTAGGGGAAGGAGCCCTGGCAGAGAGACAAAAAGAACAATGGGGAGTCATTTAAAGAGTTACCTTTTAGGACTAGGGGTGGCACTTAGGAAAAGGGAGGCATATGCAAGCAGCAAAGTGAGACCCCTAGAAGAACAGGAAGCAGGCTGAATATATGGCATGATAATGTGGGGATCCCTAGGATAGTGACAGGCAGCAGAAATGGGGCCTGAGAATATGTGCATTGTGGGTGAGCAAGTGTAAGAGTGTCAGTGTGTTTGTAGAAAAGGGAGTATGTATAGGAGGAGGTAGGGAACCAGGGAAATGTGTGAGGGTGCAGCCTGTAGCTGGTCAGGCATCTAAGTGTATATTCCAAGGGGCTTCCTTTATGGAAGTGGCTGGACAGGGGCTAGACCTGTGCAGGCAGCAGGTGACCTGGGTGTTCCCCTCATCAGTGCCCTGATGTTGCCAGCTCTCATCCAGGGCAGGCTGGGCTGTGGCTCTGCCATCCCATGCCCTTTCCACCCAAAAGCCAACTTTCTTCTTGTCTCTTCTCTGCCTCAAACCAAGTCTTGACACACGGCCAAAGTCCCTAGCTCAGGGGACACACATGGAGAATCAAAGGCCAAGGGAGGCTATATTCTTTGTCAGTGGGAGAAGGTGAGGGATGAAGAGGGGGGGGGAAGTCAGCTATAGCACAATTATTGCAGTATGTGGGTTATGGGTATTAGAATGTGCCCAGGGAACACAGGCTTTGAAGTCAGTCTAAGAGTGAATACCCTGGATATGTGATGGTACTGGATATAGGTGTGTGCAAGGGAGTGTTGATACAGGGCATGCACATCATGGAATGGTTCTGTGGGGTTGGTATAGTAGACACTAGGGTGCTCCTTTTAGTGAGGAGTCCAAAGAGTTAGCAGCTTCTTAGGGGCTTCTGGTAGTCAGGAGACTAATTTGGGGAGGGAGGGGCCACTTTAAAAACAACCAAAAGAATGCAGAATTCAGACCCAACAAAGATCAGAACAAAAGGGGCAAGAAATACACACAGATAGACACACGCACACACACACACACACACACACACACACACACACACACACACACACACACAGAAATAGGCAAAGAGTAAGGTGGTGGGGAGGTAGGAGGGGTGATGCGATTCAGGCTGTCCAAACGCACGGGCCATGCAGTGCCGAGACAAGAGGATGCTTTCTGCTAACGTAAGGCATTTAGGCTTCAGAAAGAAGTAAAACCAACCGGATCCTAGATGTAGATGTTGAAGATGAATGGGGGATTGGGCGGGGGCAGATGGGGAGGTTTATTCAGCATTTAAGGTTGATTCGTTACCAGTGCCAAAACCCAATGGATTTCGGTTCCAAAGAGGGGGTAGGGGCAGTGGGTTTGGGATATAGTCATTGGTGTATGGACACACAGACCAGGTCATGGATGGACACATGAGTTTCATAGTGCATTTTGATTGGATGAGTTTTTCAGACGGCGTTGTGCATTGGCACATACAGTATAAAGAGCGAGCATGAAAAGAGACAAGACAAGAAACACAATCATTATATACTGCACACGAGGCAAACCAAAATCACCCCCGGTCAATGTCAGCATTTCATCCTCATTCATCTGGCCACCCCCACCTAGCTTTGTCACTGGGTGAAAAGGGATACAGTGTGGCTGGCTGAACTGAGGGACTCAAGACACCTAAGGCCCAGGGTCTGCCACCTCCCAGATTCTGACTCCATGTTAGGCTCCGCCCCACTGTTTGACTGGGAGAGAATGATGGGATGAGTTTACCCCATGGAAAGTTGTTTTCACAGCCTCCAACTGGAGGTTAAAAGATTGGATACCTCCAGCCAAACTAGACTCTGAGAGGGCATGGGGCATCAGAAGATATGCCCATTTTTTCTCATTTCAGCAGGTAAGGTCACTTTCCAAAAATGGTTCTTCTTAAGGGTAGTGACAGCACTGTCACTGATAACAATCACACAAATACCAGTGCATTGTTTGGCCTCCCATCCTAGTCAGTGGCCCTGCTCAGGTCTGGCTCAGCTGATGGGGACAGTTTGGTTATCTAGACTTTCAGAAAACAGAGTTCATCCTAGTTGAAACAGTTGAAATGGAACCTCTCCCATCAGCTGCATAAGGAACTGGAAAAATCAGTAAAGTTCTCCTGCCCCTGCCCTACCTCCCAGCCAAGCCCAACGACCTGGGTCTTAAGGCTTAGCCTTACCTGCATGCTCTTCCTTCCCCTTCCCTCCCCCCTCTCTCCCTAAAAGGCCATTAGCTAGTTGGCTTGGGCTGGGACAGCCGTCATATGTATCGAAGGTAGATTTCCAGATGGGCCTTACAGGGAAACCTTAGGCCACCTGGAAAACTTCAGGGTCGAGGAGCTGATTCAGGAGGAAACTGCTTATAGCTCTCAGAAAACATATGCCCCATTCTGCAGTTGTAGAAGGGAGGCACACAATGTATATGAAAATAGTAGCTATAGATTTCCAACTTGAGAGCTCTTTTGGGTAAGGAAAGACCCTTCAGAGACAGGAAGCAGTGGAGATCTGTGGGGCAGGCGGAAAATCTTTAGATTGCATTTCCTCTGGTGTGGGTCCTAAACAGGAGAGCAAGGGGCTGAATAAGGGTCCCTGAGAAGGAATCTACAGCTGAGGGTTATGGGAAAAGCAGGGCTGAGGAGGCTACTCTTTATCCTGTCCCTTGGAAAGGAAACAGAATTGACAGCACCTTTAAACTAGGAAACAAAGTAGGAACAGCAGGAACAGACTTAGCTAATTTTAGGGGAATGATCCTTTCTGTAAGTGGTCCTATGTCCTACTGACCTCTGAAAATAAGGAAACAAGGCGTGTTTGAAGCAGCCTTCCCCTCCCACCCCTATTCCTCCCAGTTCTTTCCTAGACCCATGGAACAATCAGCATCACAGAATGATGGGGTAGGGGTGGAAAATGTTCACTTTTGCTGCTCACACTTGGTGGAAGTTGTGGGGGACCAAAGGCCATTATGGGAAGGCTCTTAAAAGTTGCCTTCTCAGCTGTTCTCAGGAGCATCTGGATATTTTTTCTACTACTTTCTCCAGAGTTCCGAGCCAGTCTGCTCAAACCTGGGCCTCACCTCCGTCTGCAGTCCCCCCAAACTGACCACTTAAGTAGCTTTGGTCTTTGTAGCCTCTGCCCTCCTCTGTACTGTGTTGCTCTATAGGCCTCATCTATGTTATTCCATCCCTTGGGTGACCCCAGTCCTAGGATCACTGGTGAATTGCCAAGGGAAGAAGCCAGCAGAATTACTAGGCCCTTTGGGCTTCAGCCAATTAGACCAGCTAGAAAGGTAAGAGTAGGGGAGGGGATCTCGGTGTGAAAATGCCTTAGGATCATGAGAGTCAGAGCTGGAAGGGACTTTAGAGGAAATCTAGTTTAACCTCTTTATTTTATGGGTGAGAAAACTGAGGAATAGAGGTTAAATTATTTTCATAAGTCTATATTGGGAGTAAATAGACATGGGATTGTAACCCAGGTCCTCTGGTTCCAAGTCTGTGCTCCTATTATAACACAGTTGCTTCTTCCAGGTAGGATGTTACTCAGGCTTAGCGTAAGTGGGAGATGAGCCTAGTTCCTCTTGAATCCCCCAAATCACACTGGGGAAGAGGGTAGGTTGGCACCAGGGCAGGGGAGGTAAAAATGGGAAGAAGGAAGGGTATTTCACGGGTACTCCCTGCTGACTAGGAGTAGGTAGGACACCTAGGGAGATGTCCTGCTCTTTGATCTGGGAGCAGCAATTCCCTTTTCCAGGACCTTATAGGGATACCAGTCCGAAGTCAGGAGCAACCATTGTGGTCCACAGGGAGATTGTCAGTCTTCATTGGGAGATTATGATAAATGCTCCACTCCAGGTTAGCTTCCTCTGTCCCCTCTGCCTCCTAAGCTTCTGTACACAATATAGGCTGGGAAGGTGGTCTCATGACCTTTAAAAATCCCTTTCAACTCTCAGAATCTGTGGCTTATGAATGCAAATTACTTTTCATGTGATTTCTGGTCTCACATCATTGAGAAAGAAGTAAGAAACAAAAGACAAAAAAAGCTCTCATCCTTTCTTCCTAGACCTTGGGTTTCTTAGTTGACATCTCTACATGCTTTTAAGTGAGCACTGACATCTCATCCCTTTCCCTCTGTGCCCTTCTTAGCTCAGATGGCTGAGGAAGCCCTGGGCTCCAGCCAAGTCCTGAAGCTCTCTAAGAAACCACTCTTGGCCAGCTAGGTGGCTGTAGGCCTCCTTGTTCGCCTTCCTTGCCCTATTCAGTCTGGCTTTGCCCAGACCAAGGGATTGGCCCTAGGAGCCTTGCTACCTTACAGTCACAGCCCAGAGAGGAGCTAGTGTGGCACTTACCCCAAACTCGGTCACTAAAATATCAGTGATACTGCCCAGAACTGTCACAAAATCAAAGATATTCCAGGCATCCCGGAAATAATTCTAGAGAGAAAAAACAAAAGAAAGACAAGGAGGACAACCAGCAAGAGACCAACGACACACAGAATCACAGCAAAACCCAGGTATGGCCAAAGCTCCAGCACTGAGGAGGAGAAGGAATGTTGGACTGCCCCTGCTGCCCAGGCCCCAGTCTGCCTGGCAACCTTTCCTTTTCATGCGTCTCCAGAGCACAGGGAGGGGCCTGTCAGGGGGCTGCTTATAAGGTTCACAGAATTCTCTCCCCCTCCCCCCAGGGATGCTCCGGGCTCTTCCCCAGCCCCCTGACCTTCACTTTCAATCAATCCCAGTCTATTAAATACAGAAAAAAGGCAACAAGGAGGCTAGGATGAAATGAGGGGCTACGGTGGTGGTACCAGCTTGAAGGATTCCAACTCTCTTGAGACATACAATAAGCTCTTGATTCCCTGTTCAGTTTGAGGATTATTAGGGGCAAATGACTTCTTCCTGAGTAGTTTCTCCTCTACCCAACTCCCCTTCCTGACCCCATGTGTGGGCAGCTTCTCCTCTCTCCATTAACCAAATACAGGGTTATATAAGTTCATCTTTGTCTTTACCTGAGCTAAGCGTGCTTTCAAATGTTCAATATAATCCCATAAGACAAAGTGGCATAGACCAAGACTCTCCAGGGTCTGGAGTATTTTAGGCACTGCTTACTGATTCCAGAAAGCCCCATGAACATATTATCTATCTATCTGTCTATCTATCTGTCTATCTATCTGTCTATCTATCTATCTATCTATCTATCTATCTATCCATCCATCCACACAGTATCAGGTGATAATAGTCACTGGATTATAGAGCTGAAAGGGACCATAGAGGCAAGAGAGTCCACCCCCCTCACTTTATAGATGAGGAAACTGAGGTACAAAGAAGTGATTTGCCCAAGGTCATGATTAATAAATATTCAAGAATCAAAAATTTCTCAAGGAATTCAAGATGTTGCTTTTCACCAGGATTCCCTGGGACCCAGATCAGATGCTAACCATCCCCAGACTCCCAAGACAAAGAGCAGATCATTGGGTCTTGCCTTACGGAAGCGAAGGGCAACAACTCCTAACACGATCAGGCCTTTGCTTTAGGGATAAGGATAGGGATAGGGATCGGGCCTTTGATTTCACTGGTATTTGTAGCTCTTGGGTAAGGAAACTCCATCAACCAATGTAGCTTGTCACCTTTTTTGCAACTGAGTTGTTTAGAGTATGGAGAGGTTACACAGTCAGTATGTGTCAGAGACCAGATTTGAACCCAGATCTTCCTGACTTGGAGGCTAGCTCTCTGTCTACTACCCCATGCTGTCTTTGCTTTAAGACTCTAAAAAGAGTCCCAGCTCTCATAGAATAGAAGCCCCTTTGGACTCTTCCATGATCTAACCTCTAGAATCTAGGGGCTCATGTGGTGCTGTCATTAGTAGGTCTCAGGCCTTTTGGCTCAGTCCCCCAGGAAGCTAGGTGGCCCAGTGGATAAAGCACTGTTCCTGGAGTCAAGAGGACCTGAGTTCAGACACTTACTACCTCCTGAGTGACCCAGGGCAAGTCGCTTAACCTCACTCTCAGTTTCCTTAACTGGAAAATGGGGATAACAATAATACCTCCCCCTCCCCCAGAACTATTGGGAAGATAAAATGAGATAATACTTGTAAAGTGCTTAGTATAGTACCTGGCACCAAGTAGGTGCTTCATAAATACTTATTCCCTCTCTCTCTCTCCCCCTTCCTCATCCCCTACTGTGTAATCTTCATAGAACCAGGGACTTAACTGAGAGGGAGCCATGTGTCTACCTTGTTTGTATGAGCTAGAAGCCAAACCCAAGAGAACTTAGGGAATGATCTCAGATCCTTTTGGAAGGGAAGATGGGAAGTCCCGTAGCCCCAGTGACACTCAAAGGTGATCGATCTGGCCTAGTTTCCCAGTACAGGATCTACTGAGGTTCCAGTCAAGACCATAGGGAGTCACTGAGCCCTTGTGAGAAGACTGACTGGCTCCTCATATTGACCAATGCCTATAGTTTAGATAAAGTTAGGATCTCAGGGTTCCTTCCCCTTGCAGGAGTATACTGAATCATTCCTTTTGGCCAGTGCCAGGCACAGAAAAGCATTTGTTAAGAAGAGCATTCAGTATGTGAACCACCATTCAGGTCAAGGAATTTGGAAACTTATCACTTGTGCGACCTTGGGAAAGTCACTTCCCTTTTCTGGGCCCTTTCTCCTTCTTCTGTAAAATAAAATCTATTCCATCTCTAAATCCTATGAACCCAAACTGTGAGTAGACAAAATGAGGCCTTAAAGGTGACTGATAACTTGAGTCCCTGGCCAGATGGCCGATGTAGCCAGTGGCGATGAAGCCTAAGACAGTGTCTGGTCTCCCCTTCCCTCCCCTGTCCTGGCCTCTCCACTTTGTCTGTCATAAGCCAGGTACGTGGGCAGACTTACCAGGATCCCAAAGGCCATGATTTTCAGGAGACACTCCAAAGAAAACAGGGAAGTGAAGACAATGTTGAACACCCTCAGTGCATTGTCGTAAGCAATTGTGGCACCATCAAACTAGAGGAAGAAGAGGGGGGTGGGCATGCTGTTGACTAGGGGAAGGCGAGTGGGGGCAGTCAGCTGGGCAAGGCTAGAGCCCTTAGTCTTCCCCCCTCACTGGAAGGAAAGCCGAGGCTCTTTGGTCTGCACTGGCCCCCAGCTCTAGCTGGGGAGCCCCTCCCCCTCCTCCTGTTCCCCAGCAGGAGGTGGTCAGGCCTCACCTTCATCATGAGTACAATGGTGTTGAGGGCTATCATGGCCATGATCGTGTACTCAAAGGGAGGGGACACCACAAACTGCCACATGCGGTACTGGAAACTCTGCTTGTTCTGAGGCATGTGCCTTGTCAGGGGCTTGGCGCTGATGGCAAAGTCGATGCATGCCCTCTGCAAAGAAGAAGGTGAGACCAATGTGAGGAAGAGAAACATGGGAGGAGAGAAGGAGGGGGAAAGAGGGGCACAGGGGAGTGAATAAGCACATGGTATAGGGGAGAGGGGAAGCAGGCTGTAGTCCTCCTGGGAATCTCATTCATCCTTCCTTTGCTAACATTCATTAGGTCAACTCCATCCCCACTCCTATCCCTCAAATCTTGGAATGATCCTTTCTCCCTTTCCAAGCTCTGGCTTCCATTCTTTTAGTTATCGTGTATCTAGTTTTCCAACTTCCTCAATCCCAAACACCAGCTCAAACCATGCAGAGCCCCAGGGAGAGATCCAACTGTAAGCCAGAGACGTACAGTTATGGATTCTAGATGTCTGAGCCTAGTCAGAAAAAGAAATGGCCTACTTTGCTTCCCAGCTTCCTACGATTTTTGTGTCCCTCACAGAAGGTGTAGCTATGCTGTTATTACTTTGTCCTCAGGGGGCCATCTCCAGTCATCCTGATCTATATCATGTCACTGGACCCAGATGGCTCCAGAGGAGAAAGTGAGGCAGGTGACTTTGCACAGCCCTTCATCACTTCAATCCAATTCACTTGCAAGTCATGGCATCACCTTCCTAATGTCATGGTCCTCTTCGAGAAAGAAGGACAAACAACAACAATAACAACAATTCTGTCTCAGGAATAAACCAATAATATGAATACTATGCCTCCCTTTGTGCTGAAATATTGAGACCTTCCCACAGAAGATTTCATTCATCCTGGCTCTCTCTTGGAAGGAGGGAAGAGATGGAAGATGGTCAAGGTAATCTTTTATCTCACAGAGAAATCCAAGACTTGGTCATCCACTCACTGAATTGGTGGCACCAGGGGGACAAGGACAGAATTTCAATTTCAATCAGAATTTCCCCCCTCCCTGCCTTATAACCAGTGACCTGTAGAAATAGCCCTATTTCCTAACTTATGGAATGAAGAGGGGAAGGGATGATTAGGGGCCTGCACCTCGTTCTTCTCCAGGCTGTATTCTTCCATCATCTTGTCTCCCTGCTCCTGGAAGGTAATGATGATCAAGGCCACGAAGATGTTCACGAAGAAGAATGGAAACACCACAAAGTAGACAACGTAGAAGATGGACATCTCCATCCGGTACCCAGGGCTGGGACCCTGGTTCTCAAAAGTTGCATCCACTGAGTGTTTGAGAACCCTGTTAAAAGAGGGGAAGGGAGGAGGAAGAGATGGGATGGGGCAAGGATAGGGGGTAGAAAAGGAGAGAAGTGGGACAGGATGGTTGAGAGAGGATGAAATTGAGATGGAAGGATGGGAAGAGGTGATGATAAGAGTTGGAATCAAAGAAAGAAATATGAAGAAGTAAAAAAAATGAAGCAAGTTAGGGATGTAAGATCTGTCCTGTAAATAATAGGGTAACCTGCCATGTTATGCTTTTGTGGACTATAGATCTATGCCTCCTTTCTGATATGTGTGGGTATTAGGGATGTATGTGTGTGTGTGTGTGTGTGTGTCTGTATGGAGGTGCTGAGAATATCTCTGTTTGCCTCTTTGTCCTGTCCTGCTTCCTTGGCTCACTTAAGCCCTGTCTCTGCTTAGCTAGTGATTGCTCTTCAGGCTCCTTCATTGAAAGCTAGGCGGAGGTGGTAGTCGATGCCTTCTCATTGAACTTCTCTGATCTTGGGGGCTGAGCTTCTGCCTCATTTTATGCTAAGAGACCCCTCTGGCATTTCTGTCCACATGCAAAACAGACACACAGATGCAGCAAGTAGAGGACAGAGGTCAACATGCACATGTAGGGTCCCTTTCAAGAACACAGAAGTGGGCCTCACAAAGCATCCTGGTCCTGAACTAGATGGCTCTAAGACTAAAGCTTCCATCACCTCAAGCCCCAGAGAGGTCCCTAAGTGTCACCCAGATGAGAAGCCAGGAGCCCCCCAAACCCTTACTGTGGCCAGCCTTCTCCGGTGGATACGGTGAAAAGGGTCAGCAAAGCCCACAGCACATTGTCGTAATGAAACTCATACTTTTTCCATTCTCGATCCCTGGCTTTCACCTCATTTTTCTCATACAGGAGATACTTGCCCCTGGGAAAGAGGAGGAGGCACAGTTAATGGACCCAGGGAGAAGCCCTCTGGAGCCATACCCCTGGACTCTGAGAAGGAGGGAAAGGCAATCAATGGAAAAGTAGTTTATCCTGGGCAGTCACTGGGAGTGAGATGGGGTATTGTGAAGGCCCCAGTGCTCTGAAAGGGGCAGGGTAGGAATAAGGGCTAGGTACTGGGGGCTGGCTTTCAAGCCAACCTTTCAAGCCAAGCAGTGTCAGCTCCCAGTATGGGTAGCGTGGTCAGAGTTCTTTCCCTTCATCCTAGATCTGGGAGGGATGGCTCTTAAAGCTGGGCACACTCCCAGAGAGGCATGACTTAAAGGCCACGCAGCTGCTGCTTCCCTCTCTCACCTAGGAAAAGGACAGGCCTGACATAGGCCTTCAGGGAAAGGGGCCAGGAGTGTCATTTCCCTGAATAGCCAAGTGAGGCAGAAAGCAGGGTCTCACCAAAAACCAGGGTGAGATTGGGATCGTCATCCCAATTCCCAAGCCACAGCTGAATTGTCCATTTGGCAGGGTTCTTAGGTCTCCCTCTCTAATCCAGGACTGGAAAGCTTAGGAAAGGAGGGAGGTGGGTGGGCAGGGGTGGGGATGGAGACCCACCGGCAGTCTTTCTCAAACTCCTTGGACTCATCTGTGCAGTGGAAGAACTTGCCCTTGAAAAGCTGCACGGCCACCACGGCAAAGATGAACATGAAGAGCATGTAGACAATGAGGATGTTGAAGACGTTTTTGAGGGAATTCACCACACAGTCAAACACGGCCTGAGGAGGGGAAGCAAGCACACGAAGTCAGAGCAGGGACAGGCTGGGGGCCTGGTGTCGAGGGCGAGAGTGCAGGGAAGGTAGCAGTACACCCAGCTGGACCGGAGACCCCTACCTATCCTGGACAGTGATCTGCAATCTCCTGCTTCCCATGGTCTCTCCACGGGGAGGTGAGACCCTGTGCTATCCGCTTCCCCTTCCTGCCCTCCTCTGCCTCCGGCCATTAGCCCACTCCTGGCTTTTCTGCAAAGCTTCGACTTTTATGCTGTCCCAGGGTAAAGATGAGGAAGACAAAGTTCCTTGGGGCTTGTATAGAAGGTTAATGCAGCCAGCCTGCCTTCCCAGACTTAAGCCCTGATGCCAATCCGGAACTCTGCATTCTCTGAGCATGACAGTCCTATGCCCTTTTTTGTGTATTGACACTTATCATCTCTGTCTTGAGTTACCTGTTGTTTTTGCCTGCCTATGCTATGGATCTCCCTCATGCTTTTTGGAACTAACTTAACCCCAACTCTCCCCTTGCTTTCTTCCCAGCTCTTTAGTAGAACCAGATGCCTAGGGTCACAGAATATGGAGCACTGGGTCTGGAGCTAAGAAGACTTGAGTTCAGATTCCTCCGGAGTTACTTAATGGCTGTGCGACCCTGGGTAAGTCATTTAACCTGTTTGCCTCAGTTTCCTCATATGTGAAAAGGAGATAATAATAGCATTTGTCTCATAGGATTATTGTGAGGACCAAAAAGATAATAACTATAAAGCATTTAGCAGAGTGCCTGCATACAGTAAACATTATATAAAAGTTAGCTGTTATTATTATTATTGTTATTGTTATTAACACAGCTAGGTGGCACAGTGGCTAGAGTGCTGGGCCTGGAGTCAGGAAGACCTGAGTTTAAATCTGGCTTCAGACATTTACTACCTATGGACAAGTCTGGACTGCACAAGTCATTTAACCCTGTCTGCCTCAGTTTCCTCATCTGTAAAATGAGCTGGAGAAGGAAATGGCAAACCACTCCAGTATCTTTGCCAAGAAAATTCCAAATGGGGTCACAAAGAGTAGGACACAACTGGAAAAATAACTCAACATCATCATCATCATCATCATCATCATCTCAATCCCTAACATTGCTGCTGAGCTTTGATTTTCAAAGGCCCATGGGTTTTTAAGCTGGGAAAGATCTCTGTGGCCAGTCAGTCCAAGACTCTCATTTTCCAGAAGAGAACCTAAGGGCCTAGAATGGTAAAGTGGTTTTCCTAAGGTCACACACGTAACCCTAACCTTAGGTAGGAGAGCTGGGATTCCAACTCAGGTCTACTGATCCAAGGCTCTTTTCACTATGCATATAGATGTGACAGAGCATCTTCAGTGACCTCATTGTATTTGCCTATAAAGGATTATTACTCTCACCATATTGTTGTTCAGTCATTTTTCAGTCGTGCCCAACTCTTCGTGACTCCATTTAGGGTTTTCTTGGCAAAGATACTGGAACAGTTTGCCATTTCCTTCTCCAGCTCATTTGACAGATGAGGAAACAGACCAACAGGGTTAAGTGGCTTTCTCAGGGTCACACAGCTACTAAGTGTTTCAGGCTGGACTGGAACTCACCAACATGAGTCTTCCTTAACTCTCGATCTGGCATTCTATCCATTGCCCCAACTAGCTGCTCCTACTCCCACCACAGAGCCAAGGGAATGGAGGCAGAGAGAAGCTCAAGGTCACACAGTCAGGTACTATTGCTGAGCCCAGACACCTAGGCTTCCTGCCTCCTGGTTCAGCGCTCTCTCTGTGAGATTGTGAGGAAGGCGTTCATATTTTCAGATGATGCCCGGGGCCTTAGAGCACAGCTGTGCTCCACAGTGGTCCAAACCCTCCAGCTCTCATCTCACCTTGAGTTTTGGCAGTCGTTTGATGGTTTTGAGAGGCCGCAGCACCCGGAGGACCCGAAGGGATTTAATTGTGTTGATATCCTTCCCTTTACTATTGCCACTGTAGGGAACAATTGAGGAGAAGGGGGCAAGAGAGAGCAAAACTCAGATTCAGCATTGGGGTGTTGCGGGGTCTTCAACTGGCTCTATGAAGTCCCCACCCTCAAAGAGTATGGTATGCTCTAACACTGGGGAATTAAGTGAACTTGGTTTTCCCAGCCTTGGAGGAGAAATGGGCTAGCTTCCCTTTTGGTCCTGTGCTCTGGAACATGGTGGGAGCTTGCTCCTTATGGTTGGTTCTCAGCTCTGGGGCTTTTTAAAAACACGGGCACTTAGCAGGATGGGCTCTGTGAACCCTGTTAACACCCAGTGCCTGAGGCAGCTGTGTGTGAAGACTCCTGCCTGCACAGACTGTCACAGAATTACAAAACCATACTCCCAGGAGGTGAAGAAACCACAGAGGTCATCCAGTCCAACCCATACTTTAATGGCAATCCCTAACAAATGTTCATCCAGCCTTTACTTAAAAGGCCTTCAGTGACAGAGGACCCATTGCTCTCAAGGCAGCCCCTTCACCTTTTGGTCAGTTATGGAGCCTAAATCTGACTCTCTAACTTCCATTCATTGGCCCTGGTTCTGCCCTCTGGGACCAAGCAGAAAAAATCTAATGATGCTTCCACAGAACAGTGTTGTGAGTACTTGAATATAGCTATTACATCTCCTCTCAAGTCTTCTCTTGTCCAGTTCTTTCTCCATCACCAGTTCTTCCAACCATCCCAACGAACCTCCAATTCCCTTTCCATCTAGTTGCCCTCTTTGCTAGGGACTCTAGCCTGTCTTCTAATACTGGGCAGGAGGTCCTCACCAGAAATCCAAGCAGCTTTAGAGGCCAACATATTTGTTTTTGGAAGCAAGATCTTTTCTCTTTGGGATATGCGAAAAGAAGGGGCCAAAGATGTAGATGTATTTTGGACATTTGTGTCTTTCCCATTCCATCCCTATTCACAAACAAAACTGTCCCAGACCCTAGAAAGAACTCCTGGAAGAGGTGGTAAGCGGCTCTTTCAATCAAATGCTAAACCCAAAATAGCCTGAAGGTCCGTGTGGGGAAAAACAAACAAAAACAAAGACTGGGCTGCCAGGGGTTGAAGTCAAGGCTTCTGCTTGGCCCTTGGTGTTTTCCCTAATTGGGGTGAGTCTCCCCAGGAACTTCATGTCCCTCTCCTTCTGGAGGACTGCCTGGAGATGCCACCTAGAGCCAACCCAGCTCACAACCAACAGCACAGGGTCTAAGGAATTCTAAATAAAATTTGCTAAGTCCATGGTGAGTGGTGGTGGCTCCTTTACTGCCTCTGGTGATGGGGACTCTGGGTGCCACAGGCTTATCCCCTACCAGACAGTTCCTTCTAAAAGCTCTGATCCAGGACCTTGGACAGCTGTTTGGAAAGGCTGCCTCCAAAGGAAGGCAGCTCTGTCTATTGTGACTTGGTGGCAAAGATAGTAGGAGAAACTGAGTAGGACCCAGAGTGAAAGAGACATCTTTCTTCTAGATACCTACTCTTCCCTAGGCTGTCTTTTTCTCTTTTCTGGGAAGAAAAATGGAAGGCTAACAAAAGTAAAGACACTTCCTAAGGGACAGAATCCCTCTTTCCACAAGGTAGGATTGCCACTGCATAAGCAGGAAAACTGAGGTGCCTTTCTCCAGAGCCTTGGGGCTGTTGCTTATTTACCAGTCACCATAAGTTTCCTGAGAGCTATGACCACCTATTTTTAAAATGCCTTAAGATTAACTTTAGTCCTCTGACATGCAACAAGTTCCTCTCATCCTGCATGGCAGAATGGCAGACCCTACCTGGGGTCATCTACTCCTGGTAGATTAGGAACTAGCTTTGCAGTGTACCAGTCTTGTGTGTTTTCAATGGGCAGAGGTAACAACAGATACACGTCTTTCCCTGGGGGCAGAGATAAGGGTGGAGATGGGGCAAGATGTCTAGCTTTTTATTGCCCTCTTATGTATTCAGGCTGAAGAATCTTGTTCAAATGAAATCCACCTACCTTCCTCAGACTTCCTCTAAAGTAAATGAAGATAAAATCTGGTAAGGACATACCTTTCCCTTATCTTTTTTCACCAGTACTCCTGAAACTCTTTGTATACATTTGCCATTTCTCTCACTAGCCTCATCTCCACATGGGCAACTGAGACACACATCATCAGAAAAATCCTTGAGTCAGTGGCTGGGTCAAGAAGGGAGCCAGCCATCCTGACTTTCACCTAAATGTTTGATTCAAAGCCTCTTGTAGGCTTTTCTGTGACACTCCCCAGCTTTCACATGTTTGGGGAGTGGGGTGAAAGATTGAGTCCCAGACCCTATGACTCAAAGTAACAGGTAGGCAACCACAAACATAGAAAAAGAGAAAACATATAGAAATAAAAGGAGTGCATTAGGTTGAGAGCGAGAGAATGAGAGAAGGAAAAAGAGAGACAGAAAGAGAGACTTTACCGTGCGGTACTCCTGTTTCACGTGGCGGTGAGAGGGAGAGACAAGTAGAGGTGAGTGACCTCAAAAGAAAAAACACACAACACATGCCTAAACAACACCTTTCTCCCTGCTTTGGCATGAGGGTTTCCTCTGGACTCCAGCTCTGTCTTTGGAAAGAAGAAGATGCCTATTGTTTGTTTTTTCATTTTAGGGGGTCACTTTGGGTGCTAATCATGCTGCTTTCTGGCCTCAGACACCCTAGGAAGGCATCTATTTGGCTAAGCAAGAGTAGAACTATGGTCTGAAAAACTTACCCCTTTCCCCATTGCCTAGACACGTTCTAATTTCCCTATTCTAATGGGCACTGCTCCACAGCTGATGCAACTTCCCCATGGCTCAAGATACCAAGAGGGTTCAGGGCTGCGTGGTTTCCAAAGGCAAGAGCACCACCTGGAGGGCCTTCAGAAGAGCTGCTTGGCTCTTAGTAAGACACCTTTCACCTGGGGGCCCAGCCCAGCACAGACATAGAAAGAAGCCCCTCTCCAGCTGTTGCTCCAAGTGGGATGGATTTTTCTAGGGGAAAAAGGATCATTGGGTCATGGATTTAGAACTGGAAGGGACCTTAGAGGTTAGCTTGACCAAATCTCTCATTTTACAGATGAAAACCTGAGGTCAGATAGGTTTAATGACTCACTTGCCCAAGGTCACTCAGGAAGTAGGAGGCAGAGCTAGGAATCAAACCCGGGTCCTCTGACTCAAAATGCAGTGCTCTTTAAGGGAGAATTAATTACCTAGAGCAAGGCAAACCAGATTGGGGATAAGGGCCATCTGTTAATAGGAGCTCTATTTGGTGGCCTTAACAAATGGCTTGGAAGGCCTTGAGAATATGCTGATGAAACCATTTGCCCAAGGCAATGGGGAAGGACCCAAAACCCCTGGGATCCTTCTAATCTCAAATCCTGGACCCATAAGGGGGACTTCAATTTTTCTGGAGATCAATTTGAAATACCTTCCCCCCTGCCCCGCCCCACCCCAAATCCACCCACAAAAAGGGCAATGGCTTCTGCTTCTTATCCACATCTCAGAAATTCTCTGCTTGGCTAAACCCTGGCTTCTGTCACAGGCAGCTGGAGAAGGACCTTTGAAGAGGAAGCAGAAGCTGGCAGCTGCCCAGGGCAGGCTCTGAGCTGAGAGGTGCCCAGCCTCGCCATGATTAGCATCATTGCCACTCTTGCTACAGTCAGAGGAGATGGGAGGACAAGCAGCCTGCCCTGGGCCCTCCTTTCCACTGGCTAGAGCAACAGATCCAGCTGGGCTCTTGGCAGTGGATGGGGACTGAGGCATAATAAAACTCCAGCTGTTGAGAAATGTCCATTGCCTGGCCCTGATGAAACTGCCTTGAGCCTGTTACAGTGTGATGGGGGTAAATAACAGTGGCCATGACACAGCTAATGGAACACACAAGAGCAACATTTATACTCTAGGTGTTGGTGTTTGGAGAAGAATGAGAGGGAAGGACAGCAATGGAGGAAAAAAATCCTTCTCAAGTTGAGACACAACTTAAGCCTTCACCTCACTTATGGGGCTGGTTTCTTTAGCTGGTTCCTCCGGCTATATATTGCTTTGGTGTCCTGAATCTTTACACTCCATTTTGCTTTTTGCACAGTTGTGGACAAACTATAACACCCTTAGGATTGGTTTCAGACTCCTACAGGGATAATACTCGCTTTGGCTTCTGGTTTTACCTGTCTGCAATGAGGAACCTGGAGGCTCCTGGGGTGATCAGCACCAAAAGCATGTGCTCTGAACAGCTTTTGGCTTTATGAGGTTTGCCTGGCATCTTTTGGGGGGTGGGGGATGGTCTGTAAGTAGAGGGATGCTCAGGACAGAAGAGTGTAGTTGAACTAAAGGGTACAGATTTGGAAAGTCACCTGAGTTTACAGGAGCCCTGCCTCTCCCCCAATTTTCCCATTGGCAGCAAAGGAAAGAGGAAAATCAGGGGTCCCTGCTAGGAAGGAGAAAATTTAGAGGCAAGGTAGAAGATTAGAAACATGCAACTAAGTGGAGAATTTCCAGGGTCATTTCTCGGGAAACCTCAGAGGCTCCTCTCAGGTAATAACAAGGGAGCATGGGATTTAGGGCTCTCCATCCCTCTCCACTCTAGGACTCAGAGATGATGCCTGGCCTCCACACAACTCTAGGCTGATCCCAAACCTGACTGCAATCATCCAAAAAGCCTGGCATTTCCATTAGAAACAGGTCTCATACTCTCAGAGAAAGTAAAGACTTTCTTTTTCCTCCCCCCTCAATTCCTTGGATTCCCATAAAAAATAAGATCAATTTAGAGAATCATAGGAGATAGAGCTAGAGAGGACCTTAGAGAGAATTTAGCCTAAATTCATTTTACAGCTAAGGACCCTGAGACCCAGAAATGTTAAGTGTCCAAGGACACTTAAGTGGCAACACAGTCAGTCCTTAAACCTAAGTCCTCACAAGAATACAAAAGACGAGAAGGAACCCCCAGATGCCTTTCTGTCAGTAAGCCTCTTCTTTCATTTTTTGAGATCACAAGACTAATGGAGGGAGAAAGATAGCAGGGGGAGGGAAGCTTTAGGATACCTCAAAACAAAAGTCTCCCCCAAATGGGTTTTGTTTCTGACTAGAGCTTTGAGGTATAGGTCAAGTTACAAAGGAGCTGTATTGCTGCGAAACTGAGTGCAAATCTAATTTTTGTAATTAATTTTATTTTAAATGTACTTAGGGAACTTGATATTTAGATGACCCATATGGTAAATCCTTTGTAAAACAAAGAATCACCCCCTTATTGCTCTTTTGTGTAACCCCACAAATTCATACACAGGGATATTTAAAGCAAGGACTGCCTGTACAAAATGAGTAAGAGTAAGGTTGCCTCACATTTATCTTCACCAACAACAGAATTCCAGAATGCTAGAACCTAAAGCGACCTCAGAAGTCATCCAGCCCAGCTCCTTGATGGTATAACTAGGGAATCCGGGACCCAGAGAAAAGTCCAAAGTCATACAGGTAGTAAGTATCAGAGCTGGGATTTGAAGCTGCATCTTCTGAACATGCTGCCTCTATTTGCCCAAGCACTCATAGCCTGGGAATGGCAGAGTGGTCTTTTGACTTACAGGCCAATGTTCATTGCAGTGAACTGTATTTAGATGGGACCTGGGTTAGATATACTCTGTGGTCCCCTGGATTCCCAACTCTAAGATTCTAGGATTCTGTGCCTCGGAAGAGTGGAAGGTTAGCCTCAGTGACCTCTAAGGCCCCTTCCAACTTGGAAACTCTATGATGTGTGCTTAAGAGTTTGCCAAACTCATGAAAAAATCTACCACATTCACTTTTGTGAAGGTTAAGTAGGCATGGCTAGGGTAGATAGTCTGAGGTTTTATAAATTAGGCTCCCCTAGAATTTCTCATGAGTAAACCAAAAAGCCAGAAGCCTCCGTGGCTTCCTAAAGGCCTCCCTGCAGTTACTTTCTAGGGCAGGGGTTCAAGAGAGTACACTGTGTGTGCCACATTTAGTGCAAACATGGGGCCTTAGGACTTAGGTCTAGAACAACCTCAGACATTGTCTAGGCTGACCCTCCCATTTTATAGATGGCAAAGCTGAGGCTCCGAGAGGCTAGGTGGTGGCTTCCTTTGGCATCTGTCCATTATGTAGGTAAGAGATATCTTGCCCACTGGAAAGGAGACAGGGAAACATTTTTCAGGAAAAGCTGATTCCTAGGCTGAAGATTTTCAGTGTTCATAAAGATTGAGAAAAGAAAGTCTTGGTTAATTTGACGATGAAGTAAACACAAAGACAATTCTGCTGAAGCCACACCCAACTAACACCCCCAGCACAATATTTCCTGTATGGACAATGATGGAATAACTGAAGGAACTGGCTAATTGGCACAGAGCATGCAAAGGGTTCGGACTAAGTACTTATGGATAATGGGAATGAATGGATGTATGGAGATGAATATCTCTTCAAGGAGGGAGACCCCTAGGGAACATGAGGCAGCCCTTTCCCCTCCACATAGGGGCCCACATATCACCACTTAGCTACAGCCCAGCCAGTCAGAGAGATGCTTAGGCTTTTGCTCCTGAGGAAGGTAGACCCATGGTACTCACCACTTAAAATCCAAAGGACACTTGGAACATGCATGTGTCTCACTGCAAGAAGTTAAGTTTTATTTGGGGATAGCAAGGCCTGGGCCTTCCTCAGAGGCACTCCCCACCCTAGGTTCACTTTTCTAGCTGCCAGACTAACTTACAGAGGATCTCTCTATTCCAGCCCTCCCCAGGGCCAAACCTCCTAACTCCAAAATGAGTAGTGAGAGTCAGCTTCACATCAAAAGAAATGAGAGAAAGAGAGAGAGAGAGAGAGATAGAAGAGAAGAGAAGAGGACAGAACCAGAAATACCAGGAGTCTGGATACTCAACTTTTGGCTTCATTAAAGAATCTCTTTTTTTGTTTGTTTGTTTTTGAGGCAGTAGGGGTTAAGTGACATGCCCAGGGTCACACAGCTAGTAAGTGTCTGAGGCAGTATTTGAACACAGATCTTCCTGACTCCAGGACTGATGTTCCACTATGCCACCTAGCTGCCTCAGAAATTTTCTTTTTTCTTTTTTGTCTGCTGAGCTCAGAGCAAATCAGAATTTTGGGCTGTTTTTCGCTCAATAAGTGGATATGCACTAATGCTTCAGATATATTCACATAAACAAATGTCTCTGATGTAGAATTGAAGGTCTTGATGTAGAGTTGTAGGGGCCCTACATGGGGTTCCATTGAAAACAGGCCACCTTGCAAAATTTTAGAAATCTTGGCCTCCAAACCAGGTTTTATATTTGTTGTTTGAGTGACAACTGACCTTGTGGGCCTTCCAGATCTGCCTGAGAGGGATTAAAAGCAAGATGGTCAGGGAAACCAGAGGCTTAGGGCACTATAACCTTAGGGCAAAGAACCTGGGAGGGGTCTGATTCAGAGACCCTTACTGCATGGGACTGCCCCTGAAGACACTGCTATGAGTGTCACAGAAACCAAGCTCTCAGAAGCCTGGCTTCCCTTCTCAGCAAGAAGCCACCAAGGCCTGCTCACCTTGGCCCAAATATCTATGGCTTGGGCTGTCCTGTGCTAGAAGAGTTTCCACCACCTTGGAGGCTTAATGGTTGCCCGGTACTCAGACATTCAAGGGCCATTTTGAAGTACCAAAATGAAGCACTGCCCGTGGGGAGGGAGCAGTGCTCTAGGAATGCAGGGAGAGGTTATGTTTAGCTGGGGGAGATGCACCACGCCTACTGTGTAAGGGGGACTCCAGGTCCCAGAATCTTCATGCACATTCTGCTCCCAATTGTTTCTTTGGGGAGACCCCAAAGAGACAGCTGCTCAGGGCTGAACCCAGAGAATGAGTGAGTGAAATGGTCTGGCAAGGCTAGCCTGAGACCAGCAGCGCAGCAATGGGCCTAGGTGATGAGGTTAGACACCATTGCTGTATATGGGAGACAGACGGGTCCTTTTCCCCCATGGTAGACATCATGCAGAAAGCCAAACCAAACCCTTCTTGGCTTCCGGGTGCATCCTCTGTCCCCATTCCACCTGGCCCCATCACTACAGAGCACTCTTCCCCTGGGCCAGGGGAGAGCAGAGCCAGGCAGGGAGGGGGGAGGATAGGCAAGCATGACGCTTGCTGGGAAACTTACGTGAAGGCAAATGCCACCAGAGCCCCACTGACCACAATAAAATCTAAGATGTTCCAGAGGTCCCGAAAGTATGCTCCCTGGTGGAGAACCAGCCCCAAGTCGATCATCTGTACAAAGAGAATAAGGCAGTGAGCATCCCGTGATTTTACACACTTTCCTGCTCATGGTGGATAGGCAGGGCAACTGACCCTCGGGATGTGTTTGTGTCCATGTTTGTGCTACAGTGTGTGTGTGTGTGTGTGTGTGTGTGTGTGTGTGTGTGTGTGTGTGTGTGTGTGTGTGTACTCACACACATGGGCTCAACTTTCTATCTGTCTTTGGAAAAGAGTGAACAAACTGGTGGAGGGGCCAAAGGCAGATGGAGTTAGCCTGATGACCCGTCCTTGGGGCCAGGCAAAACTCTCCTCTTTCCAGGCCACGGCAGGTGAGAAATGAGAATGTCTACCCTTGGATGCCAGGCAGGGAACAGCGTAGGAGTGGTACTGATTCTGGAGAAAGGGGTGGGGGGGCAGCCAGGGCCCCCTGCTTGGATGTGGGGGCTGGGGGCTGGCGACGGCATCACTTTCCATCCCTGTGTTCCTGCTGAGGGAACCTGTAGTCACAGTCTGTCTCCAGATGTTCTCTGCACTCTCCTGTCATCCTGCCTGAGGCTCTCTTCCTTAACTGCCTGGACTTTTGCATGAAGCAGCTTCTCAGACTATGTGTAGCCTGGATCTATCTTCCATTGGTTTCTTCCCCTACAGTTTGAATTTTTTTGGTTAGGCAAGTGACTTGCCCAGGGTCACACAGCTAGTAAGTGTCATGTGTCTGAGTCTGAATTTGAACTCAGGTCCTCCTGAATCCAGGGCTGGTGCTCTATCCACTGCACCACCTAGCTGCCCCCTACAGTTTGAATTATCAGCCCAATGCAGCAGCTTGCAAACTGGCAAACCCATTCTTTTCTACTCAGGCTCTTGCTCCATTTCCAGGCAATGCTTTCCTCTAGGACTCTCCCCAACCAACCTCCTTTTTGGCCCTGGAACAATGGGGGCAGGCTTAATTGTGCTTATTTCTCATTGGAAATCTTCCTACTTGGCCTCCAGGTCTAAGATAAAGAAGGAAATGATGAACCCTTTCTGCTGTTTAAGGTACAGGTCAGGTGCTACTTCCATTCAACAAGCATTTTACTAAATGTGCCCGGCACTGTGCTAAGCATTGGTGAGACAATAAAGGCAAAAACACAATCCCTACTCTCAAGGACCTCATTGTCTAATGGAAAAGACAACATGCAAATCCTATGTATATACAAGAAACACACAGTATAAATAGGAGGTAGTCTCAGAGGGGAGACATTAGGAGTGGGGGTGGGGTGGGGAAGACCTCCTGTAAGAGGGGGCTTTGAGCTGAGTTTGGAAAGAAGCCTGAGAAGCCAGGAGGTAGAGGTGAAGAGGAAGCTCATTCTAGGCATGAGGCAGGGGGAGGACGGGACAGCCAGTGCAGAGGCATGAAGGGAGAGACGGTGTCAACCGGAGGAACAGCAAAGAGGTTAATGTAGCTGGATTGGGGTTTGTGAAGTGTGCGGAAGAGAATAAAGTATGAGAAGACTGAAAAGGTGGGAAGGAGCCAGACTGTGAAAGGCTTTTTGTGTTTGATCCTGGAGGTGACAGGGAGCCCCTGGAGGCATTTGGAAGCCTTTTCTAATCCTCCTAGTCATTAGTGCCCGGGGCCTTCTCCCTTCTCAAAAGGTCTTACGTTTTTCTTATCTGTTTACTGCATCTTTCAATAGAATGTAAACTCCTTGGGGGTGGGGTGGGGGTGTGTTGTTTTCCTTTTCTTTCCCTCTCATTTCTTCCCCTTCCCTTCCTTTCCTTCCCTTCCCATCTTTGTATTCCAAGTGCCTAGTTCATTTCCTTAAACATAGCAATCATAATAAAAATAATAGCTTACATTATATAGCCCAAAGTGCTCATAAAACAATCAGAATTACCAAAGGCATGGTGTCCAAGAAGCCAAGCTACCTTCTGCTGCAGTGCTCAGGACACTATGCTTTTGTGGACTCTCTTATAGCCCTGTCATGGAGGCTCTCAGAGTCTCTGGGCTAGAGCCCTATTCCCACCCCAACCTTTCCCCAGTCCTGGGCTCCTCTTTCCCAGCTCTTGGCACTCACCTTGATCACCATCTCAAAGGTAAAGACACCAGTAAAGACATAATCAAAATACCGCAGCACCTGCAGGAGAGAAGGGAACTAGGTTGAGAGTGCTGTTTCTCAGACACATGCCTAGAGAGGGGATGCCCCAGAAGTCTGGCCTGCAAACAGGTGGGGATTTGGCGACTTTAGTATCAGGTTGTTTGTCTGGGGAGCCCTAATCAAGGGCTTGAAGAAGGAAAACTCAAAGGGATCCACAGAGCCTGGCATGTCCTCCCAACCTTGGGTTATAAATAAGCTCCAAATGGTGGAGTCACGTGTTCCAGATGTGCAGGTGCTGAAGCAAACATTGAACCCGGCTTGGCCACTCTTATGAAGGCAAGTCCTCCCCAAAGAGGACTTCTCTTCCCCTAGTCCTAACCTATTTAGAAACAAGTACATGAATGCTCTTAACCCTTGATGGTTGGTCAGTGGCCAAGGTGTTGAACTCAGTCTAACTAACCATGCAGGGTGCAGAGAATGGAGCAATGGACCTCTGCAACTTACTGACCCGTGTGACCTTGGACAAGTCATTTAGGTACTGTTGGACCTCAGTTTTCTCATCTGTTAAGTGGGAGGGAGGGTTGCACTAGATGGCCTCCAAGGTCCCTTTTAATTCTAAACCTGTGATCTTCTGGATAAGTCTTCAATTACATTGATATGCTAACCTCTTCCCACATAGGAGCTCTTTCCCTTACTCAATCCCTTTTGCCTACTCTTTCCCTAGTGCTTAGATTTTACTTAAATCAATTTCTTTTTCATTTAAAATTTTGTTGTTATCTATTCTCTCCCTCTTCACTCTCTTGTCTTCCCCAGCTCAGTTAAGTCAGTAGTTCAAAACCTTCCTCCCCAACTTCTGATTTTTGTCAAATTTCTTTTACTACCCCCTTTTCTAAAAAGCTTTGCTCTATCTTTGTTATTTCTCTTCCCTTACAGTCTATTCTGAATTTTATTTTCTGATTTGTGGGCCCTATTTTTATTTATTCCTTCTTTATTCTCTATCTGTCACTCATGTCAGCTTCTGAGATATCAAGTTAGCACAGTTAGTATAGTATCAAGTATCTAACCAATTTCTATGTAATTGCCCTTGCTCCATCGTCCATTTTTTCCTGCCATTTCTTGATCTTAGAAGTATTAATTGATGAGGAAAGCCATGTTGGTAGAAGCAGTATCTCAAGGTATAAATTGCCTTGTGTCCTAATTGTGTGGCCCAATCCTATCCCATGCCCTCTACACAATCAGTCTTCTCAGAGACCAACTCATCTCTACCTCTAGGTAATTTCTCCCCACCTCTCCCTCCATCCTGGGTACCAGTTGACCCTTGGAACTCTCAAGTCCTTTCTCTTGGGGTGCGGTGCTGCTCATGAAGGTACACTTTCTTGGAGAAGGTGGCTGCCTAATTCACAAACTCTTCCCATATTAAATCCATCACAAGGTCCCAATCTTTCTTTACAGGCACACATCTCCTCCCCTATGGGAGTGTGCTTCAGAGGAGTCCCCTGAGATAAGACTTCTCCCCATTCCAGTCCCTTCAACTCAGTTTCTCCCTTCTACCTCCCCTTTCAGTTCTTCCACAGCCCCCCTCCCCCTTGCCAAGAGACAACAGGAATCACCATCCCTTAATTGTTGATACATGGACTTGATAGCTAGTATTTACATACATGTATGTGAGTGTGTATAATATGCATGTGTATATATGTATATATTATATGATAGCATTCATATAGTGCTTTAAGATTTACAAAATGCTTTATAAATATTTCATTTTGTCCTTACAACACCTTGGGAAGTGGGTGCTATTATTGTTCCCATTTTACAGATGGAGAATCTGAGGCAGAGAGAGGTTAGGTGACTTGCCCAGGGTCATACAGCTAGCAAAGTGTCTGACGCTGGATTTAAACTCAATTCTTTCTGACTCTAGGTGCCTCATTCTATCCTCTGTGCCACCTAAATACCTCTTCTGCTCCCCATTTATGCAACTTCCCACTCTGCAGCTCTATCCCACAAAAGATCATCTCACAAACACTGGTGCTGACCTATCCAATCATTTCTTGTTTGGGCCATAGCAAGGAGAAATAGGCGTGGCTCTCATTGGACATCAGGAAAGAGATATGACAAGAAAGGCACTGATACTGAAGAGAGCAGGGAAGCCTAGCTGGGGGCAGACAGCACAGCAAAGTTGTCCCAGCATGAGCCTGTCCCAGCTCCCTGATCACCAGGCACTTTCTTCCCCTACATTCAGTCCTCTGGAAGAGGCTACTTGCAGAACAGGAGAGGGCTTCTGATGGTAAGATGATAGATTTAATCTTTTGGCCCAAAGCCAGTTTGACTTCTGTATTTCCTTACCACCATCTGTCTGGAACTCCTGATGGTGTGAAGGGAGCCAGGAATGGTTTGTTGAGGTAATAAGCCCTTTTGAGCTTTGAAATCCAGGCACATCATCCCCTTTCTACCCAGCTCTAAAGATCTATAGGTTTGATAAAATTCTACTGATCAGGTGACATCTATGATTCAGCTCAATCAATCAACAAATCACTAATTAAGTAACTACTATGTGCCTGCCCCTATGGGGGATACATCGACATAAAAAATATGGTCCTGGCCCTCAAGGAGTTCACAGTACAGTTCAGGAGAGAAGAATGACACATACACCACACAATGACAGCCCAAGTGTGTCATAGTGAATCCAGGGGCCCTAGTGCTTCAGAACAAGGGGGAGGAAATGGGACTTGTAAATCAAATTGGACTGAAATGGATGGAGGAGGGAAGGATGGGTAATCAGCATGAATAAAGATCCAGAGGCAGAAATCAGCATGTGGGCAGGTCGAGGAAGGGTGCTGGCCAGCTCCTGGAGGCCAGTGATTAGCCTACACATTTTTATGTCTTCCATAGCCCTGGCAATAGTACCCTCACCATATTAAGGGCTTATATAATTGTCATATAAATCAAGGAGTAGTGTGGAAAATGAAGTGAGACCAGATTATAGAAAACGCTGAAGGTCTGGCAGAAGAGTTTAGACTGAGGTGACCAGTAATAAGAGCCCATTATAGGCTCTAGAGAAGGGAAATTCCATCCATCCATCCATCCATCCATCCATCCATCCATCCATCCATCCATTCTTCAAGTATTTATTAAGTCTTCACAGTCCCAGGCACTGTGCTAGCTGCTGAGAATATAAATTAAAAAATGAAACAGCCTCTGCCCTGAAGAAGCTTACATTCCATTGGGGGAGAGGAGGACAATAACATGAACCCAGATAAGTAAATCCAAAATATTGAACCTGGGTGCCTGAAAGGATAATAATAACTAGTATTTGTATAGCACTTTAAAGTCTGCAAAGCGCGTTACATCTGTCATCTCGTTATATCGTCACAACAGCCTTATGAATTAGGTGCTATTATTATTCCCATTTTGCACAGGGGAGGAAACAGGTTGACAGAGGTTAAGTGTCTTGCCTAGGGTCACACAGCTAGTAAAGAGGTCTGAACTTAAGTCTTTCAGACTCCAATGTCAGTATTCTGTCCACTGCATACCAATTGCCTCCATGATGGCACTTACCCTCTACAGAAATAGAGACAATAGGGAAAGGGGAGGGGTTTTGAGAAAAGATAATTAGTTGTGGACACACCAGGTTTAAGATTCCTATGGGACATTCAGTTGGAAATATTGGTGATGCAGGGCTGGACCTTAGGAGAGTGATTAGGACTGGATAGAGGTCACAGGTGATGGGCTGGGTGTATAGGTATGCTCTAAAGGGCATTCCCATTGGCCCTTCCCTTCCTTTTAAGGACAAGATGATGACAGTGCTCACCCAGAGTGTGCCAGCATCTATGATAGCAATCTGCAAGTCATCCAAATTGAGATAGTGGAGACCAAGGGAATTGCTAGGACCACCCAGAGATAGGGTCTGGAGAAAGGAGAGAAGACTCAGGGAAGAGTCTTGAGAAGCACACACGATGAAGAGCAGGGACATGGATGAAGATAAGCCAAAGAAGACTGAGGAGAGGTCTGATAGGTAGGAGGGGAGCCGAGAGTGAGCAGTATCATACAAACACAGGGAGGAAAGAGTATCCTGGAGGAGGTGGTCTCCAGCAGCCAGTGTTGCTGAGTGGTCAAGAAGGATGAAGACTACAAAGAGGCCAGGAGTCCTGGCAAGTAAGAGAGCATTTGTCACTTTAGATTTAGCAGCTCCAGTTGAGTGATGAGGTCAGAAGGCGGACTGCAAGGGGCTGAGAAGAGATGACATAATGAAAGCCTGTTTTTGTTCAGTGGATGATTAGTGTACCAGAAATATTACTGACGGAATGGAGGCAGAAGAGTCCAGAGGGTTTCTCAGGCTTTGGACGCACCTAGGAGTGGTTTCTCCCTGCTGCAAGGATCAATGTTCTTACATCATACCCCTCGCCTGCTCCTGCAATCTCCAGGCAGCTGCTCATTGGAGCAGGGAAGGCAGTTACTAGCCAGGTCTGGGGAATGCTTTGGGGTCAGAAGGGCCCAATCCTGCCCTCATCAAAAACCAGATCTGATCTCTCCCTGCCTCTTGGATGGAAGCATCCACTTCAGGAATAGATAAACAGCTTCTTTAAATTCCTCCCAAGTCATACCCTATTAAGGATTGTTGTTCAGTCATTTCAGACTCTTTGTGACCCCATTTTGGGGTTTCTTGGCAAAGATACTGGAGTGGTTTGCCCTTTCCTTCTGCAGCTCATTTTACAGATGAAGCAACAGAGGCAAACAGGGTTTTAAGTGACTTGCCCAGGGTCACACAGCTAGTAAGTATATGAGGCTGGATTTGAACTCATCAAGATGAGTCTCCCCTCACTGCCCATATTAAGGATTAGAAGGGGCCTATAAATGAACAGCTCACGCCGCCCTCTTATAGTACCCTTGATGAGTCCTGGTCTCTGCTTGAACATTTCCAATGGCAGGGAGTTCACTATCTCACAAGGTAACAAATTCCATTATATCAGTGCTAATTGTCGGGAATTTTTTCCTTAAACTGAGACAAAATCTGCCTCCAGTAATTCCTCCCCAGCTCTCTCCTCCCCCACCCCAGTGCTCTTAGGTCTGTCACTCAAGGCCAACAGAAGGAACATAATTCCTTTCAGGCTCTTCCCATATTTGAAGACCATTATCATGTACCCTCTAAATCTTCTCTTCTTTTTTTTTTTTCCTGGTGACTGGGGGTAAGTGACTTGTCCAGGGTCATACAGCTAGTAAGTGTCAAGTGTTTGGTCTGAGGCTGGATTTGAACTCAGGTCCTCCTGACTTCAGGGCCAGTGCCCTATCCACTGTGCCACCTAGCTGCCCCTAAATCTTCTCTTCTTTAGCCAAAACATCTTCAGTTCATAGAACTGTGTACCCTTAGAACTGGAAGGGATGTTAGGTCATCTAATCCAACCCTCTGATTATACAGATCAGGAAACTAAGGCCAAGAAAGAGCAAATGACTTGCCCAAGGTCATACAGCAAGTGACTATTGGAACCACATTGAAAGCTGGCTCTTGGGACTCCAAATTCAGTGTTCTTTCCTCTGGCCCACATTGTCTTCTGAACCAGTCCTTCGGCTATTTCTCATGTGATGTGTTCCCCCTGTCCCATCCTGGTCATCATTTAGGTCCAAGATAAGTTCTGTTGTTGGGACCTAGACCTCCTCAGCTACAACCCCCAGAGGTTGGTTGTGGAAATGAAGAGACAGAAAAAAATAGATGATGCACCAGCTTGAGCTGTGCAAGACATTTTAGCACAGCCCTGATTTCTGGCTCCTTTGGGGAGGTGTGTTCTAATTATTTCTGTCAATCTCCCCCATGAGGTCCCAGCAGGCTCCATCCAGCCCTGGAGTAGAAGAAAGAAAATGCAAGGTAAGCTGCGGAGGGTGACTGTACCAGCCTCTGATTTATGGGATTTGCCATGGCCTCGCACCTAACCTACTTATGAAGAACTGCCTGTTTTCATAAAAGAAAAAGGAAACCTAGCTTTGTCTCTGGGAAGGGAAGGCATTAGAGCAATAGCAGGGCTGACCTTCGGTGGGGCCCCAGTCCTTGGCCCCAGAGAAGCTTTCTTTTACCAAAGTTTGGAGCCATTTTTAGTCCTTGTTTCTGGGTCAAATACTCATCTCCCCAGAGGCCATAAGTTATAAATGTAAAGGCTGTAAGCATCAAAATGTGGCTACAAGGCGTGAACAGAACTAACTTTCAAGAGCCTCCTGGCCATGGGTTCCAGTATGTACTGCACCTAAGCGACGGAAGAGTCTATATGAGTATTGACTCGGCTTCTGTCAGCCACCAGCCACCCCCACGTTCAGGGGCACCTCACTGTCTGCTCACCGAGGGCACAGAGCAAGCTTGTGCCCCTTGCATGTCAAAGCTCTGCTAGAGGAGTTCTCCAAGGAAATCAGAAGCCTTCTGGAAACAAGAGATGGAGGGGCCACAGGATGTGACTTAGAGCCACAGCCAGAAAGGGCCTAAGGGATCCGTCCAAATTCAAATCCTGCTGATGCATAATCAATCCTCGGATGAGTGGTCATCCAGTCTCTGCAGGAATACCCCCAAGGACAGGGATCTCACTACCTCTTCATACAGCCCATTCCATTCTTAATCTGTAGGAGCTGTGATCTATCTATCCTCTTTGCATTTCAACTCAAGTTAAATCTCCAAATTCAGACTCCAAAGCTCAAGATCAACACAGACTAGTTCCCAGTTAAGTATCTCTGTAGTGTGTCTAGGGATTCCTATTTAGGTGAGAGGGGTGTATAGCCCAGCAGGAATCCACAGATGCCCTGCAAGGCCATTAACCACAGGCTGCTCCTTTGTAGTTTCCATTATGTGAGAAGTGCCAGCCAAGCATGGAAGCCCTCACTGCACTCTGGGGGTCTTGGAGCTGGGCTTTCCAGAGGTGCAGGATTGGGCAAAAAGCCTCAGGAGACCCTGAAAGATAATCAGTTTTCTTTGAGGACCTGGACATTCTGAGCCAAATTTATGTTCCAAAGAGACCAATGCTAATTTGGAAAACTAGCACACTGAAGGAGAGTGGAACCAGGGGGATTATAGGGAGCTGCTCACATTGTTCCTGGGGGCATTGGGCTGCACGGGGTCTTCAGCTGCCAGGGCTATACTGCTCATGGCGATCACCATCAGGATGCACATCTCAAAATAACGAAGGTTCAAGATATAGTGGCATAGCCGGCGTAAGCTGGGAGAGAAGGAGAGATGGTGTGGGTCAGAGCCAGGAAGCACGTGTTTTGTGACCTTAAGGCCCACACCAGTGCTAAAAACTAGAGATAGTCAGAATCATCCCAGATCCATAGGATGAGTCTTCCCCTGTGGGCTCTCAGGACCCCATACTCCCTCAGCACATCAAATAAAATCGGTGTCACTGTGACTGTCCCTGCTCCAGATGCAGAAGGTTGGGAGGAAAGGGACAGAGGGAGAGCCCAGGCTAAGGAAGGAGGGCAAACCAACCTTTTAGGACCACAACTCTCAGTCCCCCTCATGGCAGCTGTTGGGAAACACAGCTCTGGTTTAGGCCTCTGATCTCGCCTCCCCCTTCCCTTTCCCCCCCTATCCCTG
This sequence comes from Phascolarctos cinereus, assembly GCF_003287225.1. Taxonomy (NCBI): domain Eukaryota; kingdom Metazoa; phylum Chordata; class Mammalia; order Diprotodontia; family Phascolarctidae; genus Phascolarctos; species Phascolarctos cinereus. The sequence goes on from NW_027555847.1 coordinate 659,898,921, forward strand.
AGGACAGCTGACTCTCAGTTTAAGAAACACTGCTCTAGTCTGACTTGCTAAGGCAACTTCTTTCCCCAAATTCATAACTTTGTTCAAATATCCACCTCTATCAGTAAGTATGTCCTGCCTGAGAAGCTCAGAGGACAAGTAATGGTCTAACAAGCAATCATGTCAGAACTCGAAAGGGAATGATTTAGAGGCCATTTAGTCTGACCCCCCTTCATTTTTCAGATGAAAAAAACCAAACACTGAAGTGGTTAAGTTAATTATAAAGGTGATAAGTGGAAGAACTGGGCTTTGATTATGGCTCTTCTGCCGCCAGACCTCATGTTCCTTCCACTAAACCAGCAGCCGCCCCCTCACCCCATCACAGTCCCAGAATTAAAACTCCTCCCTGGCTATCATTAGGTGGCAATGTAGACCTTTGCGCGCTGCCAGACTGACCTCTCCCACAAAGAACTAGCCAGCCATCTTGGTCATTAAGAGCCCAGAGTGGTAGAAGCCTTGGTCCAGCCCTACCCAAGACCTCAGTCGGGCCATACTCACGGGTTTGTGGTGGACAGGATGAACATGGAACTGTAGGGGGGCATAGGCTTGGGGCCATCTTCTCCCGGGTCATCCTCTTCTTTCTTCTCTTCCTCCTTTTTTGGCAGTGGGTCTGGGTTGGCGTTTTTGTTTACTGTTGAGACATATGACCAAAAAAGCCTCATTCACTATTTACCTCCCAAGGCCTCCAGCTTCAGCTTGGCTCTCCAGAGGAGGCAGGACATCTGTGTTGTTTGCTTGCTTGCAGGCAGCAAGAGTAGCCTTTCACTGCTAGAAGGGGTACTCAGAGCAGTGTCTGGCAGTGGCCAGGCTTCTTGCCCAGCTCTGTGTGCTCCTAAGCTACCAAGGACCATGATGATCTAAGGATTTAGTGCTGGAAGCACCATTAAAGGTGGCCTAGGCCAACTTCATTTTACAGCTAAGGTATTTGGAGGCCAGAAAAATCACATTGCTCAATGTCATGAAGAGTTGAGATTTAAACCCAGGTCTGCCAGTTCCAAATTCAGTGCTCCATCCCCACTGCACCACCCTGCCTGGTATGGATAATGCAGTCTGGAAAGTCATCACTGCTAAGCACAGCTTCTGTATCTGGGATAGTGAGAAGTGCATTCTGGGAAAGGATAACCTCAGTGGTGTTAACCTAACCCTAAGCAAGATGGTGTCAGACATCACTGTCTGTTGCCAAATAGTTTTAACTCCAAGTAGTTTACAGAAATTAAAACCTGATTTCACGTGGGATTTTCTTTTTGGAAAGAGCTTGAAATAATGTAAATCCCTAAAAATGCTCCCATTCCCTCTCATCCCACGGGGTTTTACACTCTTCACATTAAAAAGGGGCAATGGGACACGGAGGAGAGCACAGTACAGCAACATGTAAAGGTGGTAGTGGTTGTTGGGGGCTTGTACCCAGGGAATGAGTAATAGAATCAGGAAAAGAATGTAGGAGTTCTGCTTCACAATTCTCCCAAGTAGGCTTTCAACTCTACAGCACTACACCTAGTGGGAGAGAGGAGGGGGAGAGACTTACCTTGGACAACGGTATTGTTGACGGGTTGGGGAAAGGCGGGGGGGATCTCCACCGCCGTGTGCTCAGGCTTCTTGGCAGTCTTGGCTGGGTTGTTCTGGGTGCTGGGGTTGGTGACTATAAGGCTATTCTCTGGGTTTTTGGGGGGCCCAGGGTTGGATGGGTTCCCAGCTGGCTGATTGGGCGGGGGACGCATTGGTGGGGAGTTGGTGTGGTTACCCATCTGGGCTGGGCTCTGGGGGTGGAGGGCATGGATGGTGTTGTGAGGGTTGGTGGATTCCGTGGTGGCCAGCTTATTGTTCTTAATATTATCAATGTCTTCAGCCAGTGGAGGTTCCTGACGCCCCATATCCTGCTGGATTGGCCGAGTGGTAGACAGGTTTGGGCCAGACACAGGGACTCCAGAACCTTGGTTCTCTCTGAGGCAGGCAGTCCAAAGGGGGGAAAAAAACAACCAAATCCAAGTTAGGAAATACAGCCCAAAATCTTAGAATCGTGGCCCAAGATCCAAGCTTCAAATGTGCAGCTGACACAACATGATAGTCACAATTTAGTAGAACCCAATGGGCAAATTAAAAAAAAATCTTTCACAAGTCGTATCATCCTCAAGAGTCTTTTCTAGGCGAGCAACCACAGAATCAACAGTCTCTGAGGTCAATTCCTCTCTGAATGAGAATAGTCTCAGCAACATGACCAACAAGTGACTATGCAGACTTTGCTTGGTGACCTCTACAGTAACAGAGAGCTCACTACCTGACAAGGGAATTGATTTCACTTTTGGACAACTCTAATTGTTAGGAAGTAATCCTTTATGTCAAATTGAAGTCTGCCTCCCTACACCTTCTGCCCACGGCTTCTGGATCTGCCCTCTGGGGGAAAGCAGAACAAACCTAATACTTCCACGTGACAGCTTTAAAAATGCTTGAACACAGCTTTCCTGTCTGCCCTGAGTGTTCTCTCCTCACCAAAACACCTCCAGTTCTTTGTCTGATCTGAGCTGCGTAAGACCACAAGTTTGGACTTTAGTTGGTAAGTGTGATTTCTGGTTCCCTCCACCCTCTGGTTCTACTGCGGATGATCAATGTCCTTCCTAAAATGTGGTTTTCCAAACTGAACATAATACCAGCAGACCAGGACATAATGTCCAAGAAGGGGATACTTAACAGGCACTGACCCATAAGGAGTCCCAATGAGGTTAATCCAGTGAAAGGCGTTAGAGTCATGTATCAGAATTCTTATCAGACATTGTTAATCTTGGGCTGATGACCAAAGTTACCTACTTCATCTTTCCTCCAATCTCCCAGGTCCAGAAGCTTGGCATGCATCATCTTCCCATTTTCCTCTTCCTCATCCCTCATGCCTAATCAGCTGCCAAACTTTGTCATTTCTATTTCCATGCTTCTCCCATCCAACCCCTTCCTCCTACACGCATACCCACCATCTGGGCCAAGGCCACCATCACATTTAGTCTAGATGATTGTAGTGGTCTGCTAATTGCTCTCCCTGCCTTGAGTCTCTCCCTCCTGCAACTCACTCCACTCATAGATGCCTTTAGTGTAGCTGTGACTATGTTCCTCCCTTACCCAATAAATTCTAGTGGCTCCTTATTGGCTCTAGGATGAAATATAAATTCCACTTGGCTTTTAAAGCCCTTCACAAACCTGGCCCTGACCTACCTTTCTGTTCTCATTATAACTTATTCCCCTTCCCATATTCTAATGCCCAAACTGGCCTTCCCTCCTTTCATCTCACACAGAATTCCACCTCCTGTTTCCTCCTCTTTGCACTGCCTGCTCCCCATTCCTAGAATATACTTCTTCTTTTTTTTTTTGGCTAGGCAATTTGGGTAAAGTGACTTGCCCAGGGTCACACAGCTAGTAAGTGCCAAGTGTTTGAGGTTGAATTTGAACTCAGGTCCTCCTGATTCTAAAGCCAGAGCTCTACCTACTGCACCACCTAGCTGCCCCTAGAATATACTTCTTCATAAATTCCTTACTTCCTTTAAGACACAGCTCAGTTATCGCCCTCTATATGATTCCTTTTGACAGAGAGGTAGTGCAGTGGATAGAGCATTGGGCCTGGAGTTAGGAAGATTTGAATTGAAATCCAACCTCAGACCTAGTTGTGTGACCCTGGGCAAGTCACAGCCCCTATTTACCTCAGTTACTCATCTGTAAAATGGGGATATGCTGGAGAAGGAAATGGCAAACCACTCCTGTATCTTTGCCAAGAAAACCCCATGGACTTTCCATGGGGTCACGTAGAGTTGGACATGATTAAATGACAATAACATATTATTCCTTTCCTGATCCTCTCAGCTCCTGGTGCCCTCCCACCTTAATGACCTTGTATTTAACTCTCAAATTTATGTTCTTACTTATTCTTTTTTCTTAATATAAATTTATTTATTTTTAGTTTTCAACATTTACTTCCACAAGATTTTGAATTCCAAATTTTCACCCCATCTTACTTATTCTTTATACACACATATGTATGCTCACACACACGTACAGGATATCTCATCTACTAGCTCCTGAGAGCCGGGATTGTTTCATTTTTGGTCTTTGCATCCTTAGTGCTAACAACCCATCACAGCACCTGGCATACAGTAGGCACTTAATATGTTTGTTCGCTCACTTGATTCAGGGCTCCCAAAATCTATGCTAATAGGTAAAGCTGCTTTCATTCCTTAGACTATGTAGGCTCGGTGTGAGACGGTGACATTGACCCAGTCAGGCTCCATTTTTGAGGCTTGCATGGTACGAGTCACTCTCTCAGGCAAGATGGGGCAGAAATTAATTCCCCTGTTCTATAAACGAAGAAACCAAGACTTAGTCAAGAGCAGAACCTTGCTCAGGGCATCTACCACATATCTCACTTATGAAAGTTACACCCGGGTGTCACAGTGGATAGAGTGCTGGGCCTGGAGTTAGGAAGACCCGAGTTCAAATCTGACCGCAGACATTATTTACTAGTTGTGTGAGCCTGGGCAAGTCACTTAATTTCAGTTTCCTCAACTGTAGAATAGAGATAATAATAGAACCTACCTCTCAGGGTTATTGTAAGGATCAAATGAGATAATAATTATGAAGTGTTTACTACAGTGCCTGGCACATAGTGTTATAGAAATGTTAGTTATTATTATTATTATTATTACTTCCCACAGTCATTGTGAGAATCAAGAGATAATATTTATAAAGCACTTAGCACGGTATCTGGCACAGAGCAGGCATTTATTAAATGCTCGATCCCTTCACTGATCTCAGTGGTCTCCTAACAGCATCCCCCCTCCAAAAAAAAAAGATGAGGCACACAGTACTTCCAAGAAGGGTTCAGGCAGGAATGGGGACAGCTATTGCTATAGGTGCAAAAAAGCAATCCAATAGTAAAATCCTTTAGCATCCTAAAAGGCCAGAGGAGGAGGATGTTACACCATGAAAACCATTCTCCTTTGACATCCTTTCTTTTCCCTGTGTCTTTTAAAAATACATATATTTTATTTTTCCCCAATTACATGTAAAAACACTTTTTAACATTCATTTTTTAAAATTTTGGGTTCCCGATTTTTAATTTTAAAATTCAGATAGGTGCTTTCAAATACAAACCAACTACCCCATCCCTAATAGACATCAAGTTTCCTTTCGCTTCTTATCCTAGGAATAATGGTGGGAAACATTTGGATGGAAAATAGTAGTAGAAGAAGCCAAAACAATATTGTTATGGGTGTGTAGACTAATTGTTATTGGTATCAGACTACTTGGACAGAGAGAAAAAATAGAAGAGGAGTTTGGAAAACAAACCATAAGCCTGGCACAGGGTCATGATGGGGTCTTCAATCATCTGGCATAGTAGATAGAGTGCTAGACCCAGAATCAGGAAGGCCTAAGTTTAAATCTAGCCTCAGACACTTCCTAGTTCAGTGACTTCGGCAGTCACTCAACCTCTGTCTGACTCAGTTTCCTCAACTGCAAAAATGGGGATAATAATAGCATCTAATTCCCGGGGTTGTTGTGAGGATAAAATGAGATAATCTTGGTAATGCACTTTATCAAGTATTATATCAATGCTAGCTATTAACAATTATCTAGGTCCTATCATCTAGTCCTTATCTCTCCATCTTTTCCTCCAAAAGAGAGTGATAACCTTTGTTAAATGCTGTGTCAATGTTGTCATATTCAGGCTTGCCTGGCTAGCAATTCAGATTTTCCTGACTCCAAATCCAATATTTACCTGGCCACCTATTAATAGTTGGGGTTTGTTTTTGAGGCAATTGGGGTTGTAATTTGCCCAGGGTCATATAGCTAGTCTAAGGCTGGATTTGAACTCAGGTCCTCCTGACTCCAGGGCAGATGCTCTATCCACTGCACCACCTAGCTGCCCCTTAGTAGTGGTTTGATGTTAACTTGGAAGTTCCCTAGTGCAAGGATCTCCAAATTTTTTTTTTTGATCATGGACCCCTATCATTAAAAATTTGGCGGCATGTAACCCTAATGTGTATAGATTTATTTATAAATTATATGAGTACTCATATACTATACATATATACATACAATATATATAATATATTATATATACATATAATATATACTGTACTCATAATTATGTGCATTATAAAGCTTATACAAAGGATTAGACATTTTAAAAGGATAAGAAAAAATGAAATAATTTCAATCCTGGAGTCAATAGGGGATCACTGGAGTTCCTTGAATTGGGGAGCCTCCTGGTTGGACTTGCACTGTTGAAATATGACTTTGGTAGCTGTGTCAGGGATGGATTGAAGAGGCGAGAGGACCATAGGCAGGGAAACCAATGAAGAGGCTGTTCTGGTATTCCAGGGGAGAGGCAAGAAGGCCCTAAACCATGGAGGTTGGCCATAGGACTGGAGAAGAGGGGAAAGATGTCAGAGATGTGGAGGCAGAAACAAAAAGACATGGTACCCAACTGGATATGAAGGGGGGACAGTCAGGGGTTAAAGATGACTCTGAGGTTAAAAATCTGGGTGACTAGAAGAAAGAGGAGTAGTTTAGGGGAAAAGATAATGTGATGAGATCTGCACCTATCCATGCTTGCATATTCCGTGGGACTCACTGTGTCCCATTCCAAAAGGTGGGGGAGGCAGGATTTTTTTTTTTACCTGTCACTGCCCCAGAGTGCAGAACCCACTGACCCAGGCATGCCTGCCATAGCCATGGAGGACAAGGGTTGGGTATACTGGAAGGGGAACGGATTATCCCAGGGGCATCTGTGAAAATGCGGTCATGGGTGCCTAGTAGTGTTGGGTTATAACTAACCTGAGGAGCTGAACCCAGGTTCAGAAAAGGGGAAACATGGAGCTTGTATAGGGGAGGGAGGTGGATTGGAGGAGTCTGAGGATAAAGGTAGGTGTGATTATGTTGGAGACAAGCCCCCACAACTGGCTATCACTGGAAAGACTGGCCACGGCTCCCAATTTGGAGGCCATCTATCTGTCTTAGGCCCTATGCTATTACATAGTTTATTTTTTATTTTTATCAGTTATTCAATGGTAAAGGCATAGACAACATGCTTATCCAGTCTGCAGATGACACAAAACTCAAAAGGACAGTTACCGTGCTGGAAGACAGAGACAAGATTCAAAGAAATTTAGAGAGGCTAGAATATTAGAGGTACTGTAACAAGATGAAATTTACCAGGGATAAATGGAAAGTCTCAAACTGGGGGCCCAGGAAATCAACTTCCTAAATACAAGATGGGGGAGGAGTGAGTGGATAGCAGTTCATTTGGAAAAAGATCTGGGGATTTCAGTTGACTGCAAATTCAATATGACTTAAAAGAGTGATATGATATCCAGAAACAGCTATGTAATACAATCTTATTCTTCACTGAGAAAGACATAGTGTCCAGAACAAGAGTGTATGTGTCGGGGGAAGGGGGGAGTGAGAGTTTCATAGCACTCTGCTCTGCTTAGACTATATATGGAGTACTGTATTCAGTTCTATGCTCTAAATTTAATAATTTATATTATATTTATATAATATATTAAATATACTATATAAAGATATAATTATATGTAATATAATTATATTTATATTATATTTTAAAATAACAAATTATTATAACAGATAGCATATATTAAGTGCCTACTGTGTGCTAGGCACTGTGCTAAGCATTTTACAATTATTATCTCATTTGATGCTCACAACAACTCTGCAAGGTGGGTGCTATTATCATGCCTCTTTGACTGTTGAGGAAACTGTAGTAAACAGAGGTTAAGTGACTTCCCCAAGCTAGTAAGTGGCTGAGAAACAAATTTGAACTCAGGTCTTCCTGACCCAAGGCCGGTACTCTATCCACTCCACCCCCTCGTTGCCTCTTTAAAGAAAGACATCAATAAGCGACAAGTGAACAGGATGAAAAAGGGTCTTCAAAGCATGGAATATTACCATTGATTCAGGCTTAGCTTGGAGAAAAGAAGACTTAGGGTAAACATGATAGCTGTCTTTAAGAACCTGCAAGGCCTGTCATAAGAAAGAGGGATCACATCTGCTCTGTTTAGCCCCAGAGGGCAGCACCCAGAAGCACCCCAAAGTAGACTTAAATCTTCCTATGAGTTAGAGCTGTCTGCAAGGGGAATGGGCTGTCCCCTAGGATGGACATGGGGACTTTCCTCTTTTCCTCTTCACTCAAGGTCTTGAAATATTACTGGTCAGGCATATTTTAGAGGCAATTTCTGTTCACGTTCAGATTGGATTAGATAGCCTCTAAGGAAACATCTAACTAATATTCTGGGACCTATGACTGTAAATTTATGGGGGTTTTTTTCCCCCTGTAGGTTAATGGTCCAAAAAGAAAAAAAATTCGCAACCTTAGGATCAAACTTTTGCTATTGTGATCAGTTGTGGCTCCACTGGACATTCTGAGGGATAACTGAAATCTTGTCTTCCCGCCTGATCTTAGAAAAATAAAACTGGCAGCCAGCCCAGGGCCCCTCCCACTAGTTGGTTTAAACAGCTGTTTTCTCTGATTTTAAGTCTGTGACACATTATACTCTTCTTGGTGCTCCAGTTTAATACCTGTGTCTCCAAAAATGTGCCTCAAATCTACTTTGGAATTAACTAGTATTACTGAGAGAACTTAGTGACTTCTAGGTGAAACTCCTCCTACACCCTTAACCAAACTCCACCCCATCTCTACCTATACCCTCTCTCCGGTCCCATGCATAGTGCACACTCAGGGCTTCAACTGGGAAGAGTGAAGGTGCCCAATGTGAGTTACCCCATGGGGTGGAGGGGTGGCTCACAGTGAGTCACACTGAGGGTGAGGCTGATGACCAGTGATACCGGTGGTGATAGCGGGAGCAGGGGCTCCCCAAGCTGAGCAATGCCTGACCTCTGCACAGCCCATCTTACCCAAAGAATGGGAGCTTAGGGCCATACCAGGAGGTCCTTTGCTCCCTTTCTGGGAATAGGTAGTGAGTATCCAGGGGAGATTCATGGGAGTGAATAAAAGGGGTGGATAACTTCTTCAGAAGGCAATGGGCATGGGAGGAAGGAACATGTGTTGTTGCCCTTTTCTGGGAGAGAGAGAAAAATAGCAGAGAACTGAGTACCCAGGAAGTCTTATCCTGGCCTATTGGGGAAGGTGTCCTGTGCAAACTTCATCCTATTACCCAGATTGCCCAAAGGCCAAATGGCTCAGGAGCTCTGGGCAGCCCAACAGCAGGAGGGAAATGCAGAGAGGCTTCTCCAGCAGCTGGGGAGAAGCAGAAGAGTTCACTATTAACATTAAATAAATTTAAGCGTAATGACACAGGAAACATTAAAAGAGAGAGAGACTGAATTGACACAGAGATCGCTTACATGGGCAACTCAAGGGCAGAAATAGCAAGAGGAGGGTAAAAATCGTGTCCCTCTTTGGGCCTGGACGCTCCTAGAGATCACTAGGCATTTCCTGGGAATGGTCAGCACCAGGCTCAGTTAGCCACCGAAGACATGACCTTTGATGATAATGGCGCCACTATTCCCTATCCCACCCAGTCTCTGGAGTTCCCTTTACTTACTTCCTCCTCCGATGCCTCCTCTCCTTCTCTTCTCTCTTGAGGTCAATGTCAGCATGGCGGTGTCTCCGCCGCCGGTCTCCGTCTGGAGGCTCATTCTCCCCATCACCTCCTCGGCTGGGCCGGCTCCCTTCCCGGTGGCGATACCGCCGCTCTGACTTATTGCTGTCTTCAGTGCCCTCCTCACCTGGTCGCCGATGGGCCCGGTGTCTCCGAGGCTCCCGATCACCCTCCCCTGTCCGAGGAGAGCCACTCCGGCTCTCTTTGCTGCCCCCCTGCCGATGCTGATGCCTCCGATGGGGGTCCCCCGGTTTGTTCCGGTCTGGCTCTCCCTCCCGAAAGCCGCGCTCCTGGTTCCCGTCACGCTCCCCCCATAGGACCCTTCGTGGTTCAGGTCAGCCTCTTTGCTGGGGCTCCTCTGCCTCCGGGGTTCCAGGCCCCCCGAATCAGCCCGCTCGTAGCCTCCGCGTGTCCTGTCGTAGTAACGGGCCTGTTTCCTGAGGAAGTCTTCAGCACGCTGCTGGCTGAGCCGCTGATCCATGGAGGGGTCGCCAGGCCTACTCTTGTTGGTGTTATTGTTACGGTTTTCCTGTGGGTCCACCACCAGGGGCCTGTCCAGGTGAGTCTTAATGTCGGGCCTCATGTGGCGGCCGTAGGAGACCTTCCACCTCTCCTCAGGACCCAGCTCATTGTAGAGAGCCTCCCGGCTGGCCAGCAGGTTCTGTTTTCGCATCTCGCTTGTCCTCTGCTCCCACACTGACTTGGAGGATTTTTGGTTTTTCTGCTGTTCTTTCCTGGAATGGAACCACGTGAGTATGAAAGGAGAAAACATTCAGCATACCTCTGATTCTGCACAGGAAGGTAGTGGTTTTAGCCCAGTTGGATAGGAGTCTCTTCTGCTCTTAAAACTCTCCAAAGAAGATTTTCCCACCTCCCTTGGCATCCTCCTTGGTTCAAAACTCTTGTCCTCTGGTAACAATTTTTCCCAGTCATCTCTGCCTTGTTAGGGAAAATCCTCACACAGGGAAAGAAGGGCTCATCCTGACTCTCCCTTCCCCACCCAGGAGCAAAGGCTCCCCCAATCCCCTAAGGGATGGTCAGTATTAAAGAGAAAACAGGCTTGCTTGCTTGACAACAAAGGGTCAGCCATGGGAAGCCGTCCTCCCTTATACTCCTGCTGAGACAGAGGGGTTCTGGGCAGCCCCATGCATGCTGTAGCCCAGGGGGGTGGAGACGGCCAGGCCCTGGGTCCCTGGGCCTCTTGATAAGGCTCCCCTGGATGGGTGGCACTTACATGGCTATTGACATGTTGGCTGCAGACAGAGGACTCACTTCTGCCACTTCCTTTGCTTTTTGTAAGGCAAGTTTCTGGTTGGCTGCCTCTTCCTCCTCTTGTTCATCCTAAAGGGCACACATGTTCCCCATTCACAAACCACAGGTAGAGGCCTTGGGTCCTGAATTTCGACCCTAGCATGGACTGGTGATTGCTAACAGCCCTACTCTAAAACCTGCCCCCCCAAATCCCCCCCAGCTGGGATCTGGCCTGGCCTCTGCCTGGAGTGACCAGTGAGCAGCTGGCGCACAGCTGTCGAAGACTTTCCTCCTTCCTGGTTTCCTGCCCCTCAGGTCTCTGAATCCCCAAAGCCAGCCCCACATGCATGAGGAGTAAACCCCACCTTTCCCCCCCACCCCCAAGTGCACAGAGCTCCTCCTATAGCTGCCTCCACAGTCCATAGCATGCAGTGCTCATGACTACCCACACAGAGCCCCAAGGAGAGAGCCCACTGGTCCACGGTAGCCCCACAACCCACAGCATGCAGTGCTCACAGCTCCCCGTGCAGGGACACAGGGAGGAAGCTCACTGGTCCACGCGTGGCATGCAGTGCACAGAGCTCCCACACAAAGACACAAGGAGGGAGCCTACGGGTCCACAGGGGCATGGATGGAGCTCTCTCTTGGGGAGGGGGAGATTGAGAGGGAAGGGCAAGCCAGGAAAAGTTTCACTGCTGCTGGCCTTCCCTGGGGGAGTCACCAGCTGGACAGACTCAGAGAGAAGGAAGTTGGAAAAGGGGGCGTAAAAAAGACATTCAAAAAATACATACATAAAAAGACGTTTTGGACTTTTAATCCATCTTCAGCCTCCATGCAGCCCCTTATTTGTAAAACAGAAAACAAAAAGAAAGAAAGAAATGGACAGAACAACCCCCACCGATAGAGTCATCATGCTGCTCCAATGCACCTTCCTTAGCCAGACACAGCTCTTTGTGATAAGGAGGCAAAGTTACCACCTAGGAAACAGCCAGACCAGGACATTCCTTGTCAACTACAACAAGGAGGCAGAGAAGAGTCAGCCGGTCTTTGGCTAATGGGCTTCCCCTTTCCCTCTGCATGGGACCTCTCTGGCTAAGAATCACGGCACTGCCATCCTTCCCTGTTTCAGCTCCCTGGCACAAGCACCTGAGGATCAAGGGCATGAGGTCGAAATGAATGACCCTCAGCTCCAGGACCCCTCTCCCAGGCCTTTCCAAAGCTGGGTGCCCTGGCTCCTGGCAGGTGGAGGGTCTCCTCTTTTCTGGTCTGAGCTACAATATGGTTCATCTGAATTGAGAAGAGGAGGAGGTGGCTACTACTCCAAGCCATCCCTGAGTGGGTGTGATTCTCTGGAAAAACCCTGACGAATGGTTTTCAAGCTTGAAATTGAAGATGGATGAAAGGATCCACAGTGCTCCCCTCTCCCTGCCTTGCCACTCCAGATGGCCCACTATTAGTGGAAGACTTTTTTCTTGCCTTAAGCCTAAATCTGCCTCTCTGGAACTTCCACCCATCATTCCTAATTCTGCCCTTTGGGATCAGCCAGAATAAATCTAATCACTTGACAACACTTCGAATATTTGAAGACAGTTACCATGGCTCTTTCCTTCCCCCCACAGCTCTTTTCTAAGCTAAACATCCCCAAGGGAGCTGACCCCCTTGGAACCAGACTCCCTAACCCGATTCAGCCATCTGCATTCTCTACAGGAGGGGCAATGGGCCTCTCTCAATGGAATTTTCCAATTTCAATTGACTTTGCAGAGACACAACTATCCAAATTTAAATTCAACTCCATAAACATCTATTAAGTGTCTACTGTGCATCAGACACTGTGCTGGATGCGGGGGACAAAGACAAGAACAAAACAGTCCTTGTCCTCAGGAAGCTTACATTTTATTTTAGGGCACAGTCCCTATACTAAGGAAGCTTACATTCTATTTTAGGGCAAACCAGAAGTAAATACAAGGTAATTTCAGGAAGGAATGAGAGCGCTAACAACCTGGGGAATCAGGAAAGGCTACACAGAGAGCCTTGTACCCGAAGGAAGAGAATAAGGATTCTAAGGCACTGAGGAGGAAGTGAATTCCAGGCATCAGCGTGGGCAGATGATGGAGCCAGGAGATGGAGTATGAAGCTCAGAGGAACAGCTAATAGTCTAGTTAGGCTGGAATACAGGCTCTGAGGGGGCGGGAAGCAGGAGTTAAAATTGGAATAAGGCTGGAAAGGTAGGTTGGTGCTAGAATGGGGATGGCTTAAAATGCCAAGCCAAGGAGTTTTTATTTTGTTCTAGAGGCAATGAGAAATCCTCCAGGGTTTTTGAAGAGGAGAGTGGCATGGTAAAACTAGAAGATTATTTTGGCAGCTGTGTGGAGGGTGGACTGAAGAGGGGAAGACACTAGAGGCCGAAAGACCAATGAGGAGGCTATTTAAATAATCCAGGTAAGAGGTCATTGAGGTTTGAAATAGGGTGGTGGTCTTATCTGGTAACATCTCTGTCATCTTGTCTCCTGTGGCTGTCCCTCAAGGCTTTGCCCTGGGTCTTCTTCTATCTCCCTTGGTGATCTCATCTACTTCCATGGGCTAAGTTATCATGTCTAAGTAGGTGATTTCTAGACCTATATATCTAGGCCTAGTGTCTCCTTTGAGCCCTAGTCCAGCATCTTTAACTGTTTAATGTGCATTTAGAATTAGATGTCTTTGTTGTTGAGTCATTTTTCAGTTGTATCTGACTCTCCATGACCCCATTTGGGGTTTTCTTGGCAGAGATACTGGAGTGGTTTGCCGTTTCCTTCTCCAGCTCATTTTACAGATGAGGAAACTGGTTGCATGACTTGTGCAGAGTCACACAGCTAGTAAGTGCTTGAGGCCAGATTTGAACTCATGAAGATGAGTTTTCCTGACTTCAGGCCCAGTGATCTATCCACTGTGCCACCTAGCTGCCCTGGAATTTGATGTCCTATGGCATTTCAGACCCAACATGTCCAGAAGAGGACTTATTTTTTTTTCTTTCTTTCTCAATCATGGTTAAGTGACTTGCCCAAGGTCACACAGCTAGTAAGTATCTGAGGCTAGATTTGAACTCAGATCCTTTGACTCCAGGGCTGGTGTTCTATCCACTGTGCCATCTTGCTGCCCCTAGAAATTATTATCTTTTCTCCCAAACTTCTCCCTCTTCTGAACTTTCCTATTACTGTTGATGGCATCACCATCTTCCTAGTCTTGCATGTTTGGAACCTCAGTTTCCTCTTCAATCCCTCATTCACCCTCACCTTCATATCCAATCAGGTGTCAGATCTTGTCACTTTTTTTATCCCTATGACACCTCTCACATAAGTCCCTTCTTTTCATTCATATAGCTGTAACCCTAGCTCAAGCCCTTATCATCTCTCTCCTCTGCTACTGCAATAGCCTTCAAATTGGTCACCCTGCCTCAAATCTCTCCCCACTTTGATCCCTTCTCCATTCAGCTGCCAAAGAGATTTTCCTAAAGTGTAGGTCTGACTATGTCACCCTCTTGTTCAATAAACATCAACGGCTCCCTATTATTTTTCAGGATAAAATATAAAATCCTCAGCTTGACATTTAAGATTCTTTATTACCTGGCTCCCTTCTACCTTTCCAGATTTCTCATATTTACTGACTTCTATCCTCAACAGGATGGTGATGCCAACTTACATGTTGTTCATTTTACAGGACTCTTCATCTCCTATCTCTGTGCTTCTCTACTGGCTGTCATCCCCCAGGCCTAGAATGCTCTGCCTCCTTACTTCTGCCTCTTGACATCATTGACCTGCTCCAAGAGCCAGCTCAAACCTCACTTTCTGTGGGATGCTTTTTTGGTACTCTAAGACACAGAATATTTCCCTCTAAGACTACATTGTTTCTATCCTACATGTATCTTGTCTGTACCTATTTATTTCCATGTGGGCTCCTCCATTAGCATGTGAGCTTTTTGAAGGTTTTGTCTTTTTTTGGGGGGTATCCCCAGCTCTCAGCCCAGTGACTGTCACTTAGTAAGCACTTATTAAATGCTTCTTGGTGATTGACTGGATGTGTTGGGGGAGAGAAAGGGGAAGAGTCCAGAATTATTCAGATTATGAATCTTCAGTTAGTGCCCTAAACAGAAAAAAGAATGTTTGGAAGGGGGCAGGGTTAGGGCAAAAGATAAGAAGTTTCATTTTGGACATGTTGAGTTTGAGATCAATCAACAAATTTTTATGAAAAGGCTATACTGAAGGTCTAAGTAGTTGGTAATATGGGTCTGGAGCTCAGGAGAGAGATTAGAGACAAATAAATAGATTTGAGAATCACCTGTGCCAAGATAATAATTAAACCCACAGCAAAAGTTCAGATCATCAAGGGAGAAAATGTAGAGAAAGAATGGGAAAAGACCTAGGACGGAGTTTGGGGGAACACTCATGCCTAGCTGACCATAAACTGATGGGTCCAGCAAAAAATATTAAGAAGGGGACAGTTAGGTGGTGCAGTGAATAGAGCATCACAGTTGATGCATGACTCTTTCCAGCAGCTTTTGGCAGCACAGAACTAGGAGCAGGGAAGGCAGATGGTGGGGGCAGCCCAGGATTGGAGGGATTGAAAGGTGAAGGGCCGTGCATAATTGGATTGGTTAACTATGTGATTTACACTATGAAGTGATGAGAGTGAGGCCAAAGCAGGGGTGATGTATTAGGAGAATGGGAATTACTCGGGGGGGGGGGAGGTTAGGAGATAGTAGCAAAGACAAAAGAATAGGTTTGGAAGAAGTGAGGCAGAAGAAGAGTTGGAAGGGCAAGCCCACCAGAATGCTCATCCCCAGGCACATATTCCTGGATCTTTTTGTGAGCTCATGGTAAAGGCTCTTCTGCACTGAATCACCTCTCAACAAACAGAGCCTCAAGTATACAGTATAAACAGCCCACTTCTAATCCACAGTCATGCCAGCCTCTGTCTATTAGCTAGATGTGATCAAATATTCCAAGAATCCTGGGGGTTCCTTTCACTCCAGATCAGTGCTAGACTTCAAAATCACTCTCCCTCCTTTGCTGCATAAAGGGTAGATTCCTTAATTGGCTGGCTCCAGGGGTGTCTTTGAGATTTCCAGGAGCCATGGGGGTACATTAAGGAATGCAAATTTTTTTGGGGGGGGATATTTCTCTTTCACTCCTCCTTTGGGATACCTCTGAGTGAAACTCTATTGCAAGCTCCTTGAGGACAAAGGACTGTAGCCTTTTTTATTCTATAGTTCTCCTAGCATTTTGCACCTAGTAGGTCAAGGTGCTTGTTGAATGAATGGGACTCCCAGGCAGTCCAGCAGCTAGAAAAATCAGGAAGGGCTAGCTTTTAGGGCAGAGACAGGGCACAGTTCACAATCACTGGAAAACCGCTTAGACAATTCAGTAGCCCAAGGCCAGAGAAGAAAGCAATAACTGCCTGAAAGACCATTTGGGGTGAGCAATTGAAGAGTCATTAATTTTGTATCTAAAGTAAGCTTTTTTTCATATATTCAGTCATTTTTCAGGCATGTCCAACTCTTTGTGACTTCATTTGGGGTTTTCTTGGCAAAGATACTGGAGTGTTTGCCATTTCCTTATCCAGCTCATTTTACAGATAAGGAAACTGAGGCAAGCAAGGTTAAATGACTTGCCCAGGGTCGCACGGCTAGTGAGTGTCTAAGGCTGGATTTGAACTTGTGAAGATGAGACTTCCTGATTCCAAGTCCAATGCTCTATCCACCGCACCACCATCTCCTCAAACCTGTTTGCCTTTAACTGATACCAAAGGAAGACTGTATCCTCTGGGTACATTATCAACTCACAGGTTTTGGAAGAGGGTGCTGGACAGGACGTAAGGAGGGAGAGGGATGCAAGCCCAGGATGTAAGATCTTCTATGGAAGATAGAAAATATATCTCTTTAGAGCTGGAAGGGATTTTACCAACCTCTTCCCTGTAAAGACGCAGAAATGGTAAGTGACTTGCTCAGGGTCACACAGGTGGTAAATAGCAGAGCCAGGATTCAAACCAACCTAGGTCTCCTGACTCCAAATCTTCACTGTCCTGCCTCTTTATCTACAAATTCCAGGCAGACTGAGAAATCACACTCAAGACTCCAATCTCTAACATATTTCCATTTATATGGTACCTACTACGTGCTAGGCAGTGTGCTAAGTGCTTTACAAAATTGCCTCATTTGATCTTACAACAACCCTTGGAGGAGGTAGGGGGTCCATTATTATCCCCATTTTACAGTTTAGGAAATTGAGGCAAATAGAAATCAAGTGACTAGCTTAAGGTCACACAGCTGGTAAATATCTAAGACCATATCTGAACTCAGGTATTCCTAACTCCTCAGTCCATTATGAAGGCCCAGAACTTGTCTGATGAGAATATAGGTAAGGCATATATAGATCAGCCTCATGGGCTCCAAGGAAGGGAACTCAAGTCTAATCTGCATCCACCTACGGCCTACCTCCCTCTCACCCTCTAGTCTATTGAGGTTGGGGTGCCTATGGCTAGCTGGTTTCTTAGGTGGGAACTTCCCAGCTGAGATCGTATTTGTAAAGCACTTAACACAGTGCCTGGCCCATAGTAGGTGCTTAATAAATGCATGTTTTCTTCTTTCCTTTCTTCCTCCTTCCTCCTTCCTTGGGATCTAGAATACACATTTTGATCCTGCACACTACAAAGGTTTGGTGCTCCTCCAGGTTCCCCCGTCCCCACGGGCTCCCCTTCCACTAGGTTGTCCTGATCAGGCACGACAGGTGGTAACTTTGCCAGAGAAACATTCTCCCACCGCCTCCACCTTAGTGAGCTCCTGGGCGTTGGCCAGGTTATCCACCGCGATAGCCAAGAATACATTCAGTAGGGTATCTGGGGAGTCAGGAGTCAAGGAAGGAACCTGAGCCAGTCAAAGAACAATAGTGTCGCAAAATCATAGATTCTGATCTGGAAGAGACGTTGGAGGCCACTGAATCCAACCCCTTCATTTTATAGACTAGGAAACTGAGTCTAAGAGAGGCTAAAGTGACTTGCCCGAGGTCACACAACTTCAAAGTGTCTGAGGCAGGATTTGAACTCAGGTCTTCCTGATTCCAAGTCCAGCAATCTATTCATTAATGATTAATTACGGTAATAATAATAGTAACTAACATTTATATAGTGCTTTAAGGTTATCTCATTTGATCCTCACAACAACCCTGTCAAGTTGGTGCTACTATTTTCCCCATTTTCCCTAGATGAGGAAACTGAGGCAGACAGTGTTTAAGTGATTTGCCCAAAGTTACACAGCTAAGAAGTGTCTCAAGCAGGATTTGAACTCAGGTACTGCTGACTCCAAGTCCCCCATGCCATATTCTGCCTCCTCTTGGCTAGTTATATATACATTCATTCACATCCTCCAGGCTTCACTATCCCTGCCCCAGACTCCTCACTTTCTTTCTCTCCCCCCACATCATCAGGTCCCCCAAAGGATACAGTTCCCAAAGAGTGTCAGCACAATGAAATAGATGGAGAACACCATGCCACCTTTGACACCCCCTTGAGATTTGATCCCATCATACATCACTTCATTCCAGTCTTCTCCCGTCAAGATCTGAAAAAAATCCAAAATGATGAAATCAATGCCCTTCTCAGCTCCATGGCCAGAGGGGTCTTCTCTGTAGACTCAGACACTCAGCTGTTATGGTGGGACAAGAATATGCCTATCCTAAAGGCCAACTTTGGCCTCAGTTGCCCTATGAGGAACGCTGCTCAGAATTCTGGCTCAAATTTTTGCTTGGAGAAAAATGTGTCAAGAACGCTGCCTATGTGTGGGCTCTGGTCACTATTCTCTTACCCTCACTTCTGGATCCAAATTCTTAAAGCTAGAACTGATAAATAGCAGTATGTATACAGTGATTTTACATACATTTGTATATACATACATATACACTAGTGTCTAATGGTAGCCATCCCTAGGAAGGGGAGGGGAGAAGAAAAAAAAGGAAAAAAATGTTGCATGATAACTATTATATATTTAAAAGGAATAGCAAGTTGTAAATAATAGATTTGCAGTCTCATCTTTTAAAAAAAATTCTGTTAAGGAAATGCTTGTGTTATTTCATAAGTTAAAAATATAATATATTTGAATGGTTTTTTTTTTAAAGCTAGGTACAGGATTTTCTGAGCCTCTTTTATTTCAAGGCCCTGGATTGGGAATAAGGACACTCGGATTCTAGTCAGGGTGTGATGGCAAATGTTTAACAACTGGCTCTTTGAAAATAAAAATGTGCTCATGACATACTTTTAAGTTTAATCTGAATTATTAACATATCCTCCATTAATTTCTTGGGTCTAGACAATCAATAAAACAATAAATAAAGCCCTGATTTGTAATGTTTGCTAACTACTGAGGTGTAAATGCTCACACTGAAAATTTAACAATGGGCTCATTTGTGCTAGAACACTCCCAGCCGTAGTTCTGTAAGACACGGGGCAAAGTGTTTAATTTCTCTAAGATTCAGGTCTTCCTGCTATGAAATATCAATGACACCCAACCCTATCTCAGTTTCCCTAGCTTCCTTCAAGACTCAGCTGAAATCCTACCTTCTCCAGAAGACCTTTCGTGGTCCCTCTAGCGGTCCAGTGCCTTCTTCTTTCAGATTACCTTCCATCTACTCTGTGTAGAGCTTGCATGTACCCAAATATTTCCCTGTTTTCTTCCCCATTAGAATGGGAGCTCCCCTGAAGACAGGGAGTTATTTATGATTTTCTAGAACTTTCTAGGATTTTCTAGGACTCCTAGGACTTACTACAGTCCCTGGCACATGAGAAATAAATGCTCAGTAAAAGCTTGTTGACTGACTTAGTACTAATAACAGTAGACACTTAGGCAGCACTTTATGGTATACAAAATGCCATGCATACACACACACACACACACACACACACACACACACACACACATACATATATGATCTATCTACCTAGCTAGCTAGCTATCATCTTGTTAGTTCTACTAACAACCCTAAGAAGTAGGCACTACAGGCATCACTATTCTCATTTCACAGATGAGGAAACTGACGCTCTCCCAAAGGCAAAAGACTTGCCCAAAGAGTCCCATAGAGGCTGGGTGCAAAGCCAGGTCTTTGCTGACTCCAGGTCTGGTACTATTTCCACTGCCCATGCTGTCTCCCTCCTACACCATACGCCTACATCCACCTCGCTTTGGTTTTTTTTTTTTTAGAATAAGATAGAACCTCGTGAAGGCCCTTTGAAAAGCATAAGGCAGTCCTGGAAATTGAAGTAGGGCCTTCCTCCCCAAGCCCTCTTTGGCCCTTCCATATGCTGAAGCTACTCTGCTTGAGGAAGGGGGTAAAGTAAGCTTTACCTGCACCCCTTTCCCCCAATCTCATAGGATCATAAATTTAGAGCTTGAATCTTAGAGACCAGTGAGTCCAATCCTCTCATTTCACCGATGAAGAAATCGAGGCCAAAAGAGGTTAACTGTCTAGTCCAATTAGTGGCAATCAGTGGCAGAGCTGGCATTTGAACCTAAATCCTCTGCCTCCAAATCCCTGCCTTTCCACCAGACAGCACCACCTCTCAGAGCATAAGGCTTTGGGCACCCCATGTGGGTACCCTGGCTCTATCTCTACTCTGTGCCCCAAGCCCTCAAAGAAGGGGAGCAGGTAAGAATTATTATTGTGGCTGAGACCACTGACAGAGAGGGGAGAGAACAAGGAAGGGGGAAAGGAGAGGGGAAAGGTAAGGAAGGAGAGAAAGAATGAAGGCGAGGGACAAGAAGATGAAAGAGAGAGTGAGGGAAAGGTGAAGGTGAGGATGGGGAAAAGGGAGAGGAAGAGGAAGGGGAGAGGAAGAGGAAGAGGAGAGTAGAGGAGAGGGACATGCTGAGGTTGAGGTCTAGGAGAGGAGAGGAAATGTAAGAGAGGAAGGGGAAGGGGAGGAAGAGGAAGAGGAAGAGGGGTTTAATCTCTGGTCAGTTCTCTGAAGCACCTTCCAGTATCTTAGCTATCCTCACTATGTGACTAAAAAGCCAGCTCTACAATTACAGTAATACATAGGCTTCTAGACTTAATCAAAGTGGGCTGAGGGGGCAGGGCAAAATCCATACCTGAAATACTGTCATTATTGCTGCTGGAAAAGTGTCAAAATTGGTAGGAGGCGTTCCATCATCAAAATTGAACCTGTGCAAGACAAAAACTAACATTTGTTCTATGCCCCAAAGCTCCCCAAGGCTTTTCCCAGCAATTTGTAGCAATGACACCAGGACCCCAGGAGGAAATTTTTCAAAATGGCCCAAATGGGGAATGGAGTGGGGTAGGGGAAGGGTGGCAATTCTGCTCCAATGGGATGTGCTGGAAGAAAGACAATGACGGGGCTTTGGGAAGGGGCAGATTGGAGCAGGTGCTGCAAGGAGGTGGATGTCAGGACGCTGAGCACTTACTGGCCTCCAAAGAGCTGCATTCCCAAAAGGGCAAACACAACGATGAAAAGGAAGAGAAGGAACAACAGACTGATGATGGATTTCATGGAGTTCAGAAGAGACACGACCAGGTTCCTGAGAGAAGCCCAGTATCTACCAGCAGAAGACACAGTTACTGATGGTTACTCCTGGCCAGGCCAGTCAGGTCGGGGGACACGGGGAGAATGGCTCAGATGCCCAGCTTCCTGCTTTGTGGCACATCCCGGCCCCAACATCTGAAAACTTCAGTGGCCATCCAGACCCCTGTTCCACTCCTAACCCCCATGTCCTGTCGTGACTGGTTACTGGTAAGTGTTTGGAGAGAGGTCTGGTGGTAAGATGTGCTCTCTTTTCCTCCCACCTCCCACTTGGGATGTCAGGGGAGTGGGGAACAGAAAGGACTTACTTTGTGACTTTGAAAATACGCAATAACCTGAGAGCTCGTAGCACACTGATCCCAAAGGATGTTCCAGGTTTCACCACAGCCCAAATCACCTCAAAAATGCTCCCAATGATAACCTGGAGCAAAAAGCAGCTGGTTGGATGCCCAGTGGCAGAGTTTCCTCTATTAGTCCCCCTCCACACTGCCATTTTCCTATGGTGGAAATGTCCCTTGCAATTTCCTACTGTGATCTCTGGCTATAATGGCACTAAAAGACCTTCATCTTCTGTGGCACCGGCAAGGTCGAGAACGATGAATAGTCTCTCTTCGTTCCCGCTTTGCTTCTCTTTTGCCAACCTAGAAGGTTACACTCTGAACTTTGGAGGGCTACCCTCTGGGGAGGTGGAGAAATTGCTAGTGGAACTTTCTCCCAGCCTCCATCTCCTACCTCTCCATCCCCCAGCTGGTTCTAGGCAAGGCTGAACGGGTAGATCTCTCCAGAACTTACCCCACAGTCAAAGCAGTTGAAGGAGGAGTGGAAGTAAGGCCTCGTCCCAAGCCCGTACATTTTTATAAACATTTCGGACATAAAGAGTCCTAAGAAAATGAATTCTGCATAGTCTGGAAGTGAGAGAGAAGGGAAACAGAAAGAAGCCTTAGCCTTTGAGGTCTCCAGGGAGTTCTGCCTCTGGAAGGATCCTAGGGACACTTGACACTTCTACCCTCAGTCCCAATCTTGAACCTGGTGTGTCATAGGCGTCTGGCCTGGTTGGCAACTCACTGTGGAAATGTCATGTTTTTCTGGGCCTCAGTGTTCCCTCTGGGAAAGGGGAAGAATGATTATTCATGTTCCCATTCATCCAGAACAGTCTCAGGAGGAGCAAAAATAAGTACATCTCATGAAAAGGTCTAGCTGGGGCTCTGAGCTAGGTCTTTGTGACTTCCTGTAGGTTGTGGTTTTAGCCTGAAGACTGGTTCTTGCCTGGTCCAATGAGAAAGGTGTGGGAACCAATGGTATTATGGTGACACTTTTATTTTAAATAACACTGGTGTTGGGAACAGAGGTATCATTTGACTCAAAGCGAAACTGAATGAAGCCACTTGGTCCTCTCATGGGAAAATGAAATGCTGAAAATCTATATAATGGGTTACAGGAGTCCATCACACAACCCAAAATCCAACGCAGGGGACTTTGGGATAACCCAATCTTTTGGATTATTGGTTCTATCTTTACCATGTATAATTATAATGTATGCCAGAGTTACTTGTCATTGCTCCCTTAGAATGCAAGTGTTTGCACGTGGGGGTGTCTTCTTCTTTGTACTTGTATCCCCTACGTGCCTAGCACAAAATAGATGCTCAATAAATACGTGTTGATTAAAACCATGTAAAAATCCAAATGAAGTTTTTAAAAAAAAGTAATAGGAACTCAGAATGACTAAATGAAAGAAAAAACCATTTCTGAAGCACTTAATATGTGACCAGCACTGTGTTAAATTAAGCCTGGGGATACAAATACAAAAGCAGATAGTCCTCAAGGAGATTCCTTTTTTTTGGGGGGGGAGTTTAAGTGATCTGCCCAGGGTCACACAGCTAGTAAGTATTATGTGTCTGAGGCCGGATTTGAACTCAGGTCCCTCTGACTCTATGGCCAGTGCTCTATCTACTGTGCCTCCTAGCTTCCCCAAGGAGATTACATTCTAATGGAGGAAACTACCCACAGAGGGACTGGTGGCCGAGAAGGGGCATTTTGGTCCAGAAAGTTATAGGGATGGTGAGTTGAGGTCCTAGTCTGACACATGCAATCCAGGAAAAATGGTTGCATTGATTCAGTCATGATTATAGTACCATGATGTTTATAGAACTGGAAGGGGCGGAGGGGAAGTTGAGTGGGAAGAAAAATTACACATGGGCAGCTCCAGTGAAGTGTCTGTATAGGAGGCTGTGGAAGAGCTGGTGGGAGGGGAGGAAGTGAAGCATGGCGGGACTCTAATCCCTTGGCGTTATGGGCAAGAGAAGGAAGGTAAATGACTTGCCCACAGTCATGCACCAAGATGATGGCAGTCCTGGCCCTAGAGCTCAGGTCCTCTAATTCTGAGGTCCAGGGCTCTTTCTCTTGTACCCCAGGTCCATCTCCAGGGCCTGGGGCAGCTCCCATCTCCAGGCCTCCTCAAACCGGGACAGACAAACCCACTGCCTGGGGACAATAACAGAGAAGCATTCTACTAACTCAGAAGTTAGGGGCAGGCCATACAGAATCTTCATTCCTGAGGAGCCTTCAGGGAGGCTGAATGTAATTACTTAAGTTGGAACTGGGTCAGGGCCCTCTTCTTTCCAAGCTTCCTATACCAAGCCAATTACAGGGGATGTGGAGGGGCTGTGGTTTAGCTAAAGGACACCCTTTCCATTAACTCTTCCTGCTCCCTGTGCTCACCCTGTCCACTGGGTCAACTCTTCTCCCTCCCTAGGCTGAGGTAACCCACTTCTGAAAGTCAGGTCTTATGAACCTAGAACCCACCACTCATTTTAGCCAGGCTTGGAAGGGAAACTGAGGGAAAAGAGCAGCTTCAAGACAAAAGCTGGAGGAGATTCCTTAGAAAGTCCATAGTCCCCTCCTCATCCAGGGCCTTGGACTGATTTCTTCTCCGAAGGTGGGGCTGGATTAACTTTCTTTTCCCCCCCACATCTCTCACTCTGGTTTGGATTTCAAATGCTTGGGAATTGCAGGATAGCCCAAAGCTCTTTATTTTACTCTTGGTCAGAGGTTTCCCCACCTTTAACATCTTTCCTTTTCTTGAGCATGCTTGGGTTCCTCTGTCTGCTAGGTCCTGGCATGGAGAGGCCCATAGGCTCCCTATCTTCATTCACTGAGAAGGGCAACATTCCTGGACTGCTGATACAGCCTTTGGCTTAAGCATCCTGGGCCTAACTCGGGACCCTTCTGGGCACAGACCAGAGGCTCTGCAGACTTTCCCAGACTGAGCCCAAGTGATTGATATTCAAAAGGGAAAAGAAAGGGAAATTAAAAATTGAATAAGAGGTTCAAAGGAAGAAGAGAAAGGCAGAGAGAGACGCACAACAGATTGGCTGAAGAAATACGAAAAATACAGGTCATCTCTCTCCCCTTGCTCTTTTTCTCTCCGTATCATCGCCAAGCCTCTCACTTTAGAATACTGGATGACACCTAGAACTAGGGAACTCAACCTTAGAGGCATCTATTTCAACCCTTTCCTTTTTACAGATATTGTATATAAAGTGCTATAGCTATTGTTCTTATAGGTGAGGAAATTGAGATCTACTAAAGTCTATGACTTGCCCAAGGTAACAGAGCAAGAAATCTGGGACTTGTCACTGGGCCTTTCAGATTTTGAATCAAAGTCCAGGTCTTATTCCACGATGTTGTGGGAGGGGAGAGGAAATGGATGGTGGAAGCGGTTAGAAACCTTTCCAGGCTGATACAAAAAAACAGGGCAACAGAGCAGAATGAAGAAGGAAATCCAGCTGTGCTGGGCTTCAGCATGGCTCACTATCGCTTCTAAACATTGTTACTCGTCAGAGGAGTAGGAGATGTGGTAGTAAAAAGTGACAATGGTAACTGCAGAAAAAACTAGAAGAATAGACTTAATCAAGAAACAAGTATTAAGTGCCTACTATGTGCCAGGCACACACACACACACACACACACACACACACACACACACACACACACAAGAATGAATGGTGGTATAGTAATAATGGATAATGTTTATATAGCTCACTAAGGTTTGCAAAGTGCTTTAAAAATATTTCACTTAGGGGCAGCTAGGTGGCACAGTGGATAGCACTGGCCCTGCAGACAGGAGGACCTGAGTTCAAATATGATCTCAGACACTTAGTAACTGTGTGACCCTGGGCAAGTCACTTAACCCCAATTGCCTCACTGCTCCCCAAATTTCATTTGAACCTCACAACAACCCTGGGGGTAGGTGCTATTATGATCTCCATTTTACAGATGAGGAAACTGAGGCAGACACTCTATCCAATGCACCACTCAGCTGCCTGATTGTAAAAAAAAACAACATGGAGAATGATCCACTCATGAAGAAGCCAATGAGGGAAGGAGTGAGGGACTTTAAAGAAAAGACAAAGAAGAGGAATGCATAGGTGGAAGAGAAGGAATTTTAGGAGAAAAAGCACTAGGTCCCACTCACAGAGGAAGTCAGATAGCCAATCTGGCTGGTCGTAGTGAACTATAGCAACGCACAGCGTGTTGAGTGCTACCAGACTGAGAACTGTCCAGTAGAAGGCCTGAGTTTTGACCATGCGGCGGATATAGAAGCGCATTCTCCTCTCCTTTTTATGAAAAAAAGTCGAGTTCTCCAGCTTGGCACTTTTAATACTGGCTCGGGCGAAGGGAGAACCTGCCAAGGGGAGAAAGGAAAATGTCAGGCTAGTCTCAGCAGGCCCTTCCTGCAGAGGAAACCAATCCATAACTCAGCCCAGGGCGAGGCCAGGGGCCAGAGAGTCAATTAGCCTCGCCAGCAAACCCGCCAGCCTCAGGGAATATTAATGCCCTCGCCACCCCCCGCCCAAGCCGCCTCCACTCTGCAGCTGGGACTCTTACAGGAAGGAGGTTTCCCTGAAATTAATGGCATAAAAACCAAACAATTATATCTTATAACATCAATAATGACACCTTGCATTTATGTCTCCTGAGGCCATTTGCTCGCCTGCTTAGGTGGGGACTGAGTCTGACTCTCTGCCTTCCTCCACACACTGCAGGGCTTTCTGTGGCATAGTGGCCGTGTTTGGTACAGCCGCCTGGGATGAGGTGGGGGTGGGAGTCAGGGGTGGGGTTCGGAGAGATAGGCATCATCCCGACTCCAGCTGGGGCTGCAGCTAAGGACATGCAGTGAGTGAAGGCAAACGGATTCTGGGCAGGGTTTCAGGAGCCTGGATGGTCTAAGAAGGAGGGACCTTAGTTTGACAGACCTCTGTTTGACTTTGGAAACAATACCATCTGCCTAGCAGCCACAACGCGGTAACTGCTCTGGGAACAAGCAGCTACGATCAACATGAATATTTATTTTCCTAAAGCTCTGAATTAATGGTCTGGGCTCTTGCAATGCTGTTCAAGTCCTTTGCTGAGTCGTTTAAGGGCACAGGACCACCAACACAAAGAAACAATGATGCTACAGTGAAGAGCTCATCAAAAAAATTAAGACGAGATGATTTCAGAGAGTCGGATTTCAGCTCTGGGCCCTATATGAGGACACCAACTCCCAAAGTTAAGTAAGTCAGGCCAGCCAAAGACTCTGAGAAACAACGGAAGCAGGGCTTGATGAGCTTGGGTCCAGTGGGGGACTACAAAGTTGGGAGCTCTTTAAAGAGAACTAGAATTCAGGGCTGGAGGCCGGAGAACTGAGAACAGGAGACCTCATCCAATCTCCTGAAGGAGGCTGAAAAGAAGAGGAGGATTCCTGCCTTGGGTCCCCAATCTTTTCTTAGCCTTGAACTGCCTTTTGAGCTCCAGACCTTTATCTCCAATTGCTCTCTGACATCCAATTTGTCCCAAACCAAATTTATGTGGCATCCACCCCCAAACTCTTCTTGGCCTAGACTTTCCCATTTTTCTTAACATTCCTTCATTCTTTCAAGAAATAAATCATTAGGTACCTACTATGTGTAAGGCAATGTGATAATTATTTATATGGTATGTATAATATACACAATACACACACACACATGCACATATTGTACACACATATACACACATATATAGTCTGATTTATCATCACAACATTTTGAGACAAACAGGGTAGGTATTATGCCCATTTTATAAATGAGGAAGCTAAGGCTCAGAGAATTTAGATAATTTGCCTGAGTTCATAAAATGAGTCAATAGAAGAGGTTACACTGGAACCCACATCTTCTGACACCTTTTCCAATGATATTTCCTCTACCCCATAGTGTTTCTCTTCTTGTTAGTAGTACTATTACTATAGTATTATACTATACTATACTATAGTATTATATTAGTATTACTAATACAGTATAGTATTATTATAGTATTATACCATAATGTACTGTAGTATAGTACTATAGTATAGAATAATAGTATTATTCCCCCAGTCATCCAGGTACAAAGTCTCAGTTGTCTTCCTGCTCCCTTGTTCCCTCATGGTCAACGTTAGGAAGTCTGCAATGGGTCTCCCCCTCCCTTTAGCTCTGACTATCCCAGAGGAACTCAAGGGGTTTGGGAAAGAAACTAATAAGCTGGAATGAAACAGGGAGCTGGGGGAGGGGAGCTTTATGGAGAGCATGTCAGTAAGCCAAGTGGGTGAGGGAAGTTCATTTGTGTGCTTTCAGGATGGTCTAAGTGGTTGGGGGACATAAACAGGAATCACCAGATACTAGCTGCTGCTTGGATTTGTAGACATCTCATCTCCCTGGCTAGATTTACTGTTAGCACCTCCCTGATTAAATTTATTGTCAATTCTTTGAAGGCAGAGCCAACATCACATATCCTTGTATTGTCCACAGCACCAGATCCCGAATAGATACCTGGTCAACATCTGTTGACTACGCCTATTCATGTCACTATATTACTGACTAAGGATTTATTTTCAATCTCATTTTCTCAGTTACATTCTGCTGAAGAACTTCCAACCCATCTCTCCTTTCTCTCTCTATGTCTCCCTAAGTACTCCTCCTCTTCTTCCTCCTTCCCCATCCCAAGTTTCACAGAATCACAGAACTTCAGTTGGAAGAGACTCCAGAAGTCGCCAAGCTTAACCCAAACCTGAATAGGAATTTCTTCTACATACTTTGCTAAGTCAATCATCCAGTCTCTAATGGAAGACCTTTAGTGAGGAAGAACTAATTAACCCCTAACTCAGCCTATTCCATTTTTTAAATGCTGAAAATTAAAAACATTTTAAACTATTAGAAAAGTTTTCCTTACATGGAGCTGAAATCTACATCTTTGTAATTCCCAGTTCTGACTTCTGGGGCCAATAAAAATACATTTAAAAAAAAAAAAGAAAAGAAAAATACATTTCATCCTTCTTCCATACCTGAAGATGGTTATTGAAGCCTTGCTAAGGCTTTAAAAAATTTATTTATTTTTAGTTTTCAACACTCACTTCCACAAGATTTTGAGTCCCAAATTTTCTCCATATCTTGCCCCTCCCTCCACCCCAAGATGGCATGCATTCTGAATACCCCTTTCCTTAATCTGCCCTCCTGGCTATCTCTCCCCTCCTTCTTTTATCCCCTTCCCCTTCTAGTTTCCTGTAGAGGTACTGTTAAGTCTTGTCCTGCCCAAGTGTATCATCCTTAGTTCACCTGGAATACTGTAGTATGGTCTGGTTTACCCTCTCTAGCCTGGCTTCTCGCCTCTGGAAAGAGTCTAGTTTGTCAACATCCTTTCTAAAACATGATGTTGACAACTGGCCAGGACACAGTTCAGAAGGTCTATCGCCTCCCTTGCTTTGGGCCCTGTGCCCCTTCAAATATAGCCTAAGATCTTTTTTCATATCAGGGCCCTAAAGAATGAAAAACTTAGACCACCTATTTCTGAAAGGCTGGAGGAAGGGGAAGGTACTATGAACAAAAGTGCTGTATTCTCTCTCCTAGCCATGCCTCCTATGAGAGAAAAAACTCACCCACGGAGGCCATGTCAGCCAGCTGATCCTCGGCTTCTTCGGGGTTGAGCAGGTCTGTCTTGCTTTTCTTTATGGTGGCTCTCCGCAGAGCTCCAACAATAGGAACATGGCAAGAGAAAAAGACATTACCTTTGTTGTCCCAGCCTCGGCACTCTCTCCTAGAAATTGCTCTTCATGAAGTTTGAGGTTGGGTGAACAGGGAACTTTGTTAGGGAAATGGCTTCTGCCCTGTTCCCTCTAGCACTTTGGCTGGGGAGCCAAAGAAAGAGCTGGGGATCCCCACCTAAGCATATGGGCCCAGCCCCAGAAGTGAGTTACAGGAATTATAGATGCTCTTAGTTGAAAGGGACCCCAGAGACAAGCTAGATTAACTCATGCCTGAATAGAACTTCCTTATAAAACCCCTGACAGATAGTTAGTCTCCTTTGCTCAAAGACCATTGGTAATGGCAACTCGCTACCTCCAAGGC
This sequence comes from Phascolarctos cinereus, assembly GCF_003287225.1. NCBI lineage: Eukaryota > Metazoa > Chordata > Mammalia > Diprotodontia > Phascolarctidae > Phascolarctos > Phascolarctos cinereus. Next base: position 659,928,784 of record NW_027555847.1, read on the forward strand.
AATCCATTCCATTTTTATAAGTTCATTTTTATATGTTTTTATAAGCTGAAATTTGCCTGCTGGAAGCATCTTCCCAATTCCTTCTGGGGCCCAGTCACACAGTTTGAACCTGGGGCAGTTTAACATAATGACAAACAATTGTTGGAGAGAGCTGTTTAGACTCCCACATTAGCTGCTTTAATTTTCATTTGTCAATAGCGTATTCTGTGAACTCTTCTTTGTACCTGACTGATACAGAGCCCTTGTTCTTGACTCTGCCTCTTAGCTAACAGAATGTCCAATTAAAAGTAGCTTTGTTGTCAGTTCTGACTAAGAGGTTCCCAAATAAGAAACCTGATTGGGTGGAGTTTCCCACAGTAGACCTCAAAGTGAATAGGTTGTGTACAGTCAGAGCCAGAGTTCTGTATCTACAATGCTGCCCCATTTGTCTATCACAAATCAGCCTTAGGAGGTAGGTGCCCATCCTTCTCCTTCCCCACAAGCTAACTCTTGTGATTATTAGATTATTCTAGGCATAGCTCCCTGAGCATCTCCTAAAATGGCCATTGGCCAAGAGTGGTCCACATAGGAAGCCCCCACCACCCAGTGTTTCTCTAGCATGTCCTCTATCACATATCACATTAAACTCAGAGGAGTTACCATCAAAGGGGTGTCTCTGCTCGCCGTCTGTTTCATCTTCTGCTAGTATCACTTCTTCTGAGGGAAAAGAAGAGCAAATTAACCTCCCGCAGTCAGACAGATGGAACTTCCCCCTCACAGAGCCAGGACCCACGCTTGGCCTGGAATCACACCCCAGATGGCCTGAGAAGGTTTCAGACCAAGTCAGAGTGGGTTCTCTTGGGAAAAAATGCCATTGCCATGAACTCAGGGACGTCCAGAGAGTCTCCCTTTGGCTTTTGAAAGAATGACACAAAGGACCTTCCCCTCGCCCCCCAACATGAGTTAGTCTCCAGAGTTCTTTTACTATGGGAATAAGAGCCCGACCAGCCAAAGCATGACCGGTTGATTCCCATGGTCAAATCAAGTCGACAAGCATATATTAAGTGTTTACTAAATGCCGGGCACTGTGCTGAGCACCAGGGATGCAAAGAACAGCAAAAAATGAACAAAAAAAACACAGTCCCTCAAAGAGCTCGGAGACTAAAGAGGAAGACAACATGCAAACAGCTTTGTAGAACTAAGCTATATACAGGATAAACTGGAGATCATCTTAGAAGGGAGGCAAGAACACTAAGGGCGATCAGGAAAGGCTTTTTGCAGAAGGTGGATTTTAGCTAGGACTTGAAAGAAGGCACGGGGACCAGGAAGTGGAGATGAGAAGGCAGAGCATTCCAGGTATGGGAGATAGCAAGTGAAAATGCCTGGAGTCCTGAGACGAGCAACAGGAAGGAAGCCAATGGCACTGGATGGGGAGGGGAGTGAGGTGTAAGAAGACTGGAAAGGCAGGAAGGGGCCAGGTTATAAAGGGCTCAAAAAGCCAGACAATTTTATATTTGATCTTTTACATTTGATCTGATAGGGAGTCACTGGAGTTTATTGAGTGTGTGTGTGTGTGTGTGTGTGTGTGTGTGTGTGTGGGGCACAGTCAGATCTGCACTTTAGGAAGATCATTTTGACAGCTGGGTAAATGATGGAAGGAGGAGGGGAGAAAGACCTGAGGCAGGCAGACCCACCAGCAGGCTATTGCAATAGTCCAGATGCCAGTTGATGACGGCTTGTACTAAGGTGGTGGCAGAGTTGAAGGAGTGAAGGGGGCCTATGCAAGAGATGTTTAGTAGGTAGAATTAACAGGACTTGGCAACAGATGATAATAACAATGATAAAAATGATGATAGCTAACATTTATATAGCGCTGAACTATGTGCCGTGCACTGTGGTAAGCATTGTATAATTATTATCTCATTTGAAGAACTGGATATGGTGACTGAAAGAGAATATGGAGTCAAAGATGACACTTACATTGTGACTTGGATGACTGGAAGGAAGATGGTGCCCTTGGTAGTAATAGGGAAGTTTGGAAGGGAGGAAAGGTTTAGAGGAAAAGACAAGGAGGTCAGTTTTGCACTTTGTTGAATTTAAGATGTCTACAGGGCATCTAGTTTGAGATATTCACCAGGCAGTTGAGATCTGAAAGTGGGGGTCAGCAGAGAAGTTGATACTGGATAAGTGGATCTGAGTATCATTAGCAAAGAGATGGTAACTGAATCCATTGGCCAATGAAATCACAAAGCCAAATATTATAGAGGATGGAGAAGAGGGCCTATGACAGAGCCTTAGGTGATAACCATAATGGGCATGGCCTAGATGAAGATCTAGCAAAGAAGACTGAGGAGTGGTTTACAAGTGGGAGGAGAACCAGGAGAGGAGCAGTGTTGTGAAGGCCTAGAAAGAAGAGATTGTCAACAGTGTCAAAGGCTGCATAGAGGTCAAGAAGGATGAAGACTGAGAAAAGGTCATTAGATTTGGCAGATTAAAAGAACACTGGTAACACTGGAGACAGCATATTTCAGTTGAATGATAAAGTCAGAAGTCAGACTGTAGAGAGTTAAGAAGAGAGTGGAAAAAAAGGAAATAGCAGAATCCATTGTAGATGACTTTCTCAAAGAGTTTAGCCATGAAAGAGAGGAGAGATATAGGGCAATAGCTAGCAGGGATGGATGGATCAAATGAGGGTTTTGTTTTTTTGATGATAAGGAAGACACGGATGTGTTTGTAGGCAGCAGGGAAACAGCAAATAGACAGGAAAAGACTGAAGGTTAGTCAGAGTGGAGATGATAGAGGGGGTAGCCTATTGGAGAAGATGAGATGAAATGGGATCATTTGTACATGCAGAAGGGTCATCCTTGGCTAGGAGAAGAGTCACCTCTTCAGGTAAGATGGGGTGAAGGAGGGGATAATGGGGGAAGACACTTGAGTATTGCAAGGGGGGGAGGAGGAAGCTCTAGGCAAATGACCTCATTTTTTTTTTCAGTGAAATATGAGGCAAAGTTCTCAGCTGAGAGGGTTGTGGGGAGGGAGCATCATGGGAAGTTTGAGGAGAGATGAAAAGGTTAGAAAATCTGCCATGGTGAGTGGGATAATGAATCGATTTGGGAGACATAAAAGAATTGCCTTGAAACAGCGAGGGCCCAGATGATATAACATAAATGTGTAGTGGATTCAGTCAATATGGTTTTGTGATTTCAACCAGCTTCATTCAGCAGCATGTGAATAGCAGTGGAGGGAGCAAATAATGGAAGAAATCTATGGCTGGGGTTTGGCAGGGGAAGATTTATGATGGGATTAAGGGCCAAAGGACTAAAAAGGATAGTGTAAAATTGAACTAGTCCACTAAGGAGTCAAGATGGGGAAGAAAGGAGAGAAACAGCCAATGCAAGGGTGATGGCCTGGGAAAGAACTGAGGAGTAGGGGGATTGAAGGTCACAGTGAGGATGAAGATGGGCTTAGAGGGTTGTAAGGCAGAGGGGAAGACAGAATGATGGACAATTACGATCAGAAAAAGAAAGACCAACAATATATCATTTAGTAGTCTAACAGGTCTCTCAGAGCCAGTTCTGTCTTTTCCTCCTGGCCAACGGTCCCTGATTCCTCCTTGGTCAAGGACGTCTGCCTATCTCTTTTCTCTGAGGTCCTGGTGTTTTCTTAGAGATACTCAGACCTAGTCTGTCTGGTCACCCTGCAACTGCAGCATGCCCCACCTGCCAGGAGGCAAAGGCCTCACCTGCTTTGGAAATCCATTCCATGTAGCCATTGAGTTCTCTCTCTATCTGCTGCTGCCGTCTCAGCTTCAGAAAAGCTCGCCGGTTCTCAACCCGCTCTCTTTCCTTGGCAAACTCCCTGCAAAGCACAAAGTCTTGGGGTCCATTGTCTGGTAGGGCATCCTTGTTCTATCTGGCTGGGTGGGTGTGGAGGTGGGAGCGGCAGTCCTGTCTGTCGAACATAGGTCAGTACAGGGCCTACTTACATCTGGAGGGATAGGTCAGGGATACCACCGCCCTTCAAACCGGGGTATCGATGGAAGGAAGAGAAGCTGTTCTCTCCCCCAGTTTGTTCCTCTTCTGACAACATGGGTGGGGGCTCAGAATTTGTGGTAGAGAAAGGAAGTGGCAGGGACACAGCGGACTTACCCGGACAGCACACCCAGCACAAGGTTCAGCATAAAAAACGAGCCAATGATGATGAGGGGGATGAAGTACAACCAGTTCCAGGTATTCCCTGAGGCATCATTGCTCTGTAGCAGGAGGAAAGGGGGAAGCAGAAACACTGAGTGAGACTCCAACACAGTAGGTGGTGGGGTGGGAGTGGAAGGTCCCAGCTCTCCAGGGAGTCACATCTCTTTACCTCCCAGAAGACTGGGGCTTCTTCAGCCCGTAAGTGAGAGTAACAGAGGACAAGTCTAACCCATAGGAAAAACCCCAGCAGGCAGCTAAGAGACCTTTGGACAGTCCCACAGGGAAAAGCTTCTCTTAGAATACTGAGGCACATGATTAAGCTGGGAATACAGGACGAAGCAAAGAGCAGTGAAATAAATGACTTGCCCTAAATTCAAATGGTGACGTCCTGGATGAACTGAGAAATAGGCTCCCTTCCTCCCAAGCCCTCACATTCATTCACCTTGCTCTGCACCCATACATGGGACCACACAGTCCTGGAGAGCCAGAATTCCATGAATTCAGGCCTTCAGGCCCATCAGCCTTAACTACAATGTAAAGTAAGGCCAGCATGAAAAACCAAAGACAAAGGCAGAATGAAGAGGTTGTTGCTAGCTTCCTTCCAAATCACGACTTCTGTGATTCCTACGGAGCTTTATTCTCCAAGCTAAAGAACATACATTGTGAAGAGTGATGTCAGAAAGGGGCGTGTATAAGTGAATGAAAATAGAAGGGAGAGGAAGCGAGGGGATAGGGGAGAGAGAGAAAAAAAAGAGAGGGAAAGGAGAGGAAAGGAGAGGAGAGGGGCACACAGACATAAGCCAGAGAAAAGGAGAGGGTATTTTGGATATATGTGCAATTAAGGGAAAAGCAGTAGAAGACAAAAGCCAGTTAGTCTAAAGTATTCTATCTTTGTCTCATACAATTTAATTTGAAAAAGTCAGGCCCTGGGTAATCTTATGGAGATTTTGTACCCTTAAAGGGGAGGGATTTTCCTCATGCAATGGGTAGTAATGGCTTTTTCTCCTTCTCTTGCTCAGACCTATGAATAAAAAATGATTGAGAAGCCTCTGGTAGAACCCCCTCCCCAACCCTACCACCATTATAACTCCTGTGGGGGATTATCCAGACAGGAACTCAGGGCCTCTGAACAAGTCAGTGAAAGGAGGCAGGAGCCAAGCGTTATATCCTGTCTCTCGCAGAGAACCCCGTATGTGCCAATATCTTCCAATGGAAAAAGGGTTTGTGTACTGGGATCCAAACAATTGTACTGCTTTAGAATTTGTTTAGAGCCATGTTTACAAGTATTTGGAGGGGTTTGGCGGAGAGCTCAAGCAAGTCACTGCTTTTACTCCACCATCTTGGCTCCCCAAATAATTGTAAATAAAAGGTTAGGCTAGGTTGGGACCCTGGGCTTCTCTTGATCTCCAAAATACAAGGGGTTGAGATGGAAGATGAGAGCTGGGTCAGTGCAAGTGCTCATCACGGGATCGGGAGGCATTTACAGGAAATGTTGGCAAGTGGACTTGCCTCCTGTAGCCCTGGCCTTTTAGGATGGTGACATGCATCCTTCTTGCACTGATGCATCAGGGATGTCAGAGGCAGGCTTGAGTGCCTCTGTTAGGTCTGTCTGCCCTTGGGCTTAGGATCCAGGCAGAGTCTCTCAAATGTTAAACTTCCTCAGAGAAGGCTCTAAGACCCTCTTTCCCAGTTCATCCATCAGAGTAGTCATTGAAGGTGGCAGCCTAGGAGAAGGGCCACACAGCTTGCAGGATATTAATGTAATGTAATATTAGGGGACTGAAAATGACAAATATGTATTTGTGAGATTAATAGTCTGTTGACAGTTATTAAGTTTATAAGTAGTTAAAAAGAGACAGATACCAGACAGCTCAAGCAGCCACAGCCTCTGCCTCTGAGAAGTTGTGAAAATGAGTCTTGGACTACATCTCATCTGAAAAACACAGTTTGGAACAGGAAGTCTTGGAGGCCCCACAGAATGTGAAGCAGGACTCAGGACCAAGAGAGCCACTATCTCCAGTGGGCCTAGGCTTCCTCTTCATATCACCAGAGGGAATCTTGTCCCAAACAAGCGGGACTGGCCCCAGGGAAGAGGCTAATGCACTGGGCCCTAATTCAAGCCTCCCTCCGCCCCCCCCCCCCGAAAGAACTAAAGCTTCATTGCCTGATATGTATAAGGGGAAGGATGTACTGGGTGGGGCTGGTGCTGGCAGAGAGAGGACCAAACAGGGCCGGAAGGGAACCAGAGCAGCCGTTGTATTTCTCCTCATCTGTCTACATGAACTGCTGAAGATTCCTTGTTCCTATTTCTCAGTGCTAAATTTAGTCCAAGGGAGCAAAGCACCCACATGGGCTAGATAGAAGGCGGAAATCTTTGGGCTGCTGTAATGAGAGCTGAGGAGGCTGAAGTGGAAATAGGAGAAGTAGGGCAGGAACAGGACCTGCCAGGGGTAAATCTGAGAAGTGGCTAAATCCCCCACGAGCCAAGAACACAGGCAGCACTGCCATACAGGAGACCATTCCTATTCTCTCTCCCTTAGAGTTTCTCTTATCAGATTGTTAGCAAAGCAAGGGAGGAGACAGGCTCCTGACCGCACAGTCATCTATATGTTCCAAGGAGTCCTGATCAGCTGAAGCCAGCAAGAAGTCCTGGGGCCATTCAAGAAGGTGACTGACCAAAAACATCTGCTTTTTCCTTTCCCAGACAATGTGATTTGGTTTTATTCTCAGATTGGCCTTAGTTTCTCATCTGTACAAGGAGATGATCATTAAAGTAACTTCCAGCACCTATACTCCATGATCCTCTACAAAAGGTGCTCTTTCTCTTTTTAACCTGGTCTAATTATTCAATGCACCTATTAATCCCGCACAACCAGGAGAAGGTGAAGGAGGACAGGTTTTGATAGAGAAATCAGTTTTCCAAGGTGGTAGGTGTTTGAATGAAAGGAAAATATAAAATGAAGTTCCCAAACAGAGAGAACTGTGCCCACCACAGATATGTAACAGTTCATTAGCAAACACAGTTGTGCAAATTTCCCCTCAAAGTTTTCTCCTCCTTTTATAATCCAGGTAATGGTTGGGTGTCTGGCATGTGTTTTCACTGAGGGATTTCTATGCAGATGGGGGCCAGGAAAGGCGCCATCATGCTTATTACCCACTGGGGTAGGAGCTGGGCATGGAAGAGCCCATTGTCTGAATAGACAATGGAATGTGGGATTCAGTGGAGCCATGCCCAGTTACTATAATGGCTGTTAACAATAACAATAAACAGTAACAAATCAAAGATTTGATAAGTCTTTATAATCATCATTTCACTCGTTCTTACATTCTCCTTATGAAGCAACCAGGAGAATGGATTCTCCCCATTTTATAGATGGAGAAATTGAAAATTAAAGGGATCTAACTCTATTAGAGGAAGCTAATGATAAAGCCAGGAAAAGGACCCAAGTGTTCTGCTATCTGGAGGACTGCTATGTCCACAATACTCTTGCTGCTGCTGTGGCTCATGGTAATCACATAAACTCATACGTACCGCAAGTATAAGAAAACTAACAATTAAAAGTTCTCCCACAGTACTTTACGATATTTGGTGTGAGAAAAGATGCAGAGGCAGCCCTAAAGTACCTTCTGAATTGTCAAAAATTAAATTAAGTTCTATATGACTTGAGTAAAAAGGATTGCCTCTTGATGGTGAAATTCTTCAAATACTCTTATTTGCAGATGTTATTGTACTAATTGCAACAAACCCTAGAATGCTGCAAAGCTTTGTCAGTGGAATCCACAGCAATGTGATAAAGACTGGTCCAACTATCTACACTGGAAAAACTAAGTGGATGAGAAATATATTCTGCTTAGATTATGAAAATCAATCCATTGGTATGTATATCTTTAACAGACATTACAACTAGACAATAAGCTAGGCCCAGAATTAGTAGGAAGGAGATATTAGGCTGGATCCTGTCTGCTCACTCCCTTAAAAGCCCGTCTCTTTAGTACCCCACATTATCCCAGGGATGCTGTATGGCTGCACATTATAAAATATCACAAGAATTAAATTTACAAGTAGCCCAAAGGGCAGCCGAAAGGTGGTGCAAGTAGGCTCTGTCATGTTACTATTGAAAAGGTGCATGTGAGGAGTGGCATAAAAGATATTATGGAAGATGTTTATGAACAGATAATATAGTAAGATGAGGCAGTCATATAGTAAGAATGAGATACAACAGATGGACAATCCGGGTAGTACACTGGTATCCTTCATACACATATACATATGGATATATATGTATATATGTATAAATACATATATGCATACAGATGTATTTAGCATTTTGCAGAGACCATCTAATCAAGGGAGGCCATGAGAAACTATGGCCAAGAATTACACAGGATGAAAAGGCATGGTGGTGGTGTTATCTGTATTAATGGAAAGAATATTCTTGCTGATGAAGTCAAAGATTTATCAAAGTTGCAACAGTAATAGTAATCATTATAATAACTCTGAGCCCAGTGCTATTTCTACAGATCTATATATTTTAGTGTGTTCTAATTCCTTGAAAATCAGAAATCGAGGCATGGTTTCTCTCCCCCCCACCCCCCCAAAAAAGTCACCAAAATATTTGGCTAATTAAAAGATTTGATTTTCCAGTCATTCAGAATAAAGGGCATAGTGGATAGAATGCTGGACTTGGAATCAGGAGGATTCCTGACACTTACTCCTATACTTCTGACACTTTGTAACTGTGTGACCACAGGCAAGTGATTTGACCTCTGGGCCTCAGTTTTCTCATCTGTAAAATGGAGATCATAATAGCACCTACCTTCCAGGGTTGCTGTGAGGGTCAAATGAGGTAACAATTGTAAACCCCTTTGTAGCCTTGGAGGTACCATTTGTCAGTTGCCACTATTGTTGTTATTATTACATATAGTACTTACATTGCATTCGCATTATACATAATGTTGCTAATCGAACTGACTAATGTCTTGCTATGAGTTCAAACAAACATCACCAAAATGCAATGATGTGGGTAAAAAGTTGACATGCATATGTTAGCTGGAAAATGTTATCATGCCACTAGACAGACATTGCTGTCAGTTGGCTAAGCATCAATCTGCTGACTTCTTAAATCCCTGATGGACACTATCCAGTGACCACTGTTGGTGCTGGGCTTGAAATGTAAGCCCCACACACAGACTACGCACATATCTATAAACACACAGTGGAAATCTGTGAGAGGGCTTTTGCTCATTTCTTACCCTCTAACGTCCCTCCTGTCACCTTCTGATCGTCTTTCTTTCCCCTTACTTCCTCCTCCTCTTCTGCCTTCTCTGAACTTGCTGCTTGGTTTTATAGTGCTGTCTGTGTCTGTGTCCTTCTACCTCTAGGTCCCCAGACCTAGATTTTACAGAGTCCATAAACTTGAGTGGGAATTTTTTTCCCACGTTTTTATTTTTGCCAAGCTCTAACTAAAATTTAGCATTTCCTTCCATTATGAATGTAGGCAGCAAACCACAGTAGGATTAAGCTTCTCCAGACTGTGAAAGGAGTCCGCGAACCAAAAAAGGTTGAGTACCCCTCTTCCATCTGCATCCTGTTAACAAAGGTAAGCTTTGAGAGAAGAGTCGCTCTGCTTCTTTGACCTCCCACATATCAACACGGCATCAGCATAGAACCTTTTGCAAAGGTAGGTATTAATTTAATATGGAAATTTCCATATCTGATGATGGGAGGAGGAGTGGGGAAAGAAGGAGAGCTCCTAATAGCAACTGACGCTCAAGGGACAATTTCATTAAATATCTATAAATCTGGAAGGTCCTTTCCTTGTTTGTTAAGTGATGCTGGCTGATGAGCTTAGCACTCTATATTTATCTTCTGAGTGGGGACAGCCTAGAAAGAGGCAGTTCCAGCTTCACCCACACACCCACTGTCAATCTGCTTCACCCCTGCTTGCAAGGAACAAGTAGGGAGAGGGTCCCCTGAGGGGAGCTGAGTCAATCTCTGGTTTCTCTAGACACTGCCAAGTCGCTAGCTTTGGGCACATGTGGTGAGGGGGTTCCTGGAAAATGGGGACACCTGTCTGTCTAGAAACTACACTGTGCTCTAGCAGAGAAATCTAGCAGCCACCAAGAGGGAGGCTTTACCTGGTGCCAGACCTGTTATGCCTCAGCCCTGGATCTCTCCATCCAATTTCTCTCCCCCCCTCCACTCCCACTTCCATCCCATCGAGGGTTTCCTCATCTCCATTCTTCCCACCCTGCCCTTGCTCTGGCTTTGGAAGCCATTCTCATAGGCCTAAGGACTTCTCAGAGCTTGGTAGGGAGATGTGCACCATGTGGCTGCAGTCACACTGGACACTCACCATCAGCTGACACATGGGAAATGCCCATTGCTCTCAGGCCATTTGGAAGGTCTCTATGAACAGGTAAAAAAGCCAAAGGGAGAGTGAAATTCTCCTTAGAACTGAAGGCCCCTCTCATTCCTGCCTCCATCCCAGGGATCTGGGGCACAGGCAGTGATTTTCCCTTTCTAAAGAGAGCACCCAAAGTCTCCAGGGGTTAGTTGGGATGATACCTCATTACAAAAATGTGCCTGCTCTGAAGGTATGTGATTAGAGAATGGGAAGACATGCCAACTGCAAGGACAGGAAGAAGGGGAACACAATTGAGCACAGAGTGCCTTGGCCCAGAATCTTCATGGAGAGCCATCTCCAGCTAATTGGGTCTTTTCTAGACACTGTCACTGTGAGAGTTTTCTCTTGCAAAACCAATTAATTTGTTCAATGAACTTTTTTCAGGCACCTACTATGCACAAGAGAGATAGAGATTTGCCTTCATGGATCCTACGATCTAGTGCAGAGCTCTGATGCATGCATCAAGGACAGTAGTACTAAATAGTATATGATGAGTTCGTGATAGAGCAAAAGCACATTTCTAAAGAGAAGAATCAGGGAAGGGATCCTAGGGGAGGTGGTGTCTCAGTTTGGATTCGAAGGTTGTGTAAGACACTTCCATTATGAATGTAGGCAGCAAACCACAGTAGGATTAAGCTTCTCCAGACTGTTAAAGGAGTCTACGAACCAAAAAAGGTTGAGCACCCCTCTTCCATCTGCACCCTGTTAACAATGGTAAGCTTTGAGAGAAGAGTCGTTCTGCTTCTTTGACCTCCCACATATCAAGATAGCATCAGCATAGAACCTTTTGCAAAGGTAGGAAAGTGTCTTCCTCCATTCCATGGCCTCCTGGATTCTCTGAATATTAATGGGGAGCATGCTTTCTGTCCACTGCTGTTGAATCCCTTTTCCCTCTAGTCATTAGGAATCTTCATAAGTCTAATGGGCATCTGGCAAGGAGACAGTTTAGAGGAGCAGCCTGAGCATCTTGTTTTAAGCAAGGATCCTGATGACCATGGCCTCAGCCTTCCCAGGCCCATGGGAAAGTTTTTGTGTCATCGCCTTGTTGGAAGCCATCTCCTGTAGGACTCCTACTTAGTGAAAAGGATTCTATCTCTTACTTCAGCTGGGGTTCAACGTAGAATATCTATGAACCATTCTTTCCTGGAAGTGTAGAATTATTATCTCTTCCCCACCCACCCACAGTTTTCTTTCCTGGCCTTGTCCCACTTGGAATCCTAAGGACATTAGAGCAACAAAATTCAATACAACTGGCATCCTACTGAATTCTTACACAACCTTCGAATCCAAACTGAGACACCACCTCCCCTAGGATCCCTTCCCTGATTCTTCTCTTTAGAAATGTGCTTTTGCTCTATCACGAACTCATCATATACTATTTAGTACTACTGTCCTTGATGCATGCATCAGAGCTCTGCACTAGATCGTAGGATCCATGAAGGCAAATCTCTATTTCTCTTGCACGTAGTAGGTGCCTGAAAAAAGTTCATTGAACAAATTTACTATTTTATTCCTTATGATCCCTTGCACAAGTTAGGTGTTTTAAAATGGCTGAACTAATAGATTCCATTTCATTCAATACAACAATTATTTATCAAGGGGTTATAACTGTATGGCACTGTTCTAGATACTGGAATGCAAAGATAAAACAATCTAGTCTGAGATAGCAGGGTGGAGCACTGGGCCTGGTGCCAGGATGACTTGAGTTCAAATCTAGCTTCAGACACTTACTACCTGTGTGATCTTAGACAAATCACTTAACTGCTATCTGCCTCAGTTTCCTTAAATGTAAAATAGGGATCACAATAATATTTACCTCTCTGGGTTGTTGTGAGGCACAACAGACAATATCTGTATAGTACTCAGCACAGTGCCTAGCACATAGCAGGTGCTTAATTAATTAAAAGGCAGTTCTGAGGAGAGATGGGAACTGGAATGTGAACTACAGGAAGTAGCTAGGAGGCTGTAGAAGATATGAAGGCAAGAATATGAAGTATGGCTGGAAAGGTTGGCGGGATGCAGAAATTGAAGGTATCATGGTATTATGGTATGGTACGTAAGGTATCATGCTGAGGAATTTGGCTTTTATCTTAGAGTGAAGAGGGAGCCATCAGCAGAATGATGGTCCGTCCTGTACCTCAGGAAAATTATTTTGGCAGCTGTGTGGAGGATGTATTGGAGAGTGGAGAAATTTGAAAAATAAGAGGCTGTTATTATCATAGTGCAGGTGAGAAGCAACAGGGACCTCTATTAAGGTGGTTGTTGCTGTTTGTTCTTCATTCTCGAAGGGGACCAATGACATTAGGAAATGATGATTTGACTTGCAAATGAACTGGATTTAAGTGAGGGAGGGCTGTGCAAAGTCACCAGCCTCACTCTCTCCTCCACAGCCATCTAGGTCCAGTGGCAAGATATAGAATGTGCCTGACTCAGCATCTCAGGACGACTGGAGATGGCCCAGGATGCAACGGGAGACCTTGGCTAAGGTCTTTCCCAGGTCTCAGTTTGTCTGAGGCAACACTCATTCAGTGATTAAGACTAGGTAAGAAATTGAATGGCCTAATGAACAGGGAGAAGGGGACAGATTGAGGGGGTGTTGGGGTGATAGAATTGGCAAGTCTTTTCAAATGACTGGATGGAGGGGAATGAGGGAAAGGAAAGAGTCAAGAATGATGTTGAGATTGTGAATCTGGGGAAACAGGAGGATGGTAATAGTCTCATTAGAAAGCCTAAAGGAGAAGCTGGTTTATAGGGAAAGAGAATTAGTTCCATTTTAGATATGTCAAGCTTTGAGATGCTGAGTCAGAATCCAAGCGAAAATATCCATCAGGATATTGGTGATGGAGGGCTGAAGTTTAGGAGAGAAACTCAAGCAAGAGATATAGATTTGCAAATCATTTATATAGAGATATTTGAGCTCCCAAGGGATACGGTGCATGAAGGCAAGGAGATGGGAAATGGAGAAGCTCATGAAAGAAGAATGTGGATACAGAGAAGAGAAAAGAGTCCTGGGGAGGGGAGAGAGCCTGGAACTGCAACTTAAGCCCCAGTAATTACCCTTCTCAGCTGCCTTATCCCTCTGTTGATTCCTGTTAAACTTGTAGTCCACTGAAACCTCTGGATCTTTTTCAAATAAACTGCTATTTAGTTATGCCTCTTGTATCTTGTACTTAGGCCTTTTTTGTATCTTCAGTGCTCAGTCTGGCCTATACTTAATAAATGCTTATTGACTGATCGAACTGACTAGTTGAACCATCCTTTATTCTGCATGCCTATCCTGCCCAGCTTCTGTAATATAATAGAGCAATCCTTCCTGCAGTTTACATAATGGGCAAATGGACATTGACTCTAAGATTAGATTGTAAGCTCCTTGAGGGTAGGGACTGTCTTTTGTCTTTCTTTGTACCCTCAGATCTTAGCACAGTGCCTGGCAAATAGCAGGAGCTTAATAAGTGTATATGACTGACCAATGACTAAAAAGTTTCTTCTCCACACTCAGTTATGCATCCATTGCTTGCTGAACTTTAAAAATATTTTCCATAGAGTCTGTCTCATGCAAAGTATGAAAGTCATTCCATATTTGGTGAAAACCAAATAAATACTTTTCAAGCCCAAGTTGGGACTTTGATGCATTTCACAAAAGAAATGAGCTGGCCCTCTGGATAAATGCTATCATAAAAAAAAGAAAGAAAAGAAAAGGAATTCAACAAGATGGATGATGGATACAGCACCTGCCCTGGATTCAAGAAGAACTGAGTTCAAATCTGGTCCCTGACAGTTGACACTTACTAGCTGTGCGACCCTGGGCAAGTCATTTCACACCACTGCCTTGCCTCTCCGCCCCCCCCCCCACATGGATGGTCTCCTGCTAGCACTTATTCCAAGAATCTTTAACAGTTCAATGTCAACATGAAAGAAGGTCTCAAGGGGAGTGCCCAGGGGATCTGTGGTTGCTCCTGCATGATTAAACCTGTTTATGAATGATCTAGGTAAAGGCACAGATGGCATTCTTATCAAATCTGCAGAAAATACAAAATTGAAAGGGATAGCTAAAATCCTCAGTGTCAGAGCCAGGCTCCAAATGAATTTTGATAGTGTTGAATCTAAAATGAAATGTAATAGGATGAAGTATAAAGTCTCACAGTTGCATGCAAAAAAAAAATAAACTTCACAAGTACATGATGAAGGCATGGCTAAGCATCAGTTTAGAAAAAGATCTGAGAGTTTTATGATGAATTGTAAATTCAATGTGAACTAAGTGTGGCACAACAGTAAAAAAAAAATCAATGCATTCTTGGGCTGCATTAAGAGAGGTATAGCTTCTAGAAATCAAGCAGCTCTAGTGTCATTGTTCTGATCAGCCGCCTCTGGAACATCAAATTCACTTCTGGCCACCACGTTTTGGAGGGATATAGATAAGCCAAAGGAGGGCAATCTGGATGGTGAAGGCAGTGAACTTCACATCATATGAGCATTAGTTGGAAAAAGTGGGAATGTGTAGGATGGAGAAGGAAAGATTTGGGGACGTGATGGTTGTCTCCAAGTTTTTGAAAGAACAATGGGTCAAAGCTGCAAAGAGACTAATTTAAGTTTGATGCAGGGAAAACCTTCCCAATGATCCAAGCTATCCTAAAGTAGAATGAACTGCCAACCAGAGAGCTGGTTTCAGAAACCATGGACACAACGTTCCAATGAGGAGGGGGCAAAATAGAACGAGACTTAATGGCTCTTTCACACGATAACCTTTCATCCCCACACCACCCCCACTGAGGAGCAAAGGCTATGTGGCATTACTCCTTGAGCCCCAACAGAGCTACAGCTGGAACACAAAAGACGTGGCAAGGGCTCTGGAGCTCAGTCTTACTGCCAAGCAGAGAGCTGGTTTCAGAAGCCACGGGCACAACGTTCCAATGGGGAGGGGGCTGTTGGCCCAGCCCAGAAGTGGCTTTGGTTCATCAGGCGATGTCACAGTCACAACATATACTTTGGCTTCTCCACAGAAAGCCACTGTGCCTCCTTGGCAGGGAGAAGTTGATGACATCTGATGTCTTTTCACAGAATGAAATTTCAGATTTGGAAGGATTTCAGTGTTTAACCAGCCTTGAAAAAGAATTCTGACGTGCGTTCACCTTGCCTTTGACGAAAACCGTCCAGTGCCCTCATGGAGAGTGACCCCACATCCAGGGCAGCCCACTCAACTCGGGGATAGCTGCACTTGTTCACAAGATGGTTCTGATGTCAAACCTAAATTTGTCTGGGGTGACTGCCACCCATTAATCCTGGTTCATTCCTCTGGGGCAAAAGAGAACAAGACTAATGGCTCTTTCACACGGTAACCTTTCGTCCCCACACCACCCCCACTGATTCTTCTCTCCTGGCTAAATCATGTGACAGGCCTTTCACCATCTTGTTTGCCTTTTGGATGCTTTCCGGCCTACCAATGCTCCCCCTAAAACGTGGTGTCCAAAATCAAACGCAATACTCCAGAGGTGGTAGTCTAGCTGTAAATCTTGAAAATGGCCGAGATACAAGCCTAGGGACTGATGTGGCAAGTGGTACATCCACCCCACAGTGGGGCTGAGGAGGGAAAGTCTGGTTCAATTCCTGACTCTCACGAAAAGAAATTCAAGAAGCAACACCTTTGTTCCATTATTGATCTATACCGAAGTCAAACTGACATAGCAGGGTACAAGGCATTGAATGTGGTTACCTCCAAGCCAACGTTATTTTATCCCAGCTCAAGCCTTGCAGACACCCCCAGTTCTTCCCTCCAGCAATAGAGGGTGGATATTCTAAGTCCTAGAATTTTCTCAGAGCCCTTCTGAAAATCTAGTTTAGAACAGGAATCAGTCTAACCATGCACAATTTCTTTATGTCCTTGCTCCATCCCTCTTCTCACATTGCATCACTGCTCTAGGTTCTGACTTAAGAATGGCAATTGAGATAAAAGGCTTGCCTCCTGAGACCTGAGGAAGGCTGAAGGGAATTGGGGGAATAAAAAAGATAATCTCTTCTTAAAGACACAGATGTTATTAATAGTTTATGGTCTTAGCAACTTTCAGTTTAAACTTCCTGGGGAAGAGACTTCTGGTAACTTTCATTCATTCAGTGTAAGGAGATGCTCTTGAAATTTCCTCCCCACTCTAGACACTTCCTGCCTGGCAAATCATCAATGCCTCCACTCTGAGCTTCCGAGGCTTTTTCTGCCAACCCTCTGGACACCTGACCCCTAAGCCACTTATAGTGCCCTTTCCATTATCACATACTTTTTTGGTCCCACTGAAATTCCTGCCTGGGATTTCTCATCTTTTCATATAACCTGTGGCCTCTGGGTTAAAAATGGACTTTGAGTTCAGCTTTAGGGGTTTTCTCCTACAGTCTCTTTTTGGCTTGGGCCCCCATGCAAGGTTTCCTCTGGGAAGTTCATATTTCATTTCTTGTCTATGTCTCTACAAAGAAGTTTAAGATCCTTCAGCTGCCATGCAAGCTCTGCCTGACATACAGTGGGTGCTTGGTAATGCTTGTTGGTAGACTGGCTGATTTTGTTTAAATTGACCCAAGCTGCAAAGAACTCACACTGCAGCACAAAGTCAAGGTAATTCTCTTTCTCCATTCCTCTCTGAGACCTAGAGCTTCCTCCAGACTTAGAGCACTGGTCTGGAGTTGAAGTCTCCCCGTGCTCTTAGGGTCTACTAGAAAGTTGAGACCCCGTTCCTGCACCTATGTGGTATCATGTAGCTCACAGTACCTCTGAAGGCCAGCATCTTGGTTTTCTTCTCTATATCACCTCTGTTCCTGGTTGCTCCCTGGTTCTGGCTCGTTTGATTCAAGAACAACTCCATTGGGTTTGGGAGGCTTGTCCTAGGAATATCTCTGCTCAGTCCAGGAATTGCTCTACTTAATTCAGGAATTAGTTCATAGACTCAGCAGTGGAAGAGACCTTGGTGGTCACTAGTCCAAACCCTTCATTTTATAGATTAGGAAACTAAGTCTCAGAGAAGGTAAGCAATTTGCTTAAGATCATACTGATAGCTATTGGAGAGCCAGGATTTGAACCCAGACCTTCTGGCTCCAGACACCCTTTTCACTTATTACCTCTGCCAGATGCAGAAACTCAACCATTGCTCTACTGCTGTCACTCTCTTGTTACTGGCTTGAATCATGTAGCTCTGTTTGGTTCAAGAATTCCTTGTAGTTGCCTCTTTCTACTGTCATCCCTGGGGCTCCACAGACCCCTGGAGGGGCTAGTTGTGAAGGCTTCTCTTCAGAGAGTGGAGTCCACATGGATCCAACTTGTTTCTCTCTGTCTGACCTCTTAGGTCTCATTTTTTCCACTTCTCCCAACCTCCTGGTTCAGCTTATCTTTTTAAAGGCTAAATCTCAGGGGCATGAGCTGATGGTGAATCAATGAATCATCTTCAATGTATCAGACAATGGAGCAACCCAGGGCAAGGCAAGGAATTCATACTTTATCAAGGACACATCCTCATAAAGTCAGTAAGGTCTTTTATAGCTAGTATAAGGAAATATCTTCAGTGCTAGAACAAAGCCATCACCAGTAATGATCAAGTACATTCATAGTATCTCCACAGTCTCCCAATTGCCTGCCTCCCATCTGATAATTACTGAGCCAAGATGGCGGAATAAGCAGTAGATCATCGTAACTTTCCCATATTTACCTCCAAGCAATCAAAACAATAAAATAGCACCCCAGAACAAATCCTGGAACAGTGGAGCCAGCAGAAAGACATGGTGGAACAATCTTTTAGCCTGGGACACTTAGAGAACTGAATCTATCTGACAATTACCAGGGACTATTCTTCTTTGAGGTTTCTCTGAAACCAGCATTCAAAGAACATAATGTACTTTGCATCTAATAGTCCAGAAAAATTTCCTAGTGGGTCTGTAGTCACAGAAACTTATTTAGTCAGTGGGGCCAAGGGGGCAGTAGCTCTACTATTCCATGACAGTAGAACTGTTTGGCTTGTTCTGTTTCCTGGTCATAAGACTGAATGACACAACTCTGGCCACCTGCATCACCAATAAGAACGCGATTGTTGGTCAAAAGGAACACAAGACCAGATGAGAGTATGGACTAGAGCAGTGCATCTGCTCCATATACAGTGTTGCGACTCACTGTTTAAGAAGCACTGAAGGGATCATGAGTGAAAAAAGTTGAAGAAGTTCTGACTAGGGAAACCACCCCCAAACTGGGGGAGACAACTTTAGCAGCACGCTGTACTAATATTGGGTGAGGAGTAACTGCAGGCTGGGAGAGAAGGGAGGCATACTTGACCAGCAAGTCATTCTATATCATATATCAGTGTACTAGTAAGGTGACTAATAGCTAATAGCGAGTATTAGTTTTCTGAAAAGATATGGGCCCTGATATTGAATTTCCTGATTCCATTAAAATTCTGACTTCCCAGAGCCTAATATCTTTGAGATCCTGCAATCTCCTTCAGGATCTGGATATGTGGTCTGGGGCCACAGAATGATCAGATTTAGCACAGGAAGGGACCTTGGAAGTCATCTAATCTGACCTCCTCATTTTAGAGGTGAGAAAACTGGGACCCAAAGTTGGGGGAAGTAATTTGCCCAAGCCACATAGGGAGGAAATGACAGAAGCAGGTTTGTTGCAGAATACCACTTCTGCTTTTGGTAACATACCCAAAGCCAGTTTCCTTGACCCCTGAACCTGATTCCTCCTTGGTCTTCTGGAAAGTTAGAAATTCATTTAACCACCAAGTGTAGGTGGCAAAGCCAGGATTCAAACCCAGGATTCTGACTCCAAATCCAGTGTTCCTTCCACTGTGTACCCACCATCTGTCCATATGCATGGTTGCACCAGTACCTCCAACCCTCATAACTCATTTCCCCCCTTCCCCTGACATCTCTTTATCTCTCTATGTTAGTCCCAGAAGCATCTCTGGGACAGTGCTGCCCCAGAGGCCAATGTCTTGCTCTTGCCTTTACCTTCCCCCCCTCTCCCTTTCTCTCCCCAGCTCCTGGTAGCACCCACATTGTAGAGAAGGTCAGTCCATCCTTCCATGGTGATACACTGGAAGACAGTCAGCACGGCAAACAGGATGTTGTCGAACTGAGTGATCCCATTATTGGGTCCTTCCCAGTAGGGCTTGCATTTGGTCCCATTGGGGCAGGTACGGGCGGGTTCCTCGGTTCCACATGGAGCTGGAGACTCGCCCTGAATATCATCTACAAGAGAGAAGGGAAAGAAGCTTATGGGAGTCAGAGGACAGATAGAAGAAGCCTAGTCTTCAAAGGGGAGCCAATTGAAAGCAAGAATCATGCAGACCCATGTAGAAATGGAAGCCAGAGATCAAACAGATCTCACTATGGAGATGTTACAGGTCCCACTCCAGAGCTAAGTTTCCAAGACTTTGTGCATCTGATTGACCTATCAAGCCTCAAAGAAATGGAAACTTGAGGATGAGCAGTGTTATTTTCTTTTCAGACCCAGCTACAATGAATGCTCATGGTGCAAGAGCAAGAATGTATTATTTTATTAGCAAGTTAAGTGGTTGAACATACTCTCACCCTTTTCCCAACCCCAGCAGAAATAAAATAAAATAAAATGGTGACAAGAACCAGGTTTAATGGTGGTAAATTCGTGCTGATAATTTGTAAGTGAAAACAGCAAGGCTTTAATTGTTGCTGACCGAAAGAAGAGTTTTTCATATCAATAGTACAAAAGTAAACAATGCCGCCAGTGAGAAGGATTTTAGTTCTAGCTGGACAGTTCCATCTAGTTTTGGGGGAAAGTACTTCTCAGTGTGTGTGTGGTGGTGGTGCTGGGGCCACAAACATGGAACACAAAGAAAGCTCTTCCAAGATATCACTCCCAAGAGTTCTGGAGTCATTTCCATTTCTCTGGCCACCTGGTGGGTCGGATCCAAAAAGTATCCTTGGGCTTGGGTTCCTGGGCATTGCTCTTCTATTAAAGCAGAGAACCTGACATTTAATTTTGGGGAAAAGTGGGGATTCTTGGCCTGTTGTCATGGTGAGGCCGCAGAGGATACAAACTGAACTGTTAAATGTTCATTTTTGGCCACACTTCTGGTACCACCACTGCCATGGAAGCCCCTGCTCTTCTCCCCCCCTTCTACTAAAATCTTCCTATCCACTAAGCTCAAATCCCACTTCTTCTATCCACCTTCTTTTCACCATCTAAACTTCCAGTAGTTCTTGTTCTTGGAGCTCTGGAGGTATCTACTGTCTATAGAATTCATCTTGGCATTCAATTGTAATTGGGCAGCCTTGTTTTACATGTGAATTTCCTGATTCTCCTACTAGACTAGAAGGTAAGAGCCATATCTTGCATTATCTTCATGTCTCATTGAAGGCCCGGTACAGTGCTAGAAGCAGAATATGGGCTTAACATATATTTGCTTAATGCCTGGGAAAATGAATCCTGAGAAGTTTGTTTAAAACAGCATCTGATTATCCAAAATAGAAGTGAGTCCTTTGCCTCGCTATCTCCAGAGTTTGGTATCTAGGCCCTCCCTCTACCCCCTGCAATCTGGTTCCACCCAAACTTATCTCACAGTCTATCTCTCCATAAGGCCTACACTGCCGTCAAAACAGGTCTTTTTGGTTTGTTTGTTTAAACCATATGTTCTCTAGACTCGGTGACTTTGCTCATATACTTTCTGATGCTTATAATGCCTTCCTTCCTCTCCTCCTCCCCCAAACATCTTTACTAGCTGAAATTCTACTCATCATTCAAGGCTTATTTTGAATGCTACTTCTCCAGTGTAGCCTTTCTTCACCTCCTATCTTCAAAATTATACACCTCTCTCCTGAACTTTCACATCCTACTTAGTACTGTATTGGTGCATAGATCTTCTTCACCACTATTGTGCTCTATGTTCCTAGAGGGCAGGGATCATGTCTTATTTACTTTTATATCCCACTCAATGCCTCAAACGGGGCCTTATAGGTTGTAGGTAGAGGTAGCTGCTTATTAAACATTTGTTGATGTGAATCAAGGAGTCAGGTAGGTGGCTCAGTGGATAGAGCATTGGGCCTGGAGTCAGGAAGACCTGAGTCTGCATCTGGCCTTAGACACTCACTAGCTGTGGGACCTTGGGCAAGTCACTAAATCTCTATTTGCCTTAATCCACCAGAGAAGGAAATGGCAAACTGCTCCAGTATCTTTGCTAAGAAAAGCTCATGAACCTCATGGTCCCTGGGGTCAAGAAGAGTAGGACACAACTGAACAACAGCAGCAACAATGAGGTGAATTGAATTGGCCTTTCACTTCATCCACTGAGCTTAAGAAGCCCTCTGAATTTTGTTTTTAGAAAAGCAAAGATCCAAAGGGTACATGAGACTTGATTACATACCCTAAAATCCATTGATCTACTGGGTGTGTGTACCCAAACCATATACTTGTGGCAGCACAGTACAGTGGGAAACACACTGATTTTAGAGTTAGAAGACCTGGATTTGAATCCTGACTTTGCTATCTATTCCCTATATAACCTCAAGCAAGTTACTTCCCCTTCCTGGGTGTCGGCTTCTTCTTCTGTAAAATGAAGTGGTTAGAAGATTTTTGAGGTCCCTTCTGGTTCTAAATCCTATAATACCGATTTTGGCCACCAGATTCCTAAGAAGAAATGATGTCCCACTCCATTACACTATGTCTGCCTCATCTCCATGCAAACAAACCAACTTCCTATCCTCATCCACCAGTTGTGAAAAAGGGACCCTGGCTGATCTGATTGTAGGTGATATTTCCAATGGGTCATGTCCTGCATCTCTCTCTCTCTCTCTCTCTCTCTCTCTCTCTCTCTCTCTCTCATTCCACCAGGGTGACGTGGCCAGAAGCAGAAATAGCTCTGCCTCAATTAACACCTTCTCCATCCGGGAGAGAAATAATTAGGACGTTCCATATTGAGTACACTCCACAAGCCCAGGAGAAAAGAAGACAGAAGGAGTAGGAGAAAAGGGGGGGGGGAAGAGCCTCTCAAATAATCCTACCCCACTTTTTTTTTTGGCTTTGCCCCGTCACTGTCTGGTAGAGATATTGGCTGTGGATAGGGTCACTAAAGATGTCGCCTAAACCCCGACTGCAGGCACATTTGGCAGTAAGAAGGAACACAGCAATTATTCCTGGAAACCTTCCCTTCTGCACAAGCTAACAATGGTGGCTCCAAGAGGAGGGTCAGGGAACCTCTTTCCCCTCAGGTATAGTATAGGTTCTCTTTTTGTGAAACACAACTTTCCTCCCACCATATTGGTCCTTTAGGATAATGTTAGGAGTTGGGTGGGAGTCAGGCACCCCTAGGAAATGTGGCTAAAGATGAGCAGGAGAAACAAGAATAAATTCCTCCACTGTCCCTCCTGGTGCTCTCTATAAATAGGGTCGTAGTGATGAAGTGAGATTTCTGCTCAGGGTGGGCTCCTTTCATCCAAGTGCAATGGAAACTTAGGCTGGTCCCTACCCTCCGTCTTCCCTTGTTTCAGGACCCAGAAACACCCTAAGGCCTTAGATGACAGCCCAAGGTCAACCAAGTCTTAACCCATTCCCTGACTTTTCCAAAGAGAAGCTCTCCTTCATTGCATAGATGCCAGGAACATAAATGAGCTTCCATGCCTGTATCCAAGAGGCTCCTGTAATTAACAACCAAAGAAGGAAAATGAAAAGAATGCTTGAGAAGCAGACTCAAGTGGCCTGGACCTTACCTGTCACCTCCTCAAAGCAGGTGGTATGAAATTTTCCCATATAAAATTCTAACCCTATGATTGCAAAAATAAGGATTGCAAAAAACAGGAGGAGGCCAATCTGTAGCAAAGGTATCATCGCCTTCATGATAGACTTCAGAACAACCTGTAAACCTGGGAAGAAACAGAGACAAACCCCATAGTCGGTAAGATAGAGAATTCCAAAAGAGCACCAGGTACCTCTTCACAGACTTTCAGAGCTCAGGGAAAAGTTAACCTCTACAGAAGTGGCTCCTAACTCATGGGCTGTGGACCAACTGGGGAGTAGGGGGAGAGAAGGAATATCCCTTCTATCAACTGAATAAATAACACACCTTGCATATAGATAGGCCATGATTTTTTCCAAATGTATGCTAATGTTTCTATGATTAACAAAACACTGAATTCTTAGTAGCTTTTTGTCATCTATTTTCTCATCAATAGATGAAAATAATACAGCTATGATGTGAAAGTCAGTGAAATTTTTTGACATTAAGAAGGAGGTCCTTGTACTCAAAAAGGTTGGGCCTCATCGTTCATTGTTCTGAGAAAAGGGGGGGGGAGGAGGAGGAGGAGGAAGAACAAGAAGAAGAAGAAGAAGAGGAGGAGGAGGAGGAAGAAGGAGAAGAAGAGAGAGAGAAGAAGAAGAAGCACACAGAGAAGGAGAAGCAGAAGAAGAGAGAGAGAGAAGCAGAAGAAACAGAAGAAGAAAAAGAAGGAGGAGGAGGAGGAGGAGGAGAAGCAAAAGAAGAGACAGAGAAGAATAAGGAGAGAGAGAAGCAGAAGCAGAAGCAGAAGAAGAAGAAGAAGAAGAAGAAGAAGAAGAAGAAGAAGGAGAAGAAGAAGAAGAAGAAGGAGGAGGAGGAGGAGGAGAAGAAGAGAGAGAAGGAGAGAGAGAAGCAGAAGAAGCAGAAGAAGAGGAGGGAGAGAGAGAGAGAGAGAGAGAGAGAGAGAGAGAGAGAGAGAGAGAGAGAGAGAGAGGAAGAAGGAGAAGAAGAAGAAAATGAAAAGGAAACAGAAAGACAGAGACAAATATTTCCTTGGGGAAGGAAAAGAAAGAGAAAGAAGTTTCTTGACTTCCAACTTCAATGAAAATCGGGCCAGGAATTGCCATTATCTATGATGTCCCATTTCAGGCAAAAGAACTAAGAGAAAGATGGTGGCGAAAGAAGTGGCCTGAGGAAGTCCCAGGGTAGGAATGAATTCCTCAGTAGTGAGATGAGGGGATTGAACTAGATGGTGTCTAAAATTCCTTCCAGCTCTAACACTTGATGATTTTTAAAGTAGTTAAGTAACTGTGGCCATAAATCCTTTAGATTTCCAAGCTCTAAATATCATGCATAATTTGGCTATATGACTAGAAGGCATATAATCTGCCATCTGCTGCTTCCACCTTCTAGAAAGGTGGAAACCCCTCTAAGGGAGAAAAATTGTTTGGCAGAATTCAAGGAACTGTAGCCAAATTCAATAGTGGAAAATATCAGGGTAAGTGCTAATAAAGGCCTCAACCCGCCTTTCCTCAAGAAAAAAAAATGAAATTTGCTTTTCAATGGAGCCAATTTCTTTTCAAAGAAAGGACTCTGTTGAGCAAGGTGAAGAATCACTATCATAGACTCACACAGAATCAGAGAATTTCCAAGGTGGAAGGGCTCTCAGAGACCATCTAGTCCAATGAATGCCTGAATAGGAATCCATTTTTCAACATCCTTGACTGGTGTTTATTTAACCTTGGCTTGAAGATCTGTGGTAATAGGAACTTGCTGTCTACCCAGGAAACTCATTCCACTTTTGGACAATGCTAATTATTAGAAAGTTCCTCTGGGAGGTCCCACTGCTGGGCAACTTAGAATGTCTTATTGCTTGACCTGGACTAAAAGAAACCTCAGAGAAGAAGCAAACAATGCCAGTCTGGCCCCATTTTGAAGGAGGAAATGAAAGCCTACAGCAATTTGCTTAACGTTAAGTGAGGAGGGAGGACATAAATGGGTCAGGACTGATATGACTTTGGAAAATGATTTCACTTTTTTTGTAATAAAACTTCTACACAATCCTGACCTGAGAATGTGGCTTGCTGGTTTTGGAAATGTGCCTTAGTGAGCTGGGAAGCTTGGGACTGTGTCTGGCCTACTTCAGAGAAGACATCCAGCCCTATGACCAGTGTCTCTCAAGGCCCTACTAAAGATCCTGTTCACTACCTCTTGAGGCTCTCTGGATTCCCCAGAGAGAAAAACCCAGGATCCATTGGTCATCTTAAATACAGGAAGTGGCAGAGAGGAAGCAGGTGTTGACTTCTTATGGTGGCATTAGGAAGCAATGGGGAAGGTACAAAACTAGAGTGTGGCAACTAGGTCGTGTAACTCACGCACTTGGGATTCCAGACACCAGCTTTAGGGGCCTCAGAACACGTACTGCCCTCAGGGTCCGTAGGTCAAATTCAGTGCCAACTGTTGCCAAAATGCTGAAAGAAAAAAAAAAAGGAAAGGGGAAGGGGAGATAGAGCTGGGATGAGAACAAGGATCTCTCCTTGGTCAGGGGTAGGTATGGGTGCATATGTACTTATATGTGTAGGGAAAGGTGAAGATAAGTGAATCACAAAATCATGGAATTTGAGAATCCAAAGGGTATTTAGAGGTCATCTTCTCATGAAGCAATCCAAGACATGAGATCCACCCATAGTATCCCCAACACATAATCACCTGGCCTCTATGTAAAGACCTCCAATGACAGCAAACTCACTAATCCTCAAGGAAGCCCATTCTATTTTGGAGTATCTGGGACTGTTAGAAATTAAAAAAAAAATCAAATAAAAATCTAAAGTGATCCTGGATCATAGATCTAGAGATGAAAGAGACCTCTGTGGTCATCTAGTCCAACTCTCTCCATCTGAGGCCCAGTAACTTGCTCAAGGTCACAAAGGTAGCAATCATCAGAGGTGAGATTTGAACCCATGTCCTCTGACTCTGACTCTGAGAAGGTAGATGGCACAATTGGGCAGGTAGGTGGTGCAGTAAATAGAGTACCAGGCCTAAAGTCAGGAAAACTCATCTTCGTGAGTTCAAATCTGACCTCAGACACTTACTAGCTGTGTGACCCTGGGTAAGTCACTTAACCCTGTTTGCCTCAGTTTCCTCATCTGTAAAATGACCTGGAAAAGGAACTGGCAAACTACTCCAGCATCTTTGCCAAGAAAACCCCAAATGAGGTCACAAAGAGTCAGACACAACTAAAAAACGACTGAACAACCACCACCTCTGACTCTAGAACCAGGGCTCTTCCCATTGTGCCGTGTCAGCTGCTTCTAGTTCCACTCTCTGTAATGGTGCCCAACAGGTTTCAGTGCCTCTTCCACAAGACAATCCTCCAGATATCTGAAGACTGATATTACATTTCCCTTAGTCCTTTCTTCCTCAGGCTCCTCTCCCTGCAGCTCCTTCACCTCACTCTCCCCTCACTTTCCTTTAGCTTGTTAATGTCTCTTCTGAAATGTGGCACCCCGGCACTGCCCATGTAGCCATCAGACCAGGGTAAAGTACAACAGGCTATGTTCCTCAGTTCCCCCGGATATTGAAATCTCATTAACATAGCCTCATATTGCATGAACTTTTTGGCTACCACATCATGTTTGATGCTGATTGAGCTTGTAGGCACTAAAACCTCTGAGTATTTTTCATATGAATTCCTCTCTAGCTACTCCTTTCCCATCTTTTACTTATGCAGTTGATTTTTTTTAACCCCAGGGCATTACATTTCATCTTTTTAGATTCTTTACCCATTTGTAGCCCAGCAAGATATTTTTAGATCCCCATTTTGTTATCTGGCATTATTACCTATCTCTCTTAGCTTTGTATTGTCTGCAAACTTGATAAGCATGCCATCTAGGGCTCGGCCCAGCTCCTTGAGAGCAATGTTGAACCAATGAGGACCAAAAACAGATCCCGACTACCCCATGTAGACATCAGTCCAACACTTACTGCATCTAATCGTTAAATTGGCTCTCACCACACCTAACTGTAATATCATCAAGCACAGCTTTCTCCATCTTATACACAAGGAAAACATGATAACTTGGTCAAATATCTTTCTGAAATGTGACTACAGTATTTTTCAGATCCATCAGTCTAGAAACCCTATCAGAAGAGGAAATGAGGTGAGTTTGACTGACTTGTTTTTATTGACTCTATGATGGCTTCCACCACTTCCTTTTCTAGGTGCTCACATGTCATCGCTATAATAATGCATTCTAGAATGAATTTTGTCAGGAATTAGGTCAGACTTGCTAGCTTATAGGCTGAAAGATTCACCTTCGCCTTTTGGAAAATAGGGACATTTCTCTGTCTTTAGTTTTGTCATACTTCTCCCATTTTCTAAGATTTTTAAAAGGGTCCTGATAGCAGCTCAGCAGTCACACTTGTTGGTTCTTACAACATTTTGGGAAATCAATCAATGAACATTTATTAAGCACTTACTGTGAGCCACACACTGTGCTAAGCACTGGATACACAAAGAAAGGCAAAAGAGAGTCAGTCCCTGATCTCAAGGAGCTCACAGTCTAATGAGGGAGACAGCATGCAAACAACTATGTATAAACGAGCTATAAACAGGATGAATGGGAAATAACCTACAGAGGGAAGGCACTAGAATTAAGGGGATAGGGGATAAAGGAAGCCAGGGAAGCCAGGAGGGGAAGATGAAGGGAGAGCACTCCAGGCATGGGGGACAGCCAGTGAAAATGCCTAGAGTCAGGAGACAGAGTGTCTTGTTCAAGAAACAGCATGGCGGCCAATGTCACTGGATCAGAACGTGTATAGGGGTGAGTGAGCTATAAGAAGACTGCAAAGGTAGGAGCTTGTGAAGAGCTTTGAATGCCAAACAGAGAATATTTGTTCCTGGAGGTAATAGGGAACCACTAAGTAGGAGGGTGACTTGGCCAGACCTGCACTTTAAGAAGATGACCTGACTTGAATTCCTAAAGGATATCTATGGTTTTTCATTTCATTTCATTTTGTTTTGTTTTGCCATCCCATCACTTCTCTTGGGTTTCTAGTCTTTATAAATCACGTTACTTCCCAATATGAAGATGATTCTCCTTAGAAAAAACACAAAAACAAAACAGTAGTGAAATGTTCCGACTCCATCCACTATTGTAATTGTCCCATCTGTCTCCAAGCAGTGATCATTTTCCCCAATTCGATCTTCTGCTGGCCTCTAACAAAGTCCTTTTTGTTGTGAAGAGTATTCAGTGAAAGCACCAGCTCATTCGAGGCCAGGGGCTCTTAACCTGAGATTAGTAAACTCTTTTTTGTTTTTATTCTTTCAATAAATATATCTCAATATAGGTGGTTTCCTGTGCAATCCTACAAAATTTATTTTATGCATTTAAAAACATGGTTCTATAAAGAGGTCCATGCATTTCACCAGCCTGCCAAAAGGAGCACATGGCACAATAAAGGTTAGGAAGCCGGGTTCTAGGCTTTTGGATCATTGACAGCTTTCTTATAGAATTGTACCATTAAAAAATTTTTTTATTAATATATTTTAATTAATCAATAATCACTTCCATGAGCTTTTGAGTTTTAAACTTTTCTCCCCCTTCTTCCCCGCACCCTTCCCCAAGATGGTACACAATCTGATATACTTTCCCATTAAACATATTTTCACATTAGTGATGTTGTAAGGAAGAATTAAAACCAATAGGAGGAACCATAAAAAAGAGAAAACAAAACAAAATAGAAGGGAAAAAAAGCAAATAATATGCTTCGATCTACATTCAAACTCCATAGTTCTTTCTTTGGATGTGGATAGCATTTTCCAGCATGAGACCTTTGGAGATGTCTTAGATCCTTGCATTGCTGAGAAGGGCTAAGTCTATCAGTATCAGACATCGCACAACATGGTTGTTACTGTGTACAACATTCTCTTGGTTCTGTTCACTCAGTCTATTCAAGTCTAGAATTGTACCACTTTTTAAAAAAAAATCATCCTTAGTTATCTTCTCTTGTTTCCATATTCTAAGTATGTCTTTTAAAAATAAAAGTCATCAATGAATTCCCTGAACATCCACATCAGTCTTAATCTAGACAGCTCTCCCTTTTCGTTGTCATTGGAAACATCTGCATTTGTGTTGCAAGAATTTCATTCCCAAGAACACCCTCTTCCTTTTGAGCTGACTTCCCCTATAGAATCCTTGGCCACATGATCTTATCCATTCTTCTGAACTCTTTGAAATACTCTCCCTGAAAACTCTGGGTACCATCAACCCATGCCCAGATTTCCATTCCTTGTCTATGACAAATTCTAAGACAATACAGAGACTTCATTCCGAGATTCCCATGATCTATACTTCAATTAAAATGGATAGTAATTCAACCAACACTTACTAAGTACCTACTATGTTCTATGTACCAGAGGTATGATGACAAAAATGAAATAGTCCTAGCCTTTGAGGGGCTTCCTACAATTTACTTGGGAGATACAACATGGATGCAAATAATTAGAGTGTAAGGAAGACAGAATAGGAAGAATAACAATAATAGTTAGCATTTACAGAGTACTTCAAGGTTTTCAAAGAATTTTATAAATTTTATCTCATTTGCTCCTCACAGTAACCCAAGGGGGAAGATGTTGTTATTATCCCAAGTTTACAAACGTGGAAACTGAGAGAGGCAGAGGTTAAGTGACTTGTTCAGGGTCACACAGCTAGTACGAGTTTGAGGCCTTAGATCTTCCAGGTCCAGCACTCTCTGAACCAATGACTAGAGGAACCAGGGGAAATTTGGCAGAGAAGATGACACCTAATGTCAATGCTGAAGGCAGACAAGTATTCTGAGAGATGGAGATGAGAAGGGATTGCCTTCCAGGTATGGGTTTGGGGATGGGGAGCTTGCCTCCAAGGCTGGAGATAGAATACTGAGTTCATGGAAAGGCTAGTGGTACAGCTTGCCTGGGGGTCTTTTAGGGGAAGAGTATAAAATAAGGCTGGACAGCTGACTGAGAGCCAAATTGTAGACTGGGGACTATGATGTTTGGTCTTAATCCTGTAGCCAGGGAGAAGAAATCTGCCTGGTTCTTTTACCTCATTGAATGGTTTTTACTGGGCCTCAGGAGATAATTCATGGAGACAGAGAGATTGGTAAAGTGGTTTATGACGATCCTGCCATAGGATAGTGATTACCCCTCCTCTCTTATCTGGGATCTTAGTGAGTTCTCATTTTACAATGGGCAGAAGTCACGTGAAAGAATAAAGGGGATAGTAGTGCAGTCTCCTCTCCTTGATTCCTGTTTTCCTTCCTCCAACCTTATGGCTTGGGACTTGCAGAAAAGAAAAGTGAGTGGCTGGTGACCATAGACCACATGGAGAGACACCATTACCAATATTTCCATAAGCCACATCACCACGAGAAGAGATTTTGACCCTAGAGCAGAGACAGCAAAATGAGAAATCACTGTTGCTGGGAGACTTATGATGACTGCTAATTATTATGAACTCTGTTTAACTAGTGAGCTGGAGAAGTCGATTTCACTTTTAGTCATTGAATCTGAGATGAGGAATGGAAGCCTTTCACTATGTTCTCCACTTTCCCTATTTTAGTCCAGAATCCTGAGAGAGGGAGCAAATGGCCCATTCTCTTAAAGCCGTGTGTGTGTGTGTGTGTGTGTGTGTGTGTGTTGTGTGTGTGTGTGTGTGTGTTTGTGTGATTATTCCCCGTGGAGGAAAAAAAACTGGAAGGGGAAAAAGAGATGAATGGTTGGAGGCGAATGTTACCATACAGGAATGTTTGATCTAGTTCCTTTTCACTTCATTCTATTTACAATATACAATAAACCATTCAATCATAGTATGCTAAATCTCTATATTATTGCTATGAGCAGTGAACTAAGAGAACAGAAGACATGATAGGGTAGGGGCTCAGAGCTAGGTATAGACAACAGATTACCTATTTTAATATTTTGAGCAATAATCCATTTCATCCTATAAATTAATTTTGGCCTTGGATAATGAGGGGTTAATCAAATCAGCTTGTAGAAGGTGGGGAGAAGAGGGGAGAGGACAGTCTAGATATTTGAGAGCTGAGTGCCCTCTGGGGAGACAGCAGTATCTTAAGAAAGGACTATTTCTCCCATGCTCAAAAAACAGTAATTGACAAATCTGGGCTGATGAGCAATTAATCTATTGCATTTCTTTTCTGGATAATTAAGACACTGACATGCTATCTTTCTGTAGGCTTAAGGAAGGAAGCACTCAAGCTGCAAAAAGGACCCCATCACAATGGGGCCAGTATCCTGGCAATCCCATAGGCAAGAGGAAACCTTTGATCATGGGAGTAAATTGGTCAGAAAATTATTTTGGCAGCTATGTGAAAGATCGACTGGGGAGGGGGACACTAGATGAGGAAGACCATTTTGGAAGTTATTACAGTAGTCTAAGTATGAAGGTGGTGTTGAAACCATCCTATTCCATTTCAGTCCAGATACCTTAGTTTTCAGTAAATCAAATTATTCATAGGTCTTAGACCAAATGTCAAAAATCAATCACTCAGTTGGTAAGCATTTATTAAGCCCTTACTAGTGTTGGAACTGTGGTAAGTGCTGGAGATACAAGGATAGACAAAAATAGTTCCTACCTTTAAGGAGCTCATGTTCTAATGGGGGAGAAAGCATGCAAACAACCATGTATAAGATATATGGAGACGAGTTGGACATAATCTCAACTGTAACATTAAAAGGGACCTGGAAAGGCTTCTTGCAGAAGGCTGGACTTTAATTGAGGTTTGATGGAAGCAAGGAAAGCCAGAAGATTGACATGAGAAGAGAATGTCCCATGCATAGTGGACAGCCAGCAAAAATGCCTGGAGTCTGGATATGCAATGTCTTGTTCAAAGAACAGTAAAGCAGGAGAGGATTGGAAAGGTAGAAAGGGCCCAAGTTAAGAAGTCTTTCAAAAGCCAAACAGGATTTTCTATTTGATCCTGGAAGTAATAGGGAGCCACTGGAATTTAATGAATGGAGGGAGGGGGAGGAGGTGACATGGTTAGCCCTGAACTTTAAAAAGATCACCTTGGCAGCTGAATGTAGGATGGACTATATGGAGAATGGAGAAACTTGAGGCAAAGAGACCAACCAGAAGGTTACTGCAATAGTCTAGGCCTTTAAGCTGAACTGACAGAGTGATGTTGCACTAGAACCTTATTCAAATAGACTGAGTAAACTTGTGGTTTCCTGGGACACCCCTGGAGGAGGGGGAAGGAGAGGCCTCAGCTTTAGCCTTGGCCAAGTCTCCTTCCCTCTCCTGCCTTCAGGCTGAGGAGGGCCTTTTAAGCTTCAAAGGGTCCAAAGGATGTTGGATTTCTCACTCTCCCTAAGGGTAGCGCCAGATCAGCTGATGGCGGTGACTGCATCAAGAGTTCAGGACACTTGGATCCAGATTTGCCATGTTCACAGTGAACTTCTTGAGTACCACATGAATGAGAGAGAAAGACTTCCAGCAGTTAGAAACTGTGAGAGGCCCCTTTGCCACATGTACTATCTAAGCTTGAGCTCACTTTCCCTAGGACTCTATGGACCTGTGGGAGAGTATCCCCCAGATTTCTGGGGGCATGTTTTGTACCAACTTTTCCTACTGTACCACCTTGGCTATTTAAAAAGCTATTTAAGGCTGGACAACTAAATGTTTGTTGGTGGGGAAACACACTGGTGGGGGCTCAAGCTGTTGGCTTTACAGAATCACCCTTGATCCTTTAGAACCCTGATGGGTAGATGTAGTCAATTTCTGGGGACCCATTTTATCAATGGGAGTGGGAGTTGGGATAAGGATGCCTCAGAGTTGACATGGGCTACATAGGAAAATACTTTCAGCAGATATTTATATAGCTAAGATTTCTCCATCACTACTACCCTATGCTTCCACCTCAGTTCTGTGATCTCCTTCTAGACCGCATCATCTGTTTCCTCCTTTTGGCCAGTCAGTCTGTAGTATAGTATCACTACAATATTCTACTTCTCCATCTACTGGATCCTTGGTATAGCCTCACCAAAATGTTCTCCATGAAGTTCCCTCCCTCTGGTGTATCTAGTACATATTCTTGACATACAATGTCATACAACATGACAGAATTTTGTTAATCTATTCCTTCTGAATAAGTAAATTACTATTTCCTTCCCTCTGATATGGGAAGTTATTGGTGAGAAGGAAACGGGAATATTTAAGGGCTTTCCAACAAGAGAATCCTCTTAAAGGTTCAAGGCAGTTGGTGACCCAGTTGGATAGAGTGCTGGATCTAGAGTAAAAAAACCGAGTCAGATCCAGCCTCAGACACTTACTAGCTGTGTGATTTTGCTTCAGTTTCCTCAATTGCAAAATGAGGGTAATAATAATAATAATAATAATAATAATAATAATAATAATAATAAATTACCTCTTAGGGTTGTTGAAAGGATCAAATGAAAAAATATTTATAAACAGTACTTAGCACAGTACCTGGCATATAGGAAGCACTATATAAATGTTAGCTATTATTATGAAAATATAAACTAAATAAACCAGTTTCAAAAGGAGAAATTATTAATGAGCTGCCCCATAAAAAAGACATGAAGACTAGCCAGGTTACTCCCTTCCCCTTAAAGACACTGTGGTGTTGTAAAAGGAAGAGAGGCCTAATCATGAAATCTTGGATGAATCACTGAAGTGTCCTCATCTGTATGTAGAGAAACCATTAAAGTTTGGGACTGGCCAAAATACAGTGCAAACAATGCTTTTGCTGATGGAAGATGTGTGTTAAAAAGGCAAGAATGGAACTCTGCCAATTTTACTTAACTCCAAGTGCATCCCAATCAAGGAGGATCTTGGGAACAAGGCTCTTTCCTGCATCAGTCTTTGCCACCATAGCTCCCATGCATTTGGCAGGACAGAGGTCTTGAAGTTATGTTTTGGGAACACAGGCTCATAATCGGGTACCTAACAGAAGTTGCTAGAAATTTCCTAAGCCTGAATTCAGATAGTTGCCTGGGTCCATGGACTTTGGATTAGCACCAGGCAAAGGTTGTTAAAAGAACAGATTACATCTTAGCCTGGGACATTATGCTGACTTGTGCCAGTTGACCTAGCTCAGTGAGCTGCAGCAGTGCATAGCTTCAGCCATCCACTAAGAGAACTCAAGGCTTTCTTGGGGATGGCAGGGTCAGTGGGGTAGGGAGGCTTTCCAGCCACAATGCACCTTAGTTGATGGAAGCAGAGAATTCTAGCTAGCATTTATATTTATATGTAGTGCTTTAAGGTTTGCAAAGCATTTTGTGGGTATTATCTCATTTGTTCCAATAGATGTCCCTGAAGAGCTGAATCCCAGCAGAAGGTAGACGACAACAACTTAGTGACTGTTCAGCAGAAGAAATAACATGATACCCAGCAAAGAAAATGCAACATCACCTGAGGACATCTGCAGCTCTGCAGTGTTGGAGGTACAAACTACCCCGGTCACATACACTGTGCACTTCCCATGTACGCTGGCCACATTGGCTCCTAGCATGTGGCCACATGGGATCCAGGCATGTGCCCTTTTGTGCATGATCCCCAGTCACCCAGGTTCCCTACATATGTGTCCCTGAGCATGTGAATTTTTCGTGTGATTATCCATCCCCACTAAATTGGCTAAGTCTGATAACCCAGGGGGGAGTATGTCCCAAGTGTACATAGGACAATCTTTTCTTGTCTTCTTATTTGCTATATAGTTGAAATGTCTTGTGCTTTAAGCAAATGTGTCCTCTGGCTAGCAGATGTGAAGGCAAATACAAAACCAGGAGCTGATGAAGGATAGATTTGAGTGGGTGCTAACCCCCAGAATTCTTCAAACCTGCATCACCATCATCTTGAGTCTTATGAGGGGTTCCCTGGTGCTCTTATCTGGAACTGAGAGCACAGAATCTGCCCTGCCCACTTTACTGTATGGTTCTTTGTATCCAATGAGATAAGGAATGTGAGAGTGCTTTGTAAACTGTAAAGCAGGAGGCAAGTGGAAGGATTATTATTATTACCTATCCAACTTCAACTATAGCCAAGCTTATCCATACACAAACCATCTGGTTCCTCCTTCTGAACTACTGCAAAATGCCATCTCCCTCCCTAGGATGTCCATCTATCCCCATCACTTCTTTCAAGATTTACTCAGGGGTGTGCTGGTGGATGTTTAACAACATGCTTTCTGAAACTGGCAAGACGCACCTTCTTCTTCATCAACTTTCTTATATCTAGACAAGTCAACAAAGCAACGAATCAAATGCTGATTTGGTCATAAAAAAACCTTAGTCTCCCTTCAGTCACATGCGATATGAAGGATGAATTGGATGCGGGAGTAAATCCAGGATTATGCTGTGACCTGGTTTGTATCGGCTCCTGAGAGTTGATTGTTAAATTTTGAGTATGAGTACTTACACCCTGGAAATTTGTAAACTACAAAACACAGCACCCATGCAATCGGGCTTTGTCACTGACAAACAAACATAATAAAGTTACCAATTCAGGCTGGGTGGGTGGAAAACACTGATCTCACCTCCTTTGGTTATCTTTTGTCCAGGATCAAATTCATTTGCAGCTAAGCCAAAGAGGATCATGGGGGTTGTTACATAAGAAGGGCTAAACACAAATTAGGTAGTTATCTATAACAGAAGGTTTCCATCTTCTTCCCAGAAGGAGGGGCAGAAAAGGAAAGACCTAATCTTAGCCTGGGGGCACTCTTCTTGGCTTTTGTTATCTGGGTATGGTGGCTAAGACTAAACAGATGTTAGCCTGCCCTTCTCCAGGAAAAGGCCTGAGTAGTCACTATGCCTTATCAGACTAAGGTGGATGGCCTGGTTGGACACACACACACACACACACACACACACACACACACACGTATATAGATATCTTATTTCTCTGTGTGTATATATACATATACACATACACACACATATACACACACACACATATATAGATATCTTATTTCTCTGTGTGCATATATATATACACATATATACACACACACACATATACATATACACACACACGCACACACACACACACACACACACACACACACACACACACACACACAACATACACACAGAGCTAGGTGGCACAGTGCTGGGCCTGGAGTCAGGAAGACATCCTCCTGAGTTCAAATCTGGCCTCAGACACTTACTAGCTGTGCGACCCTGGGCAAGTCACTTAACCCTGTTTGCCTCAGTTTCTTCTTCTGTAAAATGAGCTGGAGAAGGAAACAGCAAACCACTCCAGTATCATTGCCAAGAAAACTCCAAATGGGGTCACGAAGAGTTGGAAATGACTGAATGACAAAGTATATGTGTTTATACACAATATATATTTATATATATGTGTATACATACATAATCCATACCTACATGCATACATAATGTGGGTGTACGTGCCCTAGGTTTATGTTCTACCTAAAGTCTTCTTTACTATGCTATTACTTTGAACTAATTGTGTCCAAAAAAAATGAACATATTGGTTAGCGCTCATTAGCTATTGTGTTAAGTGGATATGGGCCCATTTAGCATCTTAACTCTGGGATAGCTCTTCTGAGGGTTCCACATGTGAGTGGAGGGTGTCCTAGATATTCCATGACCATAGGATCATAGTTTAGTACTGTGAGGGGCCATCTATTACAACTCCTTCATTTTACAGATAAGAAACTGAGAGTAAGAGAGATTAGGTGACTTGTCCAACATCACAAAGGCAGTTGGGAAGTGGCAGAATTGGGATTTAAACTTGGGTCCTCCTGATTTCAGGGCCAACACTCCATCCACTACATATATTATTCCATCTCACTCAAAGGCCCCCTTAGTTCATAGCTTCTTTCTAATAACAGCTCCCACATTTTGGGTAGAAATCCTTTCACCCTTCCCCTGCATCAGTTACCCTGCTCTGTCTCCTCAGCTTTCTCCCAAACCCACCTACCAGATTCACTCACCCAAGAGTGTCAGTTAAGAGAGGGAGGTCGGGGCAAGGGGACTCTGTATAAACAGGAAGGCCCTCTGGGATTCTTCAGTGAAAAGACGAGAGCAGACACCATCACTTAAATCAGGGCATCCTGGGGTTTTTTGAGGGGTTTTATTGAAAGGGTAGTTTTACAAGGGAACTAGCCTGGGGCTGTGCGTGCTAGATGTTCAGCCAGGATATATGCATTGTGACTGATAAAGTTTCTCGGCTAAGATAATTAAAATGTGAATCACAGCTGAGTCACTAGACAGAGAAAATGGTCAATGAGCAGCTCCCATTTCCTCCCTCCTTTCTTCTTCCTTACCGACGAGTCAGCAAAAGTCACAATCCAAATATGAGAGGGGAAGAGAGGAGAGCCTGGGAGAGCAGGAGAAACTCATATAAATGGTTTTATTCTTTCAATATTACTAGAAACTGCTCCCCCCAATTCCACAAATCTTATTTATGCTAATTGCTCAAGAGCCAATAAGCCAAGTATTCTAATGCTCTCCTTTCTTATATAGAGCTAAATCTAGAAAACTGCCTTTAAGGTGCATTTTTTCCCCCTTCCTGCCCCATCACTGCAAACAATAACTGTGCTTCTCACCACACCTGAAACAGCTGCAAAATTCTGCCCTTTCCTTTCTACCTATCCCCAATTACACAAGCTTTTGTGGGAGCTCAGGGAGGGCTGCCGGCCCTGGCCTTCTCCAGAAAAGGAATGGAGAATAATAAGTAACAAGAATTTGCACAGTCCCTTCAGGTAGTACTTTCCTCCCAACAACCCTGAGATATCGGTTAGGCAAATTGAATAAACCTCATTTTGCAGCTAAAGAAACAGAGGGTGAGAAAGGGAAAGTGACTTGTCCAGGTTCGGGGGATAATAATTGTCAGGTTCTGAAATAAAACCGGTCTCCTGCCTCCCAGGCCAGTATTATCTCAACTGAACCACACTTCTACAGGAGCTCTGCTGGATCTGGACAACAAAGGGGATGGATGGGGGAGGAAAATAAGTGACCCAGGATTCTCCAAATGATGCTGCAAGGAAAGACTGTAATAGGAATAGTGTGAGTGTCCATAGGATTTCATTTCCCACAATGCTTGGGGCTGAGAGGTCATTTCTCATTGGAAGAAATTCTCTGCACTCTGTTTCCCAGAAGGTTTATGTTTATGAGCCTATTCTTGCTGCTCAGTTGTGTCCAACTCTTCCTGATCCCATATATCACAGACTGTCCATGAGGTTTTATTGGCAAAGATACTGCCATTTCCTTCTTCAGCCTATTTTACAGATAAGAAAACTGAGGCAGACAGGGTTAAGTGACTTGCCTGGGGTCATACAGCTAGTAAGTGTCTGAGAGCAGATTTGAACTTAGGTCTTCCAGACTCCAGGCCCAGCTTTCTATCTACTGAACCACCTAGTTGCTTTCTACATGAGGTTGTAGCATGGTGACTTCGCTAGCAGAGAACTCATATTGGTCAGAAATGTTCTACAAGGAGTGTGTGTGTGTGTGTGTGTGTGTGTGTGTGTGTGGCCATGAATGAGAAACATTAATAAGAGATATGAATGTGTGGCCACGAAAGGGGAGAGAGACATGAGCAGATATGGGCAAGGCAAGATGTAGAGCTGCAGTAGGTGTGGGGAGAGAGAAGATGACCATGCAAAGTGCAGCTGTAGCTGGACCATGAAAATTCCCAAGCTCTGTGAGGACCCCTAGGAAAGAAACTCCAAGTGGCGGGCGATACTATGTCCTAACCTTTCAGAAATGGCTATGTCTTCTCCTCTACCCCTAAATTGGAAGAATCAGAGGCATGAAGAGAAAATTAGAAAATCATCCCACTGAAGGTAGAGAGATTATACCCCTTCCTTCACGTATGGGGTGCAGGGAATGTTTCACAACTTGATTCTTTTGCTTGTAATTATTTAATAAAAAGCTTTTTGCTATTAGACTTACACGTCTTTAGTGTGGTCTAGCAATAGAGGACGTAGATTGGGTTTGGGCTGTGAGTCACATAAATGATGACTGCCAAACAGACGCACTGAACCTGGAAACGGCAAAGGCATGCTACAATCCCAGGGAATTACTAGAGATTAAAGAAGAGCCAGGAATTCCTGCTTCATTTACTGGACCATCCATCCCCTGCACTGAATCAGAAGGATTTCAACACAGTATGAATGAGCTAGCTTCCCACTGGAAGCTCTGAATCCAAACCTTTTAAGCCTAGGCCAGGTCCTATGGTGGGGGTGAGGGAGCTGCAGAGTCACCACTTGCTGCCTCTTTGTAACCGGGAGAAGTGGGACAGTCAGGGTCTGTGAATGTCCATTCTATAGCATCCTATCCTATTTGTTCCATGGCATAGAACACAGTGAATCAAGGTTACTACTCATGGTAATACCCTGGACTCAAGGGAGAAGAAGGTAGGACCTGTAGCAATTTGGAGAATAGAGCCATAGATTCACAGCATCTCAGAGTTGAAAAAAAGGCATCTTGAATATCATCTAACACAATCCCTACCTGAACAGGATTTTCTTCCGCTTCATTCCATTACTGAGCCTTCACTTTGAATATAGCAATGGGGAGCCCACTAATTCCCAAGGAAGCATCTCTACTCTTGGACAAATCCAAAAGAGTTTTTTGTTGTTGTTGTTTTGTCTTGTTTTTGTCTTTTAATATTGAAGTGGGGGAAATTGCCTTTGCAACTTCAATTCAGTGCTCAGAGTTTTGCTCACAGAGGGCTAAGTATAGCACCGGACTGAATTTTGAAAAGAAGATGCCATTCCCAT
The DNA here is from genome assembly GCF_003287225.1 of Phascolarctos cinereus. NCBI lineage: Eukaryota > Metazoa > Chordata > Mammalia > Diprotodontia > Phascolarctidae > Phascolarctos > Phascolarctos cinereus. Next base: position 659,968,840 of record NW_027555847.1, read on the forward strand.
TCTCTTGGCCAGGGGGATGCCATTTTCCTACCAGCCAAGAAGGAATCTGAATATTCAGGCTTCGGGAAGATCAAGGGATACTTTAAGACAGTTTAAGAAGTTTAGAATCACCTAATCTGGAACTAAGTAGATTACTTTTATGCATACTTCTAATGGTCTGACCTTCTATTATTTCTGAATTTGAATATTCTCTTTTCTCTTGTGGATGAAGCCCAGAAAACACACCTTGTACTCTGGAGTATATGGAGACAGGTTAGAAGAGAAAGAAATGAATGCTAGGAAGGAGTATCTGGAAATAAAGGTAATCAGGGTGTGGCACATCTTTTTATTCAGTTAGACAATTCTGTTTAGAGACCAAGAAAGTCCAGGAAGCTTAGTGGCTAAAGTTGGAGTTCAAGGATCAGGAACGTAGAATAATGAGCACAAAACTGAAAGAGCACCAGGGTCAAAGGTAAGATTCCCTAGACCTGTTCAAAGAGAAGGAACCTAGTGCCCTATGAGTGACTACAAGCCAGTGAAGGTTTAAGTTCCTGGGCTACATCTTGAGATGGTTTATAAAATCTCCTAAGTCTTCACTGAAGATGTTGGAAGACCCTCAGAAGATGGAGCTATAGGCAATATATCCCAGTACGAGGCTGCAGATTGGGGCAGCCACTCTGAACACTTGCCTCACTCCCAGAAAGGAAAAAAATGAAGATGAAATGAGTTCTAGCAGGGCTCGGCTGCTCATACAGGCACTTCCAGACCCTTTTCTGTCCTTCAGTCTCCATTTCAGCTCTCCAGTGAAGCTATCTAGTCTTTATGCTGTTTTATGGGGAAGCTCATTAACAGACTTTCATTTCTCCTTTTGAAATTGGTTCATTTTGATTATATACTTCTTAATAATAATAGCTAATTATATAGCACTTACAATGTGCCAAAGGCTTTACAATTATAATCTCATTTGATACTCACGACAACCCTGGGAGGTAGGTGCTGTTATTATCCCCACTTTACAGATGAGGAAACTGTGGCAAACAGAGGTTAAATGACTTGCCCAAGGCCACACAGCTAGTAAGTATCTGAGGTAGGTTTTTTCCTCATTCCAGACCCTGCAATTGATCCACTGTACCATCTCACTGCCCCTATTTAGTTAATCTGGGCATTTAATATTTCTGTAAATATTCATTCATTTCTTTTACAATCTCAGTTTTGATGGCATACAGTTGTATGTAATAGTCTCTGATACTTTTCTTTCCTTTTTTTGCATTAACTGTGAGATCTCCCCTTTCTCATTTCTGATTTTTCTCTTTAAAAAATAATTGGCTGGACAGAGCACTGGCCCTGAAGTCAGGAGGACCTGAGTTCAAATCCTCAGACCAAACACTTGACACTTACTAGCTGTGTGACCCTGGGCAAGTCACTTAACCTCAATTTCCTAAAAATAATAATAATAAAAAAGTAATTAGCTAATCCTTTTACAAATGTTTGGTTATACTCACCCTTCTCTACAGCTCATCTTCATCCTCCCCATCCTTCTAGACCTAGCTCACATCTCATCCCCTCCATGAAGAAGGCCTCCTGTCTTGCCTACCCTACTCAGTCTAAGTAAGACTACATGCAAGCTTAGATTTCTCTGTGACTCCATTTCCTCATCAGTAAAATAAGGATTGCCCTACCTACCTCAGCAGACTGTTATTCTGGGCTCCCTTTAAGACCTCTTCCAGGAGGCATTTCCTGGTCCCCTTCCATTTACTCTATATTCATCTTGCACGTACTGATTTACATACGATGTCTTCCCCAATGGAATATAAGCTCCTTGAGGGCAGGGATTGTTTTTTCTTTTCCTTTTTTCTCTGTATCCTGAGCACTTAGCTCAGTGATTGGCATATAGGCTTTTAGACGCTTGTTGATTGATTAAATATTTAAGTATAATGGAAATGTTATTATTTTGCCCAGGGTGACTACTCCATAGGCCAGAGAGAACCCCAAGCCCCCTCATTTTGGGGCAATACCACCCTAAAGCACTCTTCTTTCTCTCCTCTCCTCTCCCAGGCCCCACCCCATCGCAACGCTCTCTCCCTTTTATATCCCTCTTCCCCAGCTCCCACCAGCCTGCACTGCTCAGTCACACATGCTATCTCACACTCTCCCTTTCACCTACCCTCCCAATGCAGAGTCAGCTACAGTGGCCCAGATTCAGAAATCCAGGTGGAGGGTGCTCTTGTTTAGATGGCTGGAATTACTACTCTCCTCCACCCCGTAATGTCCTTCACTCACAGGGACACAAGTAGGAAGAGAAGGAGATGCTACAGGAGCCACTCGGCATCAGGGTTAATACAGACCCATCAATCACTCTGTAGCATTTATCTTTCTTTATCCCCATCCTATGCCCTAAGAGATAAGCTAAGGAGAAGGATTCTCTTCTCTACTGGACAGAATGGGGGTATACAGACCTACTGCCTTGCCCAAGGTTATGCTGTGAAACAGGTTCCTAAGATCATGGGATTTAGAACTGAAAAAGGACCTTCTAGATAATTTAATAAAACTCCCTCATTTTTATAGGAGAAGAAACTGAGTCCCAGAGAGGCCAGGTGACTTGCCTAAAGTCACAAAGTGATAGCAGAGCTGGGATTTGAACCCAGATCCTCTGATCTCTCTAGGGGAGAGGGGGAACCTTGGGGAACTCAGGAATCTGGCTTCCTTATCCATGCTTTAGCTCTCTGGTGATACTATTCTAAAGTAAGGCCACTGACTACACTCACCTGAGTAAGGGACAGGGGACAAGCAAAGGATGGACCACAGAAAGTCAAAACAGCAACTTAGTACAAATTATTCCTAAATATTCCACAAACAACTACTGTGATAACACATCACATGGGGTCTCCAGATGCCTCTAGAAGTGTGCAAATATTTTTTAAAAACTCTAAATATAAGTGATAAGGAGCTAGGGTCAGCCTCATGAAATCAGACCAGTGATAGGGTATTACAACTCCCCAGAGACTGGGTATCCCAGCTCCACAGAAGAGTCTGGAGGGGAGGCGGGCAGATGGCCAGTGGGCAGATCATTCTCATGAGCAAGCTCCATGAGCCACGCCACCTGGGGACAGGTATGTTGAAGACAAATACCGAAGAGCTGACAGATGCCTCCCACTGGCTCTTGCTATTTTTAATAATACGACTAGCAATGCAGCTACCTAGGCCATTTGATGCCTTTAAATAATATTGTCAGGTGTGTATTTATAGGAACCCTAATGTGAACAAACCTTCTGCTGAAAGCTGTAAGTGAGAAGTAGCCTGCACCACCCTGCAAAAGGAAGGCAAACGGCGAGCCCAGAAAAGGAGGGCAGACTTAAGCCAGGTAGCAAACTGGAACGTGTCTTTGTGGACCAGCAAGCCTCTTCTAGGGAGCTGGGACCTGCTTATTTTTTTCCAGCACCTTTCCTTACAATCTGAAAAGATCCTTATACTCTTTGCAGACATGTACAGAAAATACTTAAAGCTTCCAGTGTGTTTTTAGCTCCAAAGTTCTTTCCAGGCATAAGGTAACTAATACCCAGGGATTGTTCAGTCATTACTGAGAGACAGCCTGCCTTGAGCTGCAACACCCAATATAGGAGAGAAGTCTTTTTCTAAGCTCATTCCTCTCATTGACTCTTTGGTACCTTTCATTTGTACCAGGCTGATGATCTGCCTTGCTTTCTTATGCCCAGCACAGTCCTGCCTTCTTTTCTTTCTATTAAGTCCAGTACTGCCTCCTGCTTCCTGCCTACCAAGTACTTCCTCTCCCCTCTCCCACCCTCCATACATTCACCTCTCTGCCTGCCTCCCTCCCTCCAAGGAGTCCATTTAGATAAGTTGAAAAAGGGAAGGGAAAGACAGGGTGATGATCTGGCTCCCCTAATACTAGTGACAGCCTCAATCCAACCTCAGTCCAGCCTCCAGATACAAATCAGGCTTCCAAATGCTACTGGAGAGTGATGAAAAGAGGCTGTAATTAGCAATACCTGGACCACAAAATACTCCCAGAGCAAGCATAAAAAGTGTACTCAAATTCACTTTTTGTGAAAAATCCAGTTGTGGAGAGACCTCAGACCTTAGAACACAAAAGCTGTGTGAATGGAGGTGGACAAACCCCAACCCCAAAGACACTGGGTGCCCAACGGGCAGGGACCTCAGGACACTAAGAAGCCACTGTTGGGAAGGGTGATGATAAGAGCAGGAGAAGGGGTAGTGCAGATACTGGGGGCCATCTGGTAGCTTCCTATTTTAACCATTTATTCTTTCTACCCACGGGCTAACCTCAATTATTTCTGCTTATGGAAAGAGTAAAAATGAAGCCAACACCCTAAGAGTATTCCCTTTGAGTGAGCTAAGGTTTTCTCAGAATGCCAGAATGTTGTAAGGGGCCCCAGGGCAGCCACCTCATCATTTTCCATTGGGCTATTCCTGGACTTCATTTTTGTCTCCAGAAAACTCATCACAACCTCCTCAGTACTCTCTGTCCCTGTAGGCCCTTCTCTCCCTCTGATCAGAGAGGTGGTAGAGGGTGAGACCTCAGAGAGCTCCTTCCAGATCCTCTATTTAGAGAGGGGCCCCAGGGCAGCCACCTCATCATTTCCTACCCAGGAAGACTCCCTGAGCTGGGCAATCTCCTTCACTCTGACTTCCAATTTCTTTTTATGTGCTGTCTTCCTCCACTGGATTATGAGCTCCTTAAAGGCTTCCGTCTTTTGCCATTTTTCATATCCCCAGCATTTAGTACAGTGCCTGACACATAGTAGGACCTTAATAAATGTTCATTGTTTGACTGAATGTTGCCCCGTAGAAACCTTGTGTGCCATTTCTTTCCAAGAAAAAGCTTATGGATTGATTATCTGTTTCTGGCCTTCTGTGAGTCCTTTGTGTCTTTTGCATTTTCTGTGTGAGATAAAGGCTATCTTCTATGAAATGTGCATTTGTTACCCTGAGTGCTTGTATAAGAACTAGGTTCCCTTGTTACCCATACTAGGATAAATCTAGACACACATTTAGAGTGGGAGTATAATAAGCCAAAGAGAATAGAATCGTGTTGGGATAGCTCCCTGGTTTGGAACCAGTCTGTGTGAAACCAAAGCCTAGGGGGGTCCTGGTCCTGGGTTAAATCTCTGAAGAGAAACACAGTATATGTCTAGCTCCTTTCTCCTCAGATTGTATAAGCACAATGAGTGCCCTCAAATACCGGATATCAGTTGATAGTGGTAATTACACAGTGCTTGGCACATAGTAAGACCTATATAAATTTTGGCTACTATTATTGTTTTAGAGAATCTGTAGTTGTCTTGAGGAATTCCTATACATGCCATTGAATTCTCCAGGTAATTTCAAAAGCTAGCTAACCTTCAGTGGGCCCCAAACACTAATTTGCTGCATAAATGTTCTCAATACTTGCTCTGTGACAACCTCATGGCAAGAGCTTTCTGGCTATTTTGAAAGGCATCAAAAATTCTCAAAATAATATTTTTTAAGGGGAGGCAGTGCTGGGTTAATGTCATAAAATGGTGTATTTTGGCTCCCCAAGGGATAGAAATCACAGCTCTGTAGAAAAATGTGGTGGGGCAAAGGGTAGATGGTTAGTGAGTTCAAAAGAGTTACGTTATCCTTTCAAATACAAGTCCCTAGAAATCAGAGGTCTCATTTATGATTTTTACATGTTCCTTTTGAATAGGGCCTATGCTTCATTTGAGGTCACAAATTGTGAAGAGCCCTTCCCAATGCATTGAGATCCATGGGTAAAAATTTCCTGTGATGGGGAACTGGCTAACCCCATTGCCAGGAAACCAAACGGAGATCCTGATGTCAGGCGTGCCAGGCCACAGCTATTCTAGGATGTACTCAACCCGATATAAGAGTGTTCTATCAAGGTACCAGGAGTGGGTGGGGGCTGCCCAGGGAGGGAGGACAGAAAGCCAATGACAGGGGCTTGTTTCTGAGGCCTACTTTACAAGCTGCATGAGTGCAGAGTTGTAGGATGAGGGGTGAGGAATAGGGTGGGAGGTAGTGGGGAAGGGAGAAGGAAGATCGTGAGGTTTATTACAATATATTTTTATAACTCAAGAGTTGAAAATAGACATGCCGGCTCCATATAGCACGCTATTCCATCTCGATGACATCTAGTGCCAGTGGGTGCCTTTCCATTCACCACATCTCCATGGCAACAGGCCATTTCTCATTCACACCATCTCCACGGTTACCTTCCTTGGCTCATTCATAACTGTTGCTATGGTGACTGGCTCATTGATACAATCTCTGCTCTTTAGAAACTAGGGTTCCTGGATGAATCAATAGGGTGGGGAGGCCAAGGGTGAGGGCTAATGGTTTGGAATGCAGGAAGAGAGAAAAGATGGTGAGGGAAGACTCTTAAAAGCATGAAAGGCCAGTATCTGCTTAGCCTACCACTGTGGGAAAAATTTCAGCCTTGTCAAGACTATACCTGCATACGATGTAGTTATAATATGAAAATGTGCCTATACTAGTGTCAGTGCATGAGAATAACCGAGATAGAGGGAGTTGTGCTCAGTCTGTGATACACAGTAGCATATATCTTCCTTCAGCATCCTTGACTTAATTCTCCAGCTGCAAATAGACCAAGAGGTGAATATCGTGAGGAAAGACATAAAGTATCCAAGCACAGGTACCTGATATTAGTACAAAACACTCCCAACTCCATTCAGCTTCAGGTACCAACACATACTTATCTCTATCCACTACTTCAAATCTAGAAGTGTGGAGCCCCAAATCTTGTCGTCTAAAGGGAAGACTTAAATGAATGGAAGGATGTTAAAACAAAAGTGGGTGAGGATGGGGGAGAGAAAAGTCTCTGTTACTTTTTTAAAAATTCTTATTTATTTTGTTAAATATTTCCATCTCTATCACTTTTCTTAGGACCATAAAAGTCTCTACAATGTCATATTTATCTTAAGATAGCAACTCTTAGATGCTAAAAAACCTGTGCTGGTGGTTTGGAATCACAACATTGGCTCAACCCCAGCCTTAACCCCCATTCCTTAGGCCCATTTGCTTCCATCCCCTCCCCTCTATCTACCTGCTTACACATAGCTATGCCTCAGCTGAAGCTCTAATTCCTTTGCTTATGGTCAGGTTGGGTAAATCGCAGGAGGTGAGAGCCAGAAGGCATCTTAGAACAATCTTCGTTTTACAGAGGAGCAGACAGATGAAGTGATTTACCTAAAACCACAAAGGTAGTTAGCAGCAGAAACAGGTTTTGAACCCCCACACTAAAGCACTGCCTGGCTGCAGGAGGAAGGAGGCTACCATTTGTCCAGGTCAGAAAGAAGCTCAAACCTTTGAGGTATCTGGTGCTGACCCAGGCTGCCAATCTGTCAGCTCTCATCCAGGGCTGGAGGGAAACGTGTCACATTAACTATCCACAGACCCATTCAGTCACTTTCCAGTGTCCTGTCCCTCAGGGCACCTTACACATCACTGGGCAGGAGCAAGCAAGAGACACAGCTGCTGTCACTCTCTCTGGAGTTTCTGGGTTCAGGAAGCAATGGAGACAGCAGGAGTTGCTAAGGACATTGAGAAATGGGACAGACACCAGCAAATGGAAAACAGTCAAGTGGAGCCCATTTTGTGTTAGGTGGGTGAGGGAGCCTGTCTACCCTCAAAGGCCCTGGGCTGGGCTCTGTGCTGTGACTTTTGCTTCATTTAGTCCTGACATGCTGTGTCGTCCTGGACATTAATACATAACTCTCCAGGGACATACCAGTTGGCTAGCTTTTCATAAACCCAGAATTTAAAAGGTAGCAGAAACCTTAGAGCAAGGCTTTTTCACCCTGCTTGCATCCTGGACCCTACCAGCAGTTGGGCTGGTGAAGGCTAGGGACCCCTTCTCAGAAGAATGTTTTTCAATGCATAAAAGAAAATACATAAAGTTACAAAGGAAACCAATTCCATTGAATACAGTTATTAAAATATTTTTTTTAAAACCCAAGCTCATGGACCCCAGGTTTAGAAATCCTCCTGCCTTAGAGACGATTGCATCTGAGCTCCTCATTTTAGAGACTGAAATCTGGAGAGATGACATGACTTGGCCAATGAATAAGTGACAGAACCAGGGGTTAGAACCCAGGTCTCCAATGCTTTTTTCGCTATCATTATGTTGTCTCTTCCCACACTGTGCTGATCCAATTTAACCAACCAAAAAGCTTTCATTTAGTACCTTAGTTTGGAAAGTCTACACTGTCACATGTATGTCCTTCTGCTATTTGTCACCTAGAGTGTGTTCGTGGACACGGTTTCTAGAAACTGTCTTCTTTTCAGCACCTAGGACAGAGTCCCCCCCAATGTAACCCTAACAGGCAGCATGGCATCACCATCAGGAGAGCCAGTAGCATACAGTACCTTAAGGACTGCAAAGTGCTTTACAAATATCATTTCATTTGATCATCACAACAATAGGAATAAGTGTTATCATAATCTCCATTTTATAAATAAGGAAACTGAGGCAGAGGTCAGGTGATTTGCCCAGGGTCACAAAGCAAGTAAACATCTGAGGCTGGATTTGAATTCAGGTCTTCCTGACTCCAGGTGCAGTGTTCTATCTATTGTACTACCTGGCTGCCTGGGGTATAGCAGAAAGAGTACTGATATGGAAGTCGTAAGAACTGGGTTTAAATCTTGCTATTTGGTCAAGTCATTTAACTTTTCTGGGCCTTGGTTTCTTTTTCTATACAATGGCTGGTGGGAAGGAGGAGGGGAGAGGGAGGGAGCAGACAAGATGGTCTCTAAGATATCTTTTCTTCCAAATCCTGTGATCAATCGAGCAAGTAAGCAAGTATTTACAAAGGGCTTATTAGGCGCCCCACATGGTGCTAGGTGGTGGGGGTGAAAGCGAAAAGAGAACCATGAATCCTCATGATCCCTCACCATTCCACTGGGTCTCCTTCAAATTGTAAATCCTATGATCTCAGTAACCTTACCAGCACAGAACACATACCTAAGCCCATGAGTACTCTTGCATACAAAGCTCTCAAACATTTTCTCTCACTCCCCTTTAAGCTCCTACCAATCACAGAACATGGGCAATAAGGTGGCACAGTAGATAGAGTGCCAGGCCTTGAGTCAAGAAGACTCATTTTCCTGAGTTCAAATCTTGCCTCAGACACTTACTAGCTGTGTGACCCTGGGCAAGTCACTTCATCCTGTTTGCCTCAGTTTCCTCATCTGTAAAATGAGCTGGAGAAGAAAATGGCAAACCACTCCTGTATCTCTGTCAAGAAAACCCCCAAATGGGGTCATGAAGAGTTGGACAGGACTAAAAATGACTCAGTTACAACAACAACGAAATCATAGGATGTATCCAAGCGGAATGGCCATTGCTCTAGTCTCTTTTCACAAATGGGTAAACTGAGGCCTGGAGAAAAGGCCTGATTCATCACCTACCCTTTTAAAAACAAAACAATCTATCCTATCAAGGAAAAGCAGTGCGGCAGCTCAAGTATCTCCTTTTTCCACAGAGCCTTTCCTATCTCTCCAACTGCTGGGGCCCTTCATCCCTAACCACTTTGTATTTATTCTCTTTATGAAAATTCTGCATATACCTTCAGAGGATTGTAGACCTAGATCTGGATGGGGCCTCAGAGGCTATCAATATGTGCTTGTTCTCTGCCTGTTAGGAGGCAAGCTTCTTGAGGGTAGGGATCATTTCATTCTTTATATTTGTGTCCCACTGCCTAGAAGAGGGCCTGGCCCAGAGTAGACAATTAATCAATGCTTTATTAATGAATTCACTGTGAATCTGGAGATATACCCCATCTGCTGATCTGCTCCTGATTCAGCCTCTGATTAGCCATGTGACCATGGCCAAATCACGTAATTTCCCTGGGCCTATTTCCTCATCTGTAAAATGAGGGTGTGAGGGAAGAGATGTCCCTGGGTAGGCATTTGTTCAGGTGATAAGGCAGTGGTGAGGGGGTCAAAGATCTCAGATTATCTTCAGGACAGCAGGGGTCTGGTAGAGAGGAAGTCTTTTCACAGAATCGCAACCCCACAGTTAAATGGGAGCTCAGAGACCATTTAATACAATCCATACCCAAATAAATTCCAGGAGCTCCCTCTACACCCCTATGACATGGCTGATATCTAGTCAGCTCCCTTCCCTCCCAGTCTGAATTCCCTTGTCCCCGTCCCAGTCCAGATTCACCACTCATATCCCTTGGGCTGGCCCATTCCACTTTGAGGAAGCTTTAATTGTTTTGAAGTTTTCCCTTACCACAAGCCTCAATAGGCCTGTTTACAATTTTCCACCTATTTCTACCCTCTGGGCCAAGGTAAACAAATGTAATCACTCCTTCCCAGGGGACTCCTCCAAATTCTTGATGACAGCTGTCATGTCTCCCCTAAGTCTTCTCTCTCATCTCCGGGCTAAATGTCCCCAGTTCTTTCAACTGAATCTTACGTGACATGGTCTCTGGGCCCCTCTCAATTCTGCTCAGCCTCTAGCTTGTCAGGGCGCTTCTCCAAATGTGGTACCCCATTATTTCACCTGTTGAGATATTTTTTGAATTCTGACTGTAATTCGACAAATACAGTTAGAATAACACAGATTTTACCTGCAAGTATTGCTTCTAGCCTGCTATGGGATTTCCTCATGGAAGGATCAGGAATAGATGACCTCTAAGGTCCCTTCTATCACCAGCATTTTATTGCTGCTGTGATTATAAATCTGCACTGCCTAAAACCAGCATTAGCTTAAATTGGCTGCCTAGTGAAGATGCTCATGCTTTTTCCACTTTTTGCCCTTCCCTGTACGAAATCTTATCACTTCTACCTTCACAATATCTCTCACATCAGCCCCTTCTCCCTGCTCACATAGCCACCTCCTACTCCCTCCACCCCAGCTCAAGCCATGATCATAAATAAATAAATGGATAAGCACTTATTAACTGTCTACTATGTGCCAAGCACTGTGCTAAGCACTGAGGATAAAAATAGATGAAATAAGAAGTGCTAGATTTCTGGTAGCTCACACTTTAATTGAGGGAGACAATACATATTAGGAAGTCTTGCTGTAGGGCAGATGGCAAGGCCCTGCACCTACATACATACATGTGTATATACGTATACATAAATATGTGTATAAGTACACACACACACACACACACACACACATATATATCTACATCTATAAACCTGTACATGTATATGTTGTCTCCCCTGAAGGAATATAAGCTCCTTGAGGATGAGGACTTTTATGTTTTGTCTTTTTTTTTTTTTTATCCCTAGAGCCTAGGTCAGTGCCTAGCACTAACAGGCACTCAATAAATGCTTGTGCATTGATTGCCTTCAATATCTTCTATAGCATTTCCCCTTTGCCTGCCCAGCATTCCCAGTTATTTCAATGCCTTCTGTCAAAGGCAAATCAACTTACAGAACCCCCATGATATATCTCCTACCATATTTTCTCACCTCCGCTTCCCTCTCTCCTGTATTTCTTTTCTTTTCTTTTTGTTTTTTTTTTAGGCAATTGGGGTTAAGTGACTTGCCCAGTGTCATACAGCTAGTAAGTGTCAAGTGTTTGGTATGAGGTTGGATTTGAACTCAGGTCCTCCTGACTTCAGGGCTGGTGCTCTATCCACTGTGCCACCTAACTGCCCCTTATAGTTCTCTACCTTGCTTTTTGTCTTCTGTTTTCCTTTTCTCGCTCCCTCATCAGAATCAGAATTTCAGAGTTGGAAGGAACCTCACAGGTCATTTAGCCTAACCTGCACCTGAAAAAAGAGTCCTCTCTCCATCATACTCAGGAAGCAGTGACATGGATCCTCTTGAAGACTTCTAGTGAAGAAGACCCTACTATATCCTGAGGCAAACAGTCCATTCTACTCTTGGATGCCTCTAGCAGCTGTGAACAGTTTTCTGACATCAAGTCTAAAGTTTTCTCTTTGCCACTTCTACCCACTGTTCTTGATTCTGCCTTAAGTGGCCAAATAGAACAAGTCTAACCCTTTTTTTGCTAGGTAGTTAGGTGGTACAGTGGATAGACTGCTGCTCCTGGAGTCAGGAAGACTCATGTTCAAATCTGGCCTAAGACAAATAGCTGTGTGACTGTGGGCAACGATGGGGTGAAATGACAGACTCATAAAAGGAAAAGATCATGTCTTTGGGACGTGGACCCTAAAGCCCCTGAACCCAGATCTCTGGCATTCACCTGAGGCACTTGGCCTATCCCAGTCAATAATCCTTTTTTTGTTGTTCATTTGTTTCTTTTTTTTAAATTAATTTAGTTTTAGTTTTCAGCAATCACTTCCATAAGCTTTTGAGCTTTAAATTTTCTCCCCCTCCCCACCTCCCTCCCCAAGATGGCTCACAACCTGATATAGTATCTACATATATATTCCTGTTAAACATATTTTCACATTAGTCATGTTGTAAAGAAGAATTAGAACCAATAGGAGGAACCACAAGAAAGAAGAAACAAAACAAAACAGAAGAAAAAAAAGAGCAAATAGTATGCTTTGATCTGCATTCAAACTCCCTAGTTTTTTCTCTGGATGCAGGTAGCATTTTCCATCATGAGACTTTTGGAGATGTCTTAGATCTTTACATTGATGAGAAGGGCTAATTTTATCAAAGTTAGTCTTTGTACAATGAGGCTGTTACTGTGTACAACGTTCTCCTGGTTCTGCTCACTTCACTCAGCATCAGTCTATAGAAGTCTTTCCAGGTTTTTCTGAAGTCCACTTGCTCATCATTTCTTATAGCACAATAGTATTCCATTACATTCATATATCACAACTTGTTCAGTCATTCCTCAATTGATGGGCATATCCTCAGTTTCCAACTCTTTGCCACCATAAAAAGAGCTGCTATAAATGTTTTTGTACATATAAGTCCTTTTCCCATTTGTATGATCTCTTTGGGATATAGCCCTAAAAGTGCTATTGCTGGATCAAAGAGTATGCATATTTTTATAGCCCTTTGGGCATAGTTCCAAATTGCTCTCTAAAATGGTTGGATCATTTCACAACTCCACCAACAATGCATTAGTGTTTCAATTTTCCCACATCTCCAACATTTATAATTTTCCTGTTTCCTGTCATGTTAGCCAATCTGATAGGTGTGATGTGGTAACTCAGAGTTGTTTTGATTTGCATTTCTCTAATCAATAGTGATTTAGAACATTTTTTCATATGATTACAGATAGCTTTAATTTCTTTGTCTGAAAACTTCCTATCCATATCTTTTGACCATTTATCAATAGGGGAATGACTTGTATTCTTATAATTTGACTTAGCTCTCCATATTCAATAATCCTTTTAACTGCCCTTTTAACCCACCACTTAACTCCTTCCATTAGCCCCACCCCAGGCTACTTGCCACTTCTTAATTCCATCCAGATCTTCCCATAGTCTTTCTGTATAAAATATCAATCTTAACCCTCATCAAATGCATTCCTTAAGTGTCTGGCCCACTTGTATTGGTGTGACAAATAAACTCACTACTTAGACTGGAAGGCTTGAGTGGTCAAATTCTTTCAAGGAAACCTGTGCCCTGTACCCTTGCATTTTGGGGTACCTAGCACCCCTAGACCACAACACGCAAGTCACCTAATCCTATTTGCCTCAGTTTCCTCATCCATAAGATGAGCTGGAGATACCACAAATAGTGGCATACAACTGAACAACAATCCCTTTTGCCACATGACAGTCCTTCAAATATGTGAAAGCAGTAATCATTCCTCTCTGCCGATCCCCATTCCACCACTTCTTCCTCTTTTCCAGGCTGAACATTCCCAGTCCTCCAAATGATCCCCATGTGACATGAACAGCTTGCTTTCCTCTGGATACTCATAAATATCCTCCCTAAAATGTGGTGCCCAGAACTGAACACAATATTCTAGATGTGTGAATATTCTCTTCTCCTTTAATGTTCCTCCTCTTCTCTATTCACATGGTGCAATGGAGATGGTATAGCACTGGGAGGTAGGAAGAATTTGTATTGAAAACATGACCTACAACATTAACTAGTATGACCACAGTTAATTAACCTCCCTGAATCTCAGTTTCCTTATCTGTAAAATGGGGATAATGACATCTGTGTACCTTAGTTTATTGGGTAGCTATAAGGATTAAATCAGGTAATATAGATAAGGCACTTTATTATTCTGCCCTTCTTTATCATTTTGGTTTTCTCTTATCCCTGTCATTTAGCCTTATGCCTTGTACTTTCTCTATCCCCTCCCCCTTCTTGGTTATCTGTCCATTCTCTCTCTTCCTTCCACACTATTATTCATGCACTAACCAACACACCTTTGAAACACTCCCCTTCCCTTCCCCCTCAGTCTTTCTCCCTCTAGCTTCCTCTTTAGCCACTAAAATTAGCTCTTCCTATCATCTTTGTCCCCAGAGCTCCTGTCCTGGTTTCTTTCTGGGCTCACAGCTGCCTGCATTTGTGTCTTAAATACTACATTATGCTTCTTTGCCACAGCTATTGGGGAAAAAAAACCAACTAGGGGCATTTCTGTGATACTTAGGAGTTTTCATATGTGTGTACGTGTCTCACATATGTGTCACATATATAGATATGTATTCCATATATCTCCAAATAATTCTAGCTTTGAAAAAAACAATAAACCCTAAAGAGGACTTTCATCCCAATTATTTGTTGTTTATAATTTTAATTTGGTTCTTTAAGGATAATCCCAGACAGCAAGAGCATACAGAATCTGCTGGTCAGACTCAGCAGGGCAAAAGCTGAAGAAGAGTGATGTTAAAAGAGTAACAGAGTATCAGGGGCAGAAGGAACTTTAGAGAAAGCTGTCCAGTCCAGATCCTTTCTGAATGCCATTTATAACATATTCAACAAGGAGTCATCCAGGATTTGTTTACAAAGCAAAGAGAGAACCCATTATGTCCTTAGCAGCCCACTCCACCATTGTATAACTCTAACTATTAGGGGATTTTTCCTTACATAAAACCCCAGTCTTCCTAGCTCTGTCCTCCAAGGCCAAGCAGAATAGATCCAATCCCTTTTCTACATGACAGATCTTGAGGCACCCAAAGACAGCTATTGTGTCCCTTCCCTGAGTCTCTTTTTCCTGCCAGGTTAAATAACCCATGTTCCCTGAACTAGTCATCATATGGTATGATCTTGAGGCCTTCATCATCCTGGGATGACTTCCTAAAATGTGGTGTTCAGACCTGAATACAATGCTCCATTGATCAGACCAGGTACCTATCCCTATTTAATTTCAGCTTATTAGATTCATTCAGATGCTTTCGATTGGCAGGACCTTTTTTATTCCTGACTCTGTCCTCTCTCCCAGCTTTTTGTCACTTGAAAATCTGATAAGCATGTCACCCATGTCTTTATTCAAATCACTGATAAAAACGGCAAATGGCACAAGCCAGTACAGATTCCTGGGGTACTTTACTGGCGATTTCCTGCCAAGTTGACATGGAGCCATAAACCTTTGAGTCTAACTACTCAACCAGTTTTGAATTCATTGTAGTTGGATTGTTAGTCAGTCTCCATCTTTTTCACACAAATAGCATGAAATAATTTTATCAAATGCCTTACTAAAATTTAGACAAACTGTGTCTTTAGCATTATCCTGACTTGTATAGTAACTGGTAGCAACTCTAAACAAAAAGGGGAGTGGGACATGGAGTTAGTCTGGCATGACTTGTTCTTGATGAAGTCATGCTGGATCATAACTGGCACCATTTTCTTTTTCTAGATGTTCATTTACCGTCTCTTAAAATATACATTCTAAAATTTTCCCAGGAATCAAAGTCAAGCTTCCTGAGCTGTAGGTGGCACACTCTAGTCTCCTTCTCTTTTGAAAATCCAGTCCTCATTTATTTTTCTCCAGTCCTAAAGCACATCTAGAATTCTCCATTATTTGATGGAAGATAGAATTCTCCATTATCTTTCAAATACAATTGACAGTAGCTCGGCAATCACATTTGCCAGTTCTTTCATTACCCAAGGCTGTAGTTCATCTGGAGCAGGTGACTTGAATTGATTAAGGTCGCCAGATGCTCTCTTACTATTTCCTTCCCTCTCTTGTGTTTCAACTCCCTGTTAGCCTTTTTTGGGGCAAAGGTCATCCTCCTTAGCAGAGAGAACAGAAGCAATATAAAAGCTGAGCAGCCCTGCCTTCTTTGTCTTGTCAGTTATCATTGTCCCATCTGATATCACTTAAAAACCCCATGTTATCATTAATGTTGGAAGTGAGTTGATGCCTTGGGGTCAGGGGAGAGGCAGAAGCCCTCCCACCAGCCAGTGTTGACTTACCAACAAAGTCTTTATTCCTCTGAAGATATTTCCTGTGACAATGGCCTCATGATTTGTAATATCTCATGGGAAACAAAAAATTCCACATTGTTCAGTCATGTCTGACTCTTCACAACCCCATTTGGAGTTTTCTTGGCAAAGATACTGGAGTGGTTTGCCATTTCTTTCTCCAGCTCATTTGACAGATAAGAATTAAAGCAAACAGGGTTAAGTGACTTTCCCAGAGTCACACAGCTAGTAAGTACCTGAGGCCAAATTTGAACTCAGGAAATGAGTCTTCCTGACTCCAGGCCCCACACTCCATCCACTTCACCACCTAGCTGCCCCATCTACAAACATAAAGACATCTAGTTTAATCAATGCAACAATCATTGATGGAGCCAACATAACCTGCAAATCCATCTACAATAAGACTATGCCGAAACAGAAGGTTCCAAAATCCTCCTCAGCAACTAGAGCTATCAGGAAGATCCAAGGTAAAAATTCTTAGAATCTGGGCCCAGATGTTACCTTAGGGATATAGGATCACATGATTTAGAACAGGAAGAGAAATGAGTTCATATTCATCTTACTACTTTTCCTATAATGATTACTTTGCCCTCTCAGAGTCTTTTTTTGGAGACTTGAACAAATCAGCCAGATGGCTAGAAAGTTATATGTAGCACCACGATCCCTTTAGCCACCAAGAGTTCTTCGCAGGGCACCTTCTCCATGGCACCCAACTTCCATATCACCTTACTAGAAAGTAGAAGCTTGCCTAGACTGGGCAGGAAATCTCTCAACTTGGATACTGCTGAGTATGTTTCCTATGCTTTGAGGTTCATTCATTGTTTTAGAGGAAAAGCGGTAATATAAGAGCCTTCTTGATCCTTCAGATCATCTCTCAATCTCTCGCCCTTCTGCCCCCATAAACTCTTGAGAAATAACTCGATACCCTAAGGTCATAGAATTTTAGAGTTGATCCAAGGGACTAAGGTCATCTAGCTCAATCTTCTCATTTTACAAAGTAGGAAAACAAGGCCCAGGTTTAATAGGTAGTAAGTAGCACAACCCTAGACCATGTCTCTGTACTTCGCCTTCCAATTGCATCCTGGCAAGAAGAAAGGGTCAGTGAAAAGTGGAGGTGGAGAAGATCTGTCACCACCAAGCAACAAAATGGGGAGGTAGGTGCCATATGAAGAATTTCAATGATAGAGCTCCTGCAGAGCTATGCTCCTTACCCACCAGCAACCATAGCTCCCCTAAGCCAGGCTTGCTGGGATGACAGAACTGGAAAAGGTAATAAACAGAGAAAAGAGAAACAAGGGTAGGGGAGAAAGAAGAGAGAAAATGGGAATAAGGATGAGAAATGAAAATCAAGGGTCTCAAAGAAGCTGTTATGTGCCATTTAACAAGACATGACCTTTGGATTTCTAAAGTCACATTTGTAGCCACTTTTGATCAAGAGAGGCTGACATATCCAAAGAAATATCCAAAGCCTCAGTTAAGAAAAGCCAGTCTTTATCAAGCCCAACAGCATTGGGTGAAGGCAGCTGGTGAGCAGTGCTAGGGCCTTCTTTCTCTCTGTCTCTCTCTGTCTCTCTCTGTCTCTCTCTCTCTGTCTCTCTCTGTCTCTCTCTCTCTCTC
The DNA here is from genome assembly GCF_003287225.1 of Phascolarctos cinereus. Lineage (NCBI taxonomy): Eukaryota > Metazoa > Chordata > Mammalia > Diprotodontia > Phascolarctidae > Phascolarctos > Phascolarctos cinereus. Next base: position 659,986,747 of record NW_027555847.1, read on the forward strand.
TCACTCTCTCTGTGTCTCTCCTCTCTTTGTCTCTCTCTCCCTTTGTCTCTGTCTCTCTGTCTGTCTCTGTCTCTCAGCAGTTATGACACTAATTGGCCCCAAAATTTCAGAACTTGAATCAGGCAGACATGTTCTCAAAACCCAAAGACTGTCCCTAGGGAGGCTGGGCAATCTAGAGTCTAAAATGGCCTTTATACAAGTAGGGGTTGGGGGAGAAGGAGGGAACAAGCATTTATTAAACACTTAGTATGTACCAGGCCTTGTGCTAAGCACTTTACAGATATTTTCTCATAGGTACTTAATAAGTGTGGAATTCAACTGAAACCTCATGATCGGGCATCCTTATGGTCAGGTAATTCTCACTTAGGCAAATGGGTGTCTGGACACAAGGGCCTGGGTGATTTCTGATTACTTTTCAGTGACTTTGTTGCACGAGGAAAACAGAATGACACGCTCTGGTGTAAATGAACATTTTTTGGTTAGTTCAAATAGTAAAATTCCAGCCAAGAACAAATGAAGAGGAAGAAATCCCTGGTTTTGTTCAAACCATCAATAACCATTTGTTAAGCACCCACTATGTGCTGGACACTGTGCGAAGTGCTGGGGATACAGAAAGTGTCCAAAGAGTTCCTGCCTTCAAGGAACTTGCATTCTAATGGAGAAGACCACATGCAAACAAATATATACAATGGAAATGTATGCAAACATGCTACATTGTAAATAACCCACGGAAGGCACTGGAATTAAGAGGTGTAGGGAAAAGCTTCTTGTAAAAGACAGGATTTTAGTTGGAACTTAAAGGAAGCCAGGGAGGTCAGTCAGCAGAGTTGAGGAGGGAGAGCATTCCAAGTAGAGGGGACAGCCAGTGAAAATGTCCACAGCTAAGGGATGGAAGATCTTATGTGGGAACAGCCAGGAGGTCAATGTCACTGAATCAACAAGTGGGGGTGAGGAGTAAAATGTAAGAAGACTGCAAAGGCTGGAGGGGCTGGGTTATGAAGGACTTTGAATGCCAAACAGGATATTGTATTTGATACTGGAAATGAGAGGGAGCCACTAAAGTTTATTGAGTAGGAGTGAAGGGGAAGATGATATGTTCAGAAAGAAATATCCAAGATGGATTCCATGACCTGTCACAATCTTGTTAGAAAAATTTCTGATTTAGTTACTCAAAATAAAACATAAAACACCTATTCTTCAGCCACCAAGTTAGACTAAGCTGGGAAAGGTGCAGTTGAATCTGCCTTTGGGTATCACCTTTTGAGAAAATGCTTTATATTTGTGTCAAATTTTAACAGAAGTTTCTTCCACTCCTCCCCTCTGGGAAGTGGTCAGGTCCCTAGAAAATGTTAGAATGGTCATTTGGTATTAGGCTAAATTTACCTTTATTCATTTTAACCATTTACTTCCAATCAATCAGTCAACAAACATTTATTGAGTACATGCTATGTGTCAGGTACTACAGTAGGCACTGGAGATACAAAGACAAGAATGAAATAGTCCCTGTTTTCAAGCAGCTGACTTTCTATTAGGGACATGACATATATACATATAAATACGTACAACATAGATTTTATAAATATATTTTGCATAAACACACATTTATGTTTATCAACATGTTTATATACATCTATAAAATTTAAATAATACAATTTATATAAATATGTTTGTATAAATATATATTTGAATAGATAACATATTTTTAAATATATTTGTATATTATGTATACATAAAGTAATTTTCTAGGGGAGGCTCTAGTAGCTGTGGGAATCAGAAAAGGCTTCATGTGGAAGGTAGTTCTTGAACTGAGCACTGAAGGAATCTAAGGATCCTAGGTGGAGGTAAGGAGGGAATACAGTTTAGGTATGAGGGATGATTAGTTGAAAGGTAGAGAACTACATGGCCATTGGGGGAATTTGTTTTACTTGACTGGACATGTTTGTAACAGGGGTTTCTTTTTTCTTTTTTTTCTCAGTAGGACAAGGGGAGGTGGTGGGAGAGAAAGAAAGTGAATTTTTGTTAATTAAAAGAATTAAAATTCTTTAAAATAAAGGCAAAGGGTGACATGGAGAGTGTGGTGTGTGAGGAACAGCAAGGATTAGACTATAGTGTGCAAAGATGGTAGGAGGGTGTGAGTAATGTATAATGAGGCTGTAAAGGAAGGTTGGAGCCAAGGTGTGAAGGGTTTTAAACACAACCCATTCCCACTAGATCCTAGAGATAACAGGGAGTCATTGAAGCTTATTGAGTAGGGAAGTAACGTAGTCAGATATGTCCCATCTCTAATTCCTTCCGCTAACATTTTTTTAAAAACCGATTCAATGCAACAAACATTTATTAAGTTCTTTCTTCGTAAAGAACCCTGTGCTAGGTACTGATGGTTACAATCCTGTTGGGAAAATGAAAAATACACAGATTACATATTGAAATGCTTGTGTTTCCTGATTATTGTTAAACTCATAATAAAAAAGAACCTTTTAAAGGTACAAGATATTCAACTTAACCTCTCTGGGCCTTCCTTTTCTCGTCTATACAATTAAGTGATATGGATAGATAATCTCTTAAGACCTTTTCCAGTTGACCCTGTAATAGAAATTAAGCTATAAATGGAGTGGCAAGAAGAAAATGATAGCAAGGATAAAGAGATTACTTTAGGCTTAGAGAGAGGAAGGAAGGGATATGAGAAAGCTTCATGGAGAAGGTAGTGGCTGAGTTGGACTTTGGAAAGTCACCTTCAACAAGTAGATCTGTTAGGGGGAAGAGTTCACTACAGGTCTCAGGGGCTGTGTGAGTGAAAGCACAGAGATGGTAAATGATGGCAAGAGGGCCAATGAGTAATAAATTCCAGTTTGGCAGGAGCATAAGACGAGGCTAGAAAGGTAGTTTGGAACTAGATTGTAGAGTGCCTTGAATGATGAGGAGACTAAGGAGTTTGGACTTTGTCCTACAAGTAATAAGGGACTAACAAAGGGGCTAATTTGTTTTACTTTTTTTTTTTGGAGGGGGAAGGTGAATGGTGTGACCTAATTAAGCAAGAACTGTTAGGAAGGTGAAAAGCAGGTGTGTATAGAATGGATTAGAGAAAGGAGAAAGTAGAAACAGCAAGCCCAGTGAGGAAGCAACTTCAATAATTCAGGCAAAAATCAATGAGGGCCTGAACTAGGGCAGTGGTTGTGGAATGGGCAGAAGGGGGCGGATTTAGGAAGCAGAACCCTTGGATTAGATATAGGAGGTAGTATGGTAGAATGGAAAGAGAGTAGGGACCTGGATTTAGAGCTCGCCTCTGACAGTTACTCCTTGGGTAATCTTGGGCAAGTCACCTTAACCCTCCATGAGCCTCAGTTTCCCCACCTATATAAATCAGAGGATTGGACTGGATGACCTCTGAGGTCCTTTCTAGTTCCTAATCTATGGTGCTACGAGAGGAAGCAACCACAGATAACTGATAATAATCAAGCCTGAATGACAAGGGAGGATGATGGTTCCATCCACAGTCAGCCATTTATAGTGGGAGGTAGAATGCCCTATTTGTGGAAAGAAAGAGGGAAGAAAGAAAACAAGCATTTATTAAGCATCTACTATGTACCAGGCACTGTGTTAAGGGCTTGACAAATATTTCCATTGATCCTCGTAACAACCGGGAGGGAGAGAGGTATTATTATTTCCATTTTTTAGTTGAGGAAACTGACACAGAGATGAAGGGTCTAAATGCTGGATTCAAACTCGGGTCCTCCAGAGTCGAGGCCCAGAGCTTTGGAATAGCAAACAGGCTGGTTTGGCTGCAGCATGGAGTCATGAGGGTGAGTAATGTGTAAATAAGCTTGGAAAGACAGACAGAGTCAGTTTGTGAAAGACTCTGAAAGCCAAATGGAGGCCTTTATATTTTAATTTAAAGGCAATGGGGACCCACTGAAGCTTCTAGAACAGAGGAATAACATGGTCAGAACTGTATTCTGAGAGTATCAATTAGCAGCTACGTGTGGAGGATAGACTGTGGACGAGAAAGACCGGGTCCAGGGCCACCCATCAGGAGGTTGTTGCAACCATGCGGAGGACAGGGGGAGGATGGCCTGAGTATGGGTGATTGTGGTAGAGGTAGAGAGAAGGGCAGAAAGATGCATGGCGTGCTGAGGAGGTGCAATCCTCAAGACTCGGCAATTAACTAGACAGGAGGAGGGACGCATGAGCGGGAAGGATGTTTGAGACGGGAACCACCCTGGGACTAGCCATTGTCTTATTATTGTACTTCCATATTTAATGTTCTATGTTTAACATTTTATATATAAAGTTATCTCATATGTAATGTTCTGCAGACTTTCACAGGATAGTGGACAGCAGAGAAAGTAACTACCTTTTGTAGTTAAAATAAAAATAACGGGAGGTAAGCTCATCTTCTGCAGACTCACTTGAAAACACCTTCGGGCCAATTCTAATAATAGGTAGGATGATGGGGATGACATGGGCCTCATCCTATTCCCATGTGATTTTGATTTATTCCACTTATGTCTGTCTATTTTAAAAACTTTTCATTCCAGGCAGCTTAGAAATAATGAGGGTTGGGTATGATGACATCAAGCAAAAACTTTGTTCTTAAACTTTTACGGATCAATGTTATATGAAAACAATTGTGATGATGGTCCACTTTCAGTATAGTTTTATTTATTCAATTCTCATCCCTATTCACCCCTGTTTTCTTATTCTTCTAATAATTTTTTCAGTAAGTTCAAATGTTTATAATATATAACACACATATATTATATATGTATGTATGTGTGTGTGTATATATACATACCCCAAAGATCATTTACTATCCTGCTATTATTCTTTTATATTAAATATTGTGTACACTACCATGCAGGGCACCTAGGTGATATAGTAGATAGAGTGCGAGGCCTGGAGTCAGGAAGACTCCTCTCCCTGAGTTCAGATCTGGCCTCAGATACTTACTAGCTGTATGACCCTGGGCAAGTCATTTAACCTTGTTTGCCTCCGTTTCTTCATCTGTAAAATGAGCTGGAGAAGGAAATGGCAAACCACTCCATTACTCTGCCAAGAAAACCCCAAATGGGGTGACAAAGAGTTGGACAGCACTGGAAATGATTCAGCAATAACACCAAGATTACCATACAAGTGTATAATAATAACAACTAGCATTTATAGAGTGCTTTCTATTTGTCAGACACTCTACTAAGCACTTTAAAATTATTATCTCATTTGATCCTCACAATAGTTCTGGGAAGTAGTTGCTATTATTATCCCCATTTTACAGTTGGAAACTGAAGCAAACAGACATTAAGTGACTTGTTCAGGGTCATCACACAGCTAGGAAGTATCTGAAGCTGGATTTGAACTCGGGTATTCCTGACTTCCAGGACCAGTACTCAATCCATTGCATCACCTAGCTGTCATAAAATGGATAAAATGGCTGCTTTCATGCATTGTTAAGTTAGTGAATTAAGATAGAAGCTTACCTTCTACAGATTCACTGAAAATCTCTCTGGTACAACTCCAGTATCAGACAGGATAACTAAGGATGACATGGACTTGTTCCCAGATGTTCCCACATGGTTTGAACTCCTTCTGTAAAGTCTCTATATTTTACAAGCTTTCCATTCCATGTGGTTTGGGGATTATGAGTATTCAGTATGATGACATCTATTAAAAATATTGTTCTTAGATTTTAACGGGTCAGTGTTCTGTTGAGTGGTCATGTGCAACAAACAGTCCAGTCTAATCCCATGCTCTGGCTCTAATATACCGTATTTGCTAAATTCTTGAGAGCATTTTGGGGTTTGTATCTCTAATAAGGGGATCCATTAACTGCTAGTTTATAAAGGACAGTCAGCTTCTGACATAGAATTTTAGTGACCTGATTGTATCTTTTTAAAGCATCTGATAGGGGCTAAATTTTTTGCAGCCTGTGATGATATACTGCACAGTTTCCAATACTTCATTTTCATTGTTTTTAAATTTCTTTTTTTATTATGAATGTAGTCATCAACAAAAACAAGCATTTTGATATGCAAAAGAGGTCACATCAGAAACTGAACTTCTGTTAGTTTTTTTAAAAGAAATATGTATCATATACATATGTATATATATAATATGACAAAGTAGTAAAAATTTAATGTATTTTTCATTCTGTCTTTTTTTTGTTTGGTGCATTTAAAATGCTTTATTTATCTTTTTTGCGTATTTATCTTGATCCATTAACTCACTTTCACCTTACCTCCCAAGTAGAGGCTCTCCTTTACAACAAATATGTATAATCAAGCAAAATAAATCAATGCTTTGGTCATATCTGTGAACGCATTCTGCACCTCTAGTCCAACAGCTCTCTGCCAAGAGGTGGGAGGCACGCTTCATGTTTAAGAATGAAAACCAGAAGGCACAACAGGAAACAAGACTACCAACAAGGAAATGGGTGATCTGTCTAAGGCAGGGGTGGGGCACCTCTCTGCTCAAGTGTGGCCCTCAGAATGAATCGATTCCAATTGAATCCAATGATTGAATTCAGCCAAAGGGCTGCACTTGAGGACCTAGAGGGTCACATGTGGCCTCAAAGCCACAGTTTCCCCACCCCTGGTGTAAGGAGACCAAAGTAGATAGATATACAAAGAGCTTACTGACCAACTTAGATTTAAAAAATAAATGGACAGCAATTAGAAATAAGACCAGGTAACAAAAAGTGAACAGAAAAGTATGATATAGTCTTATAAAAAACAGGAATGCTAAAGCTCAGAATAAACTGAAGCTGGCAAGGAAAACTTGGGACAACAAAAAAGTGTTGTTTTGTATTGGATTTCCCCCCCTATAATGGGGGGAAAAAAGAACGAAGAAGGGATAAGACCTTTGTGTGGGATGGATGTGACAATGAGGACCGAAAATAGAGAGAAGTCAGAGCTGTTCAATTCATCTAAGTTTCTGCTTCCCTTTCCAAGAAAAATGACCTTTGTACTGGAAATGACAAAACAAAGATGACTAATAGGCGGTTGATATACAAGAAAGCAGTAAGAGAACACTTTGCCATCCTTTAAAAAACAAATCTTATTTTTTCCAATTACATGTAAAAGAATTTTAACATTCAGTTTTTAAAATTGTGAGTTCCAAATTCCTTCCCTCTCTCCCTTATTGTGAAGGCAAGCAATTTGATATAGGTTATACACGTCACTTTGCTGCCCTTGATAAATTCAAGTCAGTTGGGCTGGATAAAATAAATGCTTGGGGCCTGAAAGAACTGCTGGACTTGACTGCTGAAACCCTGACATTGGTATTTTAAAGATCATAGCAAACAGGAAAGGTGCCACAAGACTGGGGAAGGGCAAATGCTGTCCTCATTTTCAGCAAAGGAAAGAGAATAGAGTTACTAATTATAGCCCAGGGAACTTGATTTCAATTCTTGGGAAAATTCTAGAATAGGCCATTAAAGAGATTATCAGCAAATATCCAGGAAGTGAAGTGGTCACTACAAAGAACCAGCCTAGCTTCATCAAGAACGGGTAGTGCCAGACTAACCTCATTGCCTTCTTTAGACAGTATTACTAAATGAGTAGATATGGGGAATTCTGTGGATGTGGTTTGCCTAGAATTTAGTAAAGCTTTTGATTAAGTATCCCACATAACTCTTGGGCAGAAGGGAGATGTGGATAAGATGATAATACAATCTAATGAGCTCATAACTGATTGAATGGCTGGACTCAAAGAGTAGTTATTAATGACTCAATGTCAATGTGAGTAGAGGTCTCCACTGGAGTAACTCTGGGATCTATGCTTGACCCTCTATTGTTGAACTTTTTTTTTTTTTGCTTTTTGATGAGGCAATTAGGGTGAAGTGACTTGCCCAGAATCCCACAGCTAGTAAGTGTAAAGTGTCTGAGGCCAGATTTGAACTCAGGTCCTCCTGACTGCAAGGCTGGAGCTCTATCCACTGTGCCACCTAGCTGCCCTGAACTTTTTTTTTAATCAATGACTTTGATAAAGGCAGCATAGTGTATGACAGAGTCAAGATCCAAAAAAATCTTAATAGATTATAACCAGACAGGAGATAATATAATGAACTCCAAAAGGGACAAATATAAAGATTTGCATTTGGGTACCAGCCAATCAGCTTCACAAGTATGAGATGACAGAGGCATGATTAGACAGCTGTTGTCTGAAAAAGATCTGGGGGTTTAAGTGGACTGGAAGCTCAATATGCTTCAGCAGTATGATGTGGCTCACCCTTAGGAATATTCATAAATAGCACCACTTTTCCTCCCATGGTTCTTTCCATGGTAGCAGTCACAGTGCTGCCATATATCTTTATCAAGGTATATAAAAAATACAGACATAGATGTAGATGTTTATACACTCTTGTGTACAGGTCCTGAAATGTTTGTACATTCTGTCAAATGTGGTGGATGAATGAATTCATTCATAATGGATGCCATGGATGGCAACTTTTAAAAATAATCCTGTTTTGGTCTATTTGTTGGATTTGTATTATCAGACTTAAAAAGGACTTTTCAAAATTCCACTCTAAGCATGCCCTTCTCTTTTTCAAAATAATTTGAAACAAAAGTATTATTTTTGCCATCTGTTTCATTATTCAGTAGCATTTCTGCAGTTTACATTCTGTAGTGTAGCTTCTCTGGCTCCTTTGAAGATTCAATCGAATTGCTACAATACCTGGGATATCTTTCCCAATCCCTGCTGCTGATAGTGCCTTCCCTGTGAGATTGACTTCATTCACACTGTGTATATCTTATATGTACATTTTTATTTACATGTGGTATCCTTTGCCTGGAAAAGAGCTCATTATTCATCCTCACCATGACCTCTAATCCTTTGACCCTTCAGTTCTTTTTCATGCCATCACTTCCACACTAGCTATACTCTCCTTTCTTCCCTATCTTCATTTCTTGGTGAATCAGTACCTTGTCCCATTATCCTATTGCTGATTATGCCTTAGCCTTGGATCACTCCCATAATCTGCTGCCTTCATTCCTTCTCTACTGCTGAATGAAGCTGGAAAAAATCACAAAATCATGTGGGTCCTGACTGGGTCCACTACAAATTCATGGTACATAATCTCAACTGGGTCCTCACTGTGACAAAGCAATCCTCCTCAACTCACATCCCATAGAGAAGATGCCTTCTGCCATTGTCTCCCACTTCACTCCTGTTTCACATAAAGAACCGGCCCTTTTCCTGATCAACGTGCATAACTGATCCCATTCATCTGTCTTCTCCAGCTGATAGCCTCCTCCACCATCTCCTCAATCTCTCCCTGTCAACTGGCTGCCTACAAATACACCCATATCTCGCCAGTTTCAAGAAACTCTCCCTTGACTTGTCCATCCTTGCTCACTATCATCCATCTTTCCTCACTTCAGTGGTTAAACTCCATGGGAAAGCTATTTACAATCTATGCCTCCATTCTTTGCTCTCTTTCTTCCCTTTCCTCTCTACAGTATGACTTCCATCTTCATTATTCAACTGAAACTGCTCTTTCCAAAGTTACCAATGATTCTCAAATGCCAAATCTCACAACCTTTTACTCAGTCCTCATCTTTATTGAGCACTCTGCAGCCTTTGACATTGTTTATCACCCTCTCCTCCTTGGCACTCTCTTCCAGGTTTCCCTGACATTGCTTTCTCCTGGCTCTCCTACTACCTACCTTACTGCCACTGAGTCTCCTTTGCTTGCTCTTCATTCAGGTCATGCCTGCTAACCATGGGTGTCCCCCATGGCTCTATCCTGGGTCCTCTTCTCTTCCCCTTCCACACTGTTTTACTGGGTGATTTAATTAGCTCCATGGATAAAATCGCCATCTCTGCTGATGATTCTCCACTTTGCTTATCCATCTCTGACACTCATCTTCAACTGCCTCTTAAACCAGATATTGCACAGACATCTTAAACTCAACATGTCCAAAACTGATTCCATTATCTCTCCCCCAAGTCCTCCCCATTTCTGAACTTCCTTCTTACTGTCAAAGACACCACCAACCTCCCAGTCACCCAGACTCAAAACTAGTGTTTCCAGATTTCCAAAATATATTAACCTTTGGGGTCCTAGAATGAGAAATCAGGATTTCCTGGAATTCTTGGAAATTCCCCAAACCAAAATTATTCTGAATTTTTTTACAATATTTTCATTTATATGTATTAAAAATAATAATGAGTGACCCTGATAATAAACAACGAATCATTTTTTTCTGTGATATGGTTATACTAAAAGTTTAAGATATTTTTGATAAAAAAGATATAATAAATCTATGATTTATTATTATTACAAACCTATAAATATAATGTAACAATGATTTAAAACATATCTGGCAACAATTTCCTTTATTTTACTTAAAATACTTTCCACACATTTCATGCTCTTGATTCTTTATTATAGATATATAAAATCTTGTTTATAAGAAATATTATAGATATATAAAAATTAATTTGATAGGAAATATTAAGTGTGTTAGTATTTACCATAGTCTATAGTGAATATTCAAACAGTGGATAATGTAAGTGAACATTATTGAGTAGTATTTGAATAATGTACCATTCAGATTTCCTAGCAAGGTTAACAGCACTACACAGACTCATGTATTGAAAATACCAACTTAAGGACTTATTTTACTTCCAAAATTTATTTATTGGAATTCCATTCATAAGATTTGTATAAAGTATACCATGTATGGGGGCAGCCAGGTGGCACAGTGGATGGAGCACTGAGCTTAGAATCAAGAAGACTACTCTCCCTGAACTCAAATCTGGCCTGAGGCACTTACTAGTTGTGTGACCCTGGGCAAGTCACTTAACCCTGTTTGCCTCAGTTTCCTCATCTGTAAAATGAGCTGGAGAAGAAAATGGTAAACCACTCCAGTATCTTTGCCAAGAAAATCCCAAATGGGGTTATGAAGAGTCAGACACGACTGAAATGACTCAACAACAAATACTAAGCATATAAACTTATTAATATTTACTCTATTGGGAAGAATGATTCACTGTTAACAGCCGACTGGGACACGAACACATATTTATAACATGACAATAGCTACAAGCAAGGCTGATTAGATTGTAGCTGCTTCTCTTCTGCTTGAGCCTGTCCTGGTTTCCAGAAATGTCCACCTTAACCTTCAACTCTACAGCGTTTCCAGCTTTTGCTTTTGACTTGAGGTCGGTGGATTCCTTTGAACCAGTAATGTCTCTATGTTGATTGTTAACCTTTCATTCTGGCAGGAAATTTTACTTTCCCTCTATTTGGAAACTGGTTTTTATTATTTTTTTCTCGACATTTAGAAAAACATAAATTTCTTGAGAAATACCAGGAAGGAATTCCTAGCATGGAAACATTACTCGAAAATTCAGTGTTATCCTGGGCTTCTCACTGTCTCTCTCACCTCCCATATCCAATCTGTTGCCCTGTCCTGATAATTCTACCTTTACACTGTGTCTCACACAGGCCCCCTCTTCTCCCTTGACATTGCTACCACCCTGGTAGGGGCCCTCATCCTGTCATGCCTGGACTATTGAAAGAATCTGCTGGCTGGTTTCCTTGCCTCCGGTCTCTCCCGCTCCAGTCCATCCTACTCTCAGCTATCAAATTAATCTTTGTAAAGCACAGCTCTGATGCTGTCACCCTCCCCTCCCCCACCCTCATTCAATAAACTTCAGTGGCTCCCTATCATTTCCAGGATCAGATATAAAATCCATTCTTTGACATTCCAAGCCCTTTCGAACCTGCCCTCCCCCCACCTTAATGTGGCATACTACTGCTCCAACCCCATATTCTCTGCAATCCAGTGACATTGGCTTCCTCATCATTTCTCCAACAAGACACTCCATCTCTTAACTCCAGGCAATTTTGCTGGCTGCCCCCCATACTGGGAATTCTCTGCCTCCTCATTTCTGTTTCCTGGTTGCCTCGGCTTCTTTCAAAGTTTTAGCTAAAATTCCACCTTCTACAAGAAGCCTTTCCCAGTCCCCCTTAATGCTTGTGACTTCCCTTGATTGGTTTTTTTTTATCCTGTGTTACAGCTTGTTTGCACACAGTTATTTGCATTTTCTCTCCTCCACTAGACTGCCAGCTCCCTGAGGGCAGGGACTATCTTTTGCCTTTCTTTGCACCCCCAGTGCTTAGCATAGTGCCTGACACCAAATAGGTAGGTGCTTAAGAAATGTTTACTGACTGACTCTTGCTTTAGTAGCCATCAGACACACAAGAACTGGCCTCAGAGCTAGGAAGACTTGGATTCAAATCCTGTCTCTGACACATATTGACCAAGTGACCCTGGGAAAGTCACTTAACTCTGTTTCAGTTTTCCTCATCTGTTAAATGAGCTGGAGAAGGAAATGGCAAACCATTCCAGTATCTTTGCCAAGAAAACCCCAAACAGAGTCACGAGGGTCAGACATGACTGAAATGGCAATAACAACAACGATAACAAAAAAGCAGGTACAGAGTGAAAATTCATTTTAGGCAGAGATGCTAGCTGATCTCAAGAGGTCTATGGAGGCGAGCCTGTCTACACAGGCTCCCCTCCCCAACAATCATCTTCATTCACAAGCAGAGCACCACCCTCCATCCCCTGAATGAGCCCCACCACGCCCACACCCCTCCTTCTACCAGATCCCTTTCTTAACACCTCCTCCACTGCCTTGTTTCCTTCTCCAAACACAATAGGCACTCTTTCGAAAAATTCTCCCTCCGTATCTGCGCTTTCCACATATCCTTGAAATAAGGACCAAGGCCAAATTTCTCTTCCCCTCCTTTAGAACATGTGCTCTGAGGTACTGGGCTCTTCCTTGCATGGAAGGCCATGCTCCCTACCACCCTCACCCCAACTGGGCTTTCCTGTTAATGGCATTTTCCTTTCGGGATGATAAAACACGAAGTTCTCCACCTTGCAAAGGAAGTCAACCTTCATCTTCTCAAGAGCAGCTCCCCTAATGCTGCCTAGCAAAAGGCAATGAAAATTTGATAATTCAACCCCACTTCCCACAGGCCAGTAGGTCCAGCCTTCTCTCACTTCCTTCCTTCTTCTACTTGAAGCTCTCAAATCTTTTGAATTTTGTTCATTCTTACCACAGCCCCCTAGACACACAGGGAAATCACCTGCAAGGCTAGGAAAGAAGCCCCAGCCAGGCTCTTCCATGCACCAAATATTGAGAATTGCTCCTCTGAAGATTCACAGATATCTTTTACCTACAGAATGGCTGTAAATTACTTCCTTTTAGAAGCTGCCAATGTCAGAAGGCCAATGATGGCAGATTTCAGGCAACAGAGGAATCCTCTCAATACTGAAATACAGGTGCCTGAATTTCTTCCATTTTCACAAGATCGTAGTATTTAGAGCAATATAATGTAAACTCATGGATTGTCCAAGGAGGAGGGCTTCCAGCACATTGGATGGACAAACAAGGATGAGAGCTTTGAATGGGCATCAATGGATGCTTAGCACTGCAGGGATCTCCCACAACAATGAGACCACAGACCTAAGTATCTAACCTAAGTATCCTAGCTCATGTATAGGGTCTTGTATATAAAAGGTATTTAATAAATGTTTGTTGAATTGAATCAAAGGGACTTGGCAGATCAGACAACCCAGTGGTTTTCCATTTTTTTTAAACTCAATAAGAATAAAACCCATTACATGTTGCCATAAATAACATGTTTTTATGAAAAGTAACTATATTTCCAAAACAAAAAAATTAGTAAAAAGAGTCGCATGATGTTACATATTTTTTCAAATTTCTTTAACATTTTACTTCATAAAAGACAGCTAGATTTTCATATCTGATCTGCATTCAATCTGTTGTGATATATCATTCCAGTTAAAATATATGAAGAGAATCTGACCTCACCCATATATGTAGCTGGAAAAGGATGGAGTATTTTAATAGGTAAATAATGTCTTGGTTGTTATTACAAATTTTTTTTATCTCCTTAGACCCCCCTGAAAAGGTCTTGGGGCCACCTAAGGGTCCACAGACCACACTTGAGAACCATCCTTATTCTGATGGATGATCCATCCAAATTCAATTAGTTGCTAAGTCTCCTGTTTTCTACCCTCACAGCATCTTTTTCTTTCATGCCCTTCTCTCTGCTACACAGCCTAGCCAGCCTCTACTCTAGTTCAGGCCCTCTTTATCTCTCACAGGGACTATTCCAATAGCCACTAATTGGTTTCCCTGCCTTAGGGCTCTCCCCCACTCCAATCCATTCTCCACTCAGCTGTCAAACTGATGTGCCTAAAACATAGATTGGACCACAGCACCTTCCTACTAAAATTTTTTTTAAGTTTTCTTATTGCTTCTAAGATACAATACAGAATAGTCTGGCATTTAGAGTCCTCTACAATATGGGTCCTACCTATCATTCCAATCTTATATCCAATTACTCCCCTTCATGCCAACTCAGTTCCAATGAAACTAGCCTGCTAGATGTCTCCATACATCACATTCCGACTCCTGCCTTGCCTCTGTGACTTTGTGCTTTCCCATGTCTGGAATGCATTTCCTCACCCCCACCACCATCCCATCTCCATCTAGTAGAATCTCTAGCTTCTTTCTTTCTTTTTTTTTTCTTTTAGGCAATTGGGGTTAAGTGACTTGCCCAGGGTCACACAGCTAGTAAGTGTCAAGTGTTTGGTCTGAGCCCGGATTTGAACTCAGGTCCTCCTGACTTCAGGGCTGGTGCTCTATCCACTGTGCCACCTAGCTGCCCTCTAGCTTCTTTCAAGACATAACTTAGGTACCCCTTTGGAATCAAGGCCTTTTTTAATCCTCCCAGGTATTATGATTCCCTCCCTCTTGAAATTACTTTCTGTTACTTCGACTATATTTTGTTTTTACCTTTCAGTGTATCTGTTATGTCCCCCCATATTAGAATGTAAGCTTTTTTGAGGTAAAAAAAGTCTCATTTTTGTGGTTGTATCATCAGTACCTAGCACAGTGCCTTGTACATAGACATAGGTATTAGTTGAATTGACTTGACTTGAACCTGTTCCTACCCTCTGATTTCACAGACAAGAAAACTGAGGCCCCTTGACCAAGGTCACACAAAGTTAATAAGCATCAGAGCCTGGAAATCAAATCTAGGCTCTTTGGCACCAGTTCTGGCACTATTCATCATACCATGGAACCCACAGAAACTTAGTCCTATCTGAAGAGGCAAAGGAAGAGTTGGATGGGTTCACACAAAGGTTAGTGCTCCCCAAACATGCTCTGTGCTTTCCTTGTTTTCTTTCTTAGGCTATTCCCCAAATCTGGAATATCCTTCCCCCCATCTTCTAAGGCCCAATTCAGATGCCACCTCTTCTGTGAAGCCTTCCTTTATCTTCTCCTTCACGATTTCCCTTCTCTCAGTCCAACCACTGGACAAACATTTACTGCTGTGCTAAGTTCTGGGGGTATAAAGGAAAAGTAAAAACAATTTTTAACTCTTGAAGAGTTAACAACATATATAATTTGGTTTAAAAAATCCTTCTTCCTTAGCTATCATGTAGCACACCAAACTTCTACTTCTTTTACTAGGTAACATCGTATATTATACTTGTTAATTCATTTACCTCCCCTACCAGACTGTAAGATCCAGGAGATTAGGCACTTAGTCTTATACATATTTTGTATCTTATTCAGAATCCAGCATAATGCTCTGTATGCAGTTGATGTTCAATAAAGATTTGTTGAATGAATGGTTAGGAGTTCTTGGGACTATGAAAGTTTGAATTTCTTAGCGCCTCCACTCTACTCATCTCATTACTACTCAAAGCCACTTAGGTCAACAGAACAGTGTCTTCTCATCCTTGCACTATTTACGATACCATTTATGTTGGGAAGGTTAGCAGAATATTCTCTTTTAGCTCCCACTTCTGCCTAACCACCTGTACAGGCATCTGTTTATCTAGACCTATTTGTCTCTCTTGACTGATTATAACCTCCTAGAAAGTAAGAATGTTTTCATTTTTTTGCATCCTAGCACCTAGCCTGGCATAGATTTTGCACTTAATCAATGACTATTGATTGGCTACTCCCAACTACATTATATATACCAATATAAGTGTAATAGGGGTTTGGACCATCCAAAGACGGAAACTGGAGGTGCCAGCTATACCATTTATTTATTTTTTTTTTAGGCAATTGGGGTTAAGTGATTTGCCCAGGGTCACAAAGCTAGTAAGTGTCAACTATTTGGTCTGAGGCCGGATTTGAACTCAAGTCCTCCTGACTTCAAGGCTGGTGCTCTATCCACTGAGCCACCTAGCTGCCCCCTAGCCTAGACCATTTAAAATGAAAGCACCCATGTCAGAGACACCAGGGATCTGCTTCTGAGTGACAGAAGACCTGGTGTCTTCCACTTGACTGCCTCCATTTGGGCATGCTCTAAACTCTGTTACATATGTACACACACACACACACACACACACACACATACACAATCACACACAAGTTCTTCCCTTCCTCTGCTACCAAAGAGAGACCAATAGAGTGGACCCTACTTTTCAAAATTCTGCCAAGCAGACAAATGAAAATCAGAAAATAGAATCTTCAAGCTATACCAATAATATATTTGAAGTTCATTTTTGAGACTTACAGTTGCAATGGGGGCCTTCATCTATCTACTAATCTACCAGAAGTCTCTCTCTACTAAAAGCAGAGCAATTAATATAATTTTACCTTGATGATGATACCATATTTCAGAATATAGAAGAAGCAATAAGAGGAATGACAATTTTGGGCCTGATTCTGACCAATAAGGAGGTGGCTAGTAAAGTAGAAATAGTGAAAGAGAGAAAGTGATCATGCTATCTTAAGGTTCCTCATACATGAAGAAGACAATCGTGGTTATATTACTGTAAAGTCAAGACTTTGGGAGAAAGATTTTCAGGAATTCAGAGAAAAGATAGGTAAGTTTCATAACAAGAGGCTATAAAGGGAAATTGGCTCAAGAAGATTGGGGGAATCTCAAGGATGAATTGTAATTATGAAGTTGGAAATAATTCCATTGAGGAAGAAAAGAAGGAACTGAGGTGAATACATACAGTACAAGGAAGGACATGTACTTAAGATGGAATTTTCAAGAGCAGCTTAGCTCTAATGAAAAAGAATGACACAGTTCTGTAAGGTTAATATCCGTAATGCTAAAGTTTGAGGGGGTGTTTTTTGAGAAATAAACAACAAAAAAGGGCCTTCCAGCTACTTCAAGGACAATAGGAAGAGCAAAGAAGAGCCAGAACCACTGTTTAGGGTGATGAAGTCATGCTAGCTGATTACAGGGAGTGGGGGAAAGGGAAAGTCACGATAACTGATTGTGGGGTGGTGACAGTAAGATCATTGATGACAGGCTGATGGAAGTCACAATAACTGATGACAGAAAAGGCAGCTAAGCTCCTCTCTTGTTTTTGTATTCTCAAGAGAGGATAATGATAAGGACAGAGCAAAAATGTTTAACAGAAACCAGACTTAAGAAAAGTGAGGAGATGGGAAAATAGCATCATGTTACCCTCAAAGAGTTCAACCAATCATGGATGAATTGCATCTCTTGGTGCTGAATGAACTTGCTGATGTGATTACCGAATTTCAATCAGTGGTTTTGAAGAATCATAGAAAATAGGAAATGTATCATGAGACTGAAGATGGATAAACACCATGCCAATTAAAAAAAAAAGAAAGGAAAAAGATGGATGCTTTAAGGCTGGTGAGGTTGATTTCAATTCCTGGAAAAATTCTAGAACTAGATTCTAGATAGAATTCTAGATAAAAGGGCTATCTATTTTGAACTCCAATCCCACTTTTCCAGATTCCCGCAAGACACAGCCACCTGAATGTCCTTATCACTGGCACCTCAAATTCAATATATTCAAAATGAAATTCATCATATCCTTTCATAACCCTGCCCTTTTCACTTAAAAATTTTTTTTTAATTTTTCCCCAGTTACATGTAAAGACAATTTAAACATTCATTTTTTAAAAAAATTTGAGTTGCAATTTTTTTCTCTCTCTCCCTCACCTACTCCCTCCCTGAGATGGTAAGCAATTTGACATAGGTTATACATGTTCAATCATGCAAAACATATCACCGTACTAGTTGTTTCTTTTAACTTTCCTTTCTTTGTTGAATGACCCCTATGACTCAGGTGAAAAACCTTGGAGTTACCTTCGACTCTATTCTCTCCTCCATCATCCCCATGTAACCAGCCGTGTTGTTGTTCATTCATTTCAGTCATGTCTGACTCTCATGACTCTATTTGGAATTTTCTCAGCAAAGATACTGGAATGGTTTGCCATTTCCTTCTCCAGCTCATTGAACAGATAAGGAAACTGAGGCAAACAGGATTAAATGACTTGCCCAGGGTCACACAGCTGGTAAGTATCTGATATATAAATATATATGTATGTATGTATACACACACACACACACACACATATATATCCAACCAATTATCAAATTTTGTAGATTCTTTCTCAATAGCCTGTCATATCAATCTTGTCCAGTTCAGGCTCTCCTCACCTTATGTTTAGATAATTATCATTGCTTCCTAACTGGTGCTGGCTATTTCTTCCAGAATAGCTATAAGAATCTCTTTTTTGTTCTTCTTTTTAAACTTAATTGTTACTGATATTATCCTTACAGAATGGTATCATTCTTGTATATTAGGGCTGAGCTGTCCTTGAAGATTCCATCTTAAGTACATGTCCTTTCCTGCCTCTGATTCTCTCTTCTCTAATCCTTTCATCACACACAGATGTCAGATTATTTTCCTGATCCATAATAAGCCTGATCAAATCACACCCCTACTTAAAAATCTTAGCCGGCTCCCCTATTGCTTATAGTAGGCCAGAGTCTTTAGGTGGACCTGCCACAATTTCACACTTTGTGTCTTCGCACACTCGACTTGTCCTGCACTCTTCCTTCTCTGTGTGTTAGTGCAGGCCATTCCCTCCCCATTGCTACCACTGAAATTCTTCTCTTCCTTTGAGGCTCATATTTTCCATGAAGTCTTCCCTAACATTCCATTTGAAAGTGATCTCTCCATCCTTGCACATCTGTATATCACTTTGTCTGGTTCTTTCACTGGTCTTATGTTCTACTTTGTACCAAGGTTCATTTATTATCTTTGTTAGATCATAAACTACCTGAGGATAGGAACTCTATTTTTCTCTCTTTGTACTTCCAGCTCCTAGCATAGAATTTTGCATGGAGTAGATGCTTAACAGATATTTGATGAATCAGAGAAGGAAGTTTTATGAGCTCTAAGAAAAGCAGGAATCACTACAAGTCTGCAAGGATTTCTCAATATCACCCTAACAGACTAACCTCATTTCCTCTTATAGGTCAGAGAAACGCTACAGACACAGTATATTTGGATTTCAGCAAGGCATCTTACAAAGCTTCTAATAACATCTCTGTGGACAAGAGGTAAATTAATTGATGGCAGAGTTAAGTGAATTCAGAACCAGTTGGTAAGACTGGATGCAAAGAATGCCATGTGATGGATCAAAAGTCAACCTGGAGGGAAAACTCTAATAGATCCTGTCCTTTATTCCTGTTTTTCTCAAGAATTTTAATCAATGATTTGAATGAATGCTTAGGTGCCAATGCTTATAAATTTCTGGATGCTATGAATCTGTGGTGCTCAGGACTAAACACTATAATCCAGATATGGCATTAGCAGAGCAGAATACAGTAGGGGCATCATCTCCCTGGGTTTATATGTTATACTTTTATGTCAGAGGTTCCTTTGTGACACAAAGGCCCCAGGTATACTTTAGGAATCCTTAGTTCTCTGGCTCACTGCCCATCTCACATGAAGCCCAGGAATATCAGTCTCTGATATGTCTCCAAAGGTAGCCATTAGTTTTTCTTATAAGCATTCAGGCCTACAAGGTTCAAAATATAAAAGTTTCATTTGAAAAATAATTGAAATAGGAAAAACTTGCATCTAAGCTGAATTCTTCCCCGCCTGCAGGGCACCTTCATTACAGAAACTTGCGCAGTGTCTATGGCTCACAGTAATGCTCTAGCAAGAAGAGAAGGCAGGCTTTGTTCTTCCCCATCACCCTCCACGCTCTGCCTCCTGTACCTTGCTTTAGCTCCCAGCAGGTGAGAGTCATCTCTTATAGGCCTGGCCCACTCTCTTTCATGACTCCACCTTCTATTACTAAGCTCCCATGGATACCATCCATTATAATTCCACCTCAGATCATTTTGGGAGCTTCTCAGTTCTGCCACTCTCCAGCTGATGGCGCTTGTTGCCTTCCATAGGGGACCTGCTCTATAGCAACTGACCTACCTGAAGAGATCACTTGGAGATTCTGGTTTTGCCCAAAATAGTGCTATTCTCTCTTGTACACCTGGGTTATATACACTTAGCTATGTCCTCATATACAAAGGTGGTGTCAGGTGGTTGTGAGAATACTTCCTTCTTGGACTTTCCAGGAAAGAAATAAGGACTAATAAGAAAGGCTGGGACCTGTAGAGAAATCTTTACCCATTTCCCCACTCCCACACCACACATAAATAACTGTTAATAGTTTTCTCATTCTCTCAAAATTGTGGCTTCAGTGCTTTCACCAATTACTGGTAGGAGCTCTGTTTTTCCTTCCTTTCAGCATTGAAGGAATAGGAGACAGGAGACCTACCTTTTGTAGTTTAGTCAATGGATTATAAATAAGTTTCTATTACATACTTGCGGTTTAGCGGTTAAAAAATTACTAAGTTTGGGGGTCAAAGGGCCTCCAGTCCCTGCTTTATGAGGATTGCCCAAAGAAAATACTTAGGGTAAGATATGGCAATTGTCTCCAATTACTTGTCACAGTAATCAGCTAGGGGGCAGGGTGGCTAGAGGGCTGGATTTTGAATCAGGAAGACCAGAGTTCAAATCTTGCCTCACTAGCTTTGTGGTCCCAGGGAAGTCAATCTTCTGAGCCTCAGTTGTCTTATCTGTAAAATGGGGGCAATAATAGCATCTATCTTATATGGTTATTGTGAGGGTCAAAATGAGATAACATAGACAAAGCTCTTAGAAAACCTTAAAGTGACATAAATGCTAGATATTTATTATGATTATTATTATGTGGAAGAAAGATCAGACATTCAGATGCAAGGCTCTGGAACAATGGGTAGTAGTTGCAAAGGGTCAAATTTAGATTTGATACAAGGAAAAATTCCTAATAATTAGAGTTATGGCAAAGTGAAATAAGCTAGTTCAGGAAGCAATGGGGTCTTGCTTTTTGGAGGTCTTAAAACCAAAGCTATGCAATGTTATAGTGGCTATTCTTTTTCAGAGATGAATTGAATTAGGTAAGATTCTGAGGTCCCTTTCAGCCCTGAAATTATGTGATTCAGTGACTTCTTAAACTACCTTTTGTTTTTCCCTCCTGGTTGGCTCATGTAGAGTCCTTTTCCCCTAGCAGCCTTACATTATTGCATCATCATCAGCACCATCATCATCGATCTTCCTGGCTGACATTCACATAGTATTTTAAGAGTTGCAAAGCACTTTACATACATTATCTTATTTGAGCTTTACAATGACAGCATGAGAACGGTGCTATTATTATCCCCATTTTATAGAGGAAGAAACTGAGACTCTGAGAGATTAAGTGATGTCCACTGAGTCCTAGGTTTTAGTGGGGCACTCCTATTTTCTATTTGCCACTCCATCCCCTATCTTTCTCTGGGGTAGCTGGGTCAGGTATTTCAAATTAACATGCACTTACTCTGAGAAAGAGTTCCAAAAGAGGGGGTGGGGAGGACAAGGCCTACATGTTCCCTGGTCTGCTCCTGTCCTATGGGGGAAGAAGATTTGTGTTCCTGCTACACTTCTATTAATTAGATTATAATTAAAGTTATGATCACATTGGATTTTTTTTGGCTGCTCTGAAACCTTGCTGACTCACATTGAGTTTGCAATCTAATAAAATTCTCAATTTTTTTCCCACATGAACTTTGGCTAGCCATGCCTTCCTAACCAGTATTTGTGAAATTGATAGTTCAAACAGAATCCAACAATTATCTAAATTAAGTTTCATTTTTATGAGATTTTGCCCACTGTCCTCCTCTATTGTTGGCATAGAAAATGAGGGGAATGGACTAGATGACCTCTAAGATTTTACCCAGCTCTGAGTCTATGACACGATGATTCTGGGGGGATCAGATCTGTGAAGCAGTGTTTTGCCTATTCCTTCTCCCTCTGAGTCATCTAAAAATTTGATAAGCACACTATCAGCTAAAGAAACTGTTTTTAACCAAGTCATAATTTAAAATGTTAAATCAAACAAGGCTAACGACCTGGGACATTCCACTAGAGTTCCCCAAATGTCGATATGAACCTATTAATTACTGCACTTTGGTTCCAACTCCGTTACCTTCCAACTCACATTTCTCCCATCTTTCCAATTTGACAATAGGAAATTATAAGGGACTTTGTCAAATGATGCCATGTATATTATATCTGTTGTATTTCCCCAATCTAGTTTAGTAACCCTGTCAGCAAAGGAAATGAGATTGATCTGACATGTTCTGTTCATGCTAACTCTTAGTAATCATTTGCCTTTGCCTTTAAGACTTCATAAACCACCCCTTTAATGATATTTTCTAGAACTTTTCCAGCAATAAAATGAACTTTTTTAAGTTAATTTTTTTAAAGTTAATTTAAGGTTGGCAGAATCTACTCTTCCAGTTTTTCTTTTCTTTTTTTTTTTCTTTTTGTTGGTTTTGTTTTGTTTTTTGAAAATGGACACATTTGCCTTCTTCAATAGTGCGGCACTTCTCTTCACCACAGTTTTTCAATGACAAACCACAGTAGCTCAGCAATAATAATAACTTATACCCACACAGTGCTTTTCATCATATTATCTCATTTGACACTCAAAAATACCTTGTAAGTACTACAGGTATTATTATCCCCATTTGACAGATGAGGAAACAGAAAGAGCGATTTGCCCACGATGCCACAAATAAGTGTCAGAAGTGGGATCAATCGGATCTCTATTGACTGCAAGTCTAGCATTCTTTCTACTGCGCTACGCTGCCTTTAACAACAGAGGATCACCTTCTAGTTCTTACAGTACCTGGAAATCAATCTCATTCAGACCTGGTAGCTTGAACTCATTTGAAAAAACCTAGGTATTTTCTTAACATATCATTCTTCCTAGCCTTAAATTCTCTGTTAACACTTTTTATTCTATTCTCATTCCAAAGATAACTCTTCTTGGTAGAGAAAAAAAAGCAAAATAGAATTAAATAATAAAGCCTTCTCTACTTCTATTGTGATCATCCCATAGAACTAAGCAGGAGAGTAGTTCTATCATGCAGATAGCAAGGTTCTAATGCACCACAGATTTGGAGGCAGAAAGGCGTATTGAAAAGAATGCTAAATTAGAAGGCAGGAAGGAACTGGGTGAGAACCTTGGCTCTGCTATTCACTACTTACATGGCTTTTTATCAAGTCATTTAACCATTTGAGGACACTTTACTCGTCCATTAAATGAAGAGGTTGGAACAAATGATGTCTAAGGTACCTTCAAAACTCTTAATTTTGGTTCCTATCAATTTGATTCCTATGTTGTATCCAACATAGCCCCCTCCCCAAGACCTTCTTGTTATTTCTAGAATTTATTACCAACATCAGATCATTTGGCTCATTAACATTTGCAATTCCTACAGGATGGCAGTGATCTGCCCTTTCCCTCCACATGCAAGTCTTTTAAAAATTAAGAAGGACAATGAGTTCCTTTTGCATACCCATTAGACTCTTCAAACAGCCCCCCTCCTTTTTTACTCATCAGAATCATCTGTGCTTCTGCTCTTCTTTATTTTGTCTTTCTATCACAGTAGCTTGCGCATATCTGGCATTTAATAAATATTTTTTTTTATTATTGTTGGAGTTTTGTTTTTGAGAGCATTCCATCCTTTTTAGGTTAAAACCCCTGAAAAATGTTAGAGCTCTGATCTCTGGAATCCATTCTCCACATAGTCAAAGATACATGGCAAATGATTCCCAGTCTCCTCTTTCGTGTCTCTCACCAACTCTACCGTGGTCTGGTCACTTCCAGAAAAAGCTCTTGCCATTTTTACTTCAGCAACCAGTTTTCTGTTATTAGTCAATGTCCAGAAATGCATTTTTCTTCATCTCTTCCTCTACCTTTTTGATAAGCATAGTTACAATATTTGCTGACATTTGCTATTAAGGTAAGTGAAGAATTTATTAGTTCTTATGTTTTTAGTAAAGGACACTGGTCTACTTGCTGCTCCTCACCCAAGACTCTTCATCTCCTGACTACAGGTGTTTTTACTGTCTCTTCCTCATGCTTGGAATTCTCTCACTCCTTATCTCTACCTCCCGGATTCCTTAAACTTGCTGCTAAAATTCTACCTTTGACAGGAAGCCTTTCCCAATCCCCCTAATGCCAAGTGCCTTCCCTCTGCTGATTATTTCCAATTTATCTTGTATATAGCTTGCCTGCATAGTTGTTTGCATGTTGACTCCTTCATTAGACTGTGAGCTCCTTGAGAGTAGGGGCTGTCTTTTGCCTTTTTTAATCCTTAGTGCTTAGCATAGTACCCGGAATGTAGTAGATGCTTAATAAAATGTTTATTGACTGACTGATTTTTACAGAAAGAAAACTACAGCATCTTCCTGGATAGTTGAAATCCACCTTCAATCTGCATTTCATTGTCTGTGCTAGATTTGTGATTGGTTTCCTAAAGCTTTATCCATTTCTAGTCATCATTCCATTTCTTCCTCCTGGTTGGGGGATTTATAGCACATTTTTACTGCAATATCTTTTTAACTTTCCATTAATCCTAACCCAAACATTTTACACCATGTTTTTCCTCCTCCAATTGGTATATTTCCTTTCAAGAATAGTCTTTTTGGTATGTGATGCTGTTTCATCACTCATTTTATCAAATATATTCCTTTTAAATAAGGTTGC
The DNA here is from genome assembly GCF_003287225.1 of Phascolarctos cinereus. Classification (NCBI taxonomy): domain Eukaryota; kingdom Metazoa; phylum Chordata; class Mammalia; order Diprotodontia; family Phascolarctidae; genus Phascolarctos; species Phascolarctos cinereus. The sequence goes on from NW_027555847.1 coordinate 660,011,674, forward strand.
AATTTTCATTTCAGTCAGTTACATTACGCAAAATCTCGAAGATATTTATGAAATAGCATTTATCTCCTTAGATTAATATTTGTATTTTGTTTTAGTTATTACCCATGCATTATATATCCTACCCCAAGCATGCAAAAACTTCCCTTAGCAGAATGAGTAGGTGAGAAAAATTTGTTAAAACAGCCATGAAGATGGCTGAAGCAGGCCCTGTGGAACAGCTTGGTCAGACAACAAAGATGTCAAGGTCATCCACCTTATCCTGGGCCATCAACAGTGATCTTGACTTTTGTTTTGCCAGTGGACTTCAATGACTTTAGAAGAGAGAGTGAGGCTGATGACTTTGTACAACTCTGAGTCACTTAAATCCAATTCACGAGCACGTCAAAACATCACTCTGTGATATCACGGGTTCTCTTCAAAAATGAAAGACGAACAACAATTTGTGTATAGACACTGATGTTAATGATATTCGATATTGTCTCTTTTGAATGACCAGTCTTGCCCATTAATATTATTTTGCTTATTTCTTATCTTATCTGATATTACCTATGGAACATAGCTTCCCATTTGGGCAGTTTTCTTTTTCTTCTCTTCACTTGAAAGCCCTCTTGATCAGATTTGCAAGTCTCCAGACAAATACATTTTTATTAGACACCACTAGATGCCCTCCATTCCTGGCCTAACATTCACATATCTTAAACCACAGTCTAGAAATCCAAGTTCCATTCTTTAGACAGCATCTTCTTTTTTTTTACCTTTTTTTTGGTGAGGCAAGTGGGGTTCAGTGACTTGCCCAGAGCCACAGAGCTAGGGAGTGTTGTGTGTCTGAGGCCAGATTTGAACTTAGGTCTCCCTGACTCCAGGGCCAGCGCTCTATCCGCTGCACCACCAAGCTGCCCCTAGAAAGCATCTTATTGACCAAATACTTATTTCCCAAATTTGTCTTTCTCTTTTGAAACCCCTGTTGTCTCTTGGCACTGATAGCAGTGATGAAAACATGACTTAAACCTCAGAGTCCTTCAGTTTCTTGCAAAGGACTTCATATTCCAACATTCTCATGGATCTGTGATCTCACTGACATAATTACTGCTTCCAGTGACAGAAATCATAACCCATTCATGCCTGACCAAACCCATAAGGTTCCTGTATAGAGTCTTCCTTAAATTCACTGCAAGGGGTCTACGGTTTAAGCTTGAGACTTTCCTTGTGTTCTCTGACATCATGAATATATAGACATCATATCCTCCAGCAACATTTTCCAGGTTTTTTCTGGCAGTATCATTTGTCCCTACATGAATCACTAGGAGTAGGTAGCAGTTATCAGGTTAGACAAACAATAATAGTTAACATTTATATAGCATCTCCTATGCACCAGGTACTGTGCTAAGCACTTTACAAACATTATCTCATTTGATCCTCACGACAACCCTTTGAGATTTGAGGTGGGGTGCTATTATTATCATCTGCATTTTACAGATGAGGAAGACAGAGGTTAAGTGACTTGCCCAGGATCACTCAGCTAGGAAGTGTCTGAAGGCAGATTTGAACTCAGGTCTTGCCGACTCCAGGGCTGGTGTTCTATCCACTATATCACCTAGCTGCCCTCTGGATGCTACATTTTAGGAAGTGCTCTAGCAAAATGGGGTAGGGAAATCAGTATGGGGGAGAAAACTTGAACCTATCCAATGCAAAGAATGGCTGAAGGAACTAGGGATATTTAACCTGGAGAAGAGAAGACTGGGGAGAAACAGAGTTGTTCTCTTCAGCTGTCTGAAGCATTGCCATGTGGGAAAGGGCATCAATTTATTTTGCTTGGTCCCAGAGGACTGGGCTAGGAACAAGAGCGGAAGTTACAGAGAGGCAGATTTCATTTCATTATAAAGTAAACAAATGCAGAAAACAGACAAATAACAACTTCCCAACAGTGGGTGCTGCCTGGGGATGGATCCAGAGGAGATATTTTAGGTTCAGGTTGAACTAGATGAAGTATGAGGTCCTTTCTAACTCCTGGATCTTATGGCCTTTTGGATGGGAAATAACACAAGAATAGACAACATAACTTGTGAAGGAATCTATCCTTCAAACAGCTGTGACATAGCTTATGCCTCAGTAATTCAATGAATCTGTGATCTCATCAACGTGGGTATTTCACCTAGTAGTAGAGATGACAAATCATTTATGATTTCTCATCATAGAGGCATTCAGGTGGTACAGTGGATAGAATGCTGGGTCTGGAGTCTGGAAAACCTGAGTTCAAATCTAGTCCCAGACACTTACTAACTGTGTAACCCTGGGCGAATCACTTGACTACTGTCTGCCTCAGTTTCTGCAACTGTAAAATGGGGATTATAACAGCACCTACAACAACCATGGTTGTTGTGAGGATCAAATGAGATAATGTTTGTAAAGTGCTTAGCACAGTACCTGGTGCATAGCAGGTCCTATTTGTACCCTCCTTAACCTGCAAATGTCATATCCATAAATTTCAGGAAATATTCTATAGGAGGAGGGAGTGGGGAAGCTGCCTACCATGCTAGGGGCTTTCCTCTAGGTCTCTTAACATGACAAGGTACCAATGAAGTGAACTCCGGTCATGTCTCATTCTTGTTCCTATTACATGACTCTTGCATGTCCTTTGATGATATCTTTTACGCTGTTTTATGTGCAGTTCAGTATTGGTAAAATGTTGCAGACTGTTTGAGTGACCCAGAATTTTGATACTTCAGACTGTGGCATTTCAAGATGCTATACGGACAGAATCACCAAAAGAAGAAGGGTGATTTTTAAATGGTGTTTAAATTTTTTGTGTCAGAAAGAAGCTTAGGGCGATCGAAAGCCCTATGCAATTTCCAGTAAAATCATCACCATCATCATCACCACCACCACCACCTCGTATATGCCAGGCACTGTGCTAAGCACTTTGCAAATAACTCATTTGACATTCACAGCAACTCTGGGAAGTATTTCTATTATCATGATGATTATTATTGTTACTATTATTCCTATTTTACAGATGAGGAAACTGAGGTAAACAGAGGTTAAGTGACTTGCCTAGGGTCACACAGCTATATCATGCTCTATACACTATGCCACCTAGCTGTCTATTTCCTTCTTCTCATTCAATTCCAATCTATCCAATCCTCTTTCTCCTATTTAATTCTGGGCCCATTCTGTCTGATCTATCAATTTTTATCTCTGTCTCAGCTCTCTATATCTATAAGACACACAGATATTGTTGCAATAGCTTTATAGATATCAATATAGATATGTACATATCTATCTATATATGGATATATCTATAGGGGTATAGATATATCTGTATATTTATGTATTGGCTCAATGGGTTATTCATCCAACTGCATGTCAGTATATAGACAATAACCATTATTCATCCACTTGTTTTTGGTTTTTTTAGTTTGGATTGTTGGGCCAAAAACTCTTTTGAGTGATTACAGATCACGTTTAAGAGTCTTTACAATTTAATGGGGATGAGGGGAAGTTCATGTACAATGTGATCTATGAGCAAGAGCATCCAGAAGACCTCCCCATTGATAGCGAATTCTTCTTCCATTGGGACTCTATATGGGGCATCCTCCATTATGGTGGCAAACACATATTTCCCTTTTTTATGCCTTGTTTGATCATATCGGTATCATAAAAGCAAAGGATCATAGCTCTAGAGCTGAAAGGGGCCCCAGATGCCACCTAGTCCAATCTCTTGGTTTTGCAGATCAGTAAACCTTAGGGAAGTCAAGTGACTTGCCCAAGGTTAGACAAGTACTAAGCCTCAAAGGTGGGATTTGAATCCAGATCCTCTGACTTCAGTTAGTGCTCTTTCCATTGTATCACCCTGCCTCTTAACTGAACAAAGTTATTTTGTTGTTGCTTCTTTCAAGGAGTCTTATGTGATTTTAGCATATTCATGGGAGTCACCTTATTGGAGGAAAGACTTTAATGTGACATTCTGCTCTGCAAAGTAAATGCTTTTTATAATCAATACAAAATAAACACAGTGAGATCTTTAATTATCTACACCATCCTGTCACTTGTATAACTATAAAGACAAGGTCTGTGGTAGCATAATGTTTGCAAGAGTCTATTTGTTTCCTTCTCATATTTTCAGTAAGAATGCCCTGAATTATATGGGTATAGGTTATTTTCATATTTTGTAGAGATGAGAAAGTAGGCATATGGTTTGGTAGATATTGATGTTCTTTCAATTGACTTGTTTTTTCAGCAATAATAACATCTGTGATTTTTCCCAATTATTTTGTGTTTTTTCCTCTTTCATATATCTTGAAAATCAATCGTTTAAGGCCCTCCAAATTAAGTCACTTCCTATAAAGATCTTTACTGTGTATACTTGGTCTGGTCTAGTTGCTTTTTCTACCCTTATTTTCTTAATCCTTTTTAGTTAGAGTCTATGTGTAGTGGCTTTACTATTATTGATAAAATGATTTGGTATAGAAATGTTGACAGACTTTCTTTTTTTCACTTTTGTTGTTAGGCCTTCTGGTTTCATCTTTAAGGGTTCTTGAGATGACCCAGCTTAAATAGATCTCACAGCGAGCTTTTTGCAAATTAGCTTTTCTCTCAGCTACTCTGTGGTTTATGAGATGGTGCTGCTCAGAATCTTCCATGATCTTTCTCTGCAAGATTTTGCAAATGAGTTTCTGTGCTGAGTGCCCTTAGGTGACATATCTTTCCAGCAAGGAGATCAAGCAGGCATTTACTGTCTGAGAAGACTTGTTTGTAGGCTCATTTGGCCTCTTTATTGTAGTGATTATTCTGTGTTGGTTAAACTTCTATAGAAAATGGGAATTGTCTGTGTCTGTCTGTTCTGAAATCCGTTTCCCATGTTTTTGGCATCAATGGCTTATTTAAATAGATCATATTGGAGCTGTTTTCATTGCACATTATCATTTTCATTCTTCTAATTTGGCGTTAATTTTTATCTTTGCTCTAACAAATCAATGATTTGTCTGTAAACAGACACCTGATTTAGAAATGACTCCCACACCAGTCACCAACCATTTCCTGTCTGTTGAAATGCAATTTTATTTTTGTAATGTTATTTGTCACTTACCCGTTCCAATGCTTCCTGGCTTACTTCTTGGAAGGTAAATACATTTTAGGGGAGGGGATGAACCTGCAATCCCTTTCCCATTGGATCTGTGCTATCTGACTAACTCACTGGCCTTGCTCTTCAAGTAGGACACTGCGCAGAAACTACACAGTCTTCTTTCTCCAAGAAGCATGACACATCAAGATATTCCCTTCTCTTTTTTAGAAGGTCTAATCCCTGAACTCTCAATTTTGGGATTATCCAAATAGAACTACCCAGGAAATCTCCCTTCTCTGGCTAAATGGCTAGATTCCAGGACCACGCTATTTTGGGAATTCATAATCCCCACACTGCCATGCAAAAGTTTGGAGTTTTATGACTATTGTTCATAAATTACCTTCTTAGACTATGGGGGCATAGATATATCTATCTCTGCCATGTGCTTCTGCAGAAATCTATCAATATCCCAGTTGCTACCATCTGTTAAGCTAAGAAAGTCTACTCTCAGGATCTCTCCTCTCAGGCTGCACGTAAAGACATGTCTACTTCTGCCTCAAGTGGAAACTGCATATGAGCACAGGCTTCTTCTCCCAACCATATTCCCCAAATACGTGTATTGGTGACAGAAAGGCAGTGGAAGAGAGAGAGACAGGGACAGAGAGACAGACAAAAAGAGAGGAAGAGAGGAGAGAAGAGAGAGAGAAGAGCAGAGAGAAATAGAAAGTTGGAGTTAGAACTCGATTTTATAAATCATTGAATAGGGCATGTCCTCCAAGAGTTGTCTTCCTGGGTCCCAATCAGCTAATCATCTTTGAAGTAGCCTCAGTCTTCAGAATGTCCTCTAAGTTAATGGACATGCCTACCTCTATGGAGGTCTCTGAACAAACTCCTTGCCAGTTACCTTGTCAAGTTGATTGGTGGAAATTATCAGATTGATCAGGGACTCACTTACCAATTCCTTTATGGTATCAATAGCTGAGTTAATATTTATAGACTATTTAAAATCAGATATTTAGCACTCATTGCCGCCATCACTGCAGAAGTGGAAGGGGACTTCAGAAAGCTAAAGACCATTTTTAATTTTTTGTTTCATGGATAACTATGGCTAAAGGGTTCATCACCTAGACCTGCTGTTGCTGAGGCTTTCTATCCTTATCTAAAGGGTCTTTGGACAGAAATCATAGTATATCAATTTTTTTTCAGCATGATTAAACGTGGCATATCCTTTAAGAACCCAGGAACACCTCTACCCCACAAGAAACATTGTAGAAGGACTTTTTGTGGAGGATGAAATTAATCTTCCTTAAAAACCAGTTTAATCATATTATACCCTTGCTCAAAAAAAGTTCATTGGCTAAAGCCCACTGTTTGGCTTTTAAGGCCATTAATAACCTGCTTCCACTCTATCTATCTAATCTTCTTCTTTACTGTTTCCCACCTGATCTAGGCACAATGGTCTCCTCATTGTCCCATGACCATGTCACTCACACTTCCAGTCTTCATACCTCTATTCATGTTGGGTTTTTGCCTATTCAAATTTTATTTAATTCAAGTCTACCTTCCCTGATTCTTTAACCCTTTTCTTCACTGAAATATTCTAGTATTTATTGTCAACCATAAAACCTGGAACTTATGATAGACTGTCTATTATTGTTTCATCATGCCTTGACCCAACTGGACTTTGTTTGTTGGTGACAAATACCTGTCTTAAAACTTGTTTTTGTCTCCCCTGCAAGTCTAGTAAAGTACTGAAGTAGGGGACCAATGGACATTGACTAAAGGATTAACATACAGTAAGGAGTAATGTTCTCCTTTCATGCAGAGACATAAAGGAGCACAGGCTTTTGCTTAGAAGGCTAACATGGACTAGAGTAAACAGTCTAACTGAACTGTAACAGTCCTTTCCCTGGCTCTCTCACTTACCAGCTCTGTGACTGGCTTTGTGGACGTTGTTGACTACCCTTGTACAATGAAGGTAACAGTCTTTGGCCATTCCTGACCTTCAAAAAATCAGTGAATCATAAAAGGGTAGCTAGCATCATGGAGCTAAAGTGGACCAGGAGGTGTAAAACATGTGGCAGTCCTTGTTACAAGATACTCAATAAACAGAATTTTATGCATAGAGATAGCTGTATTATACACACACACACACACAGAAAAAAGACATATCTGCACTCAGGTCTCCATAGCACAAATCCCTTCATACATATACCCCTACATGTTTACAATCAATCAAACAATATGCACACAAATTCATGAGTACAGAGGCATGTGGTGAAGCTGTTTCTCAAATGCTCCTATTTCATATTGTATCATGATGTACAAATACAGAATGCTCTGTTTGGCATTCAGAGCCCATCATAACCTAGTCTTCTCCCGTCTTGCCAGTCGTCTTATACCTAACCTGCCCACCTCAACACGTATTCTTCCATTAGGTGACACCAGTCTCCTGGCTGTTCCATGAACAAGACACCCCATCTATTGGCTCTGGGCATCTTCTGTAGCTGTCCCCTATGCCTGGACCATTCCCCCTCCTCTGTTCTGCTTACTACATTCCCTGGCTTCCTTTAAGTCCCAACTAAAATCCTATCTTTTACTGGAAACCTTCCCCAACCTTTAATTCCAATGCCTTCCCTCTGTTAATTATTTCCCATTTACCTGCCTATAGCTTGCTTTGTATATATTTGCATACTGTCCCCCATTATAGTGTAAGCTCCTTGAGGGCAGCAACTGTCTTTTGCCTCTTTTTGTATCCCCAGAACTTAGCACAGGGTCTGACACACAGTAGGTACTTAATAAATGGTTTCTTGATTGATTGACTCATGTGCTAGAGGCACGGCAGTTTAATTCTAGGCACAATCGTTTCATTGAGTCAAAGATGGTACAATGGAGAGAGAGAGCACCTGACTCAGGTCAGAATCAAGAGAGATCAAAGTTTGAAGCCTGGCTATGACTCTGACTTGATATTTGGTCATGGGCAAGTAACTTTATCTCTTTGAAGCTCAGTTTCTTCATCTGTAAAATGGTAAGATAATACCTGTAACCACCTACTTTATGGAGTTGTTTGTTGTAAGAAAAATACTTTGCTATACATATGGGAATTATTATTTTCTATATACAGGTACATCTCAATTTCCTCCTGTTCTACAACAATGAACAAATGTATAAAGCTAACAATTATTCATTCTTACCGAGCGAGTCTGTCCTTTGCTCTTCTGTTACCTGCCCCCAAAATACATACATCATAATTAACAATGATGGTAGGGATGCAGTCCCGGAACCTCAAGCTCTAGGAGACAGTCCCTGACTCTTTCTCAAACCCTGGCCTCACTCACTTTTTTTCTGGTAAGTACAATTCCTACAGACTGACAAATGAGTTGAAAAAAAATCCAGATCCAAATATGGCAGGATTAAAATGAGTCCTTAAATTGCTCCACAGCTCCTCTTGGTTAGGATCTAAAGGCTAGCCAGGCCCTGGATGAGGCCTCAGAACTCCCTTGCCCTTTCCAATAGGGAGGGAGAGTGTGACTGGTAAACCTCATTGCCTCCCTATTCTGGAGTAAAGCTTCATCTACCCGTCAGACCTGCTACTGCCTCAGCCTTAAGCATTTATTGGCTTCCCTTTCAGCTGAGAGCTTCAGACCCAGCCGCATGTCAGACCCTCAGCACCTCACCTCCTCCCCCGAAGCTTGCCCCCTCCTCCCCTCCTCCCCACCTCTGGTAAAGGAGAGAGGAGCCATTAACTCATGGGAATGCTTCCCTGGAGGCAAGCCAGCATTTGTGACTACAATGCAAAGATCCTGGTGTTATTGTTCATTCTGTTTTCAAAGACGACCAGTGACATCACCGGGTAAATTAGAAATGCATAAATTAGATTTAAGTGAGGCAGATTTGCACAAAGTTGTCACACTAACTCTCTCTTTCACAGTCATCAAAGTCCAGTGACAAGACAAAAGTCAAGATGACTGGCGATGGTCCAGGATGCGGTGGGTGACCCTGGCATTTTTGATGGCTGACCAAGTTCTAAGTGCTCCACGGCACCTGCCTCAGCCACCTTCAAGGCCATTGAAACAAATTGTTCTCATCCACCAGGAGAAGTCTTCACATGCTCTGGGTAAACATCCCCCTAACCCACTGATGGGTTAGAGGCCTGTCAGTTACCCTCAACCTGGTTTAGCCTGTCTGCTGAGAATTGGGTGTCCAAAGATCCTGTCCACACAAACTGATTCCAATTCCTCACAAAGGGAACAGAGGGACAGCCTGATCTTCTCCATCCCCACAGAGGCAAGAGGGATGTGGACAGGCTAGACAGACACACTGGGTCACTCATGTGGGTCACACAATCCTCCCTAAATCTTAGGACCTGGGGGAAACAGGAAGGAGATTTTTCGAGGCAGCTTAGGAAGCACTGGCTTTCTAATCATCACTCTCCAAAGAAATTAATTTCTCTCCGCTCTTCAGTTTTGGCTTTTATGGCTGACTATCATCACAGTCCATTCTTTCCCATCATCCATTGAAAGCCTCTTCCTTCAAGGTTTTCACCTTCTGCGATGTCTCCCCCTCTCTCTCACTCAGCTGGAAGTGACCTCTCCCTCCTGAGTATCTCTCTCCTTGGCCCTTCTCATGGTCTACCTTTAGGTATACTTGTTTGTGCACAAGTCTTACTTCCTCCTCCCCTATCCCCTACTCCCAGTAGATTGTCATTTTCTTGAGGATGGGAGCTGTGCTGACTTTCATACTTGAACCCTCAGGCTTAGTGCAGTACATAGGAGGTGTCAGATTAAAATGAAGTACCCAAGGCCAGGGATTAGGAAGGAGAATTAGAACCTTTCCCTACTGCTCATCTAGGTGGTTTTACATCCTCCATATTTCACACCCAGGGCTCAACTCCAGGTGAAATGGAAATGGAAGTAGAATAAAAAAGTGGAATGGTACCTCCAATTAATAAGTAATACTTCATTAACAAGAGCTCTGCCTTGGCGACATCAAGTTGGACAAACCCTCTCTGCCGCTAGTCCTGCACTCTGGGTTTAGAACTGGCTGCAGAGAAAAAGGAAAGGGCAGAATTCCCAATTTCCCTGTGCCTCTCTCCGGCACAGAGGCCTGGTCCCTAATTCTGCTGTCACCCATTGGTTTCAATCCTGAGATTCTAATATTTTCATCAACCAATAGATCTGGAAGAGATCTTAAAGATCACCTAGTCAATGATCCCCTTGTATTACAGATGAAAAAGCTGAGGATAATAAAGGGAAAGTAATTCACCAGAGGTCCCACAGCAAGGAGGTGGCCAGACTAGGTCTCAAACCTGGGGTCTCCTGACTATAAGGCCAGAACATTTTTCCAGTGCCTTCTTTGCTAGTCTTTTTGTGGAAATTTTCCCCATGGAAAATCCTTTCAGAGGCACTTACTACAGAAAGGATCAACATCTTTCAGTTGTATACAACTGTCTGGTTTTATTTCTATCATGTATTTCAGAAACACGGTAAATGCCATCAATAATAAGAGAATCAAAACTTCTGCTGTTTCCCTCATGTACATTTTTGATATACTAATTAACCAGGCCATCAATCACAATGTAAGAAGTACCATTAAAAATACCAGGTTAAGTAGTTTTTTGCTCCAAACTTTATAGAGGTAAAAGATGGAAAATTTTAGAAGTCCATGAAAAACAACAGGGGTTTTGAAACTCATATGTGATTACAAATACAAAAGGATTTTTGTGGCAATAAAGAATTGGAAATTGAGGGAATGCCCATCAATTGGGGAATGGCTGAACAAGTTGTAGTATATGATTTTGATAGAATACTATTGTACTATAAGAAATGACAAGCAAAATGCTCTCAGAAAAACCTGGGAAAACATATGTGAACTGATACAAAGTGAAGTGAGCAGAACCAGAAGAACATTGTACACAGTAATGGCAATATTGTACAACAATCAACTGTAAATGACTTAGCTATACTCAGTAATAGAAAGATCTAAGACAATTCTGAAGGACCTAAGATGAAAAATGCTATCCACCTCCAGAGAAAGAACTGATGGAATCTGAATCTGAATGCAGATCAAAGCATACCTTTTTAAACTTTCTTTCTTTCTTTCTTTCTTTCTTTCTTTCTTTCTTTCTTTCTTTCTTTCTTTCTTTCTTTCTTTCTTTCTTTCTTTCTTTCTTTCTTTCTTTCTTTCTTTCTTTCTTTCTTTCTTTCTTTTGTTTTCTTCCATAACATGACTAATATGGAAAGATGTTTTGCTTTACTGCACATATATAACATATCAAATTGCTTGCCTTCTCAAGGAGGGGGGAGGGGAGATAAGGAGGGAGAAAATATAGAGCTCAAAATCTGAAAAAATAAAAGTTAAAATGTTTTTACATGTAATTGGGGAAAATAAAATATTAAATTAAAAAATATATAAAAGACTAGAGATAGTTCTGAGTAACAATAAGGCCATTCAAAAACATCACCGCTTCAAAGCAAACCTGACCTGTTGTTAGGTAGTTAAGTTGTTTTCCCTTGTATATTTTCCAGGGCAATGGAATTGAACCAAGACTGAAATCTAGAGCAAAGGTGTGGAAGGTTCCCCATCCAAGCCCTAGCCTGACACAGCCAAAAGAATTTGGACAGCAGCTGGGAATGTGGGGTAAAAGGCTTTAAGCTAAATTAATGGCCCCAAGGAGTCAGTAGCCAGACAATGAGGAATAGCTGATTGAGGACAACGCAGAAAAAGAAAAGGAGCAAAGGTGAGGGCTTCAGACTATGAGGGATAAAAGTAGATGATGATAAACTGGAGTCTAGAAGGACATCCAAGGAAAAGAAACAAAAGAAGTATGGTATGGTCAAAGTGAGGGAGCCAAATGACAAATTAGCTTGATCAGTCATGGGGATCAACACAAACAGCTGAAATTTAATTCAATAAGGATCTATTGACACCTACCGTATACTCAACAAGGGCTGTAGGATCAGTTTTAGCCATGTCAACTGTGTTTTTTAAAAAAAATCAGAGGTTTTCAAGGCCCTGTACCTTCAACAAAGTCAGGTCAATTGCTCCCAGGACAAATCAATGACCAGTCCAAAACCCCATAGGTTACAAAATTCTAGCTACTAGATGGCACAGTGAATAGAGCACCAAACCTGGAGTCAAGAAAACCAGAGTTCAAATTCAATCTTTGATATTTACTAGCTGTGTGACTCTCAACCTCAAATCTGCCTCAGTTTCCTCATCTGTAAGATGAGGATTAAAAATGGCATCTATCTCCCAGGATTATTATGAGGATCAAATGAAATATTTGTAAAGCATTTTGCCACTTTAAAACACTATATACATTCTAGCTGTTATTATAATTGTTATCACTACCACCATCATTATCATTATTATCATCAAGTTTTACTTCTGTAATGTCCCTCACATTAGTCCTCCTTCTCTAACTCCCATTGTCATTTCTCCGGTCCTGGCCCATGTTACCCTCAACTTTACTACTATAAGCTAAGAGGTCTTCCTTCATTCTCACCCTCTCTCCAACCTATGTGTTGCACCACTGCCATACTGATTTTCCTTATGAGAAGTTCATGTCACTCTTGCTTAGAAATATTTTGTGGTTCCTCATTGCTCAGACTCCTTTGCCTGACATTCAGGACCCTCCCCAATATGACCAACATCCTCTCATGCCATGCTTTCCTGTATTCTCTACATCAAAGCAAGACTGGAATATTTTCTGTCCTCTAAATACACTCTGTGCTTTCCTCCTTTCATGCATTTGATCGAGGCATACCCTCTTGTCTGCACAGTCTTTTCTTTATCTAATGAATGCCACCAATTCTTTAAAGCCCAAATCAAATTCACCTCCTTAATGGAGCATTCTCATTCACTCAGCAGGTATTGCTTTGCATGTATTCTACCCCCAACTAGACAATAGTAAGCTCCATGAGGGCAGGGATCATGTCAGATGTAAACCTCCCAAGAAATAAAAACAACCCTTTGGGCGGTGTGCCAAGTACAATGTGCAATGTTTTACATTTTATTTAAAACAAACATACAAATAAACAAACATAACAGCAGAAAGGAAAAATATAAGCAGAGTGGTAGACATCACTTCTCAATTCTTCAAATTCATTTCTCCCATTTTCCATTCCCCTGGGTTCAGAGGAACTCCAGGGCCTGTCTATAGCAAAAAAAAAAAAATTCCACACTAAAACACATGGCTCTGTATACACTAGTCATTTAATAAATGTTTGTCAAGATGTAGAGAAGTGTGTAGACTGTTAAAACAAAGCCCTTTCAGTTACCCTTACTCATATGTCCCTAATGAACATGTAAAACCTAAATGGTATGAATGTGATATCTCCCTAGGTCTCAATCATTATAATATCCCACACAAACCACAGCAGTCCAATGGGAATAATGAAAAGGACACATCCAGCAAAATAATCACGGAACGTGATTCATCACTATTCACCATGGTGATGACACAGTCATCATTCAGTTCTCTCCAACAGCTTAGAAACCAACACCACTCATTCTCATCCACCAGAAGAACCTAGCCACCCCTACAGTGACTGTCCCAGGAACAACCCAGCAGCAATGTGACATTGACACAACAGAATATTTGACATGAGTTATGACAACAAAGTCCAGGCCAAAACAGCAGAGCTGTCCATCCAAACAGGAAAGAAGACCCTTCTGGCTCCAACAATACAAGAACTGAGTTCCCAAGTCAAGGAAACACCAACGGCAGAGGGAGATCAGAATCAAAGGTCTTTCATGAACCATTGCCGGGAACATACTACACGGAAGGGAACATGTCAGATATAAACTTCCCAAATGGCCACAGGCAACCAAGTCACCAGCACACCGTACCAAGATTCAGGTTGCTAGGGATGCTCTAATATCCAGAAAAACAGGTGGAGAAGCTCTTAGACTTGCTGATTCACTCTATCTTCAGGCAAGCATTCAAGACCAGAAGCTCCCTCCTCTTCTTCCCCTCCCCCTCCCAACTTTCTCCCCTAAAGAAACAGTGCAAGCAACTTACCCTGTTAGCACCACCACAAAATCCATTACGTTCCAGCCATTCCTTAGGTAAGAGCCTTTGTGGAAAGCAAACCCTAAGGCGATGATTTTAATTCCAGCCTCAAAACAAAAAATTCCAATGAAATATGGTTCTGTGTCATCCTGGGGTAGGGAGGAGAAAAGTCAGTCAGCAACAGCAGCAGTGGGAGTTCCATAGAACTATTAAGCCTATAGAAGGTGGAACAAGCAGACAACCATGACCTCCTTTCCGATAACTCCCCACCCCGACACACACACACACACACACACACACACACACACACACACACACACACACATGCACACACACACAGAATGTCCTACATAGAAATCTTCTCCCTGGGGACTCTTCCTGAAGACTGGAATGAATTAAAGCAGAGTGAACTCTCCCCAGGAGAAAACCAGAAACACTGACTCTCCTCACTGGGGGATTCAATTCTGAATGACCAAGTGGGTTTTAACAGGAATGAAATAGAACAGATGTCTCCACAATCTAAAACCAGTAGTCTTTTAGCAGGTTTGGTGACCAGATGGAGGCTGCTAATGAAGAAGACAGGTATCACCCCTAATCAGGGCAGAAGCCATTCAGACATTTCTTCCCTTGGTGTCTCAATCTAAAAACACATGCAGAGGTTTCCATGAAAGGTGGGAATGAAATATTCTAAGGGTTATGAGACAGATGGAATTTCTGGGCCAAGAGCCACACTCTTTCTTGGGAAGGGAAGGGAAGGGAAAAAAAAAGAAGGGAAGGGAAGGGAAGAGAAGGGAAGGGAAAGGAAAGAAAGGAAGGGAAGGGAAGGGAAGGGGAAAAAAAAAGAAGGGAAGGGAAGGGAAGAGAAGGGAAGGGAAAGGAAAGAAAGGAAGGAAAGGGAAGGGAGAGGAAAGAAAAAGAAAGAAAGAGAATTCAGGGAGGAGGAACGGAAGCAGAGAAGAACCACTCACCAGGCGTTCAGACATCGGCGTCTTGTCTTCATCAGGCAGGTGCTGCTCGAGAGCAAGTACGATGCAGTTTGCTATGATGGTGGCTAAAATCATGTATTCAAAGGGAGTTCTAAAGAGTTAAGGAAAATCCCACCGGCTCATTGAGGTACAGGGTTACGTCCAGCTGTGCGCATGCACCCTCTGGCCCAAGCACTTCAGAAGTCCCCCTGAAGGAATGGCCACAGCTACTGTGGTTCATCTTAAGTCTCGGAAAATGGGAGTTTCTCATGCTTTCCACACTTCCTACCTTATCTCCCCTTCCCTATACCCCTACCACCACGTAAAGCTGCCAAAGCCATCTGTTTTACACTGTCTAAAGCAAATCCTTCCAAGGGCCCAGGAACAGAGCAGCTGATATCTCAAGAAAAATTGGAGAGATTCTTCTCTCTTCCCCTCCCTTTCTTTTTTACCATGCTGCTTACAAAACTGGCCTTGGGTTTGAGTTGTAAAGACACACACACACACACACACACACACACACACACACACACACACACACACATCACAAGACAGCCTAGAAGTAAATTGACAGCCCCCAAGTCGAAAAACAAATGCAAAAATCAGAAAAACCAAGACCTTTTGGGCTCTGAAATAAGACTGCTTACCAAGGCCACACCAAAACCTCCTTTAAGAGAAACACAATCACTGTTTTTCATAGCAAGGCCTGGACTGATGTCCCCTGAAGTCAGCAATTTGCCCAGTCAGATTCTAATCAAACACAAAAAGAGATACTTTCTCTTTTCTCCATAAAAGTAGCTTGAGAATGCAAATGTCCTTTTTCTGAACGCTGCATTTTCCCCTAAGGAGCGGAGAGATATTCCTCCCTGACTCCTGTGTACCCATGAACATCAGTCTGAGTTGACAAGGCCTCCAGAGTGTCCTGGCAACAGGCCCACAAGGTCCTAAAGTTCCCCTTGGGATAATCTGTCCTCTTCATTTGAAGTTAGAATGGGCTCTGCTGGTCCTTGTTAGTGAATGCTAATATGTATGGTCAAAACTCAGACCCCTCCTGAGGTGACCCCAGCTCAAACAGGTTCAGGGAACAAGGGTTTGGATATTAGTGAGAAAGAGGCTCAGAATTCAACAAATTCAATTCAAAGAACACTCATTAGGCACCTTTTCTGTGCAAAGCCTTGTGCTCAGTTCTGGAAATGATGGATAGGAAGGGATAGAAGGAGTTTCAGGTCCAGTAATTAAGGTGGGAAGATGATCTAATGTTCATGACTAGAAGGCCTGAACTGGAGTCCATGGAAGGTCCATGGAACTAGGCCACGGAAGCAGAGAGGTAACAACAGATGCCAGACAGGCTGGCTAGCTCCCATTCCAAAGGAGAATGCTTGGTGAGATTTTAACACAGGTCTCTCTGCCTCCAGTTTCTCCCCACTTACCCATCTATTCTTCATAGTTGGCCAACTTCATTTTCACACTAAATACACAGGTGAGACCAGGTTCCTCCTCTGACCCAAAGCTTTCAGGGGATTCCTATTGCTTATATCAGGGATCAGCCAATTAGGGTCTGTGGGGCTGCCCATTTTTGTAAAAGATGTTTTGTCAAAACCATTCCCAGCTCACCAGCAAAACAAAAATAGGCAGTGGGCCAGACGTGGCCCTCAGGGCTATAGCTTGCTGACCCCTGGCCTAGATGATAAAATACAAACTCCTTAGCCTGGCATTCCAGGCCCTACAAAATCTGGCTCTGACCTACTTCTCCAAAATGATTATTCCACTCCCCTCCCCCTGCCTTTTTTTCCACATCTAGCCCAAATGGGCCGTCAGCTGTTCCCTGCCCCTACCCTGCTTTATCCTACCTTTCTGTACATCTGTATGGGTTGTCCACCACTCCAGGGATACACGCCCTCGTTATCTTTCCCCTCAAAATGCCAAATCCTTCCTGAAGCCTTCTCTGACTCCTATTTCCTGCCTCCTCTCCCTTCAAAGGTATCGCTTCTCCTCATTTTTCCCTAGAGCACTTTGATGGGGTCTCTTCTTCATCTTTATCACATTCTACCTTGCATTATACTCAATTGTGAATCTGTTGTATCTTCTAACCTCCCATTAGAGTGCTGACTCCACAAGGAAGGAAAGAAGGAAAGAAGAGAGGAAGGGGAGAGGGAGGAAAGAAGAAAGGAGGGAAGGGAGGGAAGGAAGAAGGAAGGAAGGAAAGAAGGAAGGGAGGAAGGGATGGTGAGGAGATGGAGGAGAGGGAGGTGAGGAGTCATCAATTCACTCAAAGGACAAGTCCGTGACAGTACAATAATTCAGATACATCCCAGGCTACATAACCACAGAGGTAATTTATCTGAGACTCCCTCTTCCTCTAGAGGTATTTGGGGAGAGTCACAGATTGTAAACCAGAATTGGGCTGAGTATTTTGGAGGCCATAAAGCAAATTGAAAAGAGCACTGGTTGTGAACTCAGGGGACGTGGCTTCAAGTTCCAGAACTAATATTTACTAGCCATAGGAACTCAGGAAAAAAGAAACAAACATTTATTAAGCACCTACTATGTGCCTGATGCTGTACTAAACACATTACAAATATTGTCTCATTTGATCCTCACAACAACCCCAGGAGATAGATGCTATCTTTACAGTTGCCTATTTCCTGCCCCCTTTCCCCTTGAAGGCATCACTTCAGTTCATTTTGTTTTCTGTGAATTTTTCCTGAATAGGAAACTGAGGCAGAGGCCATTTTTTTTTAACTTCAGGTCTTCCTGATTCCAAGTCCAGTGCTCTACCCACCATACTACCTAGCTGTTGTAAGCAAGGTATTTAACTTCTCTGGGCCTCAGTTTCCTCATTTGTCAAAATGAAGGGGCTGGACTATATCTCTAAGTTCCTTTCTGGCTCTAAATTCTATGATCACATATCGCTTTGCTGTTGGGTAAGGGAAATGCTGGTGCTTAGCCTCACTTAAAAAGGAAGAAAACAGTGCCCTAAAAAGAAAGCCAAGGCATCCAATTTCAAATTAGAACTTAGGAGTACATCCAGCATTCAGCTCTTGGCCCGAATCGGACGACCACACTCCATTTCACTCTGAAGAAAATATCAGCCACACAGCATTTTTGGAAATCAGCAGCAGCAAGCCTTGCCTCTGATTGGCTATGCCTGGCTTCTTGCCTCCTGTGCGGGATCTGTGCAGGCTTGTAATTAAGAGGACAGAGAACAAAGCTGGGGATGTTTCGTAAATATCCAGCGCTCCCTCACCCCACAAGCGCCGAGTGGGGAAATAAGAAAAAACA
This sequence comes from Phascolarctos cinereus, assembly GCF_003287225.1. Classification (NCBI taxonomy): domain Eukaryota; kingdom Metazoa; phylum Chordata; class Mammalia; order Diprotodontia; family Phascolarctidae; genus Phascolarctos; species Phascolarctos cinereus. Next base: position 660,029,999 of record NW_027555847.1, read on the forward strand.
TTTACATACAAAGAAATGACTCCCAGCATATTTTTCACCGATGCCTCTTGCTACGGTTTCTGATACCATTATTGGAGCCAGACCTCTCTTCCCCTCATCGCTGGCTGCCTGATCTTCTTACTGGGTCTTACAGGGAAGTTACTAGTTCTTCCTTTTACCGCCCTGGCCTCCTGCTCCCTAAATCATGTTGATGTGACTTTTTCAATATCAAATCTCCACCAGAGGCTTCAGGGGAGAAACAGCAACCTTCAACACTCCCTCTAGCTGAATGATTAAGGTTTAAATTGCCCAATGTCTCCCAGGTCCAACAATGCCCGAGGCCCAAGGCCTCCCCTAGTATAAGGCAACGAAGCCTCAGTTAGCATGCAGGGAAAAAGGATCTTCGATTTCATTAGGAAATTTTTGTCAACAGTGTTTAGCTAGTTTCTGGCACAGATTCATTATTTAATAAACACTTTTTCTTTCATTTCATTAAACTATGTCAGCATCAACAATTAATCCACACTTAGTATGTACCCCTTTTCATTTTACACACACACACACACACACACACACACTCCAACAGAAAGAGACAATATTAACTTTAGACTCATTTAGACAGAGGTAGAAAGAAGCAATGATAGGGAAAATGACCACCCATAGTCAGCCAGGAAGAGAAATGAGAATGATGCCAGAATTTCAGATCTAAATCATTAATCACAAATATATGCCTTGATCTCACCTCCACCCTAGAAGAGGAATCCAAGAGGGGCTCAACTCTAACCTTCTGGCCTAGACATCAAGCGGTCTCACCAAAGAGAAGGAAGAAGGGGTTAAGGAAATGATGCTCCTAATGAAGCAAACAGAAATCGTTTTGGAAACTGGCAAATATGCTAAGAAAAATGACCAATCAGATGTAGCAAAATCAATTTAAGTCTGATATGTGTGAAAGTGTTTCCTGGGAGCTCTTTCACCAATCTCCCTCATCCTGTCCATCTTTTGCATCATATCATGACAGTACAAATATATAGAATCACATAATCTGAGTTGGAAGGGTTCTCAGAGGCCACCTAGCTTATAGGATCATAAATCTAGAATTGCACAGGACACAGTCACTCTAGTGCAATCTCGAAACTGAGGCTCAGAGAAGTTATGTAATTTGCCTAAAGTCACACAGATAGTAAGTCTCAGAAAGGGGAGTTGAGTTCAGTTATCCTCTCTGTGATATGCCAAGCAAATTGTCATCCAGATTGCTTAAGCCAATTTCTACTGAAGGAGGACTCACTACCTCCTTAGGCTATCTAGTCTACTTCGGGCTAGCTCCAGTTATTAGGAAAAATTTCCTGACACTAAGCCCAAATCTGCCTCTCTGCAATTTCTAACCATCTTGCCCAAGCAGAGTAAGTCAAGTCAATCTTCCATATGAAACCCTTTCCCACACTTGAAAAGTGTTCTCATGCCCCCTTTCAGTCTTCTCTTCCCCAAACTAAGCATCCTTTGTTCCTTTAAATCACACCATGGCACAGTCCTGTCATCATCCTCGTCATTCTCCCCTGGGCTTCCTATTGTCACTGTCCTTCCTAAAATGTGGCACCCACAACTGAACAGGATTCTCCCTAAGGGCAAAGTACAAAAGGACCACCACCTGTTTTGCTCTAGACACACTGTGACTCCCATCTTTTCTGTGACTAATACTGTTAACATTCTTCAGTTTTCTTGTAACATTGTTGGCTCACCCTGAGCTTTCAGTTTACTGAAACACTCGGATATTTTTCTTTTTTTTAAACACGGAGATTTTTTATTCTGTTTTTCAGTTCCAAATTTTCTTTCTCTCCTTCCCCCTCCCCCACCACTGAGAAGGCAAGGAAATCAAAACCTATCACAAATATGTAGTTATGGAAAATAAATTTCTGCACTAACCATGTTCCAGAAAAGCAAGCAAACAAAACAAACAAAAAAAGAGCAAGAGAAGAAAAAATGCTTCAATCTTCAACCTAAATCCATCAATTCCTTACCTGGCGGTAAACAGCATATTTCATCATGAGTCCTTTGGGATTGTGATGGGTCATTGTGTTAACCCAGCATGGAGTTTATATATTAGTAAATCTTCCACAGTTGATTATCTTTACAATATTGCTGTCATGTAGAATGGCTTCCTGATTCTGCTTACTTCACTTTGCATCAGTTCATACAAATCTTTCTAGATTTTTCTGAAACCATTCATTTTATCATAGTATTCACATTCATATATCATAACTTTCTCAGCCATTGCCCGATTGATTGGCAGCATCTCAGTTTCCAATTCTTTGACACCACAGAAAGAGCTGCTATAAATGTTTTTCTACATATGAGTCTTTTTCTTCTTTCTTTGACCTCTTTGGGGTATAAACCTAGTATCAATATTGCTGGATATGTACAGTTTAATTGCTTCTGGGACACTGTTTCAAAATGTTTCCAGAATGATTGGGCTAATTCACAGCTCTACCAACAGTGACTTAGTGTACCTGTTTTCCCACATCCCCTCCAGTATTTGTCATTTTCTTTTTTTGTAATCTTAGCCAATATTATGGGTGTAAGATGGTACATCAGAGTTGTTTTAATTTGCATTTGTCTCTAATTATTGGTAATTTAGAACATCTTTTCATATAGCTATTACCAGCTTTGATTTCTTCCTCTGAAAACTGCCTACTCATATCCTTTGACCATTTATCAATTGGGGAATGATTCTTCTTGTAGATCTGGCTCAGTTTCATATATACTTTAGAAATAAAACATTTATCAGAGACATCTGTGACAAAGATTCCCCCCACACACACACCCTTTCCTATTTTTCTTCTCTTTATAGCTGCATTGGTTTTGTTTATACAAAAAACATAATTTTAGGTAATCAAAATTGTCCATTTTACCTCCTTTGAATATCTCTATTTCTGGTTTGGTCCTGAACTCTTCCCCTATCTGTTGATCTGATAGATAATTTCTTCCTTGCTCCCCTAATTTGCTAATATCACCCTTTCTGCTAGACTACTTTCCAGTTTTCCCAACAGTTTTTGTCAAATAGTGAATTTTTGCCCTAGTAGCTGGGATCTTTGGATTTATCAAACACTGGCTTACTGTGTTCATTGCTTCTGTATGTTGTATACTTACTCTGTTCCACTTATCAACCTGTCTATTTCTTACCCAGTACCAAATTGTTTCAACAATTACAGCTCTGTAGTATAGTTTGAGATCTGGTACTGCTAGGCCCCCTTCTTTCCCATTTTTTTTTCATTGATTCCCTTGATATTCTTTACCTTTTATTTCTTCAGATGAATTTTGTTATTATTTTTTTCCAGCTCTATAAAGTAGCCCTTTGGTAGTTTGGTTGGAATGGCACGGTTAAATAAATTAATTTAGGTCAGATTTTCATCTTTATTATATTTATTTGGCCTATCCATGAGCAATTAATATTTCTCCAGTTATTCATATCTGTCTTTATTTGTGTGAAGGACATTTTATAATTGTGTTCATATAGTTCTTGTGTGTATCTTGGCAGGCAGATTCCCAGGTATTTTACACTGTCTGTTGTTTAAACTGAATTTCTCTTTCTGTCTTCTGGCTGGATTTTGTTGGTAATATACAGACATGTAGATGATTTGTGAGGGTTTATTTTATATCCTGCAACTTTGCTAAAGGTGCTAATTGTTTCAACTCATTTTTTTTAGCTGACTCTCTAGGGTTCTAAGTAAATCACCTTATCATTTGCAAAAAGTGATAGTTTTATTTCTTCTTTGCCTATGCTTATTCCTTCAACTTCTTTTTTTATCTTATTTCTATAGCTAGTATTTCTAGTACAATATCAAATAGTAGTGGTGATCATAGGCACCTTGCTTCACCCTTGCTCTTATTAGAAAAGTTTCTAGCTTATCTCCATTATAGGTAATACTTGCTCTTGGTTTTAGACAGATAACTATTTATCATTTTAAGGAAAGCTCCATATATTCCCCAGCTTTCTAATTTTTTAAGCAAGAATGGATATTGTATTTTGTAAAAACTTTTTTCCTGCATTTATTGAAATAATCATGTGATTTTTGTTGGTTTTGTTATTGATCTAGTCAATTATGCTTATAGTTTCCCAAATTTTGAACCAATCCTGAATTCCTTATAAAAATCTGATCATAGTGCATCTATGTAATTTATTACTACACTTTCCTTGCTAGCATTTAAAATTCTTGCATCAATATTCAGTAGGGAAATTGGTCTGTAGTTTTCTTCTTCTGTTTTGACTCTTCCTAGCTTATCAAGGAGGACCTTGATAATGGTTTCAAGATATCATATGGCATTAAGACATATGTTTATCATAGAAGGAATTTTGTAGGATTCCTTCTTTACCTTTTTTTTTCCAAACAGTTTATGTAGCACTGGAATTAATTGTTCTTTAAATGTTTGGTAGAATTTGCTTGTAATTCCATCTGTTCCTGGGTTTTGTTTTGTTTTTTCCCTTAAGGAGCTCATTTATGGCTTGTTCAATTTCTTTTTTCTAAGACAGGGTTATTTCAGTATTCTATTTCCTGTTCTGTTAATCTGGGCCATTTATATTTTTGCAAATATTTATCCATTTCATTTAGTTTGTCAGTTGGGCAAAATAATTGTTTTTATTTCATCTTCATTTAGCAATGATCTACTTTTTTCATTTTTGATAAGTCTTTAGCTGGTTTTCTTCTTTCTTTTTAAAAATCAAATTAGCCAGTGGTTTATCAGATCTCTTCCCATAGGAACTGTTACCTAACCATGCTTTTTTCATATTGTACTTGTGGCAGTTCACTGTTCGAACCCAAGCAGACAGAATACTAGACCTGATGTCAGGAAAGACCTGTGTTCAGATCCCAATTTTAATACTTATTAGCCTCATGACTATGGTAAGTGACTTCAGCTCTCATAACCTCAGTTTACTCACCTGTAAAGTAGGGACAATCACACCCTAGTACCTACCTCCCAGAGTTGTTGTGAGGATCAAATGAGACAATAATTGTAAAGCACTTAGCACACATTTATATAGTAAACACTACATAAATATTATTCTAAAGCACTTCGAAAACTTTAAATTTCTATATAAATGTTAGTTATTATTATTTAACAACAACAACAATAATGATAATGATAAATAATCCCTTTAAATTTAATTGTTTTGGATTTGGTCCATGGTTCTATCCTGTCAAGTTTTTGTGTGTCCTGACTCTGACATCTAACAAAGTTAGCTAACAGTATAGAACTTGGAGATTGGGAGACCAGTTAGGTAGGAGGTTAAGGTGATAATCCAGATGAGAGATGATGAGAGTCCAAAGTAAGGTAGAGGTTGTATGAGTGGAGAGAAGGGCAACAGATTATGAGATGTGGATAAATTGATAAGCTTTTCAACTAATTGGATATGGGGCAGGGTGTGAAGGAGAGAGGAAATTTAAGGATGACTCTTGAGGTTATGAATCTAGATAATTGGAAAGATGGTGGTACCCGACCAATAAAGAGGAAAGTCTGGAGGAGGGACAAGTTTGTATACACTGAATTTTAGATTGGGACATTTAGATATGGGACTGGAGTTTCAGAGAGATATTAAGTTTGGAAATACACACACATACATGTGTGTGCATGTATGCATCCACATACGTATGTATACACATAAGTTTACAAGTTATCTGTAGAGAAATGATCATTGAACTCATGGGAACTGATGATTATCACCAAGGGGAAAAGTATAAAGAAGAGAGGACCCAGGACACAATTTTTTTGGGGGGGTGTCTATACTTATTGTGGCTGCAGCAGTATGATGATCTAGAAATGAAGACTAAATAGTTAGATAGGTAGGGGAGAACCAAGAGAGAACAATGTTCATGACACAAAAGGGAAAGTGATTGCCTAGGAGAGGGAATGGTTGTGTGTCCAAAGCTGCATGCTGTCCTTCCCTCCCAACACCCTGCTTTACCCCTAGTTTTCCAGCTCTGGAATCATAATCACATCAATGCTGCATTTGCCTCTAGAGTGCATCAATCTATGACACCACTCACCAAAATTCTCCTTCCTGGTCACTATTTTCCTATATGGCCACCTTATTTGAATGTAAGCTCTTTGAGGGCAGACATTTTTTATATTTGTATGCTCAATACTTTGCACATAGTAAGTACTTATAAAGTCTTTTTCATCCATTCATTCTTAACTGTTAGATATAGCAATTAAAAGATTATTAATAACTAGGTAGCCAAAGAGAAAGCAGTTTCAGTGAAGTGGTGGAGTCATAAGTAATACTGTGTGGGGGGAGTCAGGAAACGGAGGCAATAAATGTAGATGGACCCCCCCAGGAGTTTGGCTATGCAAGAGAGAAAAGCTAATTTGACTGAATTTTTAAAAGACAGCAGTCAAATGAAAGAGTTTTTTCTTTTTTTTTTAAGGAAGACCTGAACATGTCTGAAGTGGCAGGGAAGAAGCCAGTGGATAAGAAGAGGCTGAAGAGGAAAGAGAGGGGTGATAAATGGGGCAAGCTTCTTGTTTAGATGGGCAGGAACAGGACCAAAGCACAAATAGAAGGGTTAGCCTTGGTGAGAAGAGAGACAACTTCTTCATCAGAGACTAGAGCATAGGTGGAGAGAATGGGATATGGTGAAGAGAGATCTTGAAGATGAGGTGTAGGTGAGAAGAGAGTTGATTCACTCATTCATCAAACATTTAGTAGCACACATTTATACTAGGCACCATACTGGGTACTGAGGATAAAAGACAAAAACAAAACACCCTCTGACCTTAAGGAACTTATATTCTTGTGGAGAAAAGCCAACATAATCATAGATTAGTAAACGCAAAATATATTCCAGAAATGGTGAGATGTGGAATGGTGTCAGGGGAAGGCACTAACAACTGTCAGAAACAAGAATAGGCTCATGGAGAAAGTGGCACTTGAACTCAGCCTTGAGGGGAACTAGATAACGTGAAACCTCTGGAGCTTTTTGAGCAAGGGACTAAAATGTCAGACATGAGCTTCAGGAATGATACTTTGGCAGCTGTGCAGAGAATGGATTGCAGAGAAGAAACACTGGAAACAAGGAGCCAAAGCAAGAGACTGCCACAATCATCCTGATGAGAGGTGAGAAGGGCTTGAAATGTGGTTGCCATGTAAGTGGAGAGATAAGGAAGGTAAAATCAATAAGACTTGGTGGTGTCTGCTGGGTATGTGGGGTGAGGGATAGTGAGGCATTGATGATGACTATGAAGTTAAAAACCTGGGTGACTAGAAATGTGGAAGTGGACACGAGAAATGAGATTAGCTAGGGGCAGCTAGGTGGTGCCATGGATAGAACACCGGCCCTGAAGTCAGGAGGACCTGAGTTCGAATCCGGCCTCAGACCAAACACTTGACACTTACTAGCTGTGTGACCTAGCAAGTCACTTAACCCCAATTGCCTAAAAAAATTTTTTTAAAATAAGATTAGGGAATTGGGGAGGGGCACTCTGAGAGGGGAAGACAACATGTTCTGTTTGTGGATTGTTGAGCTTAACATAGCTATAAAACATCCAGGTGAAAATGTCCAAAAGGGAAGGGGAGCTCAAGCAAAAGACTGTGACTGTGGACCTTGGCATCATCTGAACAAAATGTCAATTGACCCTATGGCAACAGAGAGAGTGTTGAGGGAAAAGGGCCTGAAACACAGCCCTGGTAGATACATGTACACATGAATGTGGGATGATGATTCCACAGAGGAGTGGCTGGATTGGTAAGAGGAGAGCCAGAAAAGAGATGTGTCACCAATCCAGGTGGTCAACAGCGGCAGTCAGAAAGGACTTGGGAAGAAGCCATCTGATTTAGCAATTAGATTGCTGGTAACCTTAGAGAGTACAATTTTAGTTGAGTGAGTTGGTATAAAACCAGATTGCAAGGGATTGAGAAGCGAGGGAGAGGAGGGGAATGGGAAGCAAGGAGCTGGCATTTTCTAGGAGTTTTGTTGTGGAAGGAAAGAAAGCTATAAAATGAGAGCTTGAGGGATAGTCAGATCAAATGAAAATTTTTTAAGCGCAGAGGAGATCACGACATATTTGTAGGCAGCAGGAAAGAGTTAGTAGCCAGAAGAGGACTGAAAATTAGAGGAGAGAAGGAATGATGATTGCAAGAGCAATCTGCTTGAAGATCCAGGAAAGGATGAGACTTGGGACCTAGGTGGAAGGGCTGGCCTTAGAGAGAAGGGCCACATCTTCATCAGAAACTGGAGCAAAGGAGACGAGAGGGGACTGAAGACCTCTATCTTATGAGCAAAGTAGAAGACAAGGTCTTCTACTGAGAAGGAGGAGAGAGATGGTATAGAAAATTTAAAAAGTGATAGTGTGATCTAGAGCCAATCAGGGAAGAATGAAAGATTGTCATGCAACAATGAAGGCCTGATTGGGATAAAATTAGACAAACGAGGTAAGTCTAGTGCAATGTTTTTTCTTCATGAAGCCACGTAGTAATCACCACTTTCCTTCCTAAATTTTCAAAAACCACCTCTTGAATGTGTTCTAGATTCTCCCAGGAATCAGTTAAGCTCACTAGCTTATAGTTTAAAGGTGTCACCCTTTTCAATAGGGTAAATGTGAATGCGTGTGAATTTTCTTGGAGGAGATAGAAAAAGAAAGACACACAGGATCCCATACAGCTAGAAGGGAAATCAGAGGTGATTTAGAGCAATCTGAATGGGAATCTTCACTATAATATAAAATTATCAATTTATACAAAGTAGCCATCCACTCAACCCAGTAACCCTGACCTTAACTACTGACTGAATGACCAGGAATACTTGGAAGAGAGATGAATCTCATTTCAATTAAAAAAAATTCTGACAAGTGGTCGTCTAGCTTAGGCTTCTACCTTCTAAGGCAATATATTCATTCTTCTTTTAGACAGCTCTCACTTTTAGACAGCACTGGATTCAGATGATGTGGTTTTGAATCTCAACTCTGTGATGTATCACTGGTGACTCTGCCTCTTTGGGATTCAGTTTCCTCATCTATAAAATGAGGAATTTGGGCTAAGTGATTTCTAAGGTCTTTTGAGCTCTAAGTCTTTATATCAAATGAAACCTGCCTGGCAGCTTCTACCCACTGCTTCTATGTATGCCCTCTGGGGTGAAACAGAAAGTTCATCCTTCAAAAAGCTGGTGATGGTGCAGCATGGGAACATAAGATGGAGCCATTATGCAATTTGTATCTTTCCAGGCCCCATGAGCATCCAAGAATTAGGTAAGCACAAAGAATGGCCAGGAATATTTGCAGTGGGGGTGGGTAACCTCATTAGAGAAAGAAATGCTAAAGGCAGCAAGTAGAGACCAAGATTGGAATTAGGAATGACATAGATCAGAGGAAGTAAAAGCAGCTAAGCATTCTCTAGGCTTACTCAGATTCTGTCCTAACCCTGAGGTAGGAGCTGGATATAATGGGTGCCTCCTTGGATGCTGAGAAGAGGAGCCAGTTACAGGGCCTTTCCTGCCCACTGATTGGTTTATTAGAAATACACTGATGTCAGCACAATCTAGGAATACATCAGGCAGCAGAGGAGCATAAAAAGAAAGGAGATGAGAGGCTTTGAAGTGAAGAAGGAAAGCTGGCTTCTGAAACACATGGATGTAAAGGGAAACAGAGAACCATCCAGGCATGTGCAGCTAAAAATGGCTCCATCCATAAATAGAGTCATCAATAGGTATAGATGGGCCTGAAGCTAGATACAGAGGTAAAACAAGTAACATGAGGAATGAGGGCTGAAAATGACCAACTGATTGTTGGAGGGGAATATGGGCTGACTCTGCTAATAGAATCACTCTCTTATATATTAAGTGAAATCAATTCACTTAAAATGACTTTGCTCCCATTTCCCCAAGTTCACATTCTCCTATAGCATTAAGGAAACTGGTCCTTTTCCATGCACAAACTTCTTTCTGTCCATATTATCTTTCCTTCTTCCTACTTCCCACCTCCTCCACCAAGAAAATACAATCTGGTCTGTTAGCTAGTCAGTCCATTCTTCCACTTGGGTGCTGGGGCCTTTCCAGGATGGGGGGCTGAGTTGAGGAGGAGTTGGGATGCTGCCTGGTCTGCATATACAAAGGAAAGAGATAAGGGGCCTAAATTTGTCAGGAGGAAGTGACCAGCTTTTATTTTCAAGAAAGTTATCTGCACCAGGACTGGCAGGAGAAATGTTACTGAGGAATTGTGTCTTGCTTCTAATTCTAATTTGAGTTAAGATATATTCCCTTCAAGGCTCAGCTCATGTGCCAGTCCTTCTATAGGAGGGCTTTCCATTCCACTAGTTATCAATGACCTTCCCAATCCCATCAACAATATTACTTTGTGTTTCTCTGTACACATGTTGTTTCCTCTCTACCCTCTCTTTCCACCCCCCACCCAACCCCCAAGAAGATAAGTCAGGAACTGCTTCTTTTTTGTTTTTGTAGACTCTAAACCTTAGCATAGTGTCTGGCACATAGCAGGGATCGAATAAATGTTTGTTGAATCATGGATTGAACTGGAAAAGCACATTAGAGACTACCTAGGGCAACGCTCATATTTTGCAAATAAGGAAATAGATGCCCAGGGAAGTGAGGTGACTTGATTAAAGTCACTGCTGCTGCTGCTTGCTGTTTGTCCTTCGTTCTCGAAGGGAGGTGATTACATGACATGCAAGTGAATTGGATTTAAGTGAGGAAGGGCTGTGCAAAGTCACCAGCCTCACTCTCTCCTCCAGAGACATCTGGATCCAGTGGCCAGATATGGATCAGGACACCTGGAGATGGCCCAGTATGCAGTGGGGGACTTTGACCTTTTCAAGCTAAGGTCTTTAACAGGTCTCAGTTTGACTGAGGCAACGCTCATTCAGTGATTAAGGCTTAACAAAAAATGAAGCAAAGTGATCAAAGTCACACACAGGTAGTAGCAGCAGCTGCTGCTAATATTTATATAATGCTTAGTATGTGCCAGGCACTGTGCCAAGTCCTTTGCAATTATTATCCCATTTGATCCTCACAAGAACCCTGGGATATAGAGGCTGTTACCATTCCCATTTTGCAGATAAGAAAAATGAAGCAAATGGGATTAAGTGACTTGCCCAAGATCACATAGCTAGAATCTGAGGCCAAATTTGAACTCAGGGCCTTCTGACTCCAGTCCCAATGCTCCATCCACTGCATCATCTAGCATCCACCTAGTATAACCAGGTCTTCTGAATCTAAATCCAACACTCACTCCACCATACCATATAAGAGTAACCATCTATTACTTAATTGTCCATTGTTCAACTCATATAATACCCATCCCAAATGGATCAGATTAATAAGATCTCTACTCTTGGTCATCCAGCACTTCTTCCAACCACAATTTATAGACACAACAAGGGAAGGAGTAGCCTCTGTAACCAAGTCAGATACGATTCAAACACACAGATGCAATTCAAAATTAAAGCAAGCGCAAACCACCACTAGCTTCCCATTTGCTGAATAGCCCAAGGATCTCAGGTAAAGAATAAGTGCTAACAAGGGTAGCCTTTGAAACGCCCTGACCATTTTCAGTACCATGGCCAGCTCTACAAGGTGAAAGTTATTCCCATTCCAAGCATTTGGCTCTGATAAGTGTGAGCTGAGCCAATGTCAAGTTAGCAAAACTTAACTTGAGACATTTTATGTTATAGATGGGCTAGACAAAAGATGGGGGGCAGGGAGGAGAAAAAGGAAAAAGGAAAGCAATGACAATTTATAATCCACCAGCAGATGGAAGGGAATATGTCCTCCAATACCACTCAGATTAAGATTTTCATCATTTCAGTTCTGAGAGAAAAATCAACCCTCTGTCTTCTTCAGCTATTATATTCAGTCCCACCTTGAAGAATTTTAAATATTAGTTTAATCATTCTCTGCCCATGAATGTTTATTCTCAATTTCTACCTCACCTGAAATCTTCATGCTCACCTCACCTTTAGAGACCCATGAATTTCTCCAGTTGTGATCAGTATCCAGAGTGTTTCTTCTAAATAAACAAATTCTGCACTATCTGTACAGTCAAAGTTCCCGATTCTCCTTTCTTTTGGAGTCTTGACTAAAAACGGGAAAAGAAAAGCCTTTGCTTTTCCCCATATAATGTTGCTTACTCTCCCACTCTCCACTGCCCCAACCATATATGTTCATTTATTCACATTAGATATTATTCCTGATTTTCCTCAGAATTCAATTTTTTGTATAAATACCATCCAGGCATCCATGGAGATTTGCTTACTAGATTTAAGAGTGAGAAGACCTAAGTTTGAAACCTGCCTTGGACACATACTAGATATATGACCACGGGCAAGTCTCTCAGCCTCTCTGTGCTTCAGTTTTCTCCTTTGTAAAAATAGAGGCAATATTTACACCACTTGCCTTACAAGGCTGTTGTAAGAGAAGTACTCTGCAAACCTTAACATGTGATAGAAATATGAATTGATAAATTTTTTTACCTAAGAGTAAGGCCCCTTCTGAAAGTTTTGCTTTTCAAATGATCATTTAAACATACAACTACGACACTTCTTTGGACCTTCACTTCTACCAGAATCCATCATTTCACTGGTGAACGTGCCTACTCCAGCAACGTAGAGATTATAGCATCCCCAAATTCATTGCTCAATGGCCAAAGCTGTGGCAGTGAGCCTTTTCTGATTTACTCAGGCTAGTCTTTGGGAAATACACACACACACACACACACACACACACACACACACACACACACACACACACCTATTGCTGGGTTTGTTCTTGATACTTTTCACAACTTAGTAGAGCCCATCAGAGCTTACACTATACTGGCGCAGCTTTCAAGGACCATGGGTCACTTCTACAATCATGATGAGTCTAAGGATGACTTTTATGGAAGCAACGTGCACTAGCTAATTTAAGCTATGAAAAACAAGGAAAAGAAAGAAAGAAAGAAAAGGAAATTGAAATACCTTAGAATAAGAAGAGCAAATAACAATTGAGTGCAACTCTAGGAAGAAAATGATCGATATCAAGTATTGAAGAATCTTGTAACCTGGGGCCATGTGGTATAGGAATTTTCCTTAATTTTTCAATGAACAAAAGCTTATTTTCTCCTCACTCCACTCCATTAAAAAGAAAATGAACTCTTGTAAAATATGAATAGTCAAGCAAAACAAATTCCCACATCAGCCACATCCAAAAACGTGTTTCTCATTCTGCATACACTGATGCATTTTCAGGATTTGCCCCATACAAGCAGGCTCTGAATAGACAATATCCTCTTCTCATCATCATTTCTTCTCCTCTTCTGTTTTCTACTGAGTATATGCAATGCCTTATTGTGGTGTGGAAGTGATTCTGGGATCCTGAAGTCTATGCCTGAAAAATATGAGCCTGGTAGGGCCTATGAAACTAGAAAGGTTTTGAATCTAGTCAAAGCAACAAACTGGATCTACTATCCAATGATTAGCCTAACAAAGCATGGAGAAGCTATCTCAGGGGTGGGGAACTTGTGGCCTCCAGGCTACATGTGGCCCTTCACAGAATTCTGTCAAGTTTGGATTCAGTCAAAAGGCTGTACTTGAGGACCTAGAGGGCCACATGTGGCCTCGAGGCCAAAATTACCCCACCCCTGGGCAAGCTAAACATGAGAAGATTGACCACTTGGAAACAAGAGTTATTGAAATACAAAATTTGGGGGGCAGCTAGGTGGTACAGTGGGTAGAGCACTGGCCCTGGTGTCAGGAGGACCTGAGTTCAAATCCGGCCTCAAACACTTGACAATTACTAGCTGTGTGACCCTGGGCAAGTCACTTAACCTCACCAAAAAGCAAAAAAAAAAGAAAAAAAGTTTAAAAATAAATTTAAAAAAAATAGGGGCAGCTAGGTAGTGCAGTGGATAGAGCACCGGCCCTGGGTTCAGGAGGACCTGAATTCAAATCCGGCCTCAGACATATAACACTTACTAGCTGTGTGACCCTGGGCAAGTCACTTAACCCCATTGCCTAAAATAACAACAACAAAAAAAAGAAATACAAAAATTTTTTTTAAACTTTCCACAACATGATTTATCAATAAGAAGTAAATGAGATAAAATGTTCAACCAAGTCAGTTTTTAAAAATCAGTGACTCTAAATACAATCAATGAAAGAGAGAAAAATACAAAACAGCCCTCAGTTCCAGTTGGCTGCTTTCTTTTCCCATAATGATGAAGGAAGAGTATCTGAAAAGGGAGTGATAGGCTCAGAGTCATATAGCCCTTGGACTATTTATACAACAATGGCAAAGGATGTGAAGGTTGGGATATGTACTGTGGGTGACCAGAAGTCCCCACACTGAAGAGATGACCAATCCACTCCAAGTAATATAGCAAGTACAATGCCAAGAAAGCCTGGAGGGGCCTTTTGAAGAAGGTGAAGAGGCCTTTGTGCCCAAAGGAGAGATTGGGCACAGTCTCTGTTTGGACAAAGCATAGCAAGCATGAGGAAGACTAACATGAAATGAGTCTGAAGGCTAGGTTGAAGCTAGGCTGTGAAGTCTTAAATGCCAGAATGAGGAGTTTGTATTTTATCCTAGAGCCAACAGAGAGCCACTTAAGCTATCTGAGCAGGAGAGTGAAATGGCCATATGTATGCCTTAGGACTCTCACTTTGGCAGCTCTAACCATGTCCCCTTCTCTGGCTTTCATTTCTACCTCCAACCCTTAAGCTCCTTCAGTGATTGCTTTGAATTACAATACTTGAAGGGATCAACTGTCCAGAGGACCCAGGACATATCATGCAACCTCAGTTGCTTGTTTTTCTTCCTTTATTTCCATATCTCTGCATATCTGGGTCTGCATGCCTTCTGATTCATTGGCCTAGCTATCAGTGAAGACTCCCCTTGAAGCCTTATCATTAAAAAATAAACTCAAATACTCTATGCCTCCACTAAGAAGCTTTTACTTTTGCAAACTCTATTGATTTAATCCTGGAGGCTCCTGGCAGCCTTCCCAGGAGTTGAATCAATATGACAGCACCCAGTATAGACTTAACATCAAAAGGTCCCTAGCCAAGATCTCCTCCTTAGGTCTTCACTGACCCCAGATGATTTTCTTACTCAGAAAGGAAGATTTACAGAAGGGGGAAGGAAGGAGATACACAAAAGTTCATGGAGAATACTTAAGTAAGCTGAAGAAAATGCTTTCAGGTGTTAAAATCTTCAGAATGGTTTGTCACTCCACTATCATAGGCTGGTTGCCAAGGCTGCTGGACCAAGCCAGAGATGCTGGGTAGTATCATAAAGACGTGCCCAGAGGCAGAACGTGAGCTGAAGTCCTCTTGTGAGCAAGGACAAACATATGCAAAAAGAGGTAGGAAGGAACGGGATGCGTGTTTGGAAGGGGGGAACATGGGAATAGGGAGATAGAGAAGGTATGCAAAGGCAAAGAAATCCTCTTCAACCCCTAACAATCAACCAACCAGCATTTATTAAATGCCTAGCACAGTGCTAGAGACACGAAGACAAAAATAAAACAATCCCTGATCTCAAGCAGCTTACTTTCTCCTGGGGGGACAACATATACACATGTAATTACATGCATAATAATTACAAGATAAGTTTTGAGAGGATACTAGCAGTGGCCGGGGGAGAGAGGGAGATCAGAAAAGATTTCATGTACAAGGTCATGCTTGAGCTGAGCTTTGAAGGAAGCTTTGGATTCAAAGAAGAGAGTTAAGGAGGGGGGTTGTTCCATGCCTGGGAAGAGCCAATGGAAAAGAACAGAGATGGGGAATAGAGTGTGTCTGAGGAACGGTAAGAAGGTCAATTTGACTGGACCACAGAATGCATCAAGAGGAGTAATGCATATAATAAGACTGGGAAGGTGGGTTGGAGCCAGGTTGTGAAAGGCTTTAAAAGACAAACAGAAGAGTTGCTACTTGATTCTAGAGCCAACAGAGCCACTGAAGCTTTTCGAGCTGGAAAGTGACATGGTCAGACCTGTGCTTTAGAAAAATCGATCTGGCAGCTGTGCAGAGGATGGATTGAAAGGAGGAAGGAGAGACTGGAGGCAGGGAGACCAATTAGGAGGCTATTACAATAGTCCGGGCAAGAGCAGAGAAGGGCATGAAGTAGGGTGTTGGCCATTTGGATAAAGGGAAGGGGAAAGATGCAAGAGATGCTGTGGGAGCAGAGACAATAAGGCTGGGCAACTGAATTACATATGGGAGGGAGAAGGAGGAATTGAAGTGAGTCTGAGGTTGCAAACCTGGGTGCCTCAAAGAACAGTGGTATCCTAGACACACATGGGGAAGTTTGGAAGAGAGGTGGTTTACTAGGGAGGAAAAATAATGAAATCTGTTCTGAAAATGTTGCATTTTAGATACCTATGGGACATCCAATTCAAAATGTCCAATAGGCAGTGGGTCATGTGTCTGTGGAGTTCAGGAGTGAGACCAAGGTTGGAAAAATTGACCTAGGAGTCATCATGGAGATGATAATTAAACTCATGAGCCAATGAGATCACCTAGTGAGAGAGCATATGGAGAAAAGAAAAGAAGCCCAGGACAGAGTCTTAAGGTATACCCACATTTAGAGTGCAGGATATGGAGAAGAATCAACAGAAGATATTGAGGAGAGGCCAGACAGGTAGGAGAACAAAAGGAAACAAGTGTCATGAAAATCCAGAAAGGAAAGAGTACATCATTTACTTCCATAAGCTTTTGAGTTTTTCATTTTCTCCACCTCCCTCCCCTCCCCCCTCCCCAAGACAGTATTCAATCTGCTATAGGCTCTACATACACATTCTTATTCAACATATTTTCACATTAGTCATGTTGTAAAGAGGAATTAGAACAAATGGGAGGAACCACGAGAAAGAAGAAATGAGAGAGAGAGAGAGAGAGAGAGAGAGAGAGAGAGAGAGAGAGAACAAACAGTATGCTTCAATCTGCATTCAGACTCCATAGTTCTTTCTCTGGATGGGGATAGCATTTTCCATCATGAGTCTTCTGGAATTGTCTTAGATCCTTGCATTGCTGAGAAGAACTAAATCTATCAAAGTCAGTCATCACACAATATGGCTGTTACTGTGTACAATGTTCTCCTGGTTCTGCTCACTTGACTCAGCATCAGTAATTTCATAATTCTTGATCATGGAAATGGAACACTTGAGATGGTCATTGGATTTGAGTAGACTAAGGAAATCAGGAGCTAGTGTGAGAAATAACTATTTCTTGCTTGTATTTAATAACTAATTATTATATTAGGACCAAGATTCTGCCCCTTTTCTACTTCCTCATCCAGAAACCAACCAGTGTAGGAAATCTTTCTAAAGCACTTACCCAGCCAGAATGGCTAAGATCTAATCAGACAGTAAAATCTAAGTTTGGGCAAATGGATGCATTCCTGCTTATTGTGTTTGCTCAGACAGATGTAGGGAAGTGTTGATTCTCTCTTTTGTCAGGTGATATGGAAATTGATAAGTTCTTTTGACCAAGATTTAGGTGACCCAAGTTGTGTACCCCAAAACCCTTATCATAATATAGCCCACCTTTTCATTGTAATATTCATTTTCTCATTGCTTATTGACCTATTGAAGTTGATTGCCACACTGAGGAACATCTGCTCTTACGAGGGCATATAAATTGTGAGCCCACTACTGTGAGGAGTCTCTGGTCTAAGAGAGACAAGCTAAATTACCATCCTTGTATTAAAAATGGTAGCATTATTAATAAAAATTATTAAATTACCCAGAAACTATGTCTCTCAAACCATTTTTTTAAATGCCACACTAGAGTATCTATGAGAATATTAACATGTATGTTAAAATCCCCTAGTATAAGGGCAGGAGTTGGGGTGAAGATGAAGTCTACTACTGTATTCCTTGAGAAAGAAGGAAGAACGATAGGAGGCAGGGCCGGGATATAATTGCCACTACGATGTGCATTGGGAGATATACGTGTATAGAGTGAATCTCAAAGGAAGAGGGAAATATAGACACCATGTACCCACTGGGGGAAAAGGAGAGGAGGAATGAGAAAGGAGATGGAAGGAATCAAACTCAATTGGCTACGAAAGGCTTTAGGGACCACTACTTTTCTAAAGAAAAGACAATGAGTTCTTTCTGCCTTTTGGGATAATAAAGCAAGAGAGTGGAAATGGAGCATAAAGAGACAGTGGGAAATGATAGGGGTGGAAGGGACAAAAAGAGGTAATGGGCAAATCAATAATGGCGGGGCAGAGGCAAGGAGAAAAATAATGCAGCATTAGAGGGAGAAAGTAGAGCAAAGAGAAAGTTTGATATGATTTCTCCTTCCATGGAGTATTATATGATTTCTCCTGTCAGTAACAACCTTCCCCTCTTGGACTACACATGGCATTTTGTTTTGTGCTTTGCTAAAGAAATTCTAAGAGGCCACCAATTACGATGTAAGCTCCACGATGGCAAGGACTGTGTCTTATATAAAATGTATATCTTCTCTAGCATCTAATGTAGTATTCCACAAACCATAGTTAGTGATTGAAAGTAAAATATAAATCTGTTTAACTGCAAGAAAAAAATCAAAGAATTATCTGAAGTCATGTATTCTTTGCTACTTTAAAAAAAACGATTCCCAAATATGTACTTATATTAGGGAAAGAGGATAATAATTATAATAATAATAGCTAGAATTCATCTAGTGCAGATTTGCAAAGCACTTTTACATATGTTGCCTAATTTGATAACCGTCGATTTTATTTCTATATTTATTATATCATCTCTACTCCACAAATGAGTACACTGGCACAGAGAACTATAAAGACTTAGCCAAGGTTGCACAAGGATGAAAGGGCAGAAGTGGTGGCAGAAAACCCCCTTCCTATCTTTCTCACTAAGACACTCACCCCCTTGTCAGAGATAGACACATTCAAGGATTCAAATGCAAGCGTTAGAACCACAGCAACAACCAGAAGCTAAAGGTGTGGCTTTGGCAGGCCTTCCAAGGCAACATGCTGCACCACTCCTTCCCTGAACATTTTCTTGATCGCTTCCAGTAAATCTTAGTCCTGTTTGGATGTCATTCTAGAATGAATGGTACAACACCTCTTCTCCTTTTAAAGCAGATATTGCTGAATTGTGCCTCCTAAGCACTATGCCACTCACTATCAGAGAGAGCCAGGAAAAAGCCCTAGTGACTGCACAACTCTTGGATATTTCTCAAGACTCAGAATCACAGATGCCAAAACTGGAAAGAGCCTTAGAGGTCATCTGGCCCAACCCACTCCAGATCTTCCTTGCCAGGCCTCTTCCCTTGTACCCCTCTTCTCCCCACGTTTATAACATTTTAAGCCACCACATTCCTAAAAAGGAAGCCAGAAATCATCTTGTCCACTTAGGGAGCTCCTCCCCCAAATACCTGAAAGAATCTGAGAAGGGAAGAGATTCAGGCTTTACTCTAGCCCTGTGAAGAGATGAGTTCCACAAAAATTAGGTGTAGATGTGAGAGGCAATAGCTGTGGTTAAAAACTGTGCTGAAGTTGGTGTCAGGAGCAAATTCAGCAAATCTAGCCATGTGGCCACTGACAATTTACTTCATCTTTCAGAATCCATGGTTTGCTCATCTGTCATCCTTAAAGGACTCCATAAGTGCCTTTTATTATTATGCACATTCCTCTTTGGAAGAGAGTCCAGGACGGGGAGTCAAGACAACTGCTGGGTCTTAGTCTTCAACTAAGGGCTGCTTGTGTGATTTCCAGAAAGTCATTTAACTTGTCTGTGCTACAGGAAAATGGACCCAAATATCCTTGGCTTGATGGGCAGCTAGGTGGCACAGTGGATACAGCACCAGCCTGGAGTCAGGAAGCCTCATCTTTCTGAGTTCAAATCTGGCCTCAGACACTTCCTAGCTCTGTGACCCTGGGCAAGTCACTCAACCAGTTTCCTCATCTGTAAAATGAGCTGGAGAAGGAAATGGCAAATCACTCTATATCTCTGCCAAGAAAACCCCAATGGGTGACAGAGTCGGACGACTAAAACAACTGAACAACAACAAACTGTGTCAGACACTGTGCTAAGCACTTTACAAAAATAAGACTACAAATTACAATTTGGCCAGTAGTCTTCATCAGTGTAAGATTTGCCCTACCATTCCCCAAACAGATTAAATCTGGTCCAGACCAAAACCTACATAGATAGATAGATAGATAGATAGATAGATAGATAGATAGATAGATAGATATGAAATTATTTGTAAAGAGAATTTGAAGAATCTGAAATGCACCTCCACATGCTCATAGGTGCATTTGCCAGGGAAATCCTGATGAGTCTGGCTGAAATTCAGTAGGAAAGTTCCTTTTCAAGGGAACTGCCCCTCCCCATAGTCTATAAAATTGACCTGAGAGACCATGTCATTTTCTCTTCTGGACTCCTTCCTTTTTCTGTTAAGCCTTTCTTCTAGAGTGAAGGAAGGGAAGAAAATAAAGGACATTCCTTTCTCTAGCCTCCCTGCTCCTCCTCCCCTCTAGGAACCTTAGGATAGAAGTACTAGGGAGTTACGTGTTTCCTCCCACAGTTTCTTATCACTGGATGGAAACTTGGTTTCCTGAGAGACTTTTCCTAGCCTAAGAAATGGCAGCAGTCAGGGCGCTGGTAGCATTTCTACAGAAACATGGCAGAGTTGAATAAGCTTTCATGTGGCCTAAAAGGAGAGACCTAGGGGGGTAAACTTTCCTAATTTAAGATGGCAGCAGCGTGAATGCTAAGAAATTTCGTACAGAAGCATTTGGCAGAGGAAAAGGTGTACACGCCCACTTAGCCCAAGGTGGGAGTCCTACCCTAGTCTGTCTTGTGAGTGATCTGAGGTTTAAAAGTTCCTAAGTTCAAGAGTTTGGACGCTTTTAAAGAGAAATGTCCTCAAGGGCATGTTTCTTGGAGGAAGAAGATGATCAACAGATGAAGTTGAAGGATTAAAATCATATGTCAGAGGAAAAGAAATCTAGACCTTGCCACCTCCTGCTATGAAAAGGAGTAACTCAGACAGTGAAAGCCCAGTAAAAGGGGAATTACAGTCCTTAGAATATGTCTGAGGGGAATTATAAACCACAATTAGTACTATATCTAGTTTTGGGGTCCAGGGAAACTGTGCATGACTTTGTGGGGGAAAAGACCAGGTAGAATGTCAAAAGACTGTTCTGATAGCAACATTAAGTTTAGTTCCTTCCCAAGGGAAGGGCTGATGAGCTCCAACTGATAGCCCATTTGAGCATTTTTTATGTTTTTACATGTGTTTATGGGTTCCTACGATTCCTGCATGTTTTACACATCATCTGAGTCATAAAGGGAAAATGAGTTTGCAAAAAATTTTGGCATGAGACTCAACTAAGCCAGATTATCCTGTGAGCATTTCTAGATGAGACCAGGGGGATAACCAACAAACAAAAAATGGAACAGTTCTATAAGCATTTCTGTAACAAACTATTTTCATTACTGATGACAGTGGAATGAACCACATTTAGACTGACTCTTCATACCCTGTCATACTACATGAATACATATGACTAAAGAAGATGGACATAGGGAGAACAATTAGACTGGACCAAAAACATATGAAAAATCTGCAATACAGGAGAAGATTTTGAAAACATTGAGTAAGCCATTATCAAGATATCTTAGAGAAAGGAAAAGAACAAAAATATTGGGGAAAATAATGAGCGGTATCATCTTTAAAAAATGAGCAGTAGGACATCAATTCCTCCCCTATATGCCTACTTTCTCTACAAATTACCTCAACAAATTCTTTATGAGAATGATCTGTTCACAGAGTGGATATCCTTGATAAAAATCTCAGAAAAGAACAGGCAAATTAATGGATGATTCACTACATCAAAGCATATCTTCATAGTTATAAAATTAAAGTATAAAAGGTATGAAAAATACAAGATTCCGCTCTGCTTATTGTTTGTTGGCTATGTTTAAAAACCATTTGACGAAGCAGAGTAAAATGCAGCCTTTCTAAGTTCTCTTCCAATGAACTATCTTTCATGTTAAGATCATGCAAGATTCCTTAACAGATGCAAACACACAGTTGCATCTGTTTGTCCAGCGATCCTGATCATCCATGTAGAACCAGGAGACAGCCTCAAATGTGTTCATCACTTTTACCACAGAATCTCAGGTCTGGACAGTGTCTCAGGGGTCATTTAGTCCAGCTCATGTATAAATAAGAATCCTCTCTACAATATACCATATAAGTAGTCCTCCATCTTTTACTTACAGACCTCTAATAAGAAGGAACCCACTATTTCCTGAGGCAGCCCATTCAACTTTTGAACAACTCTAATTGTCAGGAATTTGTTTCTACTATCTAGCCTAAATCTTCTTCTTTACCTTTCACCTATTGCTCCTAACTTCACACTCTGCAGACAAACAAAGAAGTCTATTGCCTCATATGACAACCCTTTAATGCCATCATGTCAACCCCCTCTCCCAATCACCCTGGATTTCTTCTTCTCCATGCCAACCATCCCCAGTTCCTTTAATTGATCTCTATACAGTATGACCTCATGGGCCTTCATTTTTCTGTTTATCCTCCCTTGGACATTCTCTAGCTTATCAGCATCTTAAAATGTGGCACCCAGATTCAAACACTATCCTCTAAATGTGGTTTCACCAGGAAACAGGACAGTTGGACTAAGCTTCCTCAGTCCTGAACACCATGCTCTTGAGATTATATTAGCTTTTCCTGGCTGCCTATCATATTGTTGATTCATATTAAGTTTGCAGTCCACTAAAACTCCCAGATCTTTTTCAGAGAAACTGCCAACTAGCCAAGACTCCTTCATTTTGTCCTTGTGAAGCTGATTTTCTGAATCCAAGTGTAACACTGCACATTTATTCCCAATATATTTTATCTCATTAGATTCAGTACAATGTACAAGCCATTCAAGGTCTTTTTGAATTCTGTCATTTAGCATATTAGCTTTCCCTTCCAGCTTGCATCTTCTTCACATTTTGTAAGCATATTATCTGTGACTCAGGGGTGGGGAACCTGTGGGCTCGAGGCCATATGTGGTCTTCAAGTGCAAGAATCCAAATGGGATTCAGTCAAAGGGCCAAACTTGAGAACCTAGAGGGCCACATGTGGCCTGGAGGCCTCAGATTCCCCACCCCTGATCTGTGTCTTTATCAGAGGCACAGATAAAAATGTTAAGTAGCTCAATGCCAGGCACATATCTCTGGAACACTCCACAAGAGACCTTCTTCCAAGCTGACATGGCGCCATTCATGATTATACTTTGGTTCCAGTCACTCAAGCAGTTCTAAATCCACCTAATTCTACTGACATCTGGCACATATCTCTTCATCTTGTCTACAAGAATAACATGAGAGATGCTGCCAATTCTTTGTTAAAATCTATGTAAACCCTATCTCCAACAGTCCTCTGGCCTTTCAGTCTAGCAAGCTCGTCAAAAAAAGGAAATGAGGTTAGTCTGTCATGACTTGTTCTAAATGAAGCCAAGTTGTTTCTCTGTGCCCACTGCAACCTTTTATAGATGTTCACTAACCATTCCTTTAATTTGTTTTCCAGTTTTGCCAGGAACTGAAGACAGGCTCACAGGTAAAGAATCTGCAGCCATTCTCTCCTTTTTTTTTTTTGGAAAACTAGGACAACATTTGCCCTTCTCCAATCCTCTGATACCTCTCCAGGATCCCATAACTTTTCAGATATATCTACTAGTGGCTTATCAATCACATCTGATTCTTTCAATGCACTCAAATATACGTAATCCTTCTAGGATAAGTGCATGGAACTCATCAAGTGCAAAGACTTAGGTGTTCTTTCATATTAGCTCCATACTCATTTTCAGTGTCAATATCCTATTAGCTATTTTTATACTATCCTTTCAATTGACCAACAAATCAACAAGCATTTATCAGACACATATTGTGTGCCAGGCATTATTCTAGGCAACAGAGATACAAATACAAAAGTGAGGCAGTCCTTACCCTCAAGTAGCTGACATTCTACAGGTGGGATACCACATGTTCACAGAGAAGTCAAAACAGGGTATATACAAAATAAATACGAATTCATTTGGGAGAAGGGACATTAACAACTGAGGAAGGTGACACTGGAGCCAAGAGGAAGATGTGAATATATTATAGGGAATGTGAAGGTAATCTGGTGAAAGCTTGGAGGCAGGTAATGGAATGTCATTTGTGGGGAATGGAAAGTAGACCGGTCTGGCTGCAGCACTGAGCGCATGAGAGGAAGTAATCTGAAATAAGCCCTGAAAGTTAGGTTGGGACCAAATTGTGGAGGGCTTGAAATGCCAAACAGAAGAGTTAAAATTTTATCTTAGAGGTAATGGGGATCTTTCTAGTCCAAAGACCATGTTCTTTGGTAGAGAAAACCTGTAAGAAGTAAGTATCCAGACCTGCTCTCCCTCGTTTGTTAGGATCATTCCATCCACCTCCTCTTTTCCCCAACATACAAAAAAAATGCACTGCCACATTTTTGTTATCTTTAGTTTTCTTTCCCTCAGTCCATTGTGAGCTTTAGCAATCCTGCCAATATTCTTATAGGTCTGTGCTATGCTTCTGCATCTATTGTCTGCTAACTGCTCTTGCTTCTGTCTTCTGAGTGGATGTGTTTTAAATTTAGGTTGGTTGAAGAGCTGCCTGTGCATTTACATGGGTCTTTTGTTCAAACAGTTCTCCCTTCATCAGAATTATTTGTTTTTGTCTTTGTCTTCAGAATTCATCCTTGACAATTTCCCTGACCTCCTGGACTATCTTTTTTCTTTATATTTTAATCCATGGGATCCAACCTATATTTTATCTGAACCCTTTGAAACCTTCTCTCCCAAAATCTAGAGTGTGCATCAGACTAGTCCTGGCTTGCTTTCCTTCTTTATCATAAGTTCTAAGATAGCATAGTCACTATCCTGCAAGGTTTCCATCAATCCTTTTCAATCACTTCTCTCTTTATGTCATGTATGATCTCTTCTGCAGCACCCAAATGTGTTAAGGCACATAGATGGTGAGGATCTTCTCTTAGATATGATGCTATATTAATTGCATAGGATGGAATCTCCTTTAATACATTCCAAAACCACCCAAAAGAGACTGGCCTAACAATTCATGCAGAAAAAACCAAAGAGATGATAAATGCCTATTTCCAGACTATGAGATGTGGTTGAATGGGCAGTCCCTTTATCAGTACATATAACTTTAACAGGTGTTCCAAATGACAATGACCTGGATTCAGAATTGAATAGGACAGAGTAAGAGGGCTGGGTTGAACTTGGGATATTCTGGAGTGTTTTAATGATCCCGCGCTGCTTCGTGACATCAAAAAACCCATCTTTTTTAAGATCAAAATTCTTCTAGTGATGCCACAGCCAGGTCTTCATTGATGTGAATAATGAATCCTGTGAAATGGTCACAGGTATTCAAATTCACACTATCTGAAGTTATAATTATGTAAAATATGGCCATTGGTTCCAGTTCAATGGAAATATTCCATATGAATTCAAATAAAAGTAACTACTTCACGGGATTCATTATTCACACTTATCAGGACAAAAATCTATATGGCTAAGAATCATGAAAAGTCACAGTCTCCAAAGATTTAAAATTGTAGGTATCCTATAGGCCAATGGATAAATGTGTGGTGGATCTCTATAATATGTACCATATTGCCACTGATGGCTTGCAAATACAAGGTGGCACAAATATACCATCCGGTACATATATGATGGGAAAACAAAGGAGTTTAGTAATACAATAAGAGTAAGGAACAACAGATCAACAGCCCAGGCATAAGAAAGACTTAAAGGAAAGCTTCTAGCACATTGGATACATCCTCTGTTGAAGATTTAAAGACAGAGACAAGAATAATATAGGATGAGAAGGCATAGATAGGTTTTAATCTGCATCACTGAAGGTATACCTGCATTGAACAGATCTTACATAGAATAGAACAATGTACCACTACATATTAATAAATATATTAACTATAACCATAATAAAATACAATTGCCCCCACAAGCCCTCCTGGCAGACTAATGGGCTGAGGAGTACACAGTGGTGGTCCTTGTTGACCGGACCATCAGAGGATACTTATAGCAAATATAGCATCTCAAGGACATACCCAACAGAAAACTTCAAACTGATATCCTCCTATAGGCAATGGTTTGGCTTGGTTTTAAAAGTATGTACATATGGATTAGATAGAGGAACAAGAGAAGGACAGAGAAAAGTGCAGTACAGATGAGATGAAAAGAAAAAGACCTGAGGAAAGAGGACAAAGAATAGAGATAAAGGTGTGTAGACATAGAGGGAAACACTTCCACAGATATGGAGGAAAGGGGTAGCAGCTAGATGAGAAATTAAAATATACCCAAGAGAGAATTGAAGAGACAGGAGGAAGCCAAAAGAAATATGGGGAGGAAGTGGAGAGATGAAAGGAAGTGGAAGAAAAGAATAATCGGGGAATGAAGAAGAAAGAGAGAGATCAAGGAAAAGGGGGAAAAAGAAGAAAATGAACAGCATGGTTCATTATCACCAGGATACCTGAAAAGTGCATGCTGGCTTGCTCTGAAATAGCCATGTGTAGTGCCTACAACTCTCATTAATTTCACTATCAAACAATCCCCAGCATCACAGGCTGCATGTATTATTTATTAAATATTTAACTAGGAGAAATCCAGCTGAGATGAAACCTTGCTTTTATATCAGGACCCTGGAGAGTATGACATGGGACTTGCTGCTGGGATTAACCAGCTTACACCCATTCGCAGCAGGGCAAAGCCCAGGGAGCTTGGTGTAAGAAATCAGACTGGAGAAAGAGAACACTAAAGCTAGCGTGGCATCCTCCTCCACCAAGAAAAGCAAGCAGCAATGAACTACAAAGCTTCTACATAGTCACTTTTTGCTTTTATGGGGTGATCTTCTTGCCCAATAATTTTTTTTAAAAAGAATTAGCTTTCTACCATTTTGACATGCAGGTATCTGGGCCTTAGAAAAGGTGTGTTCCGACTCTAAAGAACTCGAAGGCTATGGTTCTATGAAATCTCAATAATCCAATAAAAAGAAAAGTTAAGAAAAGAAAACCCAGGACACCAAAATGATTCCTTCTAATTCTAAGCTCATCCTTTGAGAAAAAGCAGAAATCAATCAATAAGCATTTATTAAGCTCCTTCTTTATGTGAGGCACTGTGATAGACAATCAGGATACAAAGACAAACATGAACCTCAAGACGCTTGAATTCTTTTGTGAAGGATAACACTTAGGTCAAAGGATACGAACAAGCAGTTTTCAGACAAATAAATCAAAGCTCTCTAGTAACATAAAAAATATTCTAAGTCTCTATTGATTAGAGAAATGCAAATCAAAACATCTCTGAGGTACTACCTCACACCTATCAGATTGACCAATATTACAGAAAAAGAAAATGATAAATGTTGGAGGGGATGTGTGAGAATTGAAACACTAATGCACTATTAGTAGAGTTGTGAATTGATCCAACCATTCCAGAGAGCAATCTGGAACTATGCCCAAAGGACCATAAAACTGTGCATTCCCTTTGACCCAAGAATACCACTACTAGTTCCATATTCAAAAGAGATTTTAAAAAAAAAAAAAAGGAAAAGTACCTATAGGTACAAAAATATTTATAGCAGCTCTTTTTTGGTGGCAAAGAATTGGAAATTGAGGGGATGCCCATCAACTGGTGAATGGCTGAATAAATTGTGGTAGATGCTTGGGTGAAATATTATTGTACTATAACAAATGATGAGCAGGATGCTTTCAGAAAAGCCTGGAAAGACTTACATGAACTGAAGAAGAGTGAAGTGAGAAGAACCAGAAGAACACTGCAACAGCAATATTGTACAGTGATCAACTGTGAATGACTTAGTTATTCTCAGCAATACAATGATCTAAGTTCTAAGACATTTCTGAAAAATGCTATCCACCTCCAAAGAAAGAACTTATGGAGTCTGACTGCAGATCAAAGCATACTATTTTTTACTTTATTTTTGTAGGGGTTTCCTTTTGGTCTGTGTTTTTTTCACAACATGATGGTTATAGAAATATGTTTTGCCTGATTGCACATGTATAACCTGTATCAAAATGCTTGCTTTCTCAATAAGGGGGGAGGGAAGAAAGGAGGAAGGGAAAGAATTTGGAATTCAAAATTTTAAAAAATGAATGTTAAAATTTGTTTTTACATGTAATTGAAAAAATAAAATATTTTTAAAATAACACTTAGATATATGCATATACAAAATAATACAATGTTGTTATTTCTTTCCCCAGATTTTCCTAGGGAAGGATATAAAGACCCTGATCTACAATATGTAGCTCATGCTGTCCCAACTCCAATATTTTTATGTGATTTTCAAAGAGTTTCTCTTGAAGTTAGTAGAGACAGTGGGCGCTGGGTACAAGAGAAGCCAGCAAGTAAAGAAACACAATAGTGTTTGGTTGTTTTCTGTGGGACACTAATTTCCATGATAAGGGTTAGACCTTTTCATGGAAGGTAGTCCAAGGAAGGTTAGGAAAGGGGTGCTTTGTGATACCTCAGAAAAAAAGGGCTTAAATAGTATTAGAGCTTTCATAGAATGAAGAGAATTTAAAGGGACTAAAGGATGGGAGACTAGAATGTATTTAGCATACATGAACTTATTTCATTTTATTATTTGCAAATTCCATTTGCAGGCACTTTAATGAGCCATGACTATCTTCCTAGTTACCTCTTGGGGGCTAAAACTCCCATATGCCAGGTCATTTCCAGCCAGGGAAACTGTCATATAATATCATCTGTGGGAAAACACCCCATGTACACCAAGGTAGGGTATTATTATTATAATTACTGTTGTTATTATTATTATTATTATCATTATAGAAACCCTCTTAGAAATATTTTATGAAAAGGTCTCACCTAATAATGTGTTATTCCATTTACAATTAATTCAGGAAAGAGTAGGTAGAGAGAATTCTCTTCTACAGAGAGCCTTCCCTGGGAAAGCAGGGAAGGAAAACAGGTGGCTTCACAGAAAGAGTCTGCCATCTTACAGCCAGAGAGAATTCTTCCCTATTTGCACTGAAGGTGATGGTGGCATTTTAGCATAGGAGTGCTGCCTCAGACTCAGAGAACAATGAATCAGAGGATGTTAGAGCAGGGAAGGACCTTAGTGAAGATCATTTAGCTCAGAAAACTGGCAAAATTGGGAAGGGGAGTGTAGGAAAAAAGGGCAAAGCAAACAAAGCTCTTGCTTACATTCAGCCACCTCTGGCTGAGTGTGTAAGTCAGTCTTGGTAAAAGAATAACTTTCTGAAACACTCCTGAGGCAACCCTCCCATCTCAGGCACAAATAAACCAATGTTCCCTTCAAACAAAATACTGAAAAAGCAAGACAGAGAATCCTCCAGATATCTGAGATTTCTCCAACTATCTTGATCAGAGGTTCCTAACTGTTTTTGTGTCATGGACTCCTTTGGGAGTCTGGTGAGGACTATGGACCCCTTCTCAGAATTACGGTCTTCAATGCATAAAATAAGACACAGGGGATTACAAAGGAAACCAAAGGTTGATGAAAATAAAGATGTATTTTTTCTGTCCAAGTTCACAAACCTCCTGAAATCTATCCATGGACCCCTTGCAGAATCAGGTTAAGAACCTCTGAATTCTAAATATTATTATATTTTGTATATGCTATTACATATTTCTGCAAAAATTACCCCCCAACTTTCACACGTACAGCACTTCATTCCTGGCACCTAGGCCAGAACAAACTCTCTTTTCAAAGGATTATGGGATTTAGATTGGGAAGGGACCTTAGAAACCATCTAGTCTGACCATCTCACTTTACAGATGAGGAGCAGAAAGAAGGGAGTGGCCCAAAGCCCCACTGGTAGTAACCAAAAGAACTAAGATTCCAATTCAAGTCTTCTAATCGCAAATCCTGGGCTCTCCAACACACTTCACTGTCCCTCAACTACATGTCCTCCCCATTGAGGAATCCAATTCTGGCCTCTTCTACACCACTACATTAAAGACTTCCAGGCAGTTGAACATGCAAACAAGTCTATGCATGAATTCTTCTCTCCTCCACCCAGTCCTGAAACTCTTCTCCAGGCTCCCCATTTAATTTCAGATCTCACCTACAAGGATGTCTCAGAAGTTTCAAACCCAAAAGAAAATGAAGAAGAATGGATACATGCCTCAACTTTTCATTCTTCCTCATTCCCTCCCCCCATATCCAGTTGCAAAGTGTCAATCCCTCTTCCACAGCATCTCTGCCATGCGTGCTCTTACTTTCACTCACATGGCCCATCACCCTAGAAAAGACCTTCAGCACCTCTTGACCTTCTAATTGTTCTTCTAGTTTCTCTCTTCTCCCTAATACACCCTCCATAAGGCTGTCAAATTGATATTCCCAAAGCATAGCTCTGACCATGTCATTCCCCTGCTGAAGAAGCTACAATGGGTCCCCATATCCTCTAGGATTAAATAAGTAAACACTCCTTTGTTTGACATTCCAATCCCTTCACAATATAGCTCCAGTCTACCTTTCCAGGAAAACTGCCTGTTACCCTTCTTCATGCATTTTATTTTCCAAGCAAACTGGCCTACGTGCAGTTTCCCATACAAGGCATTACATTTCCCAGGTCTATGTCGTCATACTGGCTTTCGATGCACTGCCCCCTCCCATTTGCCTCACAGAATCCCTAACTCTCTTTAATGATCAGCTCAAGTAGAGGTAGTGGTACACTGGTAAATGTTTCACAACCGGCTCTCCAAAAAAATACACACACATGCAAAGACGTGTATCTTGGCTCGTGTTATCTCTCACACCTGCTTTGTTTTGCTACCCTCCCCCAACTGTCTACCTGCTGAATTCTTACCTAGCTTTTAAAGCCAAAGCAAATGCTACTTCCTTTCAAGGAGCCTTTCCTGATGCTTGCCAATTCACAACGTTCTTTCTCTCCTTAGACCTTGCACGGTTCTTTGCTTACACCTCTGGATTACTCGTTATCTATGTATGTGGCATGTCCTCCCACTAGAATGTAAACTCCATGAAGACAGCAACCATGTTTGATCTAGGCTTAAGCTGTACCTTCCCCAGCACCTACCACAAGGCTTAGCACACAGGATGTGCTTCTTAAATATTTGTTGAACTATATTGAATTGAATAGCCACCATCTCACCATAGGAGAATCACTTAGCTGATTCACTCAGTCCTCTGCTCCAATATCTTCAACTGGCATTCTCTAAGCCCAACATAGGCCTAACTGAGCACTAAGCTTTAGCCTTCCATGAAAATGGCTACCCACGGACAGAAGCAAGCAGGATTTTTCTCTCTGATCTCCAGAGGAGGAAGATACGAAGAAAAGTCATAGAGAGTCCCCTGTTCTGTCCCTCCCCTTCCACCCACTCCTAGTGTCCAGGTGATAGAAAAAGGCAATAAGTGAAAACTACTGGTAAGTGCAGAGAATTCTCACGAATCTGAGGGGCAGAGGGGATCTGCTGCTCTCCAGGAACCAAGGACATAATGGGAGATAAAAACAATAATAATAACTAGATATTTAAAGTTTGCAAAGAACTTCACATTTGTAATTTCATTTGATTCTCACAATAACCCTGGGAGCTATGTTCTACTATTATCCTCATTTTATAGATGAGGAAACTGAGGCAGACAGCAGTGAAGTGACATACCTAGTAAATGTCTGAGGCAGGACTTAAACCTGGTCTTACCTCAAGCTAAGACAGCCACATCATACCAAGAGAATTTTAAGACTAAAAGAAATCTACTACATCCTCAGAGATTCACAGAAATTAACATGGGATGCCATAAGCCCAGGATACCATCCTGACTAAAATAGGAAGAAAAGAAGCAGACTGAAATAGATAATATAGGTTTGTCTAACAGCCAAAGACTCGGGTGATTGGACAGAGGCATCCAGAACCTGATCCAGAGGTATCCAGATCTCTAAATAGGTCTTAATATTTCAAAGCTGAGCCCCATACCTATTCTCTCTGTCAATGAATGGCTACCTATATGGCTAACTCTCAGCAATACTGTGAAAGAAGTCAATTTGAGACCATACCCACACCCAGAATCACCCAGAATCTCAAGAATTGGAAGAGCCTTGGAGTCTAACACCTTTCTGAACAGCAATCCTCTCTATAATAAACCAAACTGGTAGTCATCTAACTTCTGCCTCAAGACTTCCAGAGACGGGGGACTCACTACCTCCTAAGGCAGCCCATTTTATTTTTAGGCAGTTCTAGTTAGACATTTTTCCTTACCTAAATCTTCCTTCTTACAGCTTCTAACTTAAGGCTAGTTCTGCCCTCTGGGGCTAGGAAGAACAAATCAAGTGCTTCTTCCATTGAAAAGCTTTTCAAACAAGTAAAGACAGCTCTCCTGTCCCTCTCTAAGGCTTTCGTCCTCTGGTTAGACATCCTCAAGTCCTCAACTATTCCTCTTACATTAGGGTTTCCAGGCTCTTCACCATCTTAGATCACCCTCATCTGGAAGATTGTCCATGTTCTCCCTAAAATGTAGAATATATCCTTTAGATATGGTCTGACCAGGGCAGAGTATAGCAAGATTACCACCTTTCTTGTTCTATCTAGACTTTTTTTTTTCATATGGGGCAGCTAAGTGGCGAAGTGGATAGAACACCAGGCCGGGAGTCAGGAAGACCTGAGTTCAAATCCAGCTTCAGACACTTAATAGCTGTGTTACCCTGGAAAAGTCACTTAATCCTGTTTGCCTCAGTTTCCTCATTATAAAATGAGCTGGAGAAGGAAATGGCAAACCACTGTGGTATCTTTGCCAAGAAATCCCCAAATGGGGTCACAAATACTTGGACATGACTGTCATGTTTTATACAATTCAAGATTTAGCTAATTTATTTGGCTGCCATGTATCACAGTTGACTTTCATTGAATGCTGAGTCTACCAAAGACTCCAGATCATTCTCACGGGAGCTGCTGTCCCACCATGCCTCCTCTACCTTGTACGAATGGGCTCAGTCAAATGCAAAAGTTGGACTTCACTAGCACAGTGCCTGATACATAGTAGGTGCCTCACAAATGTTTGTTTCCTTCCTTCTTTCCTATAAAATTTCATCTTATTAGATGATATTTTTAATCCTCATTCTTCTGTAATATGTGCTAACTATCCCTGCTAACTTTGTATCATCTGAAACATTAACAAACATGATGTCTATGCCTTCATCCAAGCCACCGACAGAGATGTTAAGCAGAAAACACCACGGGCAGATTCCTGGGGCCCTCTACTACAGACCTCCCTCTTCCAGTGGCTATTAATCCTTCAATGCTGACTCCTTGGGTCCCATAAGTTGGTCCATTCTGAATCCACCCAACTTTATATCACCTACTCCATATCTCTCTATCTTCCCCAGAAGGACACCATGAGAGACTTTGTCAAATGCCCTGCTGAAATGCAGGTCTCCTAAGTCTGCAGCATTCCTGATATGCCATTTTAGTATTCTCATCACAAAAGGAAGTGGGGTTAAAGTGGCATGACCTGTTCTTGACAAAGTCATTCTTAGTGCTTATAGCTCCCCTTTCTAAACATGAACAAACTATTCCTTTAATTTGTTCTGAAAGAAATGAATCTGTAATGGCAGGTTTGGGGCCTCCTTGGACCAAGGGAAGGGGAAACATTTGGTGTATTTGGTGGCAACAGGGTGCTCCCCAAACCACACCACACAGACCCCTGCCTTCTCTACCTACAACCAAGGTCAGACCTGCTTGGGGACATCAAGGGCTACAGAGTTATAATATATACCAGGAGCAATCAGGCTGCCAAGACATGCATGTGAGACATGATCTATAAAATGGGCCAAACACCCAGACCAAAAGACCCAGGAGGAAGAGAAAGAAAAGGAGGAGGCAGTAGCTTTCATCCCAACATTCGCTAACAGATATAGAGTGAGAGCTCTCTAAATATAGCCTTCTATATATACAGCCATGTATTCATGTATATGTCTGCAGCAAGCCTGTTGATCATGTGGTATCCAAAGGTCACCAAAAAAGCTGGCTTAGACTCCTATATAAAAAGCATGTATAAATTAAACTCCGAGTCACCCAAAAGTCCTAAGCCTCTGTCACCTTCAGCATCACTCAGTGAGAGAACGGCAAACATTCCAAATTGGTGTGAATGTCATCTCTGCCATGTGCCCCCTTCCTGATGCTTCTCTGCTCATCATAAGCATCTTTCCGAATGAACCAAAATCACCCCCTTCATAGAGCCCCCCATACAGATCCAAAGGAAGTAGGAATGGCAACACCATCAATTCACTTTCTACCCTACTTCCCCAAGGGTCCTGAGCTATGCAGCAAGGGCAGCCCTAGTTCCATATTCACTTAGTAAGGCTTTATTAGGTACCTACTATGTCCTAAATGTCCTAGATGCTGGGAACACAAAAGCAAAGCAGTCCCTCCCCTCAAGCAACTTATATTCTATTGAGGCAGCTGGGTGGTACAGTGGCTAGTGCTCTGAGCCTGGAGTCAGGAAGACCTGCATTCTAATCCAGCCTTAGAAACTTGCTAGCTGTGTGACCCTGGGCAGGTCACTTAACTGCTATCTGTTTCAGTTCCTTCAATTATAAAAAGGGGAGTCATAATAACACCTACTATCTAGAGTTGTTGTGAGGATAAAATGAGATAGTATTTCTAAAGTGCTTAGCATAATGCCCGACACATAGTAGGTACTTACTAAATACCTGTTTCCTTCCTTCCTTCCTCCCTTTCTTCTTTCCTTCTTTCCTATTGGAGGTTAAATATATAAAATATATAGAAAGCAATTGCAGGATTGGGGGCAGGGAGGTGTAGAGATAAGGGGGTGGTAGAGAGTATTAGCAATTAGGAGAATCAGGATAGGCTTCCTGTAGGAAGTGGCACCAAAGCTTCAGGAGCCTTGAAGAAATCAGGGATTACAGGTGAGTACAGAATGGGGTTTGCCCTAGGACGGGAAGACTTCTTATATAAGGAAAAGTTGAGTCTGGCCTCTAGCTTACTCACCTGAAGTACCCTGAGAGAAACCTGACCTGGTTCTCAAAGAAGTTATGAGTACAGATGACCCACACCTTCAAAGACCTAATGAAGAAGCCATTGAAGAGATTACCAAAAAGACACGGGTAGCCCTGGAGAAATCTGTGTCTCCGAAGGATGCTGCAATTCTGCTAGTTGGAGCTGCAGACAACGGAGCTCCATCTTGATACATCTGGCACACACCATCTCAGTAAGGAGTGGCTTTCAGCTCTAGAGCTAAGCTAAGAAGCATTCAGATGGTGGAAATGCAGAAAGATCCAATGGAGTCTTCAAGACTCAAAATTCATTAGGAAATTTTGGTTGCAGAAGACCTAAATAATGATAGGTATTAAATTACCATGAGTTGTGGAGTCTTAAAGTACTAAGAGCAAACAAATCCTTTCTGCCCCAATATGGGAATTTCACCATATCTATACCTCAAAATTCTGTTGGCTTGTCTTCTCCTTAAAAAAAAAAAGTATCATTATCATCTGGACCTGGGATTTCACAAGTGTAGGGATCTCCCATCATAGATCAGCAACCATTCTGCAACATAAGTACTCTGAAAGCTACCTGGGGCATCATTTGCCTACACACATGAAGCCAGGTCACGGTGACTCTCAGGCCGACTCGCTATCCACTGAGCCTCCCTGCCTCTCCTGTCTTCTTGGGCCCACCAACTCAATTATTGCATCTCTGTTTATTGACTATTTCATAGGAACACAAGATTTGCAGCTGGAAGGGACCGCAGGGATCATCTAGTCCAATCCTTCTTTATGTAGATAAGGAAACAAAGCTCAGAGGCATAAAGTGACTTACTCAAAGTAGCTAAGTCAGGATTCAAACCCATGTCCTTTATCTCAACTCAAATCCAACGAGTTTGTTTGTTTGTTTTCACTCCGCCACAGAGTCTAGTTGGAAGCTGCAAACTGACCCTCTTCCCCCTCAAACAGATTCTCTCTCCTAATTTTGCTATCCATTCTCCCCAGCTCAAAACCTCTGACCTCTCTTCCTCCATTAAGTCACTAAGGCCTAGCCATTGTTTCTTGGAAATCTCTCCCTCACCTTTTTCCTTCTCCCTTTCCCTTGTCAAGGCCCTGCCACTTCACACCTGGAATACTGCCCCAGCCTCCTACTTTGCCTCCCTGACACAACAATAATATTTAACCTCCACTCACCCCATGTCATAAATGAGAACAGTGAGGTTCAGAGAACTTTTACTGTTCATCCCTCCTCAAACCACAATCCTGGCTTTCTCTGCCACACCATGGAAACCTCTTCATCCTAGAAGCTCCCTTCACCCCTGGACTATTTCTCACATCAGAAGTACTTTCTACCCTTTCTGTCTCTTCCTCTGATCAGGCTGGTTCCTCCCAAAACCTCCATTCTAAGGAGGAGACCCAGGCTAGTCCGCCCTTCTGACTCTCCCCAGGACTTTCTCTACCATGTCCCTAGACCAGGTTACCTTCATCTCCTCATTGTTGTTCAGTCATTCAGTTGTGTCTGACTGTATGTGATCCCATGGACTGTTTTCATAGGATTTTCATTGCAAAGATACTGGAGTAGTTTGTCATGCCCCCATTCACAGATGAGAAACTGAGGCAAATATGGGTTGAGTGACTTGCCCAGGGTCATACAACTAGTAAGTGTCTGAGGGCGGTTTTGAACTCAGGTCTTGACTCTAGGTGCTCTGTCTACTACTACTGCTCCACCTAGTTGCCCCAGTTGACTTACTCCATTAGAACTCAAGCACAAAGCCTGGCCCAAAGTGAGCTCAATCAATGCTTCTTGTTGTTACTTGTTCTGTTAAAACTACAAACCAGCAGTGGCTCCTTATTTCTTACCACATCAAATTTAAGCTTCTTCACATGGCCCCCAAAGCCATTCACAAATTTGTAAGATCCCACATTGCTTTCCCCTACTCGCCAATACAGACCTGCCACTCTAGTCAAACCAATCTCCTCAGCTAGGCTCCCTCCCGCTTCTGTCTATACCCTGGTGGTTCTACTCTCCCTAACCTTCTCCAGTTATCTAAATCTTTCTGTTTTAAAAGGGTCAGCTCAACTTCCATCTCCTTCCACCAAAGGAATGCCCCTTTGATTCCTGCCAGCTCACATGGAGCTCTCTCTTCTGACTCCTTTATCACTACAATCCACTACAATCCATTTTAGTATTTAAGTGTACATGGTTTTACATTATTAATAGACTGTTTCAGGCATGTTAATCATGTTTCCCTCATAAGATTTTAAGGCTCTTAAAGCCAGATAGCTCATCTATACTCTACTTCTTGTGTTTCTCTGGTATTATCTAACACACTGCTGAACATACAGTAGATATTTCATAAAAACTCAATTGATTACCAACTGCATTCAGCATTCGAATTCCAAACCAAGATGGACTCACCTAGAGGGTAATAACACATTGTGCAAGAGTAATTAATACTTTTTAGGAAATTGGGACCATTAATGGTGGCCTACTATACCTGACAAGGAATGATGGGAAATCGGTCATTCTCTGGCCAAAAGAATACAATAAGTAGAGCCCTCCCTGCAGCTGCCCACTAAAATCTAACAAACACTACCCACATTCCATTGCTATACAGTAACCCATTCATGAGCCATAATTTGAAAGCCTGCATTTCACCCATGGACTGCCAAAGTGGGATGACTGTTGCAAATACCGGAGACCTCCCCTCAAGAGTCCCAAAGGATTTCTCCCTAATTTAAGGAGAACAACTTCTACAGTCATATGGCCCTGCCTTTAAGTGTTGGAAAGGTTGAAGAGGGGGAACATCCTGGCTCATCTGTTACCTCAGGTAAACCCCACTGAAGCTAGCTACCCCACAGAGAACAGATTAGAATCAATGCTTTGACTGCCCATTTTCTTTCCCTCTCCCAAGATCTCTCTTTGCCAGTTCCTCTCTTTCTATCCTTGTGATACCTCCACTTTTGATTTCTCATTCACAAAATCCACAACATACCATAAAAATTTCATAGAGGAAAATGCAATGTCAGCAGACTCGCTGGGCATCCATTATTCTTACTAAAGAAAGTAACAAAGGTCAATGAGATAATAGAACACAAAGTGTATTAATATTGGTTCTTTAAGGTCATTATCTCTGTAACCCTTGCAGAGGAGGAAATTCTGGATTAATGTCTTATTTAAGATGAATCAGTTAATTTAGTCTCAAGAATGAAAAAGCATTATCAAGGCTTCATGTTCCTACTCCAGACACCGTTTCGTGTATAAATGTTCTAAGAAGATTGATAAGACATTCACACTCACAAAAAAAAGAAAAGAAAAAAGAAACACACTGAAAATAACATCACTTCCTGGTTTTAGAGTTTACAAGCAAATTTAGTTCACAGCTCTGTTTCAGAAACTAGGTGGCCACTGCTACTTGGGTAAGGGTTATTTCAGGGAGTACAGATTGATCCCAGGAGTCGCAAGCTTCCAGACCCTGGCTGAGAACTGACTAAATACGCTGGGTTTGCTATGTCAAAATAGATACATCCACCAACTCTGAGACAGAGAACAAAGCTCAATGCGGAAACAAATGAAAGCAAGAGGCCCTCAGAAATCTTGTGTTTCTATACACTAGTCTGCTTTTAGACGTCCCCATAAAGCCAACTTCTAAACAGAACTCATTCAAATAAAATGCCCAGCACTCAGAGGTCAGGTTCACTAGCTCCTCTAGAAATAACCTCTCTTCCAATGCTCTGACCACACCACTCTGACTCTTGTATTCTCCTTCCCTCCCTATGGGTCCTATCCAATAAGACAATGCTTAAATTCCTGCTAACTGGAAATCCACAAGGGATCGAGTATGGCAGGTTCCCACAGGCTACCTCGCCCCTTCTTTTGCCACTTTCCCTTCTACCTTCTCCTCTCTAATACTAGAGATAGAAAGAAGAGTAGGACAGCACAGACTTAGAGAAGAAATACAACTGAAAAACTCATTAGGGAGAAAGGAAAGCAGTAGATGCAATTTCTCCCATTTGGACTGCCCTGCTAGCCCGAGCAGCAGCTAACAATGTCCCTGACAATCTGTGTGGCCTCCATTTTGTAAATCTCT
This sequence comes from Phascolarctos cinereus, assembly GCF_003287225.1. Taxonomy (NCBI): domain Eukaryota; kingdom Metazoa; phylum Chordata; class Mammalia; order Diprotodontia; family Phascolarctidae; genus Phascolarctos; species Phascolarctos cinereus. The sequence goes on from NW_027555847.1 coordinate 660,069,077, forward strand.
TCTAGCCAGTGTGCTCTGATACATCCAAAAGAGATGAAAGGAGGAGGAAGAGGATGCATAGCAGCCAGGGGTATAAAAGGTTGGATAAGAAAGCAAATGGGGTGTGTGTGTGTGTGTGTGTGTGTGTGTGTGCTTTCCTCACTTTGTTATCTGTGCCCCTTAATGAGCTACCTATTCTACCTGAAGAGAGAAAGCAACTGATAGGGGTAGGATGCAGGCCAAATGGACATGGGTTTTTCCATCCTGAAGCTCTCAGAGAGAAATGAATACCAAAACTCTATTCAAAATAGTCCTTTAGCTATTTCTAATGGAGATCGAGTCCAATTAATAAATACAAATGAATCTACCCTCACTAAGTATGATAAAAGGTTCCTTTCTTGGCTCCTACCTTCTCCCACCACACCACCACCACCACCACTAACTCCCACAAGTAAATTCCCCAATCTCTTTTTTTCCATTAGAATTTAAACAAGTTTGGAAAAAGTGACCATTGCACCAGTAAGAAGACCATTTCATTATCTTCCTTTCCTGTCCTAGGAATCATAATATGTGACCAAAGGCATCCATTGTGATTACTGCAGTTTCCAACTGTCACTATTGAAATGGTATAGCTGACAGGATTGAACTAGAAGATTACTAAGCACCTCACCAGTTTTAAGTCCTATGACCCTATGATTAAATGGGGAAAAGACATTTTCTGTGTGTGTGTGTGTGTGTATGTGTGTGTATGGAGAGGGGAATACCAGGGTTAGGGTGCAGAGGCTGAGGAGTCAAGGGCTCTCTAGTCCCTTTTCTTCTTTCTCTATGGTGGTTGTAGCTTTCCTGCTGCAAATCTGGAGATGTCTTCCCCACCTCCCCGACCCATTGCAAAAGGAACAAATGAGCTTGTACAGAAAAATATTGCCTCCTGCCTTCTGAATACTCCCTGTCATGGTATCCCCAAAGCCAAGTGAGTACTCTTGAGTGTGGGTGCTCAAGACAAAGAAATTGAATGGAGGTACTAAATACCTTCACTAGGGGGAAATGGTCCCCAAATGAAAAAGAACAAATCCAGGCTCTGGAAAGCTGGCTTCACCATAGGATTGTAAGTACTTGGCTCTCATGCCTTTGCTAACTTTTGGCATGCTTCTCCTGCTAATATTTTTTTTCAATCCATCTTTGGTGTGGGCCTGTTCATCCCCACGAACATCCTACCACCCACAATCCAGTTTCTTTACATTTGGGTCAAGTACCACAATTATTATCAATTTTAGGAAATGATAAATTATCCATGAGCACAAAATTCAAAACACTATTTATTTCACAATAGAGGCAGGACTAATTAGCCTAATGTCTGAGGATCTTGTCTACTGCACTGCATTGTTAAAAACCATCCATGTCTACTCTGTACTGCTGCAAAGACACATTTTAGAACCAATTTACTCACTTTCTCTGATATAACTAGCTAGGACCTAAGCCTACCATTGCTGTCACTTTAGCAAGAGCAGGAAAAAAAAAAAAGGTAATTTCCCCCAACAAAATAGGATAAATTAACTCACTCCCCATCACTTTGCCTTCTGAATAAGCCAGTCAAGCTAACTCAGTTAAGGAGCCATATAATTCTGCATCCAATAAAAGATTTGCATCTACTTTGTCCAGGTCAATAATTCACTAGCAACCTGCAGGCTCCTCTCTCCTTAGAATGAAAGGTTCCCTCAGATTACCAGTTGGATCATGAATTCTAACCCATACTTTAAAAAACATGTGTTTTATAAGTTTTGGTCAATCCCTGGTGTCAACATGTCCGGGCTTCAAAAACTGGGAAAGACAGTAGGATCAGTTGGAAGAACTTTCTCTGTAGAGAAGGCTGGGGGCAGGGGGAGGGCCCAAATTCTGTCTTCAGGTACTTGAGGGGCTGTCATAAGGAAAAGGGACTAGGCTTGTTCTGCTTGACTTCAGAGGTCAGGACGGAGAGGAATGGGTGGAATGTAGAAAGAGTTCCATTTAGAATTTAGAAAGGAAACATTTCCTAACAGAGCTGTACAAAAATCAAATAGGTTGTTTTTAAAGGTCCCTGTTACTGCTTGTCTTCAAGTGGAGACTGGATAATGGCTTGTGTGAAATGTTCGGGGGGGGGGGGATTCCTGTTCAGGTATGGATTAGACTTGTTGGTCTCTGAGTTTCTTTCCAGCTCAATTCCTGTGGCTTCCCATGAACATAAAAGCTGGAACCACAGGTTTGTTACTGAAGGGCTCTACTACGTCAAGACACAGATGTCTGAATTTGCCATCCCTTCTAGGGACAAATCCCCCTGACAAGTTCATTTGGAGATCTGCTGGCATCAGCAGACCTAGAAATAGGAAATGAAGGCTGCTTGCTTTGCTAGGAAATTCAGATTACAAAGTAGCATGACAAGGAAGCTCCAACTCAAAGTTACCAGCTGCATGCTAGTTGGCTGATAGATTTAAACTCTTGGGAGTGATCAGGGGCCAGTATGATCATATTTAAATGTATATGTCAATTGATGAAATCCTCATACCAAGGGCATGCAGTTAGTCCACTTCCGAATAAACAGTACACTCATTGAAAGCGCTAATGTAAGCAACAATTTGAACGACTTTTAATTCATTTCAGTTTTCTACATTTAGAAAGGAAGAGAGGAATTCACTTTGTTTTACAAGCTTCATGGGGTAGGGGGGTGCTAAGGGAGTGGTGGCAGGCAACGGAAAAGGTAGAGTAATTCTAAGGTCAGCTCGCTGTCTTGGAAAGAGAACTGAACCTGGAATAAAATGATTGCCATTTGAATACTGGCTTTGCCACTGACTGGCTGTGTGACTTCAGTGCAAGTCACGCTACCTCCCTCAGCTCCAGTCTCCTCATCAGTAAAATAAGGGGATTATTGGAACTAGAGGAGGATATCTAAGGACCCTTCCCACCTCTAAATCTTCTGAAAACAAAGCTCTCTATTGATCAGTGCTTTCTGCAAGCATTTTAGATTTTCATCTCTAACTATAAAAACACACATGCTCTCTTTATTCCACATGTCAGTAGCAGCACATTTCCTAGTTGGCTCAGCAACCCTCCTTAAATGATTTTATCAAATAGCAGGCCCAACCTAACAAGTAATAGCAGGTATCTTTGGGTGGTGGACAAATCCATGTTCTGTCCTGGGACCTTAAATCTTTGAAGTCTGCATGCAGACTTGCTCCTCCACTCTCTGTGTACTGAACACACTGCAGATGATCCTACTTCTCTGTACATAGCCTCAACCCTTTCCTAAAATTATCTCAGGCCTCCATATTTAGTCCTGGGTGACCCACTCACAGTCCCCTTCTGCTTGGTTAAATCTGTCTACAAAGGCCTTCCACCTTAGGAGAACGGTATCATCTTTGCCACCCATGGGCAACTGAATGACACCCAACCTGCCAAGTGAAAATGCAGCAAGCCTTCTTATTTTGAGACTACAAAGAGCTTCAGGATAGCTCACCAAAGCAAAGAATGGCATTCCAAATGAAGGTCTTGCACTGCCACGCTGCAATCCTTCCTTGAGGTAAGCCGTTTGAAGTCCCCCTGTTCAACAGTGATGTTTACTAAGGGATCTAGGGTAGGCAGAGGTGAGTTAAGGACACGGTATAAAGCCTCTCACTCCTTTAGCTTCAAAACCAGATTGAAAAAGGGAACTTAAACCATTTTCTTTACTAAAACATGTCAGCATCATGCCTGCTCCCAAAGCAATCTTCCAAAAGAGAGAGGATTGCAGGAAAACCACTGTTGCAGAGCACATGTTCTAAGAGTCTACAGAATGTAGCTCCTGAAATTCCACTCGAGTGCTACCTATTATTAACCTCCAACTTCCCAAGTTTGGGTAGGAAAAGCTAAACATAGCTATTATTACTGAGCACATCAGAAACCCCCAGAATGGAAGGGGATTTCCAACCATTTTGATTAGTTAATCCTCAGACATTATGTGAGGCAATACCTTTCCCATTTTAGGAGGCTTTTCCTGAGGGAACCACTCTGAAGAGCTGTGTAATCATAGTGGTCATTTTCCATCAATAATTTTCATAGAATTCCTACGATTAGGAAATGTATTCTTCTCCCCCATGATCTCCCAATGAACCAATTAATTCTCACCACTCAGGGTAAATTGAGTTCTTATCAAATTATTCGCCTCCAACATTCACAGTCCCCACTAAAATTTCAATACAAAGAAGTCAGCAGCTCTATTCAGTCTTTGGCCCACCAATAATATTCCACCATTGCTAGTAGGCTCCAGGCATATGCCTGTCCCTGGTGGGTGCAAAGCACTCAACTCTAGGATAAAAAGAAAATAGGAATTAATCCCAAAGCTTTTAACCACAAGCAACCACACAGACCAGTTTTTATTCTAAGAGAATCTAACAGGAACCTCAAATTTTACCAACATATTTTGATGTAAAATTAACCATGATAATCCCAGCAAATCTGCTCACATGGGATCTAGGTACCTGCCAGGAGAGTAAACAGACCCATGCAACAAATTAAAGACCAATGCTAAACCTTCCTCTAACCCCACTTCAAGGAGAGATAACTCCAAAGGGGTCTGATAGGCTCTGAGGTGCCTTTTGATAGAGGATCAATAAAGTAAAAATGTGGTCCTCAACCACTTTGCCTTGAGTCTTTTTTTTTTTAACAAAAATGTATTTACCTACTGAAGTTGGTCTATCCAAATGGATGGTAATTTTTCAGTTCTCTCTACCCAGTCCACCAGGGTACCTGAAGTAGTATGTATCACTGAGGGAGAGGAGGAGGCCTTAGGAATGAGTAACTGAGCCCAGGAAGCCTCATTTCTTTTCCCTTCTCTGCCACAATGACCCAGACTGGATTTTCATGGGCAAGAGTAAGAAGGTGGCTTGTCAGATTTCTGCTGAGGGAGGAAATCTATGCTTGCTCTACCAAGTTGAATGATAGCAACCAACACCTCGAAGGACCATTTTAGTGAATATGTTAACTGCGCATGCAGACATGTAGCAGTAATCCCCATGTACAAATACATCACTTCACAGATCTGGTCCAAGCATCTAGGACTGTACTATACCATATTAACTGGGTGCTGCAAGAAGTCCTACAATTTTCATGTAAACTTCACATGATCCCCTTTCTCTCTTCTGTTCTACCTGTAAAGCTGCAGTTGGCTAAAGCAAGTTTGGCCCCCTGTTGTTTCTCTTCCAACCCAATGAAGACCACAGAAAGTGGAGAGTTCACTTGGTCCTCCTTTGGACTGGCCTACAACTGATGAGCTTCTGGTATCTAACACTCATCAAGGGACAGGAGCAGCAGCAGAGAAGCCACAGCAACTACCACCCTTCTTTCCTCCTCCGAGCACCCCTCTCTCAAAGGCTCCTGTCCTGTCATGGCCAAATGACTCTCTTTTGGGCCGACCTCAAAGCTCTAACCAGAGCTCCCCTCTGCAATCTTAGCCCTTTGGGTGGAAGAGAGTGGAATGGCCTGGCCTGCCCAGCCCTAATTTGAGTCACTAAGAGTAATCCAGTTCCCCACGGAGCAACATGGTAGCTCCAGCTTTGTGTCTGGTCTGGCAAAACCCTAACCCTCTAAAGCAGCAACCTCTTATATTGCCACCCCCTTGTCCCCTTCAACCCCCAACCCTCCGACTGATTCCCTACTCCCGACCAGGGCCACAATCAGGCTGACTCCCGACCCACTGCCCTAGGGCCCTATCCCTTTTAAAACTAGGGTGGCCATGCAAGTGGTGGGGGCAGGGAGGGCAGGGCAGGGGAAGGGAGAGGAGGTGGGGAGTGGCAGATGAGAGGGTCTTTGGCAAAGGATATGGCCATTCGGTGATCTTTTTGGCGTATTTCCTCACCACATTGTCCTCACTGAAGAGGAACAGAGACCGGTTGACCGTGAGGCAGTTCTGTCGGACGGGAATAGGGTTGTACAGAGCCATGGTCCGGGCTCGCTGCGCCATGGATTGCTTGTACATCCTTTGCGCCCCAGGCTGTCCTCCCTGCCGGCTGCCCCCGGCACCCCGGCCGCCTCCACCTCCCACGACTGCCCCAGCGCCTCCTCCGGCGCCTCCTCCCCCGTAGCGGGGCATCTCGTCTCCGAACCGGGCCATCCTGCAAAGAGGAAAGGGCCGAGGGTTACGAGGCTGCGGCGGATGCTGCGGCGGACGCTGCTGCTGCTGCTGCTACTGCTAAGGCGGCTGCTGCTGCTGCTGCTGCTGCTGCTGCTACTGCTGCTACTGCGGAGCAGCTCCACATTCCATCCCATCGGGCGGCGGCGGCAGCGGCTCGGCTCGGCGGGGCGGGCGCTGTGCGGCTCAGGCAGCAGCCCGGCCAGAGCAGGGGCCAGCAGCGGCTCGGGACATCTTCCTTGCTGTTCGCGGGGAGGAGGGGCGGGCAGAAAGGTTGCGGGGGCGGGGCAGGGGGGGGAAGGGGGGGTGGAGGATGGGGTGGGGGAGCAAGACAAGCAACGCAAATAATACCTGATGAAGAAATCAAGGCAAACCTCTCTCCACCCCCTCCAAAAGGTCAGTTTCCTCCCCAAAAAATCAACCGCAGGTTCCCAGATCCCCGCTGCCACATAGACAGTTTTGAAAGAAATGCGGACTCCCCCAACCCCCAGCGGCCCCCCAACCGGGAACGCGATGCAACCTTCAATCCCTCCGATGTCCCGGTCAGGACTGCATTTTTCAAAAATGATTTCTCTCTGCAACTGAGTGCGGTTCTACCTTCTCCCGCAAAAAATCATTTAAAGAAGAAAAATGAACAAAAAAAATGTATTCTTTGCAAAGAAAAGAAAACCCAGCAGATAATACCCTCCCCCCCAGTTCTATATCACTTAAGCATTTGCTTCTGAGCCCTAAATAAATAAATACATATGAAATAAATGTAGAAAAAAATGAAATACAAATTAAAGGGAAAGAAAAGGGGGTTGGAAAAGAGGAAAAGATTGGGGGGGTTGGAGGGACTGGGGAGGGGGGTGAGGGAAGATGCTCGGAAGATCGCGTTAGGCTCCTTGAAGACGCAAGGCTGTTTGCTCTTCCTGTATCCCCACCCGCGGCTGCTGCTCCTGCCCTGATGTGTGTGCGTGTGCGCGCGCGCGAGCGCGCGTGTGTCTCAGTTTGGCATCATCTTAGGGCTTGAATGCAGCAAGGAAATTCGGTAAAATCCGAATATGAAAGCCCGAGGAGTGTTTGCCATCCACCATCTACTCATGACCATTGCCTGGGTGCTGCAATGCCTGACATTTTTTTTCCTGCTAGATTTCGCCTCCTTCTTTTGAATTTGCTAAAATAAGAAGGGGGGCGGGGGGGAGGGATTCAAGAGAGAAGGAAAGAGAAGAGAGTGGGAGAAAAAAAATGGGAGAAAAGGTATGAACCACTGGCAAGCTGAGCTATAATGAGCAGCGACTGATCAATTTAATGTGGGAAAGAACAGCCCAAATATTTAGCACATGATGTCTTGGGGACCAATCACAGGAGGTGCTGCACGACCAAACCCACCGGAGTTTGTGAGGGATAGAGATGGTGGGGAGGCAGAGGGGAAGTTGGGACAAACCCCCCTCCCCCCAGGAAGCCTAGAAAGAAGATCTCGCTTTTTACCTCCCCACTCCCCACAAGGACTCCAATGGTAGTAGTAAACTGCTGTGCTTCTCACCAGTTCCTGGCCCGAGGAGGGTGTGGTGGCAGGCTGGCTGAAGAAAGGTGAGTGAAGTGTAGAGATACCTACCTACTCAAGCTCTAAAGAAACTAGGCATATTCTTTGAAAGAGAAATAAAAACCAAGCCCCTCTGGGAAGTCTGGAATTTGTCTTCTGAACTGAAAAACAATAACCAACCACAGTCTATTTCTTGTTATCAGATGCTAGCATTCAAGGTAGGTGGCAAAGAGACCACCCTTGGGCCATGAGCTGTCTTGGTCACAGCCCCTAGAAGGTCCCCCAGGCAAAGAAGCAGGAAATGGTTAATCTCCTGGAAGCTGATAATTAACCTGCCGGCAGCTCCAGCCGGGGCAGGCCTACTTCCCTTCTCCTTTTTGCTAGCTCTTCCTTCTAGCTGGCCATGGAGTTAACACCAATTGATTGACTTGACTAGACCTCTGGGAAGAGTTGGGCAGTCCTGTCTTCTTTATTAGATTCACCAGGGAAGCTCAGAATGTTAGAGTGGGAAGGAATCATCTGGTTAGACCCTCTAACTCTAGAGCAGGAGTGGGGAGCCTTCGGTCTGGAGGCCACCTGTGGCCCCTCTAGGCCCTCAAGTGTGGCCCTTTGACTTTGAGGCCAAAGGTTCCCCACCCGTGTTTAGAGGACACTCCGGCAGGTAACTTAACTTACCTAAGGTCAGAAATCTCAAAGAAAAGTTAATTTTCAGCTCACAAATGTCAGAGTTGGAAGGGGTCTTCAAGACCCCTGAGTCCAACCCACTGTTTTATGGAGGAAAAAACTGACACCCAGAGTGGGAAGTGAGATTGTTAATGACACAGTTAGGATTCAAACTCACATCTTCTGACTTCAAATCCAGTTCTCTTCTCACTTTTTTTTATGTAAAAAAATGTTCTTTCTTCCTACCTGGGTTCTGCAATTGGGTTATCCTTTTTAGGCTATCTGTCCAGAGGGACCCATCCTCCCCAGAGCAATGCAATCAAATTGCAGAAAATATTACTAAGCCAAGAGGGGGTTGAAGGAGGGGTAGGACAGAGAAGGGTGAATCCATGCAATCTTAGTGTGAATATGTGGACATTTAAAAGCATATGGACAAAAACAAATTATCTTTAGGATTATTAACTGTTTTCTAATTTTCTTTTCCATTAGCCTGCAGTGTGAGTTAACTAGACAATCATAAGATTTGGAGTTAGACCACCTTTGAATGGAACAATGGATTTGGAATCAAAAGAGCTGTTTTCTAATTCTGGCTCTCCTGCTTACCACTTTGTATGATTTTGGGCAAGTAATTTAGCCTCTCTAACCTCTACACCTATAAAATGAGGGTATTGGACAAGATGACCTTTAAGGTCTCTTCCTAACTACGTATAATCTTAAAACATCTAGTCCAACTCCCTCTGAGACCTACAGATAAAAAGTAATATTCCCAAGGCTAACAAGTAAAGCGAAAACTGAAAATGTTAAAGGAAGGGAGGAGAAAAAGCAACTCATTTATATCTGCAGAGCATAGCTGTAACTCAACTATGGTGACCAAGCCTTTGTTCCAGAGTACAGACATCAGCAGTGGGTCACAGTTTGTTCATCCCCAAGGAGGTCCTCTGACCAGCCATCCCACATCTACTTGGACTTTGAGGACTTACTGGCAGCTGCCCTTCTCCTTATGCCCTCATTCCTAACTTCCTCCATCTTAGAAATCATTGCTAAAGAAAAGGGAAATCTCAGCATCATCTGATATGGACCCTCAATTTTTGAGAGAGCAGAATTCAAAGGGATCAGCAAATGGTAGTCAGGAATAGAGACAAGACTGCCCCTTCAAAAGTTAATGGGATGGGACTCATGGCTGGATTATGCTCTGGAAGGTCACAACTTATTCAAAAGAAACAGAAAATGGAGAATTATTATATATGAAGAAGATGGAAAAGTAGAGAAGTATTATGTATAAAGAACACACATTCATATGTAAGGAAATCCAGAACCTGATAAGGTAAGCATGGTCAAGAGCATTTGGATAAAGAACAAAAGAAAGAGAGACAAAAGTCACATTATTGTGGGGTTATACCACAGACCACCTGGACAGAAGGATGAAATATTAACAAAGAATTTGGGAGAACAAATGAGCATGGGAACATGAAACAGCAAGTTTGTGTAAGGCTTCTATGGATTCAATGCTGAATAACTGCTAGAGCTCTTTCTCTGTCAAAAGAGAAGGGGGAATAAGCATTTATATGGTGCCTACCACGTGCCAGGGGTGGTGACTTGCTCAGGGTCACACATTTATTAAGTGTCTGAGATGGAATTTAAACTCGGGTCTTCCTTACTCCAAGCCTACTGTTCTATCACCACCTCAAAAGCAAAGGTGCTGATAGATTCTTGGGTCCTTTCATAATATTTTCATTCTTCAAAGAAGAGAAGAAAGCATAAGCAACTCTGCAATTCTGGACTGGATTCTAATCAAAAAGGAGAAACTAGTGGTTGATGTGGAAAAGATCAGAACCTCCATCTCAGAAATCATTGCTAGAGAAAAGGGAAATCTCAGCATCATCTGATATGGACCCTCAATTTTTGAGAGAGCAGATTTCAAAGGGGTCAGTAAATGGTAGATAAGATTGAACAGCCTAAAATTTTAAAAGGTAAAATAGACCCAAAGGGACTGAAAGTTCTCATGCATTGAATGCTAGAGGCACAAATAGAATTTTGATAAGGAGGGAAAAGGGGAGCTGTCTAAAGAGACTAATGTGGTTGCAAAAGGAGCTCATTGAATAAGGCATATTTTTTAAAAAGACATGTACAGAAGAGGAAGCAAGGAAGAGGAAGGGGGAAAGAATAAGCTTTTATGAAACACCTACTATGTGCTAGGCACTCTGCTAAATGCTTTACAAATATTATCACATTTGACAGGTAACAGAGGGTGGATCTGTTGAATGCAACAGATGTGTTTACATGCCAGCTATGTGCAAGACCCTGTGCTAAGCACTGGTGTGTGTGTTGGAAGGAAGATAATGAGTTCCATTTTGGACATGTTGAGCATAAGATGTCTTTGAGACATCCATGTTGAGATATCCAAGAGGAAAAGGTTACAGCTAATAGGACAAATAAATGTGAAAATCTTCTACATGGAGATAATTGAATCCATGGGAACTGACAAGATCATGAAGTGAAATCACAGAGAGGGAAAAGAGAAGAGCACCCAGGATAAAGCCTTGAGGGACATATACAATTAGCGGAGATGATGTGTATGAAGATGCAGCAAAGGAGACTGAGAAGGAGCAGTCAGAGAGTTAGGACAGAGGGTAATGTCACCAAAACCTAGAGAGAAGGGAGTATCGAGGAGAAGAAAGGTAATTGATAATGAAAATGAAATAATCCTTGCCCTAAAGGAATTCTACTAGGCTGGGAGGGAAAAACAAGAGAGGAGAGTGGAAAGGCTGGCCTGAAGCTTCACATCAAAAAAAAGCATAAGGTCCTGGCAACTGCTTCCATCACTTCCTGGCAAACAGAGGGAGAAGAAATAGAAGCCTTGTCAGATGGGCTCAAAGATCACTGCAGACGGTGACTGCAGCCATGAAATTAAAAGACACTTGCTCATTGGAAGGAAAGCTATGGCAAACCTGGATAGCATACTAAAAAGCAGAGACATCACCTTGCTGACAAAGATTCTTACAGTCAAAGCTATGGTTTTTCTAGTAGCAATGTATGGCTGTAAGAGTTGGACTAGAAGGAAAGCTGAACATTACAGAATCAATGCTTTCAAGAAGACTTTTGAGAGTCCCTTGGATAGCAAGGAGATCAAATCAGTCAATACCTAAAGAAATTAATTCAGGCTGTTCACTGGAAGGTCAAATACAGAAGCTGAAACTTACGTACTTCAGTCACATGAGATGACGGAACTCATTGGAAAAGACCCTGGTGCTGGGAAAGGTGGAAGGCAAAAGGAAAAGGGGACAGCAGAGGAGAAGATGGGTAGATGGTGGCATGGAAACAAGGAACATGAACTTTAACAGACTTTGTGAGATAGTGGAGGATAGAAGGGCTTGGTGTGTTCTGGTCACTGGGATCATGAAGAGTTGGACATGACTGAACAACCAAGGTAGAGAGTGAAGTGGGCAAAAGAGAGATCACACAGTTCTTGAGAAATATTTGAGGAAGGAGAGAATAAGAGCTAAGGAATCAGGGTCACATTTTTAATACAAAAGTGTAACATTGGTGCTGTACCAATTATATCAAGATACCAAAAGCTCAAAATGAAGTAAAGCTGGTAATGAATGCTAAGGAAAACTGGACACACACACACACACACACACACACACACACACACACACACACACCCCTTCCCAAATGTACTTACGTGATTGATTTTTTTGAACTGAAATATTATTTTATTTTTATCCCTGTTAAATTTTGCCTTGTTTGTTTTAGTCATTCTTCTAGCCTGCTGGGATATTTTTGAATCCTCTTATAAAGAACCATAGATTTAGGGCTAGGAGGCTATAAGTTTACAAATCAGGAAAGTGACTCACAAAGAGTTACCCAATATTACACAGGCAGGAAGTAACAGGGGTGCATTTTGAAACCAGGTCCCCAGACAATAATTCCTGGGCTCTTTCCTCTGCATTATACTGTCTTTTAACTGTTAGCCATCTTTCCCAGCTTTGTATTACCTTCAGATCTGATGGTACTGCCATGCCTGCCTTTGTCCACTCATTACTCACCAAAAACATCAGAGTGTTGGAAAGTGAGATTGGATGCTGGCAAGACCACAGGGCTCAACATCTCCCTTCCACTGTGTTTCATCACCATCACTGAACACCTACCGAACTGAATTGAATTCAACAAACCTTTATTATTAGGCACAAACTATATGCAAGGCCCTGTGGACAAAGACAAAATAAAAAAATGAGAGTCTCTGACTTCAAGAAACTTCCATTCTTCTTGGAGGTTGGGGGGAACAGTTAGGATATGTACACAAATAAGTAAATACAACAGAATATATAGTAACTTAAAGAGGGATGTCTGAAAAGCCCTCATATAGGAGGTGGTACCTGAGCCGTATTGTAAAAGAAGCTGGGAATTCTATTATCTGGGGTAGAGGCCAGATAGAGTACTGTCTATGGAGAACAGCTAGCAGGCCAGTAAGCCTGGAATGTAGAGAGCAGGAAGGCAAGTAACAGGACATAAAGGCTGCTAAGAGCCATCCTAAGGAGGGCTTTAAGTGCCAGAGTGAGGGGCTTGTGTTTTCTCCCAGAGACAATGGAGAACCATTGGCTGTGTGGGGCATGGGGAGAGTTGACATAATCAGATCTGTGTTTTAAGAGTATAAATTTAGTGGCTGGGAGGAGGCTGTATTGGAGAGAGGAGGAATTGGAGGCAGGGAGACCTAACAGGAGACTATTTTAAAGGGGTGATGAAGGCATGAGTGGATATCAAAGTTCTGTGAGTAGACTGAAAGGGAGGGATTTGAGATAGATGAAGGTAAGATTGAGAAGATGATGATACAGTCAAAGAAAAATGAGAAGGAGTAACCACACAGGTATGAGGAAAGCTAGGAGAAAGACATCTTATGAAAACCATGAGAGGAGAAAATATTCAGGTGGAGGTAGTAAGTGCTTAGTAAATTCTGTCTGTCTGTCTATATCTCCATTTCCATAGGTAGTGAGCTATCTCTCTAATTAGCTGTTAAACCAAAAATGAGGACACATACAGAAGGCTCAAATGGAGAAACTTAGTCTTCGTCTTTCCTGATGGTAATAGAATGGTAATAATAGATGGCAATAATTGCCTCCAGGTGGACAGAGAGGTATCAATGGTATACCTCCTTTCAGACCAACATGTGGCTGTGAACATATGGCACCTCTGGGTGTTTCCCTCTTTGTGTTTATTCTTCTCAGCTCTTAGGTGAATGAGTATCAAGATGGAAAGGAACAGACTGCAACCAGGTCAGTAAGTCTATAAACACTTAATAGGTACTTAATAAAGCACCTACTGTGTGCCAGCCATTTGTGCTAAGTATTGGTGATACAAATAAGAAAAAGAAAGACAGCCCCTGTTCTCAAGGAGCTGACAATCTAATGTTTTGTTGTTTAGTTGTTTTCAGTCATGTCTGACTCTTCATGACCCCATTTAGGGTATTCTTGGCAAAGATACTGGAGTGTTTTGCCACTTCTTTCTCCACCTCATTTTACAGATGAGGAAACTGAGACAAACAGGATTAAATGACAGGGTCACATGGCTAGCAAGTGGCTGAGGCTGGATTTGAATTTGTGTCTTCCTCACTCCAGCCGCAATCTAATGGGGGAAAATGATACAGAAAAGGAAGCTGAAAAGGGGGAGAGGGGAGTCACCAGGGGATGTCTAGGGTGGGGCATGATGTTTGTGGAGTCAAAAACCAAGCAGAGGAGTTCAGAAAATGAAGAGTTAACTGGAAAGTTCTGAGCCCTTTATAAAGGAAGGTTTGGGGAGGACTTTGTTGCTTCACCCTCCAGCCCTCCAATCAGAGGGAAGAGGCAGCTGAGGGTGCTGAACTGAATCAATCTGCATGATGATGAGATTTCAAGGTAGGAGCTTCTCCTGGAGGAGGCATGATGTTCCTGGAGTTGAAACCAAGCAAAGCAGCTGATGTTAGCCAGAAAATTCTGAGTCCTCTCTAAAGGAAGTCTTTGAGAGGAGTTTTCATTGCTCCACCCTCCAGCCCTCCAATCAGAGGAAAGAGGCGACTGGGAACGCTTATGAGCTTCAAAAGATCAGGAGAACTAGCAGAGTGAGGAGCACCTGCTTGATGCAGCTCAGCAGTGGATTGACTTGGCAGCCAAGATGTGCGCAAGGTTGCTTTGCCTCACCCAGAAGTGAACTCGATGGTGGGAGGAATGTTTGTAGCAGCCACTTTAAGTAGGAGCCCACTCAGAATTGTTTTGCTTGACTATACATGTTTATAATACGTTTTGCTTTTTTGTGTTTTCTCAATGGAAGAGGAAAGAAGAGGTGGGAGGGAAAGAATTCAGGGCTTAAAAAATAAAATAATATTAATTTTTTTAAACAAAAAAGGATGAGTCCACTCTCCTTAGGGACCTAGGTGTAGAGGAGAAGTCTGTCCTGGTTTGGGGAAATGTTTTTATATTTTGGCTCTTTTGGAGGCAGCAAGGCGGCACAGTAGATAAGAGTGCTGTGCCTGAAGTCAGGAAGACTCATCTTCCTGAGTTCATATCCAGTCTCAGACATTTACTAGCTGGGTGACACTGGGCAAGTCACTTAATCTTGTTTGTCTCAGTTCCTTATCTGTAAATTGATCTGAAGAAGGAAATGGCAAACCATTCCTGTATCTGCCAAGAAAACCCCAAATGGGATCCTAAGGAGTCAGACATAACTTAACACCATAATTTTTTTTAGTAAATATTCCTTTGTGAAAGCTAATTGATGTTAATTGTGTATTAATAATGTTGAGATTTCGATGAATTATTCCAGAGATATTGGTAGATAATATTGAGGAAGTAACCACTGCCTATTGATTTTGAGAACACACTAGAATTAGGGGTTGAGCCAACAGCATTATTAAAAAAAAAAAACCACTACTCCTCAGGAGTACCACTAGAACCCTAAAAGGAAGCTAGAGCAGTAGTCTTGCTCTGGGAACACAATCTGCTAGCGCTATCGTGGGTTGGGAGAATAGCTCTGAGTTTCACCAAATTTGTTATTATCTTGCTATTCTACTCCATTAACTGCCTTTTGCTTAGAATTTATATATCATCTGGATTGATGTGGTATGAGAAGATGTCATCAGTGAGAACTCAGACCTGTGAATCTGAATAGACAATTATACTTACAGTACCATGAACCTAGGTCTAGCTTAGCGGGGGGCCACCTTGATGGGACTCTAAGATATAGATGTAGGAAGTGTCTAAGGCAGGATTTTAACTCAAGTAAGGAAGACCTGAGTTCAAAACCTGCCTCAGATACTTACTATGTGGCCCTGAGAAAGTCACTTAATCACCATCTGCCTCAAGCTTCTTCATCTGTAAAGTGGGGATAATAATAGCACCTGCCTTGCAGAGTGGCAGAATGAAATGATATAACCCATATAAAGTACTCTGCAAACCTAAAAGCCCTATATTAAAAAAAAAAGCCCTAGATAAAAAAAAAATCTCTCCCTGTGTGTGTGTATGTATGTGTGTGTACAGGGTATCAGTGCAGTTTTAAGCTAGTAAAGCTTAATTGTATGTAATATATGCATACATATACACATATACATATATGCATATAGATGTATACCTAGTATAATTTCCATCAGCAGTTCTACTTGGTTTTGACTCCACAGAACATCATACCTTCCCTAGGATAGACTAATCATCTGAAATTTCATCACGCCATACCGATTGACTCAGGTTTTGATGCTCAACACCTTCTCAATCCCCTCAATTGCCTCTCCCCTCTGATTGGAGAGCTAGAAGGTAGAACAGCAAATTCCTTCCAAAGTCTTCCTTTACAGAGGTCTCGGCACTTACAGAACTTTCCAAGTAACTCTCCATTCTTCATCAGCAGCTCTGTTTGGTTTCGATCCCATGAATATCATGTACCTTGCCAGGTCCACTCTGGTGTGCTCCCCACGCCACTTACCCTGCTTTTTAGCTTCCTTTTGTGTGTCTTCCCCCATTAGATTGTAAGATCTTTGAGGGCAGGAACTGTCTTTGTTTTTCTTAATTGTATCCTCAGGACTTAGCACAGTGCCTGATACATAGCAGGCACTTAATAAACGTTTATTGAATTAAATGGAATATATGATATACTATGCATATGCATAGTCCCTGCCAGGACCACCGCTCTCTTTGTACTATAAGGAGACATCCTGTCTTCCAGAGCTAAGGCCTAGCAAGCAATCTGTGCCCTGAGCTTGGCAGAACGACAGTGCTTTGCGCTCACCCTCTGAATGGACTCAGCCACAGCAAAATCCCAGAACTGTTTCACACCAGCACCAAATAGTCCCTGAGGTTGGACAAGCACCTGCAGAAACCACATTCAGGTCATGAAGCCCTGCTACGAATCAAACTTATCTCACTGCTGCTGTTACCCCTCATTGTCAGGGCTACAGCTCATTGCATAACCATTGGTATATGTATTGAGATTTGCCCACACTAAACTGGGTCTCCTACTAGAGGGGGCCCCAGCACATGTGTCTAGTTTCCCTCCTCCAGTGGAATAAAGAAAGCTTTTTGCTTGTAACCACTGTTAACTCTTTGTTTTTCTTTTCTTTTCTTTCTTAGAGTTAACTGTGGTTGTGATAACCTGTATGAACTCTTTTGTCTTTTTAGAGTTAACAGTGATTGTATAACCTCTGTGACTTTTTGGTCATTTGTTTTCAGAGTTGACAGTATATATGTATATACATGCATATCCCCATATGTGTGTATATATATATATATATATGTATATACATATACATGTATTGTATACATACATACATATATACATATATACATACATGTGCATGTATATGTGTGTACGTGTATAGTTGTTCAGTCATTTGTCGTCTCCAACTTTTCATGACCCCAATTGGGGTTTTCTTGGCAGAGATACTAGCGTGGTTTGGCATTTCCTTCTCCAGATTTTTTTACAGATGAGGAAACTGAGGCAAACAGGGTGAAGTGACTTGCCCAGGGTCAAATAGCTACTAAGTGTCTTAGGCAGCATTTGAACTCAGGTCTTTCTGACTCTAGGTCTTAATTCACTGCCCCATATATATATATAGTATACATAGTATATAGATACAAAGTATATGTGTACACACACACACACACACACACACACACACACACACATGCACTTTTTTTTTTGCTTCACTTATTTACAAGTTACCTAACCAAAAAACAAGGGCTACATAATATATTTCAAAGGGCTGCAAGCAGCCAGGTTTGAGAATTCTGTCTTGAAGGTATCCTGTCCACCATAGAAACCTAGTCTAATCCTACTTACTTAAGGAGATCAGTCAAAGTTTCCGTTTAGGGGAGGATGAGCTATTATTGAATCTTTCTTGGTGTATTCCATTATTTCTTCTCAGTTAATATAGTTTACAATTCAGGCCTTAGGCAAAACAGTGAAACATTCTTTCACCAAATAAATGTATTAAGTGTCTATGCCAGAGTGGCAGGGCTAGAGAGGAGATACAAAGTTTAGATAATAAGCATCCTGTCCTCCTGGAGTTTACAAGTCTAGGAGGGAGATAATACACAAATGAAAATAGCTATAATATTGAATATTACATAAATGCATTAGTTGTAAAAATCAGGGATTATGGAATGTCACAAGAAGAAGGCTGATATCTCAGATACAGGGAACAGTTTAAGTAAAGGAATGATGGTGGGAAAGTGGAGTGGTCCAGGTTGATTTGAATGAAACAATGTGTAGTGGAATAATAATAGTAATAATGAATCCATAGACATTTATTAAGTGCCTACTATGTCCCAGGCACTGTGCCAAATGCTGTGGATACAAAAAAAAAAAAGAAAAGGCAAAAGACAGTCCCTGCCCTCAAGGAGCTTACAGTCTAATGGAGGAGACAACATGCAAACAAATATGTACATACAAGCTATGTATAGGATAAATAGGAAATAATTAAAGGAAAGCACTATAATTAATAGGGTTTGGGAAAGGCTTCCTATAGTAGGTAGGATTTTAATTGTCACACACACACACACACACACACTCTCACACTCAATAAACTCCAGTGGCTCCCTATTGCTTCCTGAGTCAAATACAAAATACTGTTTGGCATTCAAAGCCTGTCATAACCCAGGCCCCTCCAACCTTTGCAGTCTTCTTACACTGTATTCCCCAATATACTCTGATCCAGTCACACTGGCCTCCTGGCTGTTCCAGGAACAAGACACTCCATTTCTCAGCTCTAGGCATTTTCTTGAGCTGTCTTCTAGGCATGGAATGCTCTCCTATCTCTCCTCCAGCTACTGACCCCCCAGGTTCCTTTTAAACCTCAACTAAAATCCCACCTTCTACAGGAAGTCTTCCCTTCTTAATTCCAAGCCTTTCCATCCTTAAATTATTCCCTATTTATCCTGTATAGAGTTACTCTGTATTCATTTGTATGTTGTCTCCCCCATTAGAGCATAAGCCCCTTGTGGATAGGGACTGTTTTGCCTCTTTTTGTATCCCTGGCACTTAGCACAGGCATGGCACATTAATACATGTTTGTTGTAATATTAGGCACTTAATAAATGTTTATTGAATGAATGCTTTAAAAGAAGCCAGGGAGATCAGTAGGCAGAATGGAGAAGGGAGAACATTCCAGGCATGGAGAACAGCAAGAGAAAATTCCAGGAGCCCAGAGATGGAATGTCTTGTTTGTCAAACAGCCAGGAGGCCAGTGTCAGTGGGTCATGTCAGGAGTAGGAGGTAAGAAGACTGGAAAGGTAGGCTTCGAATGCCAAACAGAGCATTCTGTACTTGGTCCTCAAAGCAATAAGGATGCACTGAAGTTTATTGAGTAGGGGGTGTGGAGGTAATATGATCAGACCTGTGCTTTAGGAAAATCTCTTTAGTGCTGAATGAAGGATAGATTGGAGTGGGGAGAGATTTGAGGCAGGCAGACCTACCAGCAAGCTATTGCAGTAATCCAGGCCTGAGGTGCTGAGGGTCTACACTACAGTGGTAGGAGTGTCAGAGGAGAGAAGGGGGTACATATGAGAAATGTTGCAAAAGTAAATTCAGTAGGGATATGTTGAGTTTAAGATGCCTGCTGGACATCAAGTTTGAGGTATCTGAAAGGCAGTTGGAGATTAGAGAAGACTGGAGGACAGCAGACAGTCTGGGGCAGGGCAGGTAGATTTGAGAATCATCAACATAAAGATGGTAGTTAAATCCATGTGAGCTGATGATATCACCAAGTAAAATAGTATATAGAGAGAAGAGGTCTCAGGACAGAACCTGGGGGACATGTACAGTTAGAGAGTGTGACCTGCAAGACGATCCAGCAAAAGGGACAGAGAAAGAATGGTCAGATAGGTAGGGGGGGGAAACCAGCAGAGAGGGGTGTCCTGAAAACCTAAAAAGAAGAGGGTTTCCTGGAGGAGTGGTTAATAGTGCAAAGGCTTCAGTGAGGTCAAGGAGAATGAGGATCGAGAAAATGTCATTGGATCTAGAAACTAAGAGATCATTAGTAAGTTTGGAGAGAGTGGTCTGGGTGGAATGTTAAGGTTAGAAGTCAGATGGTAAGGGGTTAAGAAGAGAGTGAGAGGAGACAATGTGGAGGCATGGTTATAGAAGGCCTTTTCAAGGAGTTCTGCTCCTATCAGGGATCGAAAGACTAAGGAATCCCTACATAGTTCTTTAAAATTAATAAGGTATCTTGTGCTAGGTGCTAGTGATAAAGACAAAAAAAAAAGTCCCTGCCCTCAAGAAGTTTATATTCTACAGAGGGAATTTTGACAAGGCTTCATTTAGGTTGCTACCTTTTCTGGGAATATTTCCATTTTACAGGCACAGAAAAAAGTCTTAAACTCCAGGAAAGGTTCTTTCTGATGATTCATCAAAGATCCTGGCTTCCTTAAGGATATGCTAACAGAACAGAAGCTCTAATTGCAGACCCTGCCAAGCTAGAGAGGATTCACAAGTCGTCTGACTGACTGGATGTCTATCTGTTTTCAGAGGGATCAACCTAGCTAAGGGAGGAGAGCTTCATTGCTAGAAGGCTGGTCACCAGGAGATTTTAAGATATTTTGGTCCACAGAAACTCCTGAAGCTATTCTCTCAAACATGAGAGTTGAGATTTGTTTTATCTGCACCAATGAAATTATGGATCCTTAAAGCAATGAAGTTTTAAGTCAGGAATAAACCTCTAATGGCAGGATTTGGGATATCTGCTAGTAAATGAGGAAGGTATTGTTTTGGGCAAGGGACCTTCCTGGATTCCTAAATCACTAAGCAGGTACTGCACAATCATCTGAATTGTTGCCAGGTAGAGAGACTTGGGTTACAAAAAGAAGGGACTGACAAACAAAAATCAACTCAGGTTATTAGTTCAAATCTTTAACTCGCATCTGGTACCTGGAGATTAGATTTATTAAACAAAACCAGATTTCACAAGTAAGATCAACACACAGCAGCAGTATTACTAAACCATTTCTGAATGCTTTATTTAATTAACCAGGGCAGCACCACCAGAATAATTTCTGAAACAAATTACCTTATATTACATTTGGTTTCAAAAACAATTACTGGATGACACAGTGGTGTTCTTCAAGAACAGATCTACCCAAAGATTTTATTTTCTGTCTTCCTGGTCCAAATTCAAAGGCCTCAAATCTTTATTATCTAACAACTGCTTAGTGTCCCTTCTGAAATTGGTCATGGGGTCTTAGTCTGGGATACAAAGAGTATTTGATCCATATCACCATATTCAACAATCCGTGAGTACAACCAGTACAATGTGGGTAACATATAGACAACACAGGCCCAATTCTCCTTTTATTTAGTTTTTTTCACGGCCCTCCAGAAAGACAAGTTCCCTAATAAATTCATATCTTTCTATTCCTGTACCTCATGGATGTTGCTACCACCTTAAAGTCTAATCGAGTAATTCACCCTTCACTGAAAACCAAAATTCTAGGAATTAAGCTCCTATCTGCCACATCCTAAGGAGAGCAGAGGCTCCCTATCATGCTGTCTCATGGCAGCTATAACAAAGAGAGATGTGTTTTATTGGATTTTAGACTAATGCTCATAGTGCCTGGTGCTGGAAAGAATCTTAGACATCACTCATCCAACTGCTTCTTTTTACAAATGAGGAAACGTTGAGGCCAGTGACTTGCCAAAAATCAGACAAGTGGTAGGGAGCAAAATCGGGATTCAAATTCAGGTGTTCTAATTCAAAACTCATGTTCTTAGCACTACATCACACTACCTTCTTCAAAAGGAAGTCTCTGCATCATGGGAGCATATGGCAGATAAGACAGTGCTTTCCCCCTAACACAGCTTATGTCCATTCATTACACATAGGCACTTTGGCTCTCTTTGGATATTACCATATGGGTTTCACCACCTCTTGTGAGGCTTTTCCCATAGAGAATGTTGTGATTTCTAAATAAGGCCTGGATGGTTGGATTTGTATTGGATTTCCTCCATTCATGGATGGGGCTAAAATGTTCAACCAATCACAGTTTTTCAAATATCAAAGTTAGGAACATTTTAGAGAAGACAAGAAGTTTATATTGTCCTGGTCCAAATTTGAAGGCCTCAAATCTTTTATTAGTTACTAAGGATTTGATTTTTATCAATTTATCAATAAAATCAACACCTTAATTAATGGATATGATGGCTGTACTGGCCCATTTTTTTTTCAACTTTGCGCAAATAAGTCATTTTGACTATTATAAATACCAAAATTAGCTATAAAGAACATAGGAGGAAAGATAGAGAAAGAACTGATAAATAGAAGTATGTAAATAATAATTTTATATATGTGTGTGTGTATACCTATTTGCGTCTAATGGTGGCTATCTCTAGGGTGGGAGGGAGAGGGAAGGAAAAAAAAGAAATTTGCATGGTTTTGTTGTATGTTTGAAAGGAACAGCAACTTGTACATAGTAGATTTGTAGTTTCATGTGCAATCACCTTTTTTATTGTGCAATGTAATGGAAATGCTTGTTTTATTCCATAAATTAAAAATAATTTTTTTAGAAAGGGAAGCCAAGATGGTAAAAGTTTTGGAGACCATATCATATGCAGACTGGTTGCAAGAACTAGGAATATTTAGCATGGAGAAGAGAAAATTTACAAGGGTTGTACATGCTGTCTTCAAGTATTTGAGTGGCTGTCTTGCATAAGAGAAATTAGATTTATTCTGCTTGGCCCCAGAAGGAAGAATTAAGATCGGTAGATGGAAATTGCAAAGTGGTAGATTAAGCTCAATGTAAGAAAAAAACTTCCTAAAGAAAATAGAATGGGCTACTTTGGAAGGTGTTTTATTTGACCAAAATGAGGCTGCTGAGTACATTGTGAAGGCTTCAGGTAGGGAAGCTGGACCAGGTGACTGCTAAGGTCCCTTCTAATGTTATAATTCTGTGCTTATAGGTATAATTTAACTAATAATTTCCCTTTTCTTAAAATTTGGTGCTCATCCCTTTAAGGTCTTATAATGGATACTTTTAGATGTACCCTGGGGAAGTTTCAATGTTTCCCTGAAATTTATTATAATAATAATATATACCGATATTATTGTGCCATCTTTTCTTTTTCTTTTTCATGTTTTCTTGTGTGAAAGACTGCTTGATTTTTCTTATTCCTTGGTTTTTTTAACTTTTCATTGTGAACTTGAAAAAATACCAAATAAAATGGGCATTTCCATATAGAAAGTACAAGAGATAAAAAGAATTGTACGCGAAACTTCATATCTCTAGTATAAAAAGCCCGCTTTCTTTTTCCATAATAAGTTCATCCTGTAGCTTTCAAAACTGCCCTTCTTGTCTGTGCCTTTTTCTTGCGTTCCTTCTATTCTCTTCTCTGTTGTTTTTTTTTTAAAACTTGCCTCAAAGAATCTCTTTTTTCTTTTTTCTTTTGCTACCTTATCCTTACCCCACTCTTATCCTCCCCCCCACCTCCATGGAGTTGGGGGGGAGGAGAAAAGAAAAACATAGCCATTGGAACATATATGCCTTATTAAGAGAAACAGATTCTCACATTGGCTGTATCAGAGGCAACTATGTGGTGCAATAAATAGAGTGTTGGACCCGATGTCAAAAAGACTAACCCATACCTGAGTTCAAATCCTGCCCTAGACACTTATTAGCTCTCTGACCCTGGGCAAGATATTTAACCTCTGTCTGCCTCAATTTTCATAGCTATAAAATGGAGGTAATTATAGTACCTACCTCCTGGGGTTAGTTGAGAGGATAAAGTGAAAGCAATATTTGTAAAAAGAGCTTCGCAGACCTAAAAGTACCTTATAAATGCTGCCTGGTACTATGCTCCAAAAAAGTATATCCCATTCTGCTTCTTGAGCCCATCTATCACTTCTCTGTCAAGAGGTGGGTAGAAGAGCATCTTTTATTTTTTCTAAGTATTTTCATTCCCACAACTTTATCTTGACTTGGAAATACCATTGTAAGGTAGGTAAAATATTATAATCTCTATCTGATAGATGAAACTGAGGGATAGAAAGATTAAGTGACTAGCCAAAGGTCCCACTATGAGCTAGTGGTAGAGTCAGAATTAGAAGTTTCAGTCTCCTTATTTTTCTATGAAATCTATGCTCATAGTACACATACTATGGTATGACAGTGGATTAAGTGTTGAACCCAGAGTTAGAAAGACATGAGTTCAAATCCAGACTCAGAAACATAGCAGCTGTGTAACCCTGGGCAAGTAACTTTATTTCTGTCTGCCTCAATTTCCTCAACTATAAAATAGGCATAATAATAGCACCTACCTCCCAAGATTGTTATAAGGTTTAAAAGAGATAATATCTGTAAAACACTTAGCACAGTGGCTGGCACATAGCAGGAACATAATAAATTCCTTCCTTCCTTCCTTCCTTCCTTTCCTTCCTCACTTCCTTCCCATGTCTCAGAAGGCATCACTCTCCCACCTAGGGGCTCCAACTCTTGATTCATTCAAATCCAAATTCATCCCTGGAGTGGCCTCACCTCTAAAAGAAGAGATTAAAATTTTTCTTCACACTCTCTGATTCCTTATTCCCCTATCCTGAAGCCCTGAGGAAAATCATTTAAATAAAGCTTAAGATTGGCTATTATCTAAGGAGCTGTCCAAAAGATATTCACAAGATCCCTTCTAGAAAATCTGCAAAGCAGCAGATATCAAGGTATAAACCAGCTATTCACTTCCTCCCCCACAAAAGAAATGCTTAAAACACAAAAAGACTCACAAACAAACACCAAGTATTTGAAACATAAAACAGTAACTCTTCTTTTGCTCTTTCAGGAGGTAGAGATTACCAGGAGACTATGTAGGATTGCTGAATAGGCATTTCACTTTCACCTTGTATCTGCACCTTTTGAGCAACTGACTCACATTCTTTTGGCCTACCAGACAGGGCTGTGTGCCTCATCTTCATGTCAACTGTTATCTTCTCCTCCAAGGAATCCAGTTACACAAAGAACTTTCTACTGCCAATACCTCTCTAAGTGACTCAACTTCTCAAACTCATGAGGTGCCAACCAAGGCTAGAAACATCCATTGGTCACCTGTGCTCAAGGAAACAAATACAAAGCAGAAGAGGCAGCGAGGGCCTTGAGATCCACTCTCAGGCAAACACATGGACTTGTTGTCATGTTGCATGTAACCATCATAGCTGCTAGTGGGGAGAGAAAGATGGGAGAGAAATCACCTTTCTTTTACTCCATTGGAAATATCCAAGGAAGAGCTTTCTGAATCCCAAGCAACACTTTCTTTCAAAAGAAAGAAAGAGAGAATGACAACAGAAACCACTTCTTCTAAAACTTACTGAATGGGGGGGCTCTTCCTGGCTTAGTGGTCAGTCCTCTTTAGTACAGTTTCAACTACTCCCCTAATAATAACATAAGATGTGCAGGTTCCCATGTAACATGAGTATACTGATATGGGATATTTAAACATATAGACAAGAAGTTCACAGGGAACATTGATAGATATCTCTAGAATATTTCTTGCCCCTCTTATGTCTCTCTTGCCCCCTAAAAGTTGCTGGTCTAGGGGTATAATGGGTTAAAGACAAACCTACTTTTCTGATAGCTCTTGAGAGGGGGGTTATTCTGAGATTGTACCCACAGGTTTAATTCCTTCCCACCAAATGATGGTTACACAAAAGACCACCCGAAATAGTGAATAACAAGTAAGCCCAATAGCACATAGAAATCAGAGAAGTTATACAGATTATAATATACCAGAAAATATACTGAGTAAATGAGATTTCCCCACTCAGAATGAGATATCAGTTCAAAGCAAAAGAGGGAGGCCTCAATTCTACCCAAAGGGAATTTCTCTGAAATCTCTAGTTAAACAGAGGATATGTTTTCCAAATTAGGGTCAGGTTCAGGAGCCAGCTTCCCCTACACGTCTGCTGCTTCCGAAGCCTGTCTTTCTCTCTCCACATGTATCTAGAATCATCCCCAAGAGAGTCTGGCTCCAGCATGAAGAATGTCTCTCCTTTCCAACTTCTTCCCTCATGCAGACATACAGAATTGTGTCATCATTTTCTCCTCCAATTACAACAGTCTTATGTAAAATACTCCAGGCTTGGCTAAAAAAAACTGGGTTACAACAGAAACCAAAGAACCTCTGGTCATGCACATCTTTTGGCAAGGGCTGGAGCTTGGTCCCATCCCAAAGCATGATCCCTGGGATGGTACCCATCATGCTGAAGGACTAAAAAAGTGATGCTGCATCATTCCAAAGCACAGGTCCTTTGGAAGTGAGCCAGAGCACATGTGGCTCATGGGAAAGGGCCAGGACCATCCCCACCATGCTCTATAGGATGGCCTTGGAGGCCAGGCCAACAGATCAAGGGCTAAGTACTTAGACACACTAGATAGAGCATTGGACTTGGAGTCAGGAAGACCTGAATTTGAATCATGCCTCAGCTACTTGCTATTTCTGTGACCCTGGATAAATCATTTAACTTTTCTGAGCTTCAATTTCCTCACCTGTAAAATGGGGATTAATAGAACCTACCTCCCAGGATTGTCATGAGGATAAAATGAATCAATATATGTAAAAAGCTTTGGAAACATTAAAGTGCTATACAAAAGCCAGTTACTATTATTAAAGATGAATTTATTGTGCAGTCAGTTTCCTGATGGTAGTCAACAAGGGAAGGGTTGGAATTTCTAAAAGTGATAAGTTTGATGCATTTCTTCATCTTAGAAATAGGAAAATGGAAGCCCATGGACGTTAAATGACTTGCCCAAGGTCACCTAGGTAGTGAAGTCCTCTGTCAGACTCAAAGTTCTTCCCACTTCACCACAGCTTTGTCAAGTTTTCCAAGATTGTAAGATTGGTGTATGAAACCCTTAAAAAGAGCCATCAGGAGAGAAGTTTCTTTGCTCCCCGTTGATTCTAGAAAGCATCAGAAAACATTCTCTTCGCTACTAGTCTGGCACCACAAGGGGTAGTGGAAAAAGTAACAGTGTTGGTTCATATTCTGTTTGCTAAAATTTAAAAAGCTAATACTGGAATCAAAACCTTTCAATTTTATCCAACAATTTCTTTATGATATGAATACATAGTCTTTGGATTCTCCAAATGGAATAAGTCTATCTCAAGATACACCCTAAAAATCCAGATAGATTTGCCTATGAACTCCTATGCTTAGTGGAAGCTCTGCTTAGGCAAAAGCAGGAAAGGTGAACCTGCTCACTGACCAGTGTATGGAAAAGTTATTGCACAAATGTGCACAATAATTCACTGATGAGATTTTACCATAGCTAGCCACCCCAGACTTAACCACACGATGACCTGGCCGTCTTCCTGCAATGCCACTCCTCTCCCAGCCCTCTACTTTCCCGCTCTTGCTCTAGGAATAGTGATCAAATGCATACTACTGTTCCTGGAAGGAGTGTGTCAATCAATTGCCCTATGCCTCCATTGCCATCCCGATGGGATGGGAATACCACTTCTCTATATGTGTTGACTTTCTCTACTAGTATGTAAGCTCCCTGAAGGCAGAAATAGCCTTGTACTTGTATCCCTAATATCTAGCACGGTGTCTGTAGTACGTTGTACTACATAATAGTAAATGCTTATTATTGTTTTTGCATTCATCAGTGCATAGGCTATTGAAGGCAGCACATGGAGAATAGAGCATAGGATTTGGGGTCAGAGGATATGGGCTCAAATTTTGACTCTGCCATTATGTGACTTTAGGTAACTCATACCTCCTCAGGGCCTCAGTTTTCTTATCTGTGAAATAAGGGAGTTGGACTAGGTAATAATAATTAATATTCATATAGCACTTCAAAGTTTCTAAACTGTTTGACATACATTGTTTCATTTAATCCTCACAACCCTATAATATGTGTTACTGGTATTGTTACTCCCCCTTTTACATATGAGGAAACTGAGGCCGATTTGCCATGGTCACATAGCTAGTAAGTATCATTGAAAGAATTTGAACCTTGGCACCAAGTATAGCAGGCTATCCAATATGTCGTTCTACCTCATGGCATACTGGGGGGAGCGGAGCAATTTTAACATGGCTGAGAAAACAAAACAATGGTGATCATTTCCATCCTGCCCCTCCCCTTTGCTAAGTAAAGCTCCAACGTAATGATGCTAGCAACCAGGACCATGGCAGAGGTTGAAAGGCATTTATACATCTAAACTGAAATATTTAATAGGCCTCAGGAAGTTCTCCCTAAGAAGTAAATGGAGTAGTCAAAAAGTTGCTTTTAAGGGACTCTTTGCTGTGCTGGGTAAGTGCTGGCTGGGTGAAGAAGCCATGAGCTGGATCACAAAAGAGCTGTAAACACTCCCAGCATGGAACCATCTACCTAGCAACTACAATTCCAAGCTCAAAATACAGTGAAACTGTTACTATGCCAATCCTGGAAGCTATGCCTTCTTAATACAACCCACAATTATATTTGGGTTTGGTTTTTGGTTTTGTTTGGGTTTGTTTTTTTTTTGGCTGTCACACCATACTCTGACATTGATCTTGCAACCCATGAAAACACCCAGATCTTTTTTCAGAACAACTACCGCCCAAACATGTTTCCTCTATCTAAGACTTATAAAGTTGATTTTTTTACCTAAATGTAAAAGATTTTACATTTATCCCTAGTGAATTTCATCTTATTAATTTCTGCTTGGGATCATCCACTTTGTTAGTTATCCCTCCTAGCTTTGGGTCATGTACACAAAGCTATTTATGCCTTTATCCAAGTCACTGTCAAAATGTTAAACAGCACAGGGCCAAGCACAGATGTCTGGAGTATTACACTAGAGACATCCTGCCACATTGACATTGAACCAGTCAATATACATTTATCAAATGTTTACTAAGCATTAGGAAAAAACATTATCACTAACCTTAAAAGGAGACAACATGTAGATAGAGAGCCATGCATACACAAAGTATGCAGAAGAAGATCTCAGAGGAAAGTCACTATTAGCAGGAAGGACTAGGAAAGGCCTTCTGCATAGGATGGGACAATTTAGGATTACTTAGGATAGGGAGATACTTGAGGCAGGGATGTCAGTTAAAAGGCTATTGCAATAATGCAAGCAAGAAGTGATGAGGGTCACTACTAGCATATGGTCGTGTGAGTGGAACAAAGGGAAACATATACAAGAGATATTATAAAGGTAGAAATGACAAGATTTGACAACAGATTGGATATGTGGGGTGAATGCGAGTCAAGGATTACACTGAGGTTGTGAGTTGGGTAACTGGGAAGAAGGTAGTATTAATAGAAAATAATAAGAAAGGAAGAAGAGGTTTAGGAGGAAAGATAATGAGTTCTGCTGTAGACATGTTGAGTGTGAGATGCCAATAGAACATCCACATCAAGATGCCCAAAAGGCAGTTGGTGATGTGGGACTATAGCTCAGGAGAAATGTTAGGGCTGGGCCTGGGATTTGAGATCTGAGAATCCTCTATAGAAAGGTAGCATTGATGGCATGGGAACTGATGTGCTCACCCATAAGCTAGTCTAGAGGGAGAAAAGATGAGGGCCCAAGACAGAGCCTTGAGAGACCCATGATTAGTGGGCATGATCTGGATGAAGATCCAGCAGGAAGAGAATGGGGAGAAATCAGCATCACTAAAACCTAAAGGGTTTTTATTGCTTTCTCAAGGATGTGGGGGGAAGATAAGACAGATCTTTATTTTATTTTAAGCCTAGAGTGGAGACAGTATCAGGAGAAGAGTGATCAGCAGTGTCAAGGGCTGCAAAGAGAGTAAGAAGGATGAGGAACTAGCAACAGGGACTGAAGAGCAATCAGACAGATAGGAAAACCTGGAGAGGGTAATGTCATGAAAACCTAGGAAGGAGACAGTATCCAGAATGAGCACATGACTGATAGTGTCACATGCTGCAGAAAGATCCAGAAGGATGAGGTCTGAGAAAAGGCCATTAGATCTGAGAGAGATCATTGGTCACTTTGGAGAGAGTCCTTTCAGTTGAATGATGAGCTTTTAAGCAAGATTGCATAAGGTTTAGAAGAGAGTGAGAGGAGAGAAAGCGGAGGTATCTATTGTAGATGGCTTTCTAAAGATGTACAACTAAAAGGGGGAAAGAGATCACAGATGATGGTGGGAATGGTCAGATTAGGTGAGGGTTCTGTAAGGATAAGGGAGGCATGGGTGTGTTCGTAGGCAGCAGGAAAGGAGCCAGTAGGTAATGACTGAAGCTTAGGAAGAGAGTGGAGATGACAGAGGAAGAAATCGACTGGAGGAGATGGGAGGAGACGGCATCAAGGATGTGTAGAAAAGTTTGTGGGTGTGAGTGTGTGTGTGTGTGTGTGTGTGTGTGTGTGTGTAGAGGGGTTTACTTTGGCAAGGAAAAGGCCTGCCATTTCATATGATATGAGAGAGAGAGGACATAGTGGAGGAAGATGCATGAGTGATAACAGATGAGGAGAAGGAGGGGAGAAGAAGGAGCTAGGCAAATGGCCTCTTTTTTCCCAGTGAAATAAGAAGAGAGAGTGTCAGTTAAAAGGCAGGAGGTACAGTGGGAGGCTTGAGGAGGTAGCAAAAGGTTTGGAATAGCTGGAATTGTGAGTGGGATAGTTCATAGATTAGGAAGGCTTAAAAGGAGAACGTTGGGGTACCTCTCCCAATTGCCCTGATCTTTCATGTATCACTAACAGTGCCTCAGCAATCACATGTGGAGTTTTTTGGGTACTGGAAGCTGTATTTGTTCTATTTTTCCCAGAGCGAAGGTTGTTCTCCTTTGCAGAAAAGGCGAAACAAATTATGAACTGTGCAGCAAGCACTGCCTTCTCTCTGTTGTCAGTAATTAGCATTCCATCTAGCCCAAGTAAAGCTTCTATTTCTTTCTCTGAGTCTCTTTTTTTCCTAATAGGTGGCAGAGTAACTCACAATCCCCGGTACTGCATGTCCTGGATGTCCTGGCTCTTTTTGTAGTTATATACCGCAATTCCCCTTGAACAAAGAGCTCTGCTGGGCAGGCTACTTAGCTGTGCTCCCAGGGTCTGCACATCTCTTCATTTGATAGCCATCTCTATTCTCTGATTCAAGGGGTCATGCTCCTTGAAACTGCTCCCTTGTGTGACCATGGTCTATATCTGGCTGTGTCCCTGCTCCTGTCTGAATGCATCACTCCTTACCAGTTCCATAATACCTCTAACATGGCAAATATGAGTGGAGAAAAGAGAAAGTTACCTCTCTCTTTTGCCTTCTGGAATAATCCACGAGGTCTGCCTGGACTATTCCACCACTGAATTACTTGTTTCTTTTATATATAGGTGCAAAGGATTGATTGACACATCACAAGATGTTTCCTTTGTGGGGCCAGTTTCCTTCATCCTATGCTTAAGGCCAACAATTCTCTCAAACTGATTCTAATTTATAACTAACAAATTCACATATTGCTGGAGGATTCCTTATTACCTACTAACACTTGGTGATGACATTCTGGATCCTGCATAACCACATCAATTGAGGAAAACTCGCTTCCTTACACTGGACCATGGCTGAATATATATGGGAAATAGATTCCTGGCCAGAGATGGAGTGCACCAATCTGATCAAGATGTATTTGCCAAGTGTCTTGCAAAACTCATCAATTAAATGAAACAAAAGGGATGGGGGAAGGGAGCAGACAGTATATATATATATATATATATATATATATATGTGTGTGTGTGTGTGTGTGTGTGTGTGTGTGTGTGTGTATCCCCCCAAGTTAAATACTATAGAGATTAGCTACAAAGAATAGCAAATGAGACAGTCAGAAGTTCAAAAGAAACAAAATCTAGCTTGAAACATCTATACACAAATGCCCAAATTTTAGGCAACAAATACAAACTAGAAGGCCTAATGAAATGAAATCTCATAATTAGATCTCATAAATATCACTGAGCCTTGGTGGAATAAAACCTAAGCCTGAGACATAGCTCTGGATGAGTATTCCTTATTCAAAACAACAGGATACATAAGGGGATGGGAGCACTGTAAATTAAGAAGGTGTACTCAATACCAAGACAAACTCCAAATGGTTACATGATACAGATGTAAAGGCTGACATCATAAACAAATTAGAGAAGCAAGGAAGAAATTGCCTTAGGAAGACGGGAGGGAGGGAGGGAGGAAAGAAGGATGGATAGATAAATTTATTAAGCATATATCATGTGCTTGTACTAAGTGATTTACAAATATCATCTTATTTGAGCCTGACAAATGTAGGAGGTAAATGCTATTATTATCCCCATTTTACAGATGAGAATACTGAGGCAGGCAGAGATTAAGTAACTTCCCTACAATCACACAGCTATTAAGTGTCCAAGGCTGGTTCTGAACTCAGATTTTCCTGACTCCTGGCCCAGCGCTCTATCCATTCCTCCACCTAGCTGATAGGGCCAAATTTTGAGGAAGGGGGCCAATCCCAGTTCCTAAAAGATGAACAGGGACCCCACCATCCTAGGCTAAATGATGTTCAAGTACCTTGAAGATTCTGGAGTACAAATGTCTGAGTCCACAGCCCCTGCTCTCTTTTTCAGCAGTGGCAACCCCACTTGCCTGAGCCTTTCCTGGAGATGGAGAGTTGAGGCATGCAGCTGGATGGGTAGCCCATTGTGTCAGTTCATGGGAACATCTGTCTTGAACAGGTTGTTCAGCAGACAATGAATTTGGTGCCAAATTGAAAAGGAGAAAAAGAGATTACATTCAGGAAATTTAAATAATCCTAAACTTCTCTGGCGTATAAAACCCGTCTTTCTGACACCAATGTTCTTCCAATAATGGGATAGCTAGGTGGATAAAGCACTGGGCTTGGAGTCAAAAGACTTGAGTTCAAATCTAATCTCAGACATTTCCTGGCTGGGTGACACTGAGCAAGTCATTTAACCTCTGTCTGCCTCAGTTTCCTCAAATGTAAAACGAGGATAATAACAGCACCTGTCTCACAGAATTGCTGTTAGGATCAAATGAGATAACATTTGCAAAGTGCTTTACACCATACCAGGCATGTAATAAGTGCCTAATAAATGTTTGTTTCCTGCCTGCCTAAATGGCCACAGAACAGCACAGTCACTGAATAATCCAGAGTTCCAGTGACTCAGAGGGAAATGGAGAGATGCACGGGCTGCATAAGTTGTCTGTAGCACATTACCAAATTTGAAATGAATAAAAACACTAAAGATCCCTCAGAGATATGTGGTCCTTTTCTGCTTCCATAGTGATAGTGCAGAGGATCCATTTTTTGACCTTCTACAAATGCTAACTCTTGCCAGATTTCTGCCTAATAACCCACATATTGACATATTATTAGAATAAAGGAGTCAAATCCATACTGATAGTATTTTTTCTAATTTAGCAGGCACCTGCTACATGTTTTCATCTCTGCAGAAGGCAAAGGGTTCCCAAAGGGGAAACTGAGTCAATGACCCATTGGAACGAAGACTACCCGGAATACGTACTTACAAGATGGATGAAGCCTCAACAAGAGGATAGGAGAGGGGTTGAGATTTTGTGTGCAGGTGTCACAAGCTTGCCCCTCCCCTCTGCCTTTGAAGAGCTAATGAAGACGCTGTAGTCAGACTGGTTTTGCCTAGCTGTAGTATCCCCAGTGCTTAGCTCACACAATACCTGGTAATTATTAAAGAACTTTGTAAATACTTGTTGCCTTGACTTACTGGCTGTCTGACTGGAGCTGCCTCTTTACCATATGGGCGAGCCTTGAAGATTTTGAGAGTGGAAACTCTTAGGTTGCTGGTACCACAACTCAAGCCTCTCTTACCTGCCAGGATCGGGAGAGAGCTGAGACCCAGACTTGGAACAGAGATGCAAGCTGCCATCGAAGACTGCAGGGATTACTGTTGCCAAGGGAAATTCCAGATTGATGGGGATTGTCAGCTATGGCAGAGTGCGGAGGAGTGATCAGGGGCAGGAGGATGGACCTTTTGCCCTGCACTAACCTTGCTTTCTTTTTAAAATGCTGAGATTTATTGGGGTCTTAGGGTTAACACACTCACGCACACACACCCTTCTTTTTATCTTCTTATGACCTGAGGATAGTCAGGAGGAGATGAGAAAGGAGACTGGGAGATAGTTGAGCTTCAGGTAGGAGCGCCTGATTAATTTCTTTTTCCATTTTTCTCCCTTATGTACAATAAACAGCACAGCTACAGAATGTT
Organism: Phascolarctos cinereus; assembly: GCF_003287225.1. Classification (NCBI taxonomy): domain Eukaryota; kingdom Metazoa; phylum Chordata; class Mammalia; order Diprotodontia; family Phascolarctidae; genus Phascolarctos; species Phascolarctos cinereus. Next base: position 660,103,024 of record NW_027555847.1, read on the forward strand.
GTTTGCCTCAGTCTTATGAATTTGGGGGCTTGTAATTTAGAAAAGGCAAGTTCCAGATATGAGCTGGGGGCTAACCAGTCATAGGTTGGTTGCTTTTTTCCCCCTATTTTAATAATTCTGAGAAATATTTTATGTCAAAGCACCAGGCTAAAATTCAGAACCCCAAAGTCAGGATTTTTTTAACTGCCCAGCAATTCCAAGGAGGAAATGGAAGGAGGGAGGAGGTGTAGTCTGAGAGTTCCTGAAATAAAGGCCCTCTGGTGACCAGTACACTCATTATTAGTAGGGTTCTTTCACAGCAGGAATCAGATCAATCCTTACAGGATCATTAGGCTGTGTCTTTAGTATAGCATCACCTGGTGGTCAAATTATATATTACATGTCCTTGCTGATTTATTAACGAAGCGGCATCCTGCCTTCCTGTGGGCTTCAGGGAGGCAGAACATGAGTCAGTATGGGCTGGACCACCTGCACTATTCCAGTGGCCCTCAAGTATTGACATGGAGTACTCAACAGGCTTGCACCCACACAGCTTATACTTATGTCACATGATAAGTGAAATCAAAGATGTAAAGAAGTCACAGCTAAGTGAAAATGAAGTTGTGAGAGCTGGTTTCATTGTGAGCTCAAAGGCAACAAGAAACATCATTTCATGGGATTTTTGGATATTTCACCTTTCAGCACTCTCATAAGAAAATGGGCCATCATGAAGAGTATTACAGCTTATCTATTTTATTATTATTATTATTAAACACCTTTAGCAGATGATGACAGAGAAGAATTTTATGAGGAACTTGATGAAATCCTCCAGATTGGGTTTATGTGTACCGCATTAATCAATGACTGCAGGGGCAGGTAGGTTGCGCAGTGGATAGAGCACTGGCCCTGAAGTCAGGAGGACCTGAGTTCAAATCTGGCCTCAGATCAAACACTTACTAGTTGTGTGACCCTGGATAAGTCACTTAACCCCAATTGCCTGAAAAAAGAAACAATGACTTCAGTGCAAAGGTGAGCAAAGGGGAAGACAAAGTTGTAAAATATAGCTGTGATCAAGGGTGGGAGCTTGGTTATTACCGGCCTGTGTGACCTCAGACAAATCACTTAACTTCTCAGACCCTCAGTCTCCTCATCTGTTATGTAACAGGATTGGATGAGATGATCTCCAGGGTTCTTTCCAATTCTAAACCCTATGGTCCTATAAAAGAGACCTGCATACCATGAATACTTTCTTCAAGAAGAAAGTCAAGAGTTGGACATGGCAAGAGCCAAAGAACATTACAAAAAATAAAACTGTCTGCAACCTTAGAGATAGATAGGAACTGAAACAATGCTTAATCTAGGGAACTCCCAGGTGAGGAAAATCCATCAACCAATGCAGGTTGACATCTACTCTGCAGTTTATGGCTTTAGAGAATTATCCAGAGCATTGAGAGGTTAAGTGACCTGGCCAATGCCCAGGGTCACACAGCCAGCGTATTTCATAGGAAGGACTTTGACCCAGATTTTCTTAGCTTCAAAGCTGGCTCTCTATCCATTATACCACAATTCTTCTTAACACTTTCCCTTAACAGACAGAAACTGGCAATAATCTAAAAAAACTCATTAAAGGAGATTCAACCAAATTCAACTTTGCCAGCTTATTACCTTGTGCTGTTCCTAGAAGTTTTCTCCATTTCACCAGTTGGGAATCAGGTTTGTGACTTCAGAGTTCGAAAGCAGTTTACAAATTTGCGCCTGGTGATAAAGTGGTAGCTAAGCGATCAGAGTTCATTATATTTCACATGGAAAGGTTGAGAAATCAATCATCAACCTATGAGAAGAAAGGTCTTTTAGGCAAGAATCTCAGGAAGGAAAAGAAAAGCACATCTAGCTTTCGTAAGTCCAATGTGTTCCTAAAGGAGATTTGTTTGCAAGGCTTTAGTGCTCGTTACATAAAGTCCACAGCTCAAGATCTATCAAGTGTTGCAATCTTTTCTTATATTCTAAACCTCCCCCCACTTTCTATATAGATTTGCAGGTCCCTGAACTCAAAGTCTAAGAGTTGCTGAGTGGGAGGGTGAAAGAAGGAAGAAAACTCAGGAGGTAAATTGCAGTATATTTGCTAAGTGCATACTGGGGACAAGAATCTTCACCATTGTGTCAGGATTCTCTCTTTACTTCCCTTCCTTTCATTTATGTATCACTTGTACCCACCTAGGAGTAGTCTAAAATTTAGCCTTTGTGTCAGAGCCTTCTTGACATGAAGGGCTAGTAACCCTTTCAGGAAGTATATCTTGCAGTCTCTGGTTCTTTCATTCCTACCTAGGTGATCTCTGAGAACTCATTATCTTGTACTCCCCCCCAAAGTTGCCATCAGCTCATTTATCTTATATCTGGCTTGTCTGCCCCGCCTATAGCACTTTGCCACAGGGAGAAGTTACTCTTACAAGCACTCAGAGTCACAAGGCATTAAACATGAAATAATCTTTATTTGTAGAACAAAGGACACAGAAGGGACTTCTGCTCAGACTCAAGAGTGCAAGTTTCTCTCTACTTGAGTGCCTCTACCTTCCCCCAAACACTTTCATAGCCCTCTTGGTTAGAGTACTATCTTGGATGGGCCCCCACTAAGGAGAAGGAACTCAGGGTTTCCTAGAGATTCATATAACTCATCACTTTTCTGTGAACCTCCACCAAAGTTCCATCTAGTCCTCTTGGATTATAGTACTAAGGGAAAGAATTTGGAGTTTTCTAGGGACCTCAGCAATCCCAATCCTTCTGGTTGGTCAACCCTCCTGAAAGACCTGAAGACTCCACACAATTTCCAGTGCTGTCCTGGATGAGGCCCTGGTTTGTTCTTCCACACTGGGGGCTTGTGTCTTATTGGTCTTTGAATGATGCCTCCTCCCTTCCTCTACTCCTCTGGTTGCTGCTTCATTCTCCACTGATCTGACTCCCCAGAGATTTTTGCCCATCTTGCTCTCTGGATGGCACTGCCTTGGCTTGCTGACACACCAGCTATGGGCACTCCATTCCTCTAGAGCTCTGGCTCCCTTCAGTTACCATAGTAGACTCTCTTTCCACTAATGCTCTCTAGGAGTTCTAGGGGCTCTTACTCCTTCTAAGGAGATGGTGCCAATTTCCAAGCATTTTAACCAAGGATAAAAGGCCCAAATTTGAATAATTCTTTAATACCCATGGCCACAGTACCAGCTGGCTCTTGAAGACTTTCTGTTCCTTCATTTGAGTTTCTCAGCTCTGTCTTCTCCACCAAAAGTCTCCTAGAGGCAGCTAAGTGGTACAATGAATAAAGCAATAGGCTTAGAGTCAGGAAAACCTGCCTTCAAATCCTGCCTCAAATATTTACTAACTGAATAATATCACACAAGTCACTTAATCTCTCTCAGCCTCAGTTTCCTCATCTAAAAAACTAGGGGGCTCCCTTCCAGCTCTCAATCTGTGATCTTATGGTTCTTAGGAAGCTTTGGCAGTTTCACTGCTCCATTTTCTGCTCTTGTCAGAGTTAGGGTGAGAACTCCCATGTTTTCTTTCTCCCTAGCTCCCGCCTCCCACTTAATCAGCATCTCCCCTGGAGTCTTGGAACTCCTCAGGGACTCTTCCCTCCATCTTCCTCTGTGGCATCTGGGTCATGAAATTAGTCCATAGCTTCCTTGAATGTAAAAGGGATGTGTTCTTTTTCAGGGACTATATTCCACAGAACCCCTTGTGGAGTTCCTTAGCATGGAGAAGTCATCAGATACTTAGGTGATCATCATTTCTAGGTAGGAAGTTTGAAATCAGTTTTGTGAGGAATTCTCACAAGAAGGCTAGTGAGTAAGAGGTGAGCTGTAGAAGAAAATATAAAAGAGAAAGAGGAGAAAAAAGAATGAATGAGGATTGTATCAATCTCATGCCAGTATCAGCTGCATGGGACATTTCTCCCATCAGCACCAAAGCTCATGTTTATGCCAGTATTTCCAGAAGAAAGAGTAGCAGGGGTTGTTAAAGTCTTTGTATTTGTTGCCAACCTTTGATATTACTGTATAAGACATAGATCCTTTCAGACATGTAGCCTTCAGTGCCCTGATGAGTAAATCTCTTAACACCCATTCATTCCCATATCATACGCTTTAGTGCTGGTCCAAAAAGCAACTCTGGGAATGGGGACTTCCAGCCTTCAGGTCTTCAGAGCAGGATTCTAACCTGGGGTATGTGAACTTGTTTGGGTTTTTGGTTTTGTTTAAACATTTGGATATCTATATTTCAATAAAATTTCCTTTGTACTCCTATGTATTTTATACTATACATTTAAAAACATTCTTCTGAGAATCGGCCCATAAGTTCAGCAGACTTCCAAATGGTGGGGAGGGGAGGGTCCATGACACAGGATGAGAACCCCTGCATTAGAGGCTTAGGAGGTTGCAATTTGAAGACCTGGGTGGTGGATGTGCTTGCTGCTTGATTGCACCCTTTATTATTTACCTTGAATTCTATTTTAAGTAAATATCCTGTACTCTATGATGCCTTGTGTTTCCATTCTGGCTCGGTCTGGGAAGATTCAGCGCAAAGTAAGGGCTCCTTCATCATGGGTTGAGATTGGTGATGATTCCTTAATTACCATGAATCTAGGCAGCAGCTGGGTCAGTGGATCAAGTGCTGGACCTGAAGTCAAGAAGACCTGAGTTCAGTCCTGCCTCAGACTCTTAGCTGTCACTCCACCTTTGTCTGTCTTGGTTTCCTTATCTGTAAAATGGAAATAATAATAGCATCTAACTCCCAGGATTATTGTGAGGATATAATGAGAGAGCATTTGTAGCATTTTGCAGACTTTGGATATAAATGCTCACTGTGATGATGATGATGAAGAAGGAGGAGAAGGAGAAGAAGAAGAAGAAGAAGAAGAAGAAGAAGAAGAAGAAGAAGAAGAAGAAGAAGAAGAAGAAAAAGGAGAAGGAGGAAGAGGAGGAGAAGAAGAAGAAGGAGAAGGAGAAGGAGGAGGAGGAGGAGGAGAAGAAGAAGAAGAAGAAGAAAGAGGAGAAGGAGGAAGAGGAGGAGAAGAAGAAGAAGGAGAAGGAGAAGGAGGAGGAGGAGGAGAAGAAGAAGAAGAGAAGAAGAAGAAGAAGAAGAAGAGAAGAAGAAGAAGAAAAAGAAGAAGAAGAAAGAGGAGAAGGAAGAAGAGGAGGAAGAGGAGGAGAAGAAGGAGGAGGAGGAGGAGGAGAAGAAGAAGAAGAAGAAGAAGAAGAAGAAGAAGAAGAAGAAGAAGAAGAAAAAGAAGAAGAAAGAGGAGAAGGAAGAAGAGGAGGAGGAGGAGGAGAAGAAGAAGAAGAAGAAGAAGAAGAAGAAGAAGAAGAAAAAGAAGAAGAAGAAGAAGAGGAGGAGGAGGAGGAGGAGAACAACAACAACAACAATAACAACATCTGGGGGCTCCATGTTTAGTATCTCATCCATAGTAAGAAGCCTGTATTTTCATTCAACTGGGTAATATAAACTATATGTGGGTAATATAGTATTTTACCTTAGAGCCTTTTAAGGAAATAGAGTCTTTTACCTGAAAACCTTTCAAGCTAAAACATTATATTACCCAAAGTTATCCACTGTTTCTCATGCAATTCTGTGCCATCATTTTAAAATGAATCTCGCTTTCTGTGAGGCACAGAGTTGTCTTCTTGTAATGGCTGAGGGCCTAGTCCTTAGAGTATGTGAAATATTGTCTACCTGGTTCCAACCCATGTGGAATCTTGGTGAGCCTACTTTCAGGCACCAGTTATGGAAGGGCTCTTCCTTCACCTTCACAGCACAAGAAAGTAGTTTCTATTTCCTGGCCATTTACTATGTAATGATTTTTAAAAAGGCAGCCTTTTAATTGACTATTGAGCCAGAACTTGAATACACCTCCAAAAGGTCCAGGTCACCATCTCTTCCTTAATGGCTTTTTTTTTTTGGTTTTCAAAGAATGAAGGATTGCTGCAAACTTCTAGGTCGAGGGAGAAGCTGTGGCTTGACTGCCTTATCTCCCCCATCCAGCCACCACATGTCTGTGAGGGCATGATGACGCTATTCCCATTGTGTTTCTTCTTTCTTGATGTTAGTTGAGTGAAAATCTTGAGAGGGAAGTGTTCGGACCACAGGTGAGACCAGGAGATTAATCTAAGATACCAACAATCAGAGTCCCAGTGCTAGTGGCAGCAGTAACCAAGTGTGATGAGAAAACCATATAGCAGCCCTGAGGAAAAGCAGCAAGCCAGCCCAACTGGCCAAGTAAGCACTGGTTATACCGAACCCCAATGTGAATTTGGTGGGGGTTCTATGAAGGGAGAAAAGAACTCCCAGAGCAGGAAGTACGTCCATCACCACCCCAGGTTGGAGGAGCGTTTATGGAAAGCACATCAAGTCTGAGTCCACTGGACGTGTAGAAGGAATGGTACACCTTCCCATTTGGAAGAATGCCTTTGTTCTTTGGTCCTTGCTATAGCACCTCCTCAATAATTATCCCTTTGTGAAAAAAATGATATGTGTCTGTATATAGATAGATAGAGGGCACAGGGTGAGTTGAAGATTAAGGGGTCATATCTGGAGAATAAAGTTAAGGGATGAGACAGGATGATACTCGGAGAAGAAGAAAGGGAGAGGTAGAATGGGGTAAATTATCTCACAAAAAGAAAACAGAAAAGAAAAGGCTCTTACAGTGGAGGGGAAACAGGGGAAGGTGAGAGGAAATGAGTGAATCTTATTCTCACAGGATTTGGCTTAAGGAGGGAATAACATACACATTCAACTGGATATGGAAATCTGTCTTACCCTACAGGAAAATAGGGGAAGAAGGGGACAAGAGAGCAGGGGGATGATAGAGAGGAGGGAAGATTGGGAAAGGGAGTAATCAGAAGGAAATACTTCTAAGGAGGGACAGGGTCAAAAGAAAGAATAGAATAAATGGGAGGGCAGGATAGGATTAAGGGAAATAGAGTTAGGTTTTCACAACATGTCTACTATGAAAGTGTTTTACATAACTGCACACATACAACCTATATTGAGTTGTTTGCCTTTTCAAAGAGGGTGGAAGGGGAGGGAGGAAGAGAGAAATTTTGAAACCTAAAGTTTTAAACACATATGCTTAAAAAAATGTTTTCATGTGCTACCGGGAAATAAGAAATACAGGAGATGGGGTATAGAAGTCTATCCTGCCCTACAGGAAAATAGAAGGGGAAGGGGATAAGAGAAGGGGGGAGAGATAGAAGAGAGGACAGACTAGGGGAAGGGATATTCAGAATGCATGCCCTCTTGGGGTGGGGGGAGGGGTGAGATGGAGTGAAAATTTGGAACTCAAAAACTTGTGGAAGTGAATGTTGAAAACTAAAAATAAATAAATTTATATTTGAAAAAAAATAATTATCCCTTTGTAAAAGCTAATCAATATTACCTGGGTAACTGATAGTGGGGAGATGCTAATTGGCTAATAGATGTTGTATAGATAGTGAGTCATAATATTGGAATCCCTAGTCCCTTCAAATTTATTCCTAGAATGTTGAGGGGAAGAATAGTCCTGTGTAAGAACCTAATCTGCCAAGGTGAGAGGAGGCTGGGAGAACAAGCTCAGAGGGCGTGGGCACTGTGCCATTAATAGGTAAGGAAACTGAGCCATAGAGAAGTTAAGGGGCCTACCCTATATCACATGTTAATCAGAGAGTGAAAACTGAATTCTAAGCTCCCAATTCCCAACCTAGCCATCTTTACATTATAGCTAAGTCCCAATTAGTGCAAATAATGAATCCCCTGAAGTGGCTGCACACATCTGAATTCACATTATTAGAATTTATAATTACGTAAAACATGGGCATTGGTTCCAGCCCAACGGAAATATGCAGTATGAATTAAAATAATGCAACTACTTTGGAGGCATTCATTGTTCACACTAATCAGAATCTAGGTCTATTAGCCTATACTGATTCTAGATAATTATGAATGAAGTTACAAGTCAGTCCCAAGACACAAGTTTCTTATCCTGCTTTAGCATGTGCTGTTTTATCCACCTCTATGGTTCTTCTCTTGTAAAACTCAATCCAGAATTCATTCCCTGCCCCCTACTTCCAGAAAGGTTTTCCTATTTAGTTCCATGTGGTTCTGATCACAGCCCACATTCCTATGCACTACTGTTTATACTGTTCAATAGTTTAATTCAATTAACAGAGAGATCACTAATTGCAGCTACATAGTACAGTGGATAAAATGATGAGTCTGGAGCCAAGAAGACCTAAGTTCAAAACTAGCCTTGAACATTTATTGGCTGTGTGACCTTGGGTAAGTCACTTACCCTCTGTCTACCTCAGTTACTTTGACTATAAAATGGGAGATAATAACAGCACCTGGTAGGTTGCTGTGAGGATCAGATGACATAATATTTGCTTAGCCCAGTGACTGGCACACAGTAGGCACTATATAAATGCTAGTTATCATTGTCATTTATTTAGAATTTGTCATGATCCAGACTAGAGTATAGTTGGCTAAATAAGAAAAGGCCTCTCATAAGCAAATGAATAAGGTGAGCAGAGGTTGGAAGGGGATATTTAGCATATTTGAAAGTATGATTAGCAAATACTCTAAAAGGATTATCTTTCATATAACAATGTAATATGCTAGCTACAAATTATCCTTATCTAAGTAGCTCCCTGAAGGCCCTATATTGGGCAATACAATATTCTATTATTCAGTTCTAGCTGCCACTTGGATTACATTTCTTTTCAAAATATATTACTCAGGCTTTTCACTATTCATTCTATCACCTATCAATCCCTCCCCCCATAGTCCAAATTAGTGAGATTTTACTGTATTAATTTGAGCTCATTTGTAGTTTTTTTGTAGCTTTATGTTTCAGAGTCTATTTTCCTATATTTTGATTCCCTAACTAAACAAAAAATTCCCTGAGGACAGGGACCAATCACCTTTTTTTCCTTTTTCTTTCTTTCTTTCTTTCTTTCTTTCTTTCTTTCTTTCTTTCTTTCTTTCTTTCTTTCTTTCTTTCTTTCTTTCTTTCTTTCTTTCTTTCTTCTTTCTTTTTTTTCTTTTTTTGGTATCTCTCTCCAGCAGAAAATATAAACACAGGACTCTGCAAAGAAAAGCACTGAAAACAGGGTAGTGCCTGACTGCTGACTAGCCTAGGGGCAAAGCAATTGGATAGCCAATGTTTTGGGAGCTCAGCCTCACTCCTGGTTGGACAGGTGTGCACCTCACCATAACAGCTCACCCCACCTGGAAGACAGCCTCTCCTTTCCTGACTGGGGGCTCTGTCAGCTGGAGGGGAGACTAATGGTTGAGAGCAGAGATGAAGAAGCTGGCACTACCTCCACGAAGGATAAAAGGAAGGCAGCAGCCAGCAGCAACATGTCACCTTCCGCTGCCAAAAATTTCACTTAGAAAAGAACTGGGCAGGCGAAGTCAACAGCTGTGCTGGTAACAGTGGCTCTGTTACAGACTCATCAGCACAGCCTACCCTCTGATTAAACAGCAGGCTAGGTGTGTGGGAAGGTAGCAGAGGGACCTTGCAGACAGGCAGACAAAAGAGTAGGTGGCACTTGAATGGGCCATACCTCTCTTTCCTGTTCTGCTTTGGCTGCTCTGAGGGTGGCCAACAGCCTCACCCCCAGTGCCCACCTGCTATGAGCCCCCCTTCTCCCTTCCTCCCTCCGGAGATGCAGGTACAAAAAGAAGGGGGGAATGTGTCAGTACAATTACGGCTGACTCAAGCTTTCCCCGCCCTTCCCAAGCAGGCCAAATTGATTTTCCCATCTAGCTCATTCTTGTCTTCCTGGCCCCTAGTTAGGGGCTACACAGAAGGAATAGATGAATACAGCTTCTCCTCCTCCAGCACCACCCAGAAAAAATAAAAAGAGTATACAAAAGGGAAATGGACAGGCAAAGAGACAGAGGAAAAGGAAAAGGAGAAGAGAGAGCCAACAAGAAGGAAGTAGTGAATTGGAAAATATTTTCATTTGAAGGTACAGAAGAAAGCTGTCCCCTGTTTTCCAAGCCATGATTCCCAAGACTAAACTCGCTGCCCTTAGCCCATGGCCATGGCCCCATTGTCTCTACTCTCAGCACAAACCTGGAAGGGGCTTTGGTGGGTGGCTATATATTAATCTCCCTCCATATTGCGGATCACTTGAACTGGAGCTTTGGAACCATTTGCTGACCCAGTTTCCCCTCCCTTCCCCCTCATCCAGCAGGACAGTGTGTTCCCCACCGCCTGAGCAGGAAGGAGTTAACAGATTTTCCCAGCAGGTCCTTTCTTGGTCACAGGAGACTAGAGCACTTAAAAGACACTTGGCCTCAGCACTTTCAGATTTCAGAGCTTTGAGGAGCCTCTAAGCAGGGGACAAATAGGAGGAGGCAGAAGAGCTAGCTGGCAAGATGCTAGAATGGCGGGGGAAAGTGCTTCCAAGGCAAAAAGGCCTAAGAATTCAGCTCTCGTGGTTTCAGTGTATTCATTGGTCTGGCAGATTGGAGAAATTCCAGTCCATTCCTGTCTCCTCTAAGGAAAAGGCCAGAGAAACAGAGAAGGGTTTTCTCTGCTTCCAAAACAAAAAACTGAAAATAGGATTCCAAATAAGCCTCTCTGAATCATATTCATCCAGAAAGCAGGCCCTCAAGCTCCCGAGCAAATGAAGGGTTTCTCTGATTGAAACATAGTTTGAGTATGATTATGTTCCTTGAATGTGTCTTTCATAATTGGTCCAGGAAGTGGGCAGGCAGTGAGGACCTGTGGGAGAAACAGGTACCCTAATATTCTGAGCCTCCATCTATTTGTGTATCATAAAGAGCTATCAATAAATTTATGTGGATTTGTCCCAGAAACAAGATAGTACTCCTCTCTACTTTGCTCATTAGAAGCAAACCAATTTTAGTGCTCTCCATCTTGAAATAAGAACAAAAGTTCAGCAGCATAATGTCATAAAAAAGTACTAGATTGATAAGCAGATCCCTGAGTTTCTATCCTAGTTCTGCTACTTACCATATATTTGACCTTAGGCCTCAGTTTACCCATCTGTAAAATGAAGGGTTTCAAGGGTTCCTTTGACTCTTAATCCTGTACTCTGACTAGGGCCCCTCCTCTTCTCTCATAAATTTTCTCATCTTCCTCAGACAACAATCTTCTAGGAAGGGAAGGGAGATGGAGGAGGGAAGAAATTAGTGTGCAATTAGGAAAGTTACTTTGGCAGCAGTGTAGGGATGCATCGGACAGGGGTGGGGTAGAGAGAGAAGAGGGGAAGGGAGAGGCAGAGAGAGGGAAGGAGAGAAAAGGAAGTGGGGGGAGGAAGGAAGGAGGTTGGAGAAAGAGAGGATCCAGCTAGGAAGCTATTACACTAATCCAGACTAGAGGTGATGAAGGCCCAAAGTGGAGAGATGGCAATGGAAGTGGAAAGGATAGGAGAGATGCTAGGGGCGTTTTGTAGATAGAAACAACAGCATGTGACTATTGCTTGGAAGTAGGAAGTGAGAGAAAGGTAAGTGCCAAAAAAGTTCTAAATTTTTGAGACTGGATGACTGGGAGAATCATGATGCCATGAACAGAAACAAGAGAGAGAGAGAGAGAGAGAGAGAGAGAGAGAGGAGAGAGAGAGAGAGAGAGAAGGAGGGAGGAGGGAGAGAGGTTTTAGAGGGAATATGATGATGGTTGGGGAATATTATATTTAAGGTCAACAGGCCAGTCAAGGGGAGGTGTCTAAAAGGCAGTTGGCAATGTGGGACCAGACCTTGGGGGAGCAGATGGGGTTAGAGATGTATAGATTTAGGAATCATTTGCATATAAAGGTTTACTGAAGCCATGGGAATAGATGAAATTGTCAAAGGATAAAATATATAGAGAGAAGAAGCTTGTATGTAGATAACAGATAATCACACTTAGGCAGAGGGAATTGAAAGAAAAACGGGGGGGGGGGAGACAAAGAAGTATCAAGATAACCAGGAGAGTAGCACTGTGGAGAAAGTATCAGGAAGGTGTAAAAAAAAAACCTACAGAAAGATGAGGGGAGGGGCCTTGAAAACATGACAATTGGATTCAGCAACTTGAAGGTCCCTAGTGACCTTGAAGAGAGTGATTTCAGTAGTCACTCTAATTTATCCTGCTTATCAATTCCAGCACAATATTTCTTCAGTATAGATCTGATCATGGCATTCTTTGGCTCAAAAATTTCCATGGTTCCCTATTGGCTACTGAGTACTGTTCAGATTCCTCCGGCCAACACTTAAGGACCACTACAATCTGATGTCACTCTACCATTTCTCATCTCATATTACTGCCCTCTACCCACTCAGTACTCCAGCCAAACTGTACAACTCTGTCTCCCAAACTTGCACTTATTTGAACTCAAAGATGTTAGCTCACAGAATCTAATGCCTATGCCTGTGCTTCCCTCCCTCTCCCTTTCAATCTGTCAAATTTCTACCTGTCTTTTAAAGATGAGCTTGTATACCTTCTCCTCTAAGAAGTTATCCTTAATCTCCCCTTCAGACCTAACCTAATCACAGGAATGCATACAAGCTTGTGCAGTGAGGTAGTCAACAAGCATTTATTAAATACCAACTACATGCCTGGCATTGTGCTAAACACCAGACACACACACACACACACACCCCAATAACAACAACCACCACAAAAAGCTCTCTAGGGGATCACAGTCTGATGGGAGAAACACCATGCACACCATTACGTACAAATGAGTTACGTACAGGAAAAATTAGAAATAATTTCAGAGAGAACACACTAAGATTAAGGAAGACTGAGAAAGCCTTTTGGCAGGAGACTTGAAGAAAGCCTGAGACTCCAAGGGGTGGCGATGAGGCAAAAGAGAGTTCCAGGCATAGGGGACTTCCAGGGAAAAATCCAGAGCCGGAAGCTAAGAAGCAGCAAGGAGGCCAAAGTCACTTGATCCCAGGCCACAGGGAGGGGAGGATGGTATAACTAGACTGAAAAAACAAGAAGAGACTGGATTAAAAGGGCTCTAAAAGCCAGACAGAGGATTCTATATTGGATCCTGGAGGTAATAGGGAGCCACTGAAGCTTATTGAGTAGGAAAAGTGATGTCAGGTCAGACCTGCATTTTAGGAAGTTTTGATTTGACAGCTGACTGGGGAATGAATTGGAGTGGAGAATAATTTAAAGCAGTGAGACCACCCAGCAGGCTATTGCAATAATCCAGGCAAGAGGTGATGAGGACCCAGACCAGGAAGTTTTCAGCATTAGAGGACTGACATTTTCTAAATGAGAGATTTACCAAAGATAGAAATGACAGGACCTGACAATCAATTGGATTTGGGGGGTGGGGTGGGGAGAGGAATGGAGAAAGAATTGAGGATCACCCCTAGATTATGAGCCTAGATGACTGGGAGAATGGTGACACCTCTGACAGTAATACAGAAGTGAGAATGAGGGGAATTTTGTGGGAGAAAGAGAATATGTTCAGTTTTGGACATGTTGAGTAGAAGATGTCTTTGAGACATCCAGTTCAAGAAGGCCAAGAGGCAGTTGTAGATGTGAGCCCGAAGGTCAGCAGAGAGGCTAGGGTTAAAGAAATAGATTTGAGAATCATCATCATAGATATGATCATTGAATCCATGGGGGCTAAGGAGATCACTCGAGAAAAATAGTATGGAGGGAGAAGAGAAGAGGGTGCAGGACAGAGTCCTGGGAGAGACCTATGGGTAGCAGGCGTGACCTGGGTGAAGAACCAGCAAAGGAGACTGAGAAGGAGGGCTCCAACAAGTAGAGGGAGAACCAGGTGAGAGCAGTGTCCCAAAGACCCAGAGAGAAGAGAGCATCTAGGAGAAGACGATAATCTACAAGAGTGAAAGGCTGCTGAGAGGTCAAGAATGAGGATTTAGACAAGATTAGGCACCTTTAGATTGGGCAATTAAGAGGGGAGGGTGGAAGAGAATAAGCATTTATTAAGTGCTTACTATATTGCCAGACACTGTGCTGAGTACTTTACACATATCTAACTTGATCTTCACAACAACCCTGGGAGGTGGGTGCTAATATGATCTCCATTTTACAGCTGAGGAAACTGAGGCATACAGAGGCTAAATGACTTGCCCAGCATCACACAGCTAGTCAATATTTGAATTCAGATCTTCCTAACTCCAGGACCGGTGATCTATCCACAGTGACACCTAGCTGCCCCCAGTTCAGAGATCATAGGTACCTTTGGAGAGGGTATACTCTAATGTTTCCAAAAAAAGTTATTTTGTTTCTGATTTTTAAGTTTATATTTTAAATTTAGTTGTTAAGTTTAGTTATGTTTTAGTTTCATTTAACGAACCATATCCTTTTAAAATCCTATCCCTTATGGTAATAATGACTTGCACCAAGTTTGCAAAGCATTTTACACATATTCAATTATTTGATTCATGACACAGTATTTAATAAATGTTCTTATTAAAAAATTATCTGTGCATATATCCTAAGAAAATAAGTTGTGTATGATTACGTATTATAGTATAACCCAAGACCAATTGCCATACCTCTGTGCTCTCATGAACAGAGTTCAATATGAGAAGCATCGTCCGTATTTCATTGGCTCCCCAACTAGGGTTTCACTTTGGAAACATCAAAATTTGATTTATGTTTAAGTCTACATACACACACACACACACACACACACACACACACACACACACGCACACACACGCACCCCTCAGTTCCCATTCAAGCTAACAAGACATAAAAACATAGGACAGATTTCACTTAACCCTACGTTAAAAGCAAAGTACTCATAGTTAAGGCCATAAATAGTCAAGACAACTCTTTTTTTCTCTCTGATGAGCCTCTAACTCCCCTATGGACCTATATAGTCCTGCAGTCTTATAGTACTACCCTATGTAGCCCCATACACAAGGGGGAAAGAACTCATGATTAGATTGGGATTCGGGTATCATCCAGATTTGTAATAGTACTCTGGATTTCATCCCCCCACCCCAAGTATGGAAAGAATTCAGGGTGCTAGAAAGAATTGACAGCCCTCAATTCAATTCATTTCAGTTCTCTGAGGTGGGAGGTGGGGAAGAAGGAAGAAGGAAAAATGGCCCGAGGATCTCACTTCCAGCAGGGAAGTTTTTTGAGAAAAAAAAAGTTTTGTAATTTATATAATATCTCTATAAAGTATCTAGTATTTATAGTCTTGCCATGTGCAAGGTATTATCCTCTATGCTCCGAGAAGGTGAAGAGATTCTTGACTCTCTGGATTATCAGGGAGAATGAACTGTTCCATTAAAAAAATGAAATATGGGCTGCAATGTGAAAACAAAGAAGAAAATTGATTTAAAGATGGAGAGGAATCCTGATTTAAGTCAGGAGGGTACAGAGTGAGAGAAAGTACCATGAAGGAAAAAGAGAATGCCCACTGAACACTTGAAGCTAAGTGAGAGACACGAGGTTCTTGCCAATGAGAAATAATCTGGACCCACTGAGGATGAGGAACCACTTGACCTCCAAGGAATAACTGATCCACAGGTTCCATCAAGTAAGAGTCAGAGGAAGAAAAGAGAAGGGGTGAAGGTTGTTGGATTGCTGCTGCTAAAGGAAAACAAGGCAGCCAGTTTGTTGATCTAGTAACAATGGTCAAGTCTGCTATCTTCTATATCCAGGGCATAAATGAGAACCTTACGGACTGAAAGCTTGCTACCTACCTACTTCTGCAGATTCATCTGGGCACAAATGGTACTGCCAGGAGGCACAGAGGAGGAATTCCTAAAGATGAAGAAATCTTCATAAAGAAATGGAAGACTTTATAAGCATAAGTGCCATTAGCATCGCTGCTGCTCATCACATTAAAGAGATGCAGAAGAAAAAGGCAGATATGGAAATTGACCAGCTACTTTAAAAGATGCCTTCAGAGAATGGGATTTGTATTTCTGAACCATGATTTTAAATATAGGAATTACATGTTCCTGGCTGGAAGTGGACCACACCCTAAAACAAGGGCCAGCAAGAATGGATTTGCGTGGAATCTTGCAAATCTAATCAAAAGAGCTTTATACTGAAAAGGAAGGGGGAGGGGGAAAATTACCTGTCTCTACCAAAGTTATATTCCATAGACAATAGCTAGAATGTAGTTAGAAGAGTCATAACAAAGACTTGCAAAAATCCACAAGAGACAAAATTCAAGAAAGAAGTCAACAATAAAAGCCATGGCCTATAATATCTGTACACAAAAGCACAAAATATAGGTAACAACTAAAAATGATGTTAATGTAAGAAACAAAATTTGACTTCACGAGTATTACTGAGATTTGACAGAATGACTCCAAAGATGAAATATAACTCTGAAAGGGTATGCCTTATTCAAAAGGCACAGGATAGGACAGATAAAGGAGGTAGGGACAGAGTAACATTGTCATGTCAGGAACTCCAGGAAATGGAGGGGGGGAAGCATGTAGAAAGCTTCTGGATGAAGATCAATGGAGGAAAGATCAGAAGTAGCATTGTCATCAGAGGACAGAAAGATGAAGAGTTTGGGAAACACATCATAAGCCTCACATGGATGAATGTTCTAGTAGTATTGGGGGATTTCAATTAGCTGGAGAGTTCTCTTTGCAGAAAGCAGAGCAGCTAACAATTTCTTAATGTACCTTGATGATTATTTCATACATCAAAAGGTGGAGAAATAAGCAAGAGGATTTGCTATTCTGGATCTGATTCTCTCATCAATAAGGAATGAATGAATGAATGAATGAATGAATGAATGAATGAATGAATGAATGAAAAAAGCATTTATTAAGAACTTACTATGTGCTAAGCACTAGGGATACAAATAGAAAATTAAGACAGTCTCTGCTCTCAGAGTTTGCTTTCTAATGGGGGGAGACAACACATATAAAAGGTTTCAGCTGCAAGTCAGATGGAAAGGTCCCATGGTCCTTGGGGTCCAGCAGCAAAGCAGATGGTAATGCCTCTTTTTAATGTCATTTTTTCCTAGAAAAGATCACATCACTGCCTGATGTTGAACCACTCAACCATTCCAAGAACTTTTGTGGCAAGAATTTTCTTTTCTGGGTCTTTAGTAGCTGTTGCTGAAGCACCTGCAGAAGTAGCCAGGCTGCATTTCCACAGGGGTGGAAATTACCAGGAGGTTGGCTGCAGGCACAGGGCTGGAAGCATTGCTATTCCCAAGGCTCATGGGCTCTGAATCCTGGGCTGTTTCCATCAGGATCTGAGGGGAGCTGGCAGCCAAGATGGTGGTGGTGGTAGTTTGACTTTAGGGGCACATGCTGCCTCCTCTCTTCTTCAGGGGGCCTTGCTGCTTCAGCTAAGAACATCTTTTTTAAAGGAATCTCAGGGAAAATTGAGTTTCCCAGCAATTTAGAATTTGTGATTGATGAGAGGAAATCTAAACATCGTCTGATACAGACCTTAAAGTTTAAGAAAGTAGATTTCAAAAAGTTCAGAGAAAAGATAAGTAGGATCAATAGCATGGCCTAAAATTCTAAAGAGGAAATCAACCCAGGGGAGGGTGGGAAGACCTTGAGAATGAATCCTAAAGACACAGAGAGAATAATTCTAATGAGAGAGAAATGGGAAAGTTGTCTAGAGACAGTGTGTATGCACAGGAACTTCATCAACCAACCTGCACTTTAATAAGACATCAATAGCAGTTGGAATCAGGGGTAGGTGTTATAAAATGAATAGAAAAGCATGCCATGATCCTCCAAGAATTGTGTTGGGAAATTAAAGTTCAGGATGAGATGAGTTTGGACAGGAAAGTTAAGGAGAACACAAAGAGGGATGGGGAAAAAGTATATTTGGAAAAAGAAGAGTAGCAAAAAGAATGGATAAACTCACTTCTAGAGTAGACAGTAATAACAGCTGAGGGAGAGAAGGTCAAAACTTATGTGTTTCTCTTTTTCTGCCAAGGAGAAGGATCTTTGGAGTGAAAAGGACTGGACAAAAACAACTAACAGGAAGTTGATACCCAAGATAAGCAGGGAAGCAATAAGAAAGTACATAGTAGTCCTTGTGTGGGTTCAAGTCAGCAGGTCCAAGCATATAAGCTCCTTTGAAATACGGATTGTTTATTTCATTGTGTTTGTAACTCCCAAACCTGTACGGTACCTGGAATACAGTAGCCACTTAACAAATACTTGTTAATTGATTGAATGATTTATTGAACTACACCCTAAGGCACTGAAAGAACTGGCCAATGTGATTGCTGAACCACTGATATCACATTTGAAAGATCATGAAGAATAGGAACTATATCCAGAGCTATAACTAAGGCAGAGCAACTGGAGACTCGTCCCAGGATGCTAAATTTAGAGGCCTCTCTCTTTAAAGAGAACTGAAAGCACCTGCAGATCTTTGGTAGTGTTAAAATAGCAGATTTTATCACCTACTTTAGTAAGCAATAAAAATTAGATAAAATAGAAAGCTCAGTACCTAGGTGGCACAGTGGATAGAGTGCTGCACCTGGAATAAGGAAGACACATTTTCTGGCCTCACATACTTACTAGCTATGTGACCCTGAGTAAGTCCCTCAAGCTTATTTGCCTCAGTTTCCTCAACTGAAAAATGAGATAGAGAAGGAAATGGCAAACCAGTCCAATATCTTTGCCAAGAAAATCCTAAATAAGATCACAAAGAGTCTAACACAACTGAAAACAACTGAACAACAACATAAAATAGAAAGCTATCAGGTGTTGGACTGAGGTAAATTTCTCTCCTGCCCTAGCCTCCAGATAGTGGTCCTTCCAACAGCCCTGAGCTAATAAGCAGGTTTTCTGTATCCCTCTCCCCCCACCTCACCACACTCAGCTGGCTGGCTATGTACTTCATGCAGCTCACCTTGAGAGTGGTTTATAGTAATTGCCCCAATGGGGGGAAAATGTCTAGTTATGATTTTGACTCTGATTAGAGAAAGGAAAATGTCCCAATTTTCAAAAAAGAGAAGAGAGTCTGGAAAATCTAGACCTGACACAAAGAGTCAGCATGGCTTTGTCAAGAACAGACTGGCTTCACTTTATTTTTTGATAGGGTTACAAGACTGGAAGACTGCCAAATTAAGGGAATCCTATAAATACAGTTTACCCGAATTTTAGCAAAGCACTACACAATGACTCTCATGCTATTCCTGTAGAAAACAGTGTACTAGACAATAGTATAGTTAGGTGGATTTTGAATTTGTTGAATGGCTGGACCCAAAGAGGAGTCATTAGGGGTTCAATGTTAACTTAGAAACAAGTTACTATTGGAGTGCCCTGGGGAATTATGCTTGCCTCTTGGCTATTTAAAATTTTTCTCAATGGTTTAGATAAAGGGACAGAGAGCCTCTTATCAAATCTGTGGATGACACAAGCTGGGAAAGATATCTAAGCTGCTGCATGACAGAGTCAGGCCTTAATAAGCTAGGAAGCTGATCTAAATCTAGCAAAATAAAATTCAAAAGGGATAAATGTTAAAGTCTTGCACTTTGGCTTAAAAATCAAGCATAAGATTAGGAAGGTAAAGCTAGAGAGCAATGTATCAGAAAAAGGGTTTGGGTTTTGATTGTGGTCAGCCCTAAGCTTCATATGAGTCAACAGCGTAATATGACATCCAAAAGTACTGAGGCAATCTTAGGTGCAACCCACATGTTAAGGGCTTTTGTATTAAGAAATGTGTGATATGGAGGCTGGAGGAATGATCATACCCTCAAAATCTACCTGGGCTAGATTAAGTCCAGAGCACTGTGTTTAGGTTTGGTTAAGAGTTTCAGGTTTATGGCATGGGAAGCATTAGATGACAGTGGCACTTCTTAACAATTAGAGCCACCTAGAAATAGAATGAGCTGCCTCAGGAGGGAGTAATTTCCACCATCACTTGAAGGGCTTCAAGCAAAACCTGGATGACTATTCATTAAGGATACTGTAGTGGTGATTCTTGTTCAGGTATGCTTTAGATTAAGCCTCTGAGGCTTTTTCCAGCTTGGAGATTTTATTTTGAAATTCAATTTAATTTGATACTTTGAGGATCTGGGATATCACCAATATGAATAGTTACTCCATTGGAATATACTGCAAGCCATCTTTACTTTCTCAGTCTATGTGACTCTTGTCCACATTTCCTCCCATAAATCCTCCACAGGGTTTCTATTCAGCATCTCAAGGAGGACTTTCTTTAGACTTACATGGCCTCTGAGGTCTCTTCCAATTCTAAATCCATGATCCTATGATCTTTTAACTTGGCCTAGATATCAATGAAGCATGGATGCTGTCTATTGTTTATCTTTCAGTCTTACTAAGTAACTGGCCCATCTCCTTTTTTAATCATATACCTCTCAGAGAACACCTTTTTTTTGGTTTTGTGTTGTTTTAGAATTGGTTATGCTTCTTTTCTTTCATTAAGTGATAATTCATGAAAGACTACTTGAAGTTTGTCTAAAGCACTGCCTTTGGAAAGACTGAAGCAAGGGAATATGTAATCATAATGTAATGTAATCAGAATATTTAATTAACATGTAATCATGAAATAAAAGTCTTATGGCATTAATGTCAAAAAGTCAACAACAAGAATCTGTTTAAAGGGCAAAATACAGAAACCTCATAATAATGGCATTAATGTGGAATTTTATTTACCAAATCATTTATCTATTTCAAACTGGAGAAAAAGATCCTGGGTTAGGACTGAGTAAAATGGGAAGTAGTTTTTTGTTATTGTTGTTTTGTTTTGTTTTTCTTTCTTTTTTTTAAATAGAAATTTATTTATTTTTAGTTTTCAACATTCACTTCCACAAGTTTTTGAGTTCCAAATTTTCCCCATCTCACCCTCCCCCCACCCCAAGATGGCATGCATTCTGAATATCCCTTCCCCTAGTCTGTCCTCTCTTCTATCTCTCCCCCCTTCTCTTATCCCCTTCCCCTTCTATTTTCCTGTAGGGCAGGATAGACTTCTGTACCCCATTTCCTGTATTTCTTATTTCCCAGTAGCATGTGAAAACATTTTTTTAAACATATGTTTTTAAAACTTTAGGTTTCAAATTTTCTCTCTTCCTCCCTCCCCACCCACCCTCATTGAAAAGGCAAGCAACTCAATATAGGTTGTACATGTGCAGTTATGTAAAACACTTCCACAGTAGACGTGTTGTGAAAAACTAACTCTATTTCCCTTAATCCTATCCTGCCCTCCCATTTATTCTATTCTTTCTTTTGACCCTGTCCCTCCTCCAGAAGTACTTATTTCTGATTACCCCTTTCCCAATCTTCCCTCCTCTCTATCATCCCCCTGCTCTCTTGTCCCCTTCTCCCCCTATTTTCCTGTAGGGTAAGACAGATTTCCATACCCAACTGAATGTGTATGTTATTCCCTCCTTAAGCCAAATGCTATGAGAATAAGATTCACTCATTCCCTCTCACCTTCCCCTGTTTCCCCTCCACTGTAAGAGACTTTTCTTTTTTTGTTTTTATTTTTGTGAGATAATTTACCCCATTCTACCTCTCCCTTTCTTCTTCTCTGAGTATAATCCTCTCTCATCCCTTAATTTTATTCTCCAGATATGACCCCTTAATCTTCAACTCACCCTGTGCCCTCTATCTATCTATCTATATATACATACATAGAATTTTTTTCTTCCAACTACCCTAATACTGACAAAGGTGTCATGAGTTTTAAACATCATCTTTCCATGCAGGAATGTAAACAGTTCAATCTTAATAAGTCTCATGATTTCTCTTTCCTGTTTACCTCTTCATGTTCCACTTGAGTCCCGTATTTGAAAGTCAAATTTTCTATTCAGCTTTTTAGTTTTGTTTTTTTTTCTTTTTTTGGTGAGGTAGTTGGGGTTAAGTGACTTGCCTATGGTCACACAGCTAGCAAGTGTCAAGTGTCTGGTCTGAGACCGGATTTGAACTCATCAGAGAACACCTTCTTAAAAAATCCTAATTGTCATTTTGTTTGATTTTCCAATTAACAAGTATTTATTTTCTTCCCATCCTACTCAACAACCAATTTAGAAGAAAAAGAGAAAGAAAAACAAAAACCTTGAAACAAATAGGCATAGTCAAGCAAGATGAATTCCCACATTGCCCATGGTCAGCTTTACAATGATAGATGAGGTAAGTCTTTAATTATTTTGGAGGTATACAGTGACTCCCTGATACTACTTAAGGTTAATTTATCAGGTGGGGGAAGGGCAGCACGAGCATGCTGAAGAAGCATGGGCAATCCCTATTTCTTTAGTGAAAATAGAATGTATCTACTTCTCAAATGTTCAGGGAATTTGTCTTCCCTAAAACTGGTACTTTATGGACTTAAGTACTGATATCTTTAATGCCACCTCTCTTGCAAAATTAGTAATATATTGCAGACTATTTATGACACCTTGTTCATAAAAATGTCCATGTCTCCCCCATCTATACTTAAAATAACCTCACAAAATAATCCTAAGTTTTCACCTCATCCCCTCTACTTTGGCAAAAATAATAAAATATGAGAAGAATCAATGTTGGAAGGCTTATGGGTGAACAGACACATTAATACATTGTTGGTGGAGTTGCAAATCAGCACAAACATTTTGCTAAGCAATTTAAAATTATACAAAGTGATTAAAATGTTTCTTTCCTTTTACCCAAAGATTCTGCTACTAGGCATATACCTCAAGGATGTCAATGGTAAGTAGAAAGTCCTCATATACACAAAAATATTTATAATGGCACTTTTTATGGTAGTAGAGAACTGGAAACATTGTGCATGTCCATTGACTGAGGAATGGCTAACAAATCATGGTACCATAAAAGTGATGGAATATTATTGTACTATAAGAAATGACAAGGCAAAGAGGAAACAAAATTGTCACTTTCTGCAGATGATATGATAGAGAATCCTAGAGATATTTGTAAAATGCTTTGCAAACCTTAAAGCACTATATAAATATTTAGCTATTATGGTTGTTTTTGTTGTTATCCATGGTAACCAAAAACCAGAAATTATAGGGATATCCTATTGAGAAATGGTTAACAAATCTTGGTATATGAATGTAACAGGGTATTATTGTACCACAAGAAATAAGGAAATGGATGCTTTCAGAGAAAACTTGTGAAGTTTGAACTGATGCAGAGATGAAGTAAGTAGAACTAAGAGAACAATTTATTCAATTTTGACATTATAATAGCTTTTAAATATATAACTAACTATAATGTTGAAAGCCTTTAGAACTCTGATCACAATGATAAACCATGAGTCCAAAAGAATTAAGATGAAACATGCCACTCGCTAGAACTTAAAATGTAGCAAGACACATGCATTTTCGGACATGGCTAATGTGGGAGTTTGTTTTGCCGTACTATGAAGCTATGTAATCAGAGCTTTATTTTTCAGCGTGTTTTTTTTTCTTTTATTTGTTCAATGAGGGAGAGGAGTTAGTAGGGAAAACATATTAATTTTATAAATGGTTGCCAATTGAAAAAATAAAAACAAACTCTTAAAAAAATAAAATCTTCCAAATCTTTTTATACCATATTCCCTTTCTACAATCCAGTCACATTTTGTTATTGTTGGTGGTGGTGGTGAGTCGTTTCAGTCATGTTCGATTCTCCATGACCCCATTTGGGGTTTTCTTGGTAAAGATACTGGAGTGGTTTCTCATTTTCATCTCCAGCTCATTTTACAGATGAGGAACTGAGGCAAACAGGGTTAAGTGACTTGTTCACTGGCCTACTGGCAATTCCTTGATCACAATATTCTCTTCTCTTGTGTCAGTAACTTTACACTAACTTCCTGAGACATCACTTCTTCCATTCATTTTCCCTGACTCCCTTCAAGATAGCTCAGGGTATATCTCCTATAGAAGGCCTTTTAGGGTCCTCTCAATTGCTAATAACTTTCTCTTTCTGCTTTCCTTTTAGCTACTCTGTATATGTCTTGTATATATGTAGTTATTTTCATGTTGTCTTCTCCATTAGAATGTACACTCTGTGAGGGCAGGGACTGTTTTTTGTTTATTGGTTGGCTTGGTTTCTTTGATTGTTTTTTGTTTGTTTGTTTGTTTTGTTTTGGGTTTGGGTTTTTTTGCCTTTCTTTGTATCCCTCTGGCTTAGCACAGTGCCTGGCACATAATAAGAATTTAATAAATGCTTGTCGATTAACTGACTTATGGCCTACAACTTTAATTTTTTGGAGAATTTCATACTTTGAAATGATAGAGCTTGTCTGGAAGAATACTACCTAAAGATGGCTTTTTTTATTTCATAGATGAACTTGGAAATATTAAAGAATTGCATAATTTCTCAAATGTAATCAACCATCCTCTCTCCTACTCCTATTCAATCTAGACCCAGTTCGTTGTCCATCTAAAGTACCTGTCCAAGATATGCATGCTAATAGGCCAGCTCTATGGGCTATCCATACAACTGCAAATCACAATCTAGAAAATAGGCATTTTTCATTCACTTAGTGTTCCCCCAAATGGAGGGTTAGGTCACATTCTATTAAGTGATTATAGATCTCATTTGAGAGGCTTGGCAATGTTATGGGGCTTGATACAGTCAGTACAGTGTCATCTGTGAACAGGAACAACTGGAGAATCTCACCATCCCTCTTCCATCTGGACTCTGTACTAGAAGTCCCCCATGACAATGGAAAACAACTTTGGGGAGTATAATTGTCCTGTTTTATACCTTGTGCTGCATCACCTCGGGAGCTCTGGCCCTACTTGGCTCTTATTCACCTGCACAGGTTGAATCCCCAGAGGGTGGTAGCTTATTCTCGGTTTTCTCTGGGTAAGCCTGGGGGGTTATACTGTTAACGCTGTAGCTCTTCAACTCTCACCAATATACTTTTCACTACTAATCAGTCAGTAGACTCGGTTTGCTTTTAGTCAAGGCACTTCCTAAGAAGGTGTAGCAAGAACAATTGGTATAAACAAAAGACTATTGGTACCCCTGCAAAAGCCTGAGATGTACTCTACCACAAGTACACAATCTACTACAAGTACACAAAGGTCCTTGGGAAATATGGGCTCAAGCTTAGTGTATATGATCGTGAGACACACTTGTTGAATTCACGAGAGACAAAAGGTGATAGAACTCCTAGTAAGTCCTTTTTTCCCTTCTAATGAGATAATACTTAAAAAGTGCTTAGCATGGTGCCTAGCACATAATAGATATTTAATAAATGCTTGTTTTCCCCCACCCTTTCATAGAATCCTCACACAGATTCCTTTGAGTGTAGCTCTCTCATTAGAGGACCGCTCAACTGGGCTCCAAGGATTTAATTTACTCCTTTCTTGAGTTCTTGCCTTCCACTTGTCTCTTCCCTCAAGGGATCACATTCCCTGAAGTTATCTCCTTCCTTGGGTGAAAGGTTCCCAGGAGAGTTGAACTTTGTCCAAGAAATTTTGCAACTCAGGAAATAGTAGAGGAGAATATGGGCTTATCTCATATTTAGCTATTATGGTTGGTTTTGTTGTTATCCATGGTAACCAAAAACCAGAAATTATAGGGATATCCTATTGAGAAATGGTTAACAAATCTTGGTATATGAATGTAATGGGGTATTATTGTACCACAAGAAATAAGGAAATGGATGCTTTCAGAGAAAACTGGTACAGTTTGAACTGATGTACTCCACCACATAGTTGTCTGTTAATACCTTACCCCTTTCAAAATTGTAAGCTTCTTGTCTTATCTAAGAACTTTGTATCTTTCCCAATGCTTAGCACTGTGCTCTACATGGTTTAAGGTTATTATCGTTACTAAAAAATTGATGTTGTTGTCGTTGGGGCAGTGAGGACAGAAGACATGCTTCAAGTAATTGAGCAGTGAGTAGGTGATGAGGCAATAGGGGGGTGTAGACTCTTTTAAGTTTGATGTGAAGAGCAGAGAGCTAGGACAATATTTGAAGGGAAGGCATTTTTAGGATAAGGAAGCCTGATCATGTTTGTAGGCATAAGGGAAGAAAGAAGAGATTGAATATGACAGTGGTGGAACCTACAAAAAGAGCCAGGGTTTGGAGGAGTTCAGATGGAATGCGATCAAGGGCACAGAGCAGCTTTAGCAGAAAGGACCACCTCCCAGCTCAAATTACCAGTGGATGGACCAGAGTCTATCAATGGGGAGATGTGAATTTTCCCTTCCAGTGTAGCATTTTCTCTTATAATTGCTTCTCTAACAGGAGATTCAGGACTCCTTCAGTAATCCACGCTGTCTCCAGGAATTGTACTTTCAGAACTTTCTCCAGGCCCACTTAAAACCACATAATAAATACTCTGAATCCATCTGGGACTAACTACCTGTGCAAACAGTTTAGATCCAGGTCACCAGGGCAAACGCCAATAGAATTACCTTAGATAGTTGCTCATTAACAAATTTGATAAAGGAAAAAGGCTTAGGCAGGGAAAATGTCCACCTCCAATGTGGTCCTACAGTTGCCCAACCTTCATTTCTCTGTACCAGAACGTGCCCCTTCTGAAGCTAAGAACAGGACGACTGGTGAGCTTAGAGGATTCCACGCCAAACTGGCAAATGGGATTACATTCTGGTCACACAGATGGCCCAGCAGCAAGTGGGGGAGAGGCACTGGGGGAGAACAGCAAGAGGAGAGGAAATGAGAACTGCATCCTATTAATCAGGTCCTGGTGACAGTAATAGCTGTGCATTCTGGAGTGACCAATGTGTTACTATAATTAAAGCTCTAGCAAACACACCGAAGACTCTGGGAGCTGAAGGCAGCACCAGCTTAAGCTGCTGATTCTGCAGAGGGAGCAGATCTCAGGTGGCCCCCCACCCAGGACAGTAAAGAGGGGACCTGAAAGGAAAGGAAGGACTTTACCTGTGACATGTGCGCTCCTTCAATAATTCCATAATACTTATGTATTAAAGTATATAGTCTGAATCCCCTAATCTAAGCAAATCAACCATTTTCAGAGGGGTAAAGATAATTAAACTTATTCACAGTTGTTTAAACCAATTCATCACTTACATATTTTAGAATAACATTCTTTTAGCTAGCTATCACCTCCTTCTTCCAAAAATTTTATGTCCTGAGCCTCTAACACTAGGCCTCACTAGCCAGCCCAGCTCCAAAGACAACTGGCTCCCAGGATCTCATCTATAGAAAAGCTGTGGGACAGCAGAATGAGTACTGGCTCTGGATTCAGAAGATCTGGGTTCAAATCTTGCCTCTGATAATTGCTACCTATAGCACTGAGCAAATCACTTAACCTCCATGAATCTGTTTCCACATCTGTAAAACAGAGTAGCTAGATGGTGCATTGGATAGAGCCCCACACCTGGAGTCAGGAAAATCTGAGGTCAAATCCAGCCTCAGGCACTTACTACCTGTCTGAGCCTGGGCAAATCATTTAACCTCTATTTGCCTCAGTTTTCTCCACTGTAAAATGGGCATGATAACAGCACCTACCTCATAAGGTTATTGTGAAGCTCAAATGGGATAACATTTATAAAACTACTTAATATAGTACCTGGCACATAGCGGGTGGCATATAAATATTTGGGACCTTTCCCTTCCCTGGTTAGATTCAGTAACCTTAAAAGCCAGGCTGAAATTACCAGTATTGATTCCAGAGGACTAAAATTCCAGAGGATTCCACTTTTCTCTCCTCTTAATAGAGAAGCCAGAGCACAGAAAGGAGGTGGGAGAGGGGAGGGAGTATAAGGAGACTTTGGATGCCTGAGGCAAAATATGCTGACAGAGAAGGTTGCTGTATTAGGCAGTTTTACTAGACTTTCTTTATGACAAGAGAGTGTTCTAGGTATGGGAAGGGTATATCAGGAAAAGAATATTATGTAAAACACATGAAGACATCAATAAAATTCTTTTTAAAATCCAGGCAGAAAAGTTTGCTTTCCCATGTCTCTAATATGTCAAGTCTCTAAAATATTTCTAAGCAGAGAAGGGACCAGAAGGAGGAAGGTGTGGCAGAGCTATGCAAGTTAGACGAGAGAGTGAAAGAACTTAGAAGCAGAAAGACCCACCAAGACCAATACTGCAGTAACTCAGACCCCATCTGTCAGAGGTGGACAAAGGCAGGAGTAGTTGAAATAGAGAGGAAGGAAGGGATTGGAGCCATTTACCAGAAAGAATTGGTAAGAATTGGAGACTGACCAAATAGGGATAATGGAAAAGTGGAACAAGTCAAAGATACCAAGAACAATGACTAGAAATGGTGGTGTCATTAATAGAGACAAGGAAGTAGGAAGGAGGAGTAGCTTTCAAGCTAAGTTTTGGATTTACTGAGTTTCAGTTGATGGCAAGACATCCAAATGGAAATATTGAATGTGTACTTAGAGATGAGGAACTGCCTGGGTAGAGAACAGGCCTGGAATAGAAATTTGGCAATCATCAGCACAGTTACTGACTGAAGTTCGTAATAATCATAATGATGATGATGATATAATGATAATAATTTCCACTGATTTATGAATGTAATTTATAATGTAACTTTCTCTCTCCCTCTTACTCCCCCTCCCCATCGAGCAGGTTTTACCTGTCTCTGTCAAGTGACTTACTAAAGTTCAGGCATATCACATCTATGATGTATCCTTGAGCTACCAGATTAGTAGATTGTTTTAAAAACCCTTTTAAAACTAGGTTAATTATATCAAATTGCTTGCCTTCTCAAGGGGGGGGGGAGGGAAATAATTTAGAACTCAAAATTTGGAGAAATCAATGTTAAAAAGTTTTATGCATAATTGGAAAAATATTTTTAATATAAAGGGTTATCATGTGGAAGAGAAAAGAAAAAGAAAAAAATTAGGTTAATCTGGAAAAAATTCAATCAGAACATTTAGATGCAATAAGAAGTTTTGAAATCTTTGTTGGGCTGTAAGTATGAAAAATGACAAATGGTAATAGAAAAAAATCCATATTAGCTTAGAACCCACAATCTACCCTGGAAGTGTATCTGAAATAATACTATAGTAATAATAAAATAAGCAAATATGAGACTCCCAATATTATAGTGGAGGTTAAAATAAAATTGTGTTTGTTATCAACTCTGTCTCTCTGTCTCTGTCTCTGTCTCTGTCTCTGTTTTTCTCTCTCTCTCTCTCACTGTGTCCCTGTCTCTCTATATCTCTGTTTCTTTTTGTCTTTCTGTCTCTGTTTCTGTTTCTCTCTCTGTGTCTCTCTGTGTGTCTCTGTCTCTCTGTCTCTCTCTGTCCCTGTTTCTCCCTTTACCACCACCACCACCCCTATAAAAGGAACCAGAACCTTGTAAGTAAAAATAACTTGCTGCTGCTGGGGGCAGAGTTCAGGGCAGAAGGGCTAACTATGACATAAACATCAGATAAAACTCAAAAGGGAAAAATGTAGCCCTAAAGAAGGGAAGACTTGGTCAGGACACAATCTTGGTGTTTAAATTCAGTGTCCCAAAAGTCTGTTAAAGCTAGAAAAGCTTACAACTGCACTAAGAATTTTGGGACAGCTTGTACGTATGTGAAAGGCTGTCCAAACAAAAGAAGAATCAGGTTTGTTCTTCTGGGCCCCAGAGGGCAGATCTAGATAGAATGGGTAGATGGGGAAAAAATTCTTAACAATCAAAGCAATCCAAAATTAAAACAGGCTGCTTCAGGAAGCAATGGGAAGAGCCCTCACTAGAGGCTTCACAGTGAAGGTTGGATGACTATTTGTTGGAATATTGTATGGGGAATTCCTGTACAGGTGAAGAGTAAACTCTGGGGGATCAGAATGGATTGTTCATTCAGAAGGTAAAGGTGGTATTACCTACCAGATGACTATTAATTTGAGCTTGAGAGAACAGCTCATTTCATTTCTCTACAGACCTCTTATTTGAAAACCTTAAGAGTGCCCTTAGAGTGCCCACTATTTCAAACAAGTCGTTTTAAATGGGCCATCCTGTTTCAGAGAAGATAGTAGTAAAAGGAGACAATGAGGTTTTGCACTGTCCAGAGTGTTTTGTTACTGGAAGATATATAAAATACAGGCAGGAATGTGGATCAAGAGGAAAGCTTGGCTACCTAGTGATTATTCTTGCTCAACTTCATTTGAGTATCAATTAAGGAGGATCTCAGGATTAAGGGGGAGACAGCTTCATTGCCCTTGCTTTCACACAGATCCTTTTGGTTTGGGGAAAATAGTATTCCCATTAGAAAGGAGTTGCAAGAAATTCTCTAAACTTAAATCATATAGTTATACAGACACATGAACTATAAGTCAGCACCACACACAGACAATCAAAAGAATAGATAAACTTAGCCTGTGTTACTTTGGGTAGCTTTTGTTAGCAGCTCTTAGCTAGGTGTAATAGTCCATAGTCTCAGCTATGGACTAAAAGAGCTTATCAGTCTTTACTTATAGAGAGGCTTTCTAATCATTGCACCTTACTAGACTAGAGCAGAGAATCAGCAGAAAACTGAAAAGCTGCAGGTCAAAAGATGGTAGCAGAGAAAATCTCAGTGACCGCTAGACCAGCAGCAACACCCAACAGAGATAACATGATATCTAGTAGAGAGCAGAGATATCTTGCTGAGAGCAGTGTGATGACACCATCAGAGGAAAGCACCATATCACTGGAGGCATAGGTGGTCTTATTCCTATATGAACTCTGGTCATACGTGGTGCTTGATGCATATCCCCTGGTCATATGTGTTCTCTATGTCCTCTCAGTGTGAAAGACTGCACCCCATGTGGGGGGGGGGAAGGAATCTTTTCTTATCACTTTATTTGCTGTACTAGTTGGCAAAAAGTTAATTGTTTTGAACCAATGTGTTCTCTGCCTGGTTGATAAAAAATAAACACATTGGTGGGAACTTGTGAGTTATGGTTTTGAGTAGGTACAGATTCAGTGATTCAAACCTGGGAAAGCTTTTCTGGGAGCCCACATGTGAGAAGGGTTACATGACAAGAATACTGCATTATCTTGTAGCTTCACTTGCCAGACGTGATAAATGTTATGTCAATGTACAAAGACAAATCATTGGGTCCTCTGCCCAGTTCCAAGAGAGGAGGAGGCAAGTAAATAGAGAAACTGCCATATATCTTAAAGCAGTCTTGAAGATAAACTTAAAAACCCAATTATTCTATAAAGTATTTGTGCCAGCAGATCACATTTCCCCAGTGTTTCTCATGCTGTCTGGACTCTGGTGCTGCATTTAATGGTAATGGACACCAGAAGCTGAGAAAACGCCAGTACCAGTATTTTCCCCATTTTGTATTATAATGCCTATTTGCCCACCGTCTGTTTTCATTTAAAGCCTGGATGATTTCTTTCAAGCTTTGCAGTTAGGTGCCTTTGCTAATTTAAACAACTATTTTAAAAGAAGTCTCCAGTTTTTTCCTCTGTAGAAGCCTTCAGTTCTATGCCTGAGACAGGTGAGACTTCTAACCTAAAAGCATATGTCTAATGATTTTTAGATTTCTGTTTAAGAGGCACTTTCTAATGTCCTTCCTCCTCCCCCTCCCCTCCTTTTAGCCTTTAAATAAGAACAGGAGGTCTAGATGTCTCATTCTTGGTTACTTAATACACGTGCTCATAGGGACAAAATTCTGAATTCATTTTAATTTTAAATCACTCAATTTTTTCCCAGATATTATTATGAGAAATGATTATTAATAACCAATATTTTGGGGAGACTCAGAGCTCCCCCTACTTCCAAAGTCCTGACTTTAAGTCCAGTTTCTCCTAAAGGATGTTACTGATGAGGAGGTTGCATTGACTCTCTGCAGTCTTGGTCAGAACCCACCTAAACTTGCCAGGAATTTAATCTAGGGTGGGGAAGCCCATGGTGTTCTGCTCTCGACAACAACAACAACAATGATAAAGCTATGGGTGATCTTATATAGAGATACTTTCCCTATCCAAGAGATACTCAGCCCTTTATTTTAATATAGTCCACCTCCAGTCACGTTAGCCAATTATATCTGATGGCTGTTTGATGGACCACCTACCGTTCTGAAGAGTATATAAATTGTGAGTCCCAGCCATTATTGTCTTTGGTCTAAGAGAGACAGCCAAATGACCATCTTTTTATTAATAACCTGCTGACCTTATTAGTAAAATGATTAAATTACTATGTCTTTTGAACCTTTTAAAATGTCCTAGTAAGGACTGGAGATATAAAGACAGACCAAAACAGTCCCTGACCTCAAGGAGCTCACATTCTATGGGGGAGGGGACAGTATGTGGAACAATACTTTTTTTTTTTGCGAGACAACTGGCATTAAGTGACTTGCCCAGGGTCATACAGCTAGTAAGCGTCAAGTGTCTAAGACCAGATTTGAACTCAGGACCTCCTGACTCCAGGACTGGTGCTCTAACCACTGCACCACCAAACTGCCTCAACAATACACTTTTAAGGAAATATGAAGCATATACAAAATAAAGAGACATGTAAGGGGTGCTGTTGATAAAGTGCTAGACCAGGAGTCAGAAAGACCTGAGGTCAAATCTAGCCTCCAATGCTTATTAGCTTTATGACCCTGGGTGAGTCACTTGATTGCTATCTGCCTCAGTTTCCTCTTCAGTGAAACAAGAATAATAATAGCACCTATCTTCCAATGTTGTTGTGAGGATCATATGAGATATTTGTAAAAAACTTAGGACAATGCCTGGCACATAGTAGGTACTTACTCAATTCCTGTTCCTTTCTTCTTCCCTTTCCCTTACTTAAAATATTAAAATACAAAATAAATGCTAGTTATTATTATTATGATAAATACAAGGTTTTAAGGAGTTTTCCTGAAGACCCACAACAACATGTGAATAAGTTCCTTAATCAACTTGAGAAGATTATGGGGGGTTAGCTATTGGACAAGTGTTTCTGATCACCCAAGGAATATCTTACGATTGTCAGAGAGAATCACTTATGATCCTTGAGCCTAAAAGAAGTAAGCCACTCAACAGCTGAGGAATTGGAGTTGGAGTGTTAGAGATATGCCCAAGGGCAGTAGTGAGGACAGAGTATTTTCTTCCCCACTTCCCATCAGTCATATCGTTAGAGATATTGGTCTGGTAGGAGATACTTTATCCAGTTGGGAGCAGAGATAGACACCCAAAGACAGACCGGACTACAGAGAAATACTCAACCAAAGGAGGAAGCTACTTCAGGGAACATGATCCCTCGAAGCAGAGTAGAAAGCTGATGGATTCAAGAAAGGAGCAGACCCTGGAGGTTTAGCTGAGTGGCCTGCCCAGAAGAGATGCTGAATTCACAAGGAGCTTCATAAGGACTTCCAGACCCTGCAGTACTAGCAATTGTGAGTTGTCATTGTTACATGTAAATCATGCTCACGTGGCTCACTATAATTGTACTCTGAATTTGAGCCCACTTTCACCATAGAAACTGTATATATTGGGGGTATCCCCCACAAATGCTCCAGGTTTATGTGAAGGAATGTTTTTTTTCTCTTTTTTTCTTTTTTGGCCATCATTCATATCCTCCGAACTGAGCACAGTGACTGACATGCAGTATGTGCTTAATAAATGTTTGTTGACTGATTGACTATGCTCACTATATCACCACAAAAGATAACTTTACTAAGAGCTGATTCATTTTACTGTCTTATTGTTAATGAGAAGCACACTGATGGGGGCTTGTGAGCTATGTGATAGAAGTAGTCATCCACAAGGCTGTTCCTAAAACCCAAGATAACAGCTGGCCTTTGAGAACCCAACCCTTAAGTGCAAGTTAGAAAAATAACTCAAAAGAAACATTATGCCTTTTTATGCATGTATTGTCTCCCCCCTTTAAAATGTAAGCTCTTGGTGCTTAGCACAGTGCCTGGAATATAGTAAGCACTTAATAAATGCTTGGTGATTTGTTAAAGTGACAAATATCCTCCCTGACGACACACTCAAAACTTCTTTTCTCTTAATAAATTATGGATTTATCCTACCAAAATTTGATCTAAGCATTTTTTAGAATGTATTTATATTCACCTCTTGGGGCTACAAATTCATAAGTTTCCTGCTTATTCTGTAATAAATACTTTAGAGAGATAGCTTGGCAGCATAGTGGAAAGCGCAATGAGTTTGTAGTCAGAGCACCGGATTTGTTCTTGTTTGTTTTGGTTTGTTTTTTTTTCCAGTGAGGCAATTAGGGTTAAGTGACTTGCCAGAGTCACACAGCTAGTAAGTGTTATGTGTCTGAGGCCGGATTTGAACTCAGGGTCTCCTAACGTCAGGCCAGTACTCTATCCACTGTGCCACCTAGCTGCCCCAGAGCACTGGGTTTGAATCTCAACTCTGCAAATTACTGAAACTAAGCTAGTCACCTTCCCCTCTGAACCTTGGCTGACTATCAAAAGAAGAGAGTTGGACTAGATAATCCGTGATGTCCCTTTAACACTATATCTTACGAGTATGGTAGAAAGAGAGCAGTGCTCTGCCACTAACTTGCTGAGTCTGGACAACTTACTTAACTTTTCTAGGTCTCTCTTTTTCCATCTGTAAAATGGGAGTTATATATATATATACCACATGATCAGTGTGAGAATCAAACGATATAATGGATAGGAAAACCTTTGAAAAGTATAAAATGTTATAAATGCAACATTATTCCTTCTTTTTTTATTTGTACTAAATTTATCTCTTGAATTTAAAAGGGTGATTCATAATTCTGATATAACAAAATCTCTTTGCATACCCTTACTCTATTCACATCTTTAATCATGTTAAAGATTTTATTCATTTTCTCTCTCAGCCTTAATCTTATCATTAACAAAAGGTAAAAGGATCCTTTCTGAAAAATTTCCAGGGGGATCCAGGAGGGGAGGAGGGTACAAATTTAAATGTAGGTAACCAATCTCATCTAAGCTCCTTAGGTCATCTTAACTTGAATAAACCCAAGATGCTAATTCAGAGGACAATTCAAGGGACTCATTGAACTAGAAATCTACCAACTAAACTGAAAACCTGGCCCCTTGGTACCAGACACATTTTTCAATCAATTAGGTTAGAACTGTCCAATCATTTTTCAAAAGAGTATTTCATCCCTAATGAAAATGTCTTCATCCACTGCATTCCATTTTAATCACTACTTCTATTCCCATTTTACAGATGTGGAAAAGGAAGCCCCAGAAAATAAAAGACTCCCTTTTAAAAGTTCTTAAAACAAAGACAGAACTAAAAAAAAAAAAAAAAAAAAGAACCCAGGAGGCAGGGTTCCTAGGGCCTGATTTAATCCTGTCTTTTACTTACTCAGAGATAGATGCTAAACCCAAAAACCTTGTCTCCCTATTAGTATGTTTACGAAGTATTTTTTGGATGAAAAACCACCACAAATGTAATTCCATTAATTATTAAATAATAAAATGAATTGGATTATTTATTGCAAGCATCTTTCCATTTTTAAGAACAATGAGTTCAAAAAAGGATAGGGAACAGTACAGATGAAGTACATTCAGCTGGCCTGGGAGATAGGTACCAGGGGTTTGCTGACAGTTTTCCCCTCAGCCTCTGGCAACCTACCCAGCCTGGAGTCAAGTATCAAGAGAACAACAACGCCATCTGGGGAACTGATCTGTTGCTGGGATAAACTCAAGAGGAAGCAAACGGACAAAGGCAACTGTATCCAGAGGTTAAATTTAAATACTGACAATGAAGATAAGATACCATGTGATAGACACATTGACCTCCATGCTAGAAAATTACACAGTTGGCCACCCACAGACTTTCTTCTCCTAAGCATCTGATAAATCCAAAAATCAACCAAAAAGAATTTCTAAAGTATTTCCTAGGTGCCAGCTACTTTGTTAGTTACTAGAGATACAAAGGCAAAAATGAAACATGTTTTCAAGAGCTTATGTTCTAGCGAGGGGAGACAACATGTACATAAAAATTAATTCAAGGGCATTGGAAGAGAGTCTGGGACGTGGGAGCGCTAGCAGTTAAGTTGAAGGAAGTAAGGAATTCAGAGGCGGAAGTGAGGAGGCAGTGCATTCCAGGCATGGGGGCAGCCAGGGCACAGGCAGAGGAGCAGAAGATGGGAGTGCCATGAGTGTGGAAAAGCCAGACCAGTTTGGCTTGACTGTAGGGTGTGGGAAAGTGGAGTAACATATAATGAGGCTGAAAAGGGAGGTTGAGGCTGGGTCTTGAAGGGCTTTAAACGCCGAACAAAGGAGTTTATATTTTATCCTACAGCTAATAAAGAGTCACTAGAAGTTAGTTCTAATGAGTCATAGGTGACCCAGACTTGTCTAGGGTTTCACAGCTGGTTCAGATTCTAATTTTGCTATTTATTACTTTTGTGACCTTGGACTAGTCATTTAATCTCTGTGTGCCTTCATTTCTTCATTTGAGAAAGGAGTGAGTGGGACTAGCTTATCTTTACAATCCCTTGCAGCTCTAAATCCTATGGAGAAACTGGGACCCAAAGAGGTTAAATGACTGAGGTACATAGCAAATATGTGGCAAGGCCAATACTAGAACCCAGGTCTCTTGACTCTTGACAAATACCATCAAATGAAATAATATCTGTAAAGCACTTAGCCCAGTGTCTGGTACTCGATAAGTGCTTAGTAAATGCTTTGTTCTTCTTCCCCTCCCCTCCCCTTTTCCCCTTCCCTCTTAGCTCTAGCTAACTAGAAACTAGAAACCATGGGGATCTCATGGAGATTCTTTGGAACAACGCTAACAAGTAGGCCAGTTAGCTTGCTTTCCCAATTTCAATATCTCCATATTACCCTAACCTCCCTGAGCAAGGCCACAGGATACCGCTTCAGTAAACAGAAGACAAACTGTTTTAAAATGGTAAGTCCTCCCTCTCTGCCTCTCTGGTCTTCATAAATGCCCAGAGATCCCCAACTACTAAAAGTACTGAACCCCTGACCATTGCATGGCAAACATGCAAATAACACTAGGTAAATGATTCCACAAGGTTGATGATAGATAGATAGCTAGACACACACATATGCACATACATATGCATGTATACATATGTATACATGCAATAATCAATAAGCACTATACTAAATACCAAAAAATATGTGTGTGTGTGTGTGTGTGTGTGTGTGTGTGTGTGTGTGTGTGTGTGTGTGCATTTGTTTTGGGCCAGAAGTCAAAGCTCTGAGAAATCCTCATATGGATCCTGCCCCAAATTTACCACATGCATATCCTCCATAGGTCTCATTCATTCTGGGCAATAAAAATACCAGTCCTACCTACTTTACAGGATTATTATGAGAATTAAAAGAGATATAATGAATATTAAAATGCTTCATAAAAGTATAATGGGCTCCAAAACATTATTATTACTAACAATGACAAGATCAGGGCCATGCTGATGATGGTGATTATAATCATGATGTTTCTCACTGCAATAAAAATGGCATCGTCCCTATGGGTGGCCTGAATTTCCCTATGAGGTCAGGACTTATGGGAGGAGGTGGCTGGGGGGCTATCATATTATCATGGTCAACAAAGCTTGACCTCTGATTCCCTATAGAAAGGGCTATCCCAAGGACTGAGGCAATGCTAGCTCTAGCTACCTTCTTGTGGTCAAGCAGTAGAAAGAGTCATAGAAGTTCTTGTGCCGTACTTACAAAGGCAGACTGAGGGAAGAAAACAGAATCAGAAGAGGTTGCATTAGAAGGTGGTTGGGGAATCAAGAGTGAATACTTCCAGCTGAAAGTGGTCTCTTCCCTCATCAAATTTCTTTAAGCACACCTTGTTCTCAGCATTCCTTTCCCCTATATTGGTCTACCCTTCACATCACTACCCTGACATACCCCCACCCTCAAGGCTCAGCTTAGATAGCAACTCATTCACATAACCTTTCTTGATCTGCCCCACTAAAACTGTTTGATCTTTCTTTCTCTTTCTTTCTTTTTCTTTCTTCCTTCCTTCCTTTCTTTCCTCTCTCTCTGTCTCTCTCTGTCTCTGTCTCTCTGTTTCTGTCTTTCTCTCTCTGTCTCTGTCTCTCTCTGTGTGTCTCTGTCTCTGTCTGTCTCTCTCTCTCTCTCTGTCTCTGTCTTTCTCTCTCTCTCTGTCTCTGTCTCTCTCTGTGTGTCTCTGTCTCTGTCTGTCTGTCTGTCTGTCTCTCTCTCTCTCTCTCTCTCTCATTTCTCTAAAGTATTTTGATCTGATCTTTCCTTTGCTTCAATATCACCCTAGCTACCAACCTTGTATCACATATGTATAGGTAATGGGGGTCTGGTGCATGCACAGACTACCTAAGATGGTGTCCCCACGTGAAGTATGCTAGGGAGCTCCTTCTGGGAGAATCACAAGGATGTGTAAGGAAAGGGCCTTGGAGAGACTGGGAAGCATGTGTAGACATGCTGGACTGGTTCTGGTTTCTGGTTGGCTAACCACACAGCTGGGAGGAGCCTTTATCAACTGCTGTACAGTGGAATTGTCAGCATCTTCCAAAGGGCCTGAGTCAGCTTCTCTGGTTTTGCTCTATTCATGCTGAGGAAGCATGGTGACTTCTTCACTCACAAGGTGCAAAGAGACTATTCTGTAAATAGAGAAGCCTCAGGCCCTTCTTTCCCTCTGAGGCAATATGAGCCCCAAGAAAAGGATCCACCCGGATCCTTTTATTCTTTCTCTTCCATTCTGGGTGCAGGAAGTGGAGTCTCTGACCACAGGGGTCTCAGAACTGGCATCCAGACCATGCTGCAGCTGGCCTAGCAATGATGCTCTGGGCAGCAGGGAACACTCTTTGGGAGTAATGTTTGGGACCTTAGCCCAGTGGAAGGGCTCATCCAGCCATGACGTTGTCTCGGGACATGATCTTGATGGAACCAATGTTATGTCAGAACTAAGTTTAGTTACGAGCCTAATCCCACCCACACACCCCCAGCATTGGGAGATGGGGGGAGCATAATGCCCAGGTGTGGGGGAAATGTGTGTACATTTATTTTTTCTACATCTGTGAATTAAATATCCTTTTGTAAAACCCACTGGATTATGTAGCTAAATGGAATTGGGACACTAGTCACTTAGCGCCTAACAGATGGAGGGAATATAGCCAATGGGAGCTTGTGTCAATGGCAGTAGAGAAAAACTGCTCCCAATCCCCTCAGAACCCCTAAGAACCTCGTGGGAGACATTAGCAGACCTGGCCCTGAGAGACTAGGACCAGAGTGCATAGATGTGAACTCCTGGAAGGCAAAGGCTAACGTTTCACCTCCTTGTAACTGGAGCACCAGGTATAAGATCCTGCATACAGCAGTCACTTCCTGAATATTTGTTGAATATGTTTTTTAAATGTCCCAAGTCTCAATACAAAGCTTCCTCATATATGTGTGTGACTACATATATGTGTATATGTGTATATATGCATGCATGTATGTATGTATATGTAGTAGCTTCCAGGGTTCTGCAGTACAATACATGATCCAAAGCTACATAAGATGTATAGCAAACTGCCTCAGTCTTAGAATCCTTCCCAGGAAGCCCAAGATCCTCATATTCAAAGTAATCCTTTTTTAAAATCCCCTACCCTGTTTGGGCTCATTATTCACAATGTCCTACGGGCATCCCTGGGGCTACATACAAGGAGCCTGGTGTGGAAGCTAAAAGACAGAGGGGCCCTGTGTCTTCTCTCTCTGAACATGAATGACTCCATCTTTAACCTAGCCTTTCTTTTGGTGCTAATGAGCAGTCACATGCACCCCTTGTATTTAGGTTTTCTCTGTACCCCAGTTCCTATGCAAGACTAGTCAGAGAGAAAATCAGAGTCTCTCATTCTGAGTACCTGAGGGCACAAACACACTAGCACGTCTTTGTTCTCTTTCCATGAATACAACAAACTGCTTTGTCCCAAGGCCAGAGGCAGGCAGTGTGTGATCTAGACTAACTAGTCTTTATTCTTTTTTATTCATGCTCTCTATATTCTGATGAGAAATGGACTGTAGGGAAAGCCCACTTGGTTCTCTGTGAGCCGCCTGGCCTGTCTCCTTACTACATGCAATACCATGCAATATCAATAACGTTTTTTAATGTTATCCTAAAATGGATGTGAGCTGTAAGCCTTTTTAACTCTGACACTGGGTAAAACCCAAGTATTATGGACACAAAGGAGAACTCTTTGGTCAGAGGGATCTTGAGGACGAGAAATGGAAATAACTACGTTGAATTCTCCTGGGAACTGAGTCTCATTTAAAAAGCCCTTCATAGTCTTTCACAATCACAAATGCTCAATGTGTTTGCTGGGTACCTAGGACCGCATGCGGCACCTTCAGGATGAGAAACCGTCACTACACACACACACACACACACAAAATATGATTCAGGTAGAAGTATAGATCTATCATTCAAGCCCTTACCAAGTATGGACAAACCTCCTTAAAATGAGGTTGTCAGCAGTATGTGAGAGAAAACTTGGCCTTTCTAATTGTTATACCGAGAAATTAGCGAGTTGACCACCCAGGCTAATTTTAAATTGTGGACTTTATCATATTAGCGCATGGCTGCCAGGGATATTCACATCCAAATCAAGCAGCCCTAGGGCATCAGGGGTCGAGCCAGGGTTTATATAGGGAGTATACAGGACAGGGAGGGGGATGGATCTTTGAAGTCTGGCAAGAGGAAGAGGTTTTTTTGGGGGGGCTGGTCAAGGACACCCCTCTCCCTCTATCTAGATATAATAATGCTCTGCAAACTTTCTCACAATGGAGGCTTCCAGAGATATGATCTGAAGGCTGTGGCCTGAGCAGCCAGATAAGGGTCTTGCTAAGGAATTTGGAGTTTTCCGTGGCCTAAAGGGTTCTACTACCTAAATGGTAAAATAATGTTCTGCATTACATAATCAGTACCTTCTTTAGACTGCCTTCACTGTTGCCTAGCATAGTATAAAATAAAAATTTATCTAGTAAAATAAAGTGTATTCAAAATTTGGGGAATTTTTTTCCTTTCCTTAGAAGTCAGGGATGTATGATTTTTGTTTTTGTTTTTGTTTTTTAATTCTGTATGTATAGAGTTCATCAAAGGAGTTTCCTGATCAACTTGAGATTGAAGATAGGTGGTACAGGGCAAAGAGGGGTAGGCCCAAAGTCTGGAAGATCTGAGTTCAAATCCAGCCTCAGACACTTACTAGCTGTATGATGCTGGACAAATCCCTTAACCTCTGTTTGCCTCAGTTTCCTCAGCTGTAAAATGGAGGTAATAACAGCACCTACCCCCAAGAATGGTTGTGAGGATTAAATGAGATAATATTTATAAAGCTCTTAGCATAGTACCTGGAACATAGTAGGTGCTTCCTTCCTTCCTGTAGGGTCATAAGCCTTTGTCTGGGACTCTGTTCATACCAGTTGGGAATGAGTGGATTGGCTCAGATTGCTGAAGGTCAAAGACAACCCTTTGAGCTGAGGCTGAAAAGGATCAGGCTTTTTTACCCTTTTTTCTCAATTTTCTGAGCACAGGCCAAAAACCAAAGATCTGAGAATGTATTTGTGGGGTTGAGGATGTGGGAGGAGACTTTTGCATGGCCCTCCAGGTACCCACTAACCATCTAAACTCAGGAGGTGAGATGACAGCAGCCAGGGGAGCCATACAGAATTAAGACTTAGGGATCTCTGCATGCCTCAACCTAAAACTGGAGAAGCAATGGCAAAGACACGTGACGATTACATGTACTCTCAACTATGTGGCTCCAGGATAAGGGAAACACAAGTCCAGGTAGTGAGAGTTCCCTAATCCCTGTACTCTAGTGAGGGAAAAGAGAATTCCTAGGCAGCCCTAGTCTCTTAGGGAAAATAGGATTGAGCGCATGGTCCCCAGAGCAGCAAAGGACTAAACCTACAACAGGGAAACAAAACACCTGCACTTTGCCCGACAATAAATATTACTCTGCATTATCCAAAGAGCCGGGGTCCAATGGAAACCTCCCAATTCATTTCCGTTCTTTGGGAATCAAGCCTTCAGGGTAGTAGCATCAGGTGTGATGTCCATAAGGTCTCTGGAGTGAAAGCTCAGCCCACCAGAATATCAGGGGCTGCCTGTCTTAGCAACCCTGAGTTTGCTTCTCTTCTAAAGAGAGGCCACATTTTTCAGATGAAGAAATCAAAGCTATCTACAGTCATATGACTTAGGATGAGAAATGCTACCCACCTCTAGAAAAAAGGAACCAATGGAGTCTGAATTCAGATTGGAGCAAACTTTTTTAATTTTATTTTTCTTGGGGTTTGATTTCTTTTTTTTTTTTGGCCTGTGTTTTCTTTCACAACAGGGCTAATATGGAAATATGTTTTGCATGACTGCACACGTATAGCCTATATCAAATCGCTTGCCTTCTCAATGAGGGCGAAAGGGTGGGAGAGAATTTGGAACTCAAAAACTTTTTGAATAATATTTTATTTTCCCCCAATTATATGTAAAGATAATTTTTAACATTCATTTGAAAAAATTTTAGTTTCAAATTTTCTCCTTCCCTCTCTCATCTTCCCCTCCCTAAGACAGTAAGCAATTTCAAATAGGTATACATGCAAAACATATTACCATATTAGTCATATTGTAAAAGAAGATACAGACCCAAAGGGAAAAAAACACACACACAAAAGTGGAAGAATAGTATGCTCTGATCTGCATTCAGATTCCATCAGTTATTTTTCTGGAGGTGGATAGCATTTTTCATCATGAGTCCTTTGAAATTATCTTGGATCATTGTATTGTTGTGAATAGCCAAGTCATTCACAGTTGTTCATCATACAGTATTGCTGTTGCTATGTACAATGTTCTCCTGGTTCTACTCACTTCACTTTGCATCAGTTCATGTTAAATCTTTCCAGGTTTTTCTGAAATCAGCCTGTTCATCATTTCTTATAGTACAGTAGTATTCTATTACAATCATATACCACAACTTGTTCAGTCATTCCCTAATTGATGGGCATCCTCTCAATTTCCAATTCTTTTTTTTTTCAATTTCCAATTCTTTGCCACCAGAAACAGAGCTGCTATAAATATTTTTGTACAAACAGATTCTTCCCCCCTTTTCTTAAATCTCTTTGGGATATAGACTTAGTAGTGCTATTGCT
This sequence comes from Phascolarctos cinereus, assembly GCF_003287225.1. Lineage (NCBI taxonomy): Eukaryota > Metazoa > Chordata > Mammalia > Diprotodontia > Phascolarctidae > Phascolarctos > Phascolarctos cinereus. The sequence continues at coordinate 660,145,913 of NW_027555847.1, forward strand.
AGATCAAAGGGTATGCAGAGTTTTATAGCCCTTTGGGCACAGTGGAACTCAAGAAATTTTTAAATGGATGTTAAAAATTGTTTTTTACATGTAATTAGAAAATATAAATTTTTTTAAATTTTTAAAAAGAGACGGTAAATGACAGGGTGATAAGTCAGTGAAACTGCATTAGGCCCTGAGGAAGGTGGGACTTCCAGGAGAGGGCAGAGAATTGTATTGATTGTTTATGCACTCTCATGAGTCCTTAGTATTTTCCTTAGTGTGTGTGAAATAAAGGCTAAACTGTATCCTGTCCCTGATATGCATTGTTACCCTACATGCTTGCATGAGAGCTGAAGACTTATGGAGATCTAAACATGAGTTACAAAAGACTTACTGAGATTTCACAGAGGCAACTGTTTGGGGGCAAAATTGAGCCAAAGAATTCTGACTTGTGGAACCTCCCCCAGGACTGAAACTAGCCTGTGAAAGTCTAGAGACTGGGCCCCTGAACCATGGGTTACATTTAACTCTTATTTTATTTTTTTTTATTGTTTTATTTTTTTTAACTCTTATTTTAAAGCCTTAACCCATTTCCCTCCTATAAAAATCCTCTTTTCTTTCAGATGACCTGGGAAGGACAAGTATTTATTAAGGACCTACTCTCTCTAGGATACTGTGCTAGGCAATGGGAGAAACACAAAATTTTGATAAGATAAAGAAACTTGCTCTCAGGTTTACAGTCTGGTAGGGTAGTTAGATAGCACGGTGGATAGAGTGCTAGGCCTGGAGTCAGGATAGACCTGAGTTCAAATCCAGCCTCAGACACTAACTAGTTGTGTGACCCTGGGCAGGTTATTTAACCCTGTTTGTCTCAGTTTCCTCTCCCGTAAAATGAGCTGGAGAAGGAAAAGGCAAACCAGTCCAGTATCTTTTCCAAGATAACTCCAAATGGCAATTCAAGAACAACAGAGATGAAACAACCAAATACAAATAATACAAAATATTACACTAGTGTATTAAAAAGCTACAGCACAAAGCACAGTGAGAGAGAGGTCAAAAAGATCACTACCAACTCGGGGATGGGGGATGGGAGTAGGAATCAAGATAAATTTCCCAGAGATGAAGGTATTTGACCAAGTTGTAAAAACTGGCCCAGAATTCAACAAAGAGAGATGGAGGCAGGAGTGGGCTGGAAAAAGTTTAACAACTGCTTCTCCAGGGGGTGAAATGTACCCATCACATAATTTTTAAGTTTAATCTGCATTATTAATATCTTCTCCATCACTTTCTTAAGTCTAGAAAATTAACAATAAACACCGAATCAAGCCCTAATTTGTAGCATTTGGTAATTTCAGAAGCGTAAAGGCTCACACTGAAAATTTGACAGTCAGCGCTCCAGAGCCGGTGTGAGCTGGCTTCAGCACACTCCTGGATGAAGGACATTCAAGACAGAGCACAGTGTGAGCAAAAGCACAGAGGTGAGCATAGCACGTGTTTAAAGCGGCAAAGACCCGCGCATTTTAGCTCCAGCATACAGTGCATAAAGAGGAGAAAGTAGGAGTTATGGATGGTAAAGGAATTATCATATCGTTTCTTGGGGGAGAGGTGGAGGGAATGTATTTCACTAAAATGAAAAACAACAGAGACAGAGATCGAGTGCGAATTGGTGGCAACACCCTGAGAAGCAACTTTACTTTCATAAGTGGTGATTGAACAAGCCACCAGATGGCAGCACTGCCTCAGGAAATTCAAGAGCAGAAAAAGTAGCTGCCTCTTGAGTTTGATGAGGTGGTGTTGTCGGATCTGCCCGGACTAATAGATCAGTATGTTGCAGAGAAACATCTGGAGACGCGTTGCCTTGATTCTCATGGTGGGCCAAGGAGGAGAAAGACTCAGGGAAAAGGCCTCTTATAACCAACGGGTTTCAGCAGCACAGGCTAAATCTAATTGATGTACTCTATGGAGACACTGGTCAGCCTCACTACTTACCACCTATGAGGGCTCAAGATCATTTATAACAGCCCCCAAACCCCGAATCCAGTCCTAGGCAGCATTAACACAAATATAATGAGCAGAATAAGGAAAGCGATAGCCTTAGCTAGTATACTATATTCAGGTCTGGATGCCACATTTTAGGAAGGACAAGAATAAGTTGGGAGGCATTCAGTGGAGGGCAACCAGGATGGTGAAAGAACATGAAATCATCATATTTAAGGATCAAGTTAAGGACTTGGAAATATTTATTGTAGCCTGAAAAGAGAAGACTCAGTAGGGCATGACCTCTGTCTTCAAATATTTGAAATATTTGTCAAATGAAAAGAATAATAATAATGACAGTACCTAAGATATGCTGAGAACTGTGCTAGATTCCAAATAATAACTCATTCGGCCCTCACAACAATCCTGTGAGATAGGCACCATTACTATCTCCATTTTATAGTTAAGGAAACTGAGGCTGGAAAGAGTTAAGTAACTTGTCCAGGGTCACACAGCTAGTACATGTCCAAGGCTAGATTGGAACTGAGGTCTTCATAATTCCAGGCCTAGCAATCTGTCCACTATGTCACCTAGCCACCAAGAAGAAAGGAAGATGAGAGAGAGAGAGAGAGAGAGAGAGAGAGAGAGAGAGAGAGAGAGAGAGAGAGGAAGAGGAAGGAAGGAAGGAAGGAAGGAAGGAAGGAAGGAAGGAAGGAAGGAAGGAAGGAAGAGGGAGGGAGGGAAAGAGGGAAGGAGACAGACAGGGAGAGAGGCAGGGACAGAGGGAAGGAGGAAGGGAAGAAGGAAGGAAGTGTTATCTGCCAGGTGCTGTATTTTCTTGTTTGATCCTTGAAACAACCTTGGGAGATAGGTTCTATCATGATGCCCATTTTACTGATGAGGAAACTGAGGCAGACAGATTAAATGACTTACACAGGATCACACAGCTAGAAAGTCTAAGGTAGGATTTAAATTCAGGTCTATGGAAGAATTAAATAATTCTTTGGCACCAGAGAGAGAGAGAGATGTGCACCAATGGCAGAAATCACCCAATAGCAGATTTCAAATAAATATAAGGAGATATTCCCTAATAATTTAAGACTTGCAAAAGTAGGATGGATGGCTGTGAGAGGGAATGACCTAGGGGTTTTGCAACAAAGATAGGATTACTACATGTTGAGAATGTAGAGGGAAGTCATGGAATAGAAGACATGACCTCTGAGGTCCTACTTACAACTCAAGGTCAAACTCACTGAAAGGAAAACAATGCTCTTTTGTTGAATTTTATCATAGATGGGAACTGAGCTGCAGTGCTCTGAACCCCCTGTAACTCTGCTTAGTGGACTAATATCCAAGAAATCTGCCTCATCTAGAGATCCCTATACCTTATTTATGTACATGACAGACAAGAAAAAATAGGAAAAGACAAAAGGATTGCTGTGGAAGTGCTAAATGGCAGCTGTTTGAAGAGGGAGAATTTCCTATAATCTGAAAGGAAAACCACACATAGGGGTATGCTGGGGCTAACATAAAAATTTTCAGTGTGAACCTTCACCCCACAGAAATCAGCAAGTACCACAAATCAGAGCTCAGTTTATTGATTTGTTGATTGTCTAGACTTTAAAAAGTGATGGAGAAATAATGCATTTAATGCATTAGTGTTATATATGACATATGAGGTCAATATATCATATATAATGTGTTCATTATAACATTAATAATACATATTCAACTTAAAAGATGCATTGCATGCATTTTTTTTGAGAGCCAGTTGTTAAATATTTATTGGCCTGCTTCTGTGCTTGAGGAACAATAAGAAGGGTGCTTTGGGTGCACCACTGAGTACCTGAGTGGACTAGAGACTACATTTGGGATTTCAGTGGCATAGGGAACTCCCAGATGAGGGAACTGTCTCCCAATGCAAGTCAGCACCTTCTCTGCAATTAAGAGTTTTAGAGAATTGTCAAAAGCGCTGAGAGTTCCAGTGACTTACCCAGGGTGACACAGCCTGTACCTGTCAGATGTGGGAACTGAACCCAGGTCTTTCTGACTCTATGCCCAGCCCTCTACATACCATGGCATGCTACCTTTCTAAAAGAAGGGGAGTGTTGTTGTTATCTAGTTGATTTAGTCATGTCTGACTCTTCATGACCCCATTTGGGGTTTTCTTGGCAAAGACATTGGAGTGGTTTTGCCATTTCCTTCTCCAGCCCATTTCACAGATGAGGAAAACTGAGGCAAACAGGGTTAAGTGATTTGCCCAGGATCACACAGCTAGCAAGAGTCAGAGACCATTTTTGAACTCAGGTCCTCCTTGACTCCAGCGCTGCTCCACCTAGTTGCCCAAGATCACAGTACTACAGATCTAGAGCTGGAAGGAACCCCAAAGTTCATCCAGTCCAACCCACTCATTTTACACATTTTACATATGACGAAACATGATTTGCCCAAGGGCACATAGGTAGTGAGCATCAGAAGCCGGGTATGAACCCAAGTGCCCCTGCCTCCCCATGACATGTACCCTGTCCTGTTCTCTCATGGTTTTGATTTCTTCATCTTCCTCTGACACATCTGGCTGCGTGACCCTAGTCAAGTTACTTAACCTGTCCTACAACAGTAATTATTATTGTTATTAAGGCTAGGAAAAAATAGTTTGAAGCCATGGTTTAAAGGACTTTGAACATAAAAAGAGGGATTTACATTTGATCCCAGAACTAATAGGGAGTCAGAGCAGTTTAATGAGCAAGGGAGTGACATGATCTGAGCTGTACTTCAGGACTACCACTTTGGCTGCCATGTGGAGGACAGATGGAATGGGGAAAAGACTTCAGGCGGGAAGACCAATTAGAAGGCTGCTGTTGTAATAGTCCCAATGATGGGGGCCTAAAATAAGAGAGTGATTTTCAAGTGAAGTGAAGGGAACAGATGTGAAAGATGTTGTGAAGGTAAAATTCATAAGACCTGGTGGCTGAAGGAGCCCATGCGGTAAGGGTAGCTATAGCCATCCTTATCTTCAGGGTAGGTATGGCTGTCCATTGCTCAAAGTTCCCATGGATCCTTTACCCTGCAACCCATCTAGACAAGGAATTAGAATGTTAACTCAGTGTAACTTAAGGCCCAGGATCCCTCCTCTGGGCTCATATGAACCCATGTTTAATATTGAGTACTTACCCCTACAAATGATCTCATTATTTCTCCCAGGTTCACTGTCCTCCATCTAGAATTACTCCATGAACATATCCAAAAGAAAACTCAGATATAACTTACATCTAAGTTTCTCCAAATCTAGGTAAGAGTCTCAGCTCCTATACAGGCATTCAAGGTACCAAATTAGTATCTGGTATAGGACAGCTTTTATTTCACCCCACCAAAGAACTCACAAGAGTCCATAAACAGAGCCCAAAATTTTTGTGACAGTCATCAACTCAAGCTTGTTAAATTCCTTCAGAAGAGAGCTGAATAACATTTAGTGAGTCAGTCTTTACCACAGAGTCTTTCACACTTGTCCCAAGACTCAGTGTGTCACCCTGTGGTTTCCACCTACCTCTCCTCCTCCAGAAGGCAAGTAAAAGCTGAACAAGAAATCTATTTCCTATAGACCTGCACTGTCTGAGTAATTTCCATTATAGCTTTGGGTTGTGAGATCTACATATCTCACACTTGAACTGAGTCAGTCCTTTGAAATAACTAGCATCTAACCTGTGTTCATAAGCTGTGGTCAAATGCATGTAACTTTCATATGCGCCTTCTTTAAGGTTCCTCGGGAGAGGAGCCTTTGCATGGGCATAGGATCGTAAGGTCACAGATTTAGAGCTGTCAAAGACCTTAGAGTTCATCCAACACAACCTCTTCATTTTACATATGAGGAAACTGAGGCCCAGAGAGTTTAAATGACTTAACCAAATTCACATAGGCAATAAGTTGCAGTGGAAAGATTTGAACTCAGCTTTTCTGACTCCAAAGCCAATGCTCTTTCTGTTGTGCCATGATGCCTTCCCCCTACCCACACATAAAGGAAGGAACAAAGGAAGGAAGGAAAGAGGGAGGAAAGGGAGGATGGAAGGGAAGGAAAGAATCACTTACTAAGTACCAGTATGTACCCGGCATGGTGGTAAGCACTTTACAAATCATTATCTCATTTGATCTTCACAAATCCTGGGATGTAGGTTCTATTATTTCATTTTACAGTTGAGAAAACTGAAGCAAACAGAGATTAGGTGACTTGCCCAGGGTCACACAACTAGTCAGTGTCTAAGGCTGTATTCGAACTCAGGTCTTCCTGTCTCCAGGCCCAGCACTCTCTCTACTGCACTATCTAACTGAAAGGCATTAAAAGGTACTTTCTGTGTATAGCATGGTATGGTATAGTATGGTAAAGAGAAGGAGGAACAGAAATTGGAGAAAGGCTACTATTAATTCAATTCAATTCAATAAATATATTATTATTATTATTATTATTAGATGGTATTAGAAACCTATTAGAAAGCAAGTTCTGTTCTCCATGCCCCAACCTGGAGCCATAATTAGAAACCTGAGACAAATTCAACTGAGAAGAAGGGGGAAGACAGGAACCCTGAGGCTGTTATTGGGAAAGTCAAGACGTGCCCCCATTGCCACTGATCCAGAATGTTCTACACAGCATGGCACCGTTAGTATTGTAATGTCACATGGGCCATCCGGCCTAACCAGGAACAATTATACCAACATGGTATAATTGCGGGGGGGGAGGGGGCAGGCAGGACGTGGAAAAGGGATATAACAGTGGTGTAGCACCCTTAGGAAGTGGTAGTTTTAGTCAGGCAAGGGTAGGGGTCATTATTTCTGGGCAGCAAGAATCCCATGGAGGACCACAAAAGCCCTCAGTTTGCCCTGCATTAGTGATGGCACCACTTAACCTTCACTCCACCCTTCTACAAATGCAAAACCCCTCCAAGAATTTGAAGCAACTATATCTAAGTTTTGATTTCAACAATATTTTATTATTGCTTCATGCATTCCTGCTTTTCTCTGACATGTAAGTAGGAGGAAGGAAGGGAAACAAAAATATGACTGGCCTAGTTTTCATATCCACATGCATGAGGCACAAATAATGCCAAACATGTGTAGACTGTTTTGCACTTGACAAAAATACTAACCCTTGCCCACGGTTTCTTAACTGGATGTTAAAGAATTCTAGTCGATACTTACTCCCATTCTTTCCGCTTAGCTTGGGGGGTACTGTGGATTTTGTGGGCCTGGTGAGCCAAGATGATGTCCCGATGGTCCACCACGCCACCTCGACGCTTGAAAGAGGGTACTTCTTGGCTCTCATTCATCTGATGGTATTGCATGTCTTGCAGGTTTCTGGGCCTACCCAAAAATGGGCAGTCCAAGCCAGAGAGCCCCGAGTCTTGTTCTTGTAGAATATCATAATAACTTGGTGGAGACAGCATGGGATCCTGGTCTGTATGGAGCTTTGCCATCCATATGCCTTTGGGAAGGAGGCCCAAAGTCTTCTGCCCTCACTATTCTGAAGGTGAAACTACACAGAGAAAGAAGATCAAAAAAAAAAAAAGACAAAGAGATTAGGATGCATCCTTATAATGTCAGAGGTGATGGGGATCTACCTAGAAGAGGCCAGAACTATGCTGGATTTTTGAAGGTGGAAGGTAAAGGAGAGAGTTACAGGAGTAAGAAAACCTGAATTCAAATCCTGACTCTCATACTTATTACTTGAGCAGCTTTGGGCGAGTCATTTCTCTTCCTTGGATCAGTTTTTTCACCCATAAAATTAGAAGGTTGGACAAGATCAATGGGGTCAAACTTAAGGAGAAATGAGGGGACACTGAAGTGTACATAAGGATTCCTGCAGGCTGCATATGGACTTAGAAAATCACATATTTGTGTTATCTATGATTTATCACATTTTTATTTATTTTATTAAATGTTTTCCAATTACATTCCAGCACTCTGGAATGTTGTGGGCCATATAGAGCTTGCAGGCTATATGTCTGACACCTTTGGACCAGTCTTCAAAGTCCCTTCCAACTCTAAAATCCTTTGGTCTTTCTTGTGATCCCATAATCCTTTTCTCCTTGCTTCATGGAATACGGAATCATGAACCATCCATAGCTCAACGCCAGCTTGTCCCTTGGTGAGACGCACAACTGAAACCTACTTCCCGAGGGTTGATCATCAAAAGAAGCATTGTAAGCTAGTGGAAACAAAACCAAAGGGTAAATCAAGAGACTTAGACTCTAAGCCCACCTCCATCTCATCGGGCAACCTAGCATGAAGCACTTAGGTTCTCAGCATATCAGTGTTTCTATCTGTAAAATGGGTGTTCTGATCCCTGCTCTTCCCTCCCAACAAAAGCTTTGCAGAGGACATGAGGACAGGTGAGAAAATGTAGGCAAATTACTATGTGCTCTTGGGAAGACATGAACTCCAAAAGGTACAGTTTCATTTAAGTAACTTAAGTTACTGCATTTAAGTTGCTTGAAGGCAGGAACTGTTTTGTTTTGTCTTGGTACCTGTAACACCCAGTATAGTACTTTACACACACTGGTAAGTGCTTAATAAATGTTTGTTACAGAAAATGAGGGTTCTTCCGATCCAATCATTCTTGAAAGCAGTTTGGAACTATGCCCCCAAAGCTACAAAACTATGCAACCCACCTTCTGACCCAGAGATACCACTACTAGGTCAACGCCCCAAAGAGATCAAAGAAAGAGGAAAAGGATCCATATGGACAAAAATATTTATGGCAATTCTTTTTGTGGTGGCAAAGAATTGCAAACAGCCAGGGGTGGGGGGGGGCCTATTGACTGGGGAATGCTTGAACAAGTGTTGTTGTATGTATGTGACGGAATACTATTGTGCCATAAGAAATAATGAAGGGGACAGTTTCAGAAAAACTTGGGGAAACTGTTATAAACTGATGCCAAGTGAAGTGAGCAGAACCAGGAGAACAACTTGTATAATAACAATGATACTGTAAACACAAACAACTTTGAAAGACTTAGGAACTCTTAGGGCAACTAAGTGGCAGAGTGGATAGAGCTCAAGCCTTGGAGTCAGGGGGACCTGAGTTCAAATCCAGCTTCAGACACTTGACACTTACTAGCTGTGTTAACCCCATTGCCTAGCCAAAAAAAAAAAAATTAGGAACTCTGGTGATACAAAAACCAACCACATTCCAGAGGACTTAAGATGAAACATGCTACCTATGCAACTAATAGAGAGGTGATAGAAATCTGTATCAGAATACAGATTTAGACGTAGGAGCCATAGGGAAATTTTTTTTGTTTGTTTGACAATACTCATTTGTAACTGTGGTTTTGTTTGGGGTTTGGGTTAGTTTGTTTTTTGGTTTGGTTTTGGTTTTGCTTTCTCACCTGGGAGAGTGGGAAGGGAGGGAAGGTAGAGCTTCTGAAAAGAGCTGGAGAGAGCATCTTCGTCAGTGAAAATGTTATCAAGCACCCACTGTATTCAAAATGGGGCATCCTGTCCACAATGGGTCTTAAAAAGGCTGATGTTGTTTATATATAACTGCATCAAATCCCGAACTGAAGATTGCTCTTCCTAAATGCCCAAATTATCAAACAAATTCCTTGACTACAAAAATGGAATAGTTTGGAATCTGTCTACATAAAAATTATGAGACATAGTGTAAATAGTAGATAGAGAACTGACCTTGGAATCAGGGAAACCTGTGTTTCCAATGCTGCATTTGAGGTATCTATCTATCTATTTATCTATCTATGTATGTGTATGTATGTGTGTGTGTATAAAATCTGTAGGACCACATTCATGTCACTTACCCTTTCAGTACCCTAGGCTACTCACTAAGACTATAAGTTGAAGATAAGTTACCAAACAACAATGGTAGAGGGAGTTTCCACACTAAGATGTCTCCATATCGTGATAGCATAGTTCTTGACTAATGATAATAAAAGTCACCATAGGGGATTATTGGAAATGGTTCTGTAACCTCTCTGGGGCTCTGCTTCTCTCTTATTTAAACCAGTGCATTTTTCTTTTCTTTTCTTTTTAGGCAATTGGGGTTAAGTGACTTGTCCAGGGTCACACAGCTAGTAAGTGTCAAGTGTTTGGTCTGAGGCCAGATTTGAACTCAGGTCCTCCTGACTTCAGGGCCAGTGCTCTATCCACTGCACCACCTAACTGCCCCATAACCAGTGAATTTTTCTTGAGATACTTTGTTTACTTTGCGCCATTGGAGATAGATTATTACTAGGTAAAAATTTAAGGTGTACATTTTTTCTAAATTGAGTTTTCATACTTATAGAAGGTCAGAGTTGGAAGAGATCACAGGGTCATCTTGTCTAATCTATGCTTGAACAAAAATCCCCTCTAATAGCTCAAATTTATAAATCAGTCAGTCAATAAACTGTCATTAAGTGACTTCTATGTGTCAGGCACTGTGCTAAGTGCTGCGGGCACAAAGGCAAAAGATAGTTCTTGTTCTGAAGGAGCTTACAGTCTAACAGGGAAGATGATATGAAAACAACTATATACAATAAGAAATGTACAAGATAAACTGAAACTATTCGACAGAGAGGGCACTAGAATTAAGGGGGATCACAGAAGGGCTTCCTGTAGAAGGTGAAGTTTTAGCTGATATTTGAAGGAAACCAGGAAAAGCCAGGAGGCAGAGATGAGATACATGGGAGACAGTCAGAGAAAATGCCTGGAATCAGAAGATGGGAGCATCTCCTTCAAGGAACAGCTAAGAGGCCAATGTCACTGGGTAAAAAGAGGACCTGCATGAGACAGAGGGTGTAAAATGCCTAGAAAGGTGTTTGGGTTGGAGAGTGTCAGGCTTTGAGGATTTTATATTTTTTTTAATTTATTTTAAACTTAAATATTAAAACTTAAATACCCAATAAGAAAAGAAAAAGAAACATTATAAACTTATATATTAAAACTTAAATACAAAATAAGAAAAAAAGTGTCACTATGTGCACAGCAGAACATAAGAGAGGATTCAAAATATACAGCAAAAATTTCTATTTCAAGAAAGCCTATGTAATAAATACTACAGATTGTGTTTAGAGCTGTCCATCTTTCCTTTGCTTCCTTGTAAGTTTTCTTTTGTTCTCTGCTGTGCACTTTTTACTTCATTCTTTTATCTCCCTTCCTCCCTCTCCTTCCCCTAGAAGGCTGCAATTAAGCATGGAGATATTTATGTATACATGTACATATACACATATATACACTTATGCATATACACATATATACACACACCTACACATACATCCACATATACACACATACATACATACATACACTTATGTAGATACTGATATACCTAGATATCTATAATCATACTCATGTATAGACATACAACATTTACATGCATCTATGTAAGACTGCACTATACTTGTTTGTCCTCTGTTTCTCTGAGGATGGATAACATCTTTAAGTCCAAGCCTTTCCATATTTTTCTAAGTTCACCAACTCATCATTTCCTACACTGCGTCAACAGAGGATTGTATATTTGATGCTGGAAATGTTAGGGAGACACTGGAGTTTATTGAATAGGAGGGCTACACTATCAGACTTGCTTTAGGAAGATCACTTTAAAAGGAGTGTATTCCAGAGATATGGCAAAGATGAAATTGACAGGCATCAGCAACAGATTGCATATGGTAAGTGAGAGATAGTGATATGAGGATGATATCTAGGCTGCAAGACGGAGGAACTGGGAGGGTGACGGTGCCCTCAACAGTAATAAGGAAGTTGCAGGGGGAGCAGGGTTTGGTGGAAAGATAATGAGTTCAGTTTTGGTTATGTTGAATTTCAGCTGTCTAAAGGACATACAGTTGGAGGTGTCTGAAAGACACTAAAGCATTGCAAAGAACTTTACATACATAATCTCCTTCAACCCTTAAATAACCCTGTGAAGGAAGTCCTATTATTATCCTCATTTTACATGTGAAGAAACTTAGTCAGAAAGAGACTAAGTGACTTTCCCAGAGGCACTCAGCCAGTCAGTTTCTGAGGTAGAATTCAAACCTGGATCTCTCTAACTCCAAGTCTAGCCCCTTTGTCCACTACATTTGAAGGTGAATTTCTTGTGTCCCAAGTCAGTCCAGTTCTCCAGTCCCTAGTGCATAGGTAAATTATTCATTGTAGAATTTTAAACCTCACTCCAGTTTCTTCACTGGCTGAAGCATGAAGCACATGTATGTTTCGAGGATGTATGAAGGGAGAAAGAAAAATGGGGAGGTGGAAATTGAAGGTTCAGATTTGTGATTTCATCAGTAGAATTTCTGGTGATGAAATTCCTTTCATTAATACATATTAAGCAAATTGCAATTTATAGCCTTAACAAGTCCCCTTGGGACACTGAGAAGTTGCAACTTGCTCTGGTCACATAGCTTGTATGTTATCAGAGATAGAAATCGAGCCCAGGTCTTCCTGACTTCATCATTGACCCCTCCATCTATGATACAATGCTGTCTTTTACACTCAAGGAAGACAAGCCTTTTAGATATTAGCCTGAGCCAATCATAATTAAAAAGATAATGGAATACAAAAAAAAATTTTATAATGCATTTTTAAAACCCAATGATACAACTAAATGGGTTTTGCCAATGCAGCTGCTTCAAATGTGAGAAGGCAGGATTTTGTTCTTAATCTATTTTCTCTAAAATTATTTTAAGGCCCCAAACTAAAAAGGCTCTCCCTACTTCCCTGATGGGATCAATCTAATATTCATTGTAACTAATGGGTTTAACAGGTCTATTAGATATTCAGCTTCAATTTTCTACTGCCAAATTTCATTCTGACTCCTACAATTACACATTTATATTTGGAGTCCTTTATGTTTGGTAAACTGCTTTGCCATCTTTTTTTTTTAGTCAGTTATTCCTTACAACCATTCCTAAAAAGAAAGTGCTACCTTCCCCCTCCTCTTTTACAGATGAGAAAAGTGAAACCCAGAAATCATGTCCATATGTCCCACCACAATCTATGGTAGTGCCCCTAAATCCCGCTGAGCCACAGGGGATTCAATTCCAATTTTAAGTACTTTCCACAATTCTTGAAGTCTCACAATTTACATATCAAGAAAGAGTGCTACTTGTAGACATCCAGTAGACATCCAGTAGACATCTTAAACTCAACATGTCCCAAATTGAACTCATTAACTTTTGCCCTAACCTCCCCTTCCAAATTTCCTTATTCATGCTGAGGGTATCAACTTCCTTTTAGTCACCCAGCCTTGCAATCTAGGTGTCATGATCAACTCTCCATTCCCTCCACCCCACTCCACCCCACCATATGCAATCTGTTGCCAAGGCTTGTCTATTTCACTTTTGTATATGTCTCAAATACTCCCCCTTCTCTCCTCTGATACTGCCACCACCCTGGCATCACCCCACACCCAGACTATTGCAAAAGCTGACTGGTTGGTGTGCCTGCCACAAGTATCTCTTAAATCCAGCCCATCCTCAATTCAGCCACCAAAGTGATCTTCCCAAGGCACAGGTCTGACCATGTCACTCCTCTACTCAATTAACTTCCAGGGGTTCCTTTCCTCCTCCAGGATCAAATATAAAATGTTCTGTTTGGCTTTCAAAGCCCTTCGCAACCTAGCAGCCTCCTCCTCCCCACCCTTCCAGTCTTCTTCCTCCTTACACCACCAACATCCCCACATACTCTTCCGTCCAATGATACTGGCCTCTTTGCTGTTCCATGAACAAGGTATTCCATCTCTCAGTTCTGGGCATTTTCACTGGCTGTCCCCCATCCCAGGAAAGCTTTCCCTCCTCATCTCTATCTCTTTTCTTCTCTGACTTTCTTCAAACCCCAGCTAAAATTCCACCTTCTACAGGAAGACTTTCCTTCTTAATCCTGGTGCCTTCTCTTTTTTCCCCCTATTTACCCCATATATAACTTGCTTGTATGTAGTTGCCTTCATGTCGTCTCCCCCATTAGCTTGTGAGCTCTTTGAGGACAAGGGCTGTCTTTTGCTTTTCTTTGTACCCTCAGAGCTTATCATGGTGCCTGGTACATAGTAGGCACCTAATATTTAGTGATTGACTGACTGACTGTCTGGGACAGCATCCTTTCCAGTGCTAACACCACAGAAAGCAAGCCAGAGTGAATCTCCCCAGAAGAATGAGTGCTACATACCAGATCTCGAAGGAAAGCTGAGGAAATTCCCCTGAACAATTCCACAGGTCTGAAAAGTAGCCCAAAACACTCTTCACACTAGTGAAGGCAGATCAGAAGGGATATTCCTGGGAATGAGGCTACCTAGGTCATTTTTTATCTCCTGAACAGAGTGACTTCAGACTAGTTTCTGTTCCCCCAGATATTTTCCTAAGTGTGTGATCCAGGAAGGGAGGGGGGAAATCCAGGGAGGGATAGCAACCACAGAGTAGGGGAAATAGAACAGCTGCTCCTGGCAAGGTGATCAGAGGGAAACAAAACAAAGGGTGCTGGGATGAGATATTAACAAACAGTTTTTACAAAGACACAGCTGCTAGATGGGAGTCATATGTGTGCACCTGAAAAGCAAACATGTCAACAGACCACTAAGTTACCCTGGCAATGTAGCTGTCCCCCAAATGGGTGATCACAACATGTGTGTATGCACATAGGATGTATATATGTATACGTGTATAACTACATTACCAATAAAGTCATAAAAATGTACCTGTCATTAAAAGAACACATTTATGAGGGAGTGACCAGAGTCCATGGGAGTAAGCATTCATTACCAACAGCTAAATGCAAAGGAAGAAAAAGGAAGAAACCATTAAATAGATGGAAAGGAAGAAATCTGGTTTGAGTCATAGAAAGGAGAAAATTCAACAGTAAGAGAAAACAAAAAGACTCCATGTGGTATACATATATGTGTATATACATATATATGGGACATGTAGATATGTGACACATATGGGGTATATTTATATATCTGATAGATGGATGTATAGATAGATACATGGATGGATGGGTGGAAGATAGGGAGGGGGAGAGAGAGAGAGAGAGAGAGAGAGAGAGAGAGAGAGAGAGAGAGAGAGAGAGAGAGAGAGAGAGAGAGAGAGAGAGTATAACCAATGCTGAACCAAGGCAGAGAAGGGGCTAGAGGCCTAGGGACCCTTGGCTTGCTCTTAATCGGGATGTTTGGCCATTGCTTTCTTGGCAATTTCAGTTGGGGCCAAAAGGGGTCAGTAGAGCATTCATTCCACAAAAGACGTACTCAGTGACCAGGTTCCTCAATGTTAAACACAGGAGACCAAAAAAAGCACCCAGAAAAGAAAGAACATGAGGTAAGAAGGGCCCGAGACAACAACATGGTACAAGGAAGGGGTGAGTTTAGATCCACCTACAATTATCAGTCACCGAGTAGAAGAGAAGTGTGGTATGAGAACAGATGAGTCAGTCTTTCAGTTTGGTTTCCATCCGCAGTCCTTTCTACCCCCAATCCCCACCATTCATCTAGACTTCTACAAGTTCATATTCAGCTGTCAGTCAGGCATTGACAAACATTAACTCTCTCCTGAATGTACACATACTGAAAAACTTAAAGAAGAAGAAGGAATCCCACATATCCTGCCCTTGAAGAATTAAAGGTAATAAATAAACAAATGAATGAATGAATGAATATGTAAATGATAAATGAATGAATGAATGATAGCAATGATAATATGCTAGTATTTGTACAGCGCTTTAAGGTTTACAAAGTACTTTCCAAGCATTATCTCATTTTATCCAGTTAGGTTGTTGCTGTTATAATAAACAGGTGCTATTATTATCCCTATTTTACAGATAAGCAAATAGGTTAAGTAACTGGCCCAGAGTCACACAGCTAACAAATAACTGAGACTAGATTTGAACTGATGTCTTGCTGACTCCAGGTCCGATGCTCTATCCCCTGCACCAACTTGCTGATGAAACAAGGAGTTGGAAAGGGAATAAGGGGCGTGTTATGATACTATATTGACACAAAATCTGTGGCGTGACATAACCACCACTGAAGACTAAGGCTGGTCCCTCATTATGGTATACAAGCATACATATATCATGGGTTCTTAAAGACTATTCCAGTGAAATTCAAGCTCAAACTGGAAAGGCTTGGTAGGCCTGTGTCTACCATCTGGGCATTAGCCTAGCAAAGTAAGGAAAGGTTGATTGCCACAAGTTCGGTCCTCGGCTTGGCAAGGATTTCAGCCATAGTAACTCATCTACTAAGGTACAGCTGAGCTGCAATCTGGACTGATGGAGAGGAGTGCCCATACTAATGAAATCCCAAGACCTTCAAAGTAAGTTGAAGCATAATTAAAGTGGCAGAAATAGAAATGTAGGGCTGTGCTGGAGCCAGCTTGAAGAGAATCACAAGAACCGAATGTTAAATTCTCAGTGGGAGCATGTGCACCTTGGGAACCAGCAAATGCTACAAATCCTGGTTTATTGTTTTGTTGATTGTCTAGACTTAGCAAAGCAATGGAGAAAATGTTAATAATGCAAACTGAACTTAAAAGCACACCAAGGCTATATTTTTGGAGGGCCATTTGTTAAAACAATTTACCAGTGCACCCTTGCACTGGTGATAAAGAAGGTGAACTAAATATTTGATCTATATTTGCAGAGGGCTGTACAAGTCCATGAAATCTGAATAACCAAGTTCAGGTGCCCCAGAGGAAAACATGAGTAGTGAGAGTGTGAGGGTGCACCTCCAAATCCCGAGACTCAGTGGGAAGTACTAACAGGAGTAAGAAACAGCCAAGTGCTAGAAGTGCAGAAGCCTGAAGGGACTGGCTTGTTATAACGCTGCACAGGGCTGAAGATAAAGGTTTGTTTGAACAGTGGAAGAAGACAGTGTTCTCATAGCAACCTGAGAGAACTTCTACATGAAAGGGGAGGGGCTATGGGACCCAGGTGTACAAAAGATGATTTTTCTAAAACAGGAGGCACTTGGGCCCTAGAGTTGTCCTTGAGTTGTATTTTTGAGAATAAATACAGCTCTCATGATGGCATATGAACAACCCTGAGGTTCTTAAAGGAAAGTTCAAGCTCTAGCAAATCCTACCAAGCTGAGGCAGAGGGTCCAGAGGAATCATTCTATACAGTCCGGCTACTAGAAAGCTGGTCCCCTAGGGAAGGAAGACAATATATTGGAGAATGGCAAGACTGCAAACATCAGCAAAACAGTATGGTGGCACTGAGTTACAAAAGGCAAAGCCACAAAATAACTGGGAGCTAAGCCATAGGAAGAGAATGGAGTGTTGGGGGGGGTTGTGGAGGGGAGGGGAAAGTGTAATAACCAGTGAACAGGCAAGAAGGCAATAGGGCTGATGAAGGGGCCCCAGAAGGGAAAAGTGATGCACAGGAAAAACCCTAGTTTCCCCCCTTTCTGGAGCCCCAGTCAGGGAAGCACTATGCCACATGAAGTGTATTAGTAGGAAGGGGGAAGGATTGCCTGGTAAGGGGCTTCTTGACTCCCTGTGGGCCCAGATGCAAATGTAAGAAGGAGGAATTTTTCATTAGCCAAACGATTTACCCCACCAGTGTATAATCCCAGATAACAAGGAGTTAACATCTTCTTGTCCCTTTATGCACATCTTTCTCTGATTGACTTGTTCGCCATTGGCTCAGGGGGGAAATTGGCCATATTCTGGAGTCTTCAAAACAGTTAAACTTCCTATTCCTGGAGTTCAGGTGAGTTTAGGCCAGAAGCTGCTTTGTAGACGAGATCCCTCAGCCTATACCAGTGAACAGCAAGGAGCAAAGAGGACATTTTCTCTCCTTCACCATAACCAATGAGGGCATCTTGTAGCACAGATATTTAAACAGCAGGAGACAACATCCTTCCCTCTATCCAGCAATTCAATCATTCAGTTTAAGAGAATTTGAGGAAGGCACCGAGACAAGTTTTCTAGTGAGACATAGATACAGAGTGGGGAGCAGGGAATAAGCTTCAAGAAGCATTATCTCTGGCAGCAAAGGAGAAAGCCAAACATAATTTCAAGAACCAGCCCTGGCAATTGAGAGCTGAACTGCATGCAGAGAGGGCCAGACACTTGGAACTCAATTGAGCAAACTCACCCAGCTGAGATGATGCACCTGCAGGGAGCAGCCTAAGGATTCCACGAGGGCAGAGAAGATGTTGAAGCCCCACCGTACCTTTGGCACGCATTGCCATGGCTACATGTATACCTCATTCACACTGTACCTGAATCTATGCCCTTTCTTCCCATGGATGATGGGTGTATATGGGAGAAATGAGCCTCAGGTTGGGGGAAAGAATGTTTTATAGATATGTGTGAGCTGGAAAGGTAGCCAAGACAGCGATGCTACATCATTTTCTTCTGTGGCCATTAATTTAAAAAATAAAATTTTTTTATTTTGAGTTTTGTGGATCGAAGGGCTTATGAGGGTGGGATTCAAGAACGAGAGAACCCCAATGCTAAGCCCAAAGTCCCCAGTATAGATTTTTGAAGTAAATATGACCAAGATATCCTACTAAGTGTTATACTTAATAAAGTTAACTCTTCATTGTAGGGTTTCATAAGATTTAGAAGCTGCAAAGATACTTAAGAGATCACGTAACTTGATCCCCTCACTTTATAAATAAACTAAACCCTGGTGAAGGGAAAGGGCTTCCCAGCCATACTAACAGGTGGCAAGCAACAACAACCAAAACAATCATTTTGATAGTAGTGCATTATACGACTTTGTAACATCCGTTCATTCAGCAAATATATCCTAAGCATCATCTAAGTAGCAGGCAGCATAAGGTGTAATCGCAGCAGTTTCTTGTTCTAATTATATTTCACTTACGCCAATATTAAAATCAGTTTGCATCCCCTAAGCACCAACCAGCCGAACAGCTGGCCAAAGCAACCTGAAAGGCAGGCTAGTAGTTATAAATTGGCTCAGTTTGGGTGCATTGTTCTATTTAATGGCCCTGGTGAATAATCCGGACAATCTCTCCATAAAGCCGCACAGCACCACCTTGTGGTGGTCAAGTGCCACATGGCTAGAGTCCCGAAAACAGCCTTGTAAGCTTCTCTCTTTGTTTCTCTCTCTGTCTCTGTCTCTGTCTCTCTTCTCTCTCTATTTTCATTTTTCTCTTTTCCTTTCCTCTCTCTCTCTCTCTCTCTCTCTCTCTCTCTCTCTCTCTCTCTCTCTCTCTCTCTCTCTCTCTCTCTCTCATCTCAACACCTCCTGCTCACAGAGAGGTGCATTGTGGGGGAAGGATGCCCACTTTATAGGAGCAATGAGCATTCCATTTAGGACATTTTATAATATTTTAATGTTATTGCTATTAATACTCCAGCAGATAGAATGTCAGGGGCACTAAAGTGTTAATTACAAAGAAGTTAAAAATAAAAACCCTCCACACAGGACATGCCAGCCCTGAAGCAAACCTCTCCTTTCAGCTCTGCTCTCCCAGCTCTACCTTCTTTAGGACCCTCTCCTCCTTTCCCTGGTCTTGTTTCTCTCTAGACTGAACAGATTCTCTCCTTCCAATGTCATCCTGCTCCTCACTCCCACCAGCTTTCTTTAAAAAATTAAAAATTTTAATAAATAGGTAATGAAAATATTTCTTTAAGAATAAATATAAATAAATATAATGGAATCATTAATAAAACAAACACAAGTAATACAAGCTTCCTTTACCATCTAATAAAATAGAGCCAAATATGGTACCAAACAAAAGAAGCATTTTGTTTTGTGTCCTTTACCAAGAGTCCATGAAGTTTCACGACCTTGATATTGTTTTCTTTCTTTTAGACAGAGTCAACCTACATACAGTTATGATTCTGCTGGTCTTGAATTATGTCACTTTGTTTAGGTCTCTCCAGATTTCCTTGTATGCTAAAAAAAATTTAAAAAAAAAACAGATTTCCTTGTATGCTTCCTATTTTTTATTTCTTTAGCATGAGAAGCAGCAGGCTATAGTGAACAGAGTTGACCTTGGAGTTAGAAGACCCGAGTTCTGACACACTGGACAAATCCCTAAACTTTTCAGTGCCCTTGGTAATTCTCTTAGACAAGTTGTAGCACAAGTTAGATGTAATCTGCATGGGTTAGAATATCCTCTTGGGGAAGAAATCACAGGGCAGGACCCTGTCCCTTATAGCAATGGTCTCCAAACTTTTTGGATTATACACACCTAACAACAAAAATTTCTTGAGCACACAGACCCAATATATTCTCCACACCATTATATGTGTTATCGTTCCCAGGGGACCAAAATGACATCACTATGTTAGAGTCAAGGTATAGTATATCTGACTGGCTGATCAGACCAATACAAATTCAGAATGCTCTACCACAAATAGGGCATAAATAGTCTATGTCAACATTTGCACATCTCGTGTTTCTTTTGAGATGTATGTGTTATAAAACTTACACAAAAACAGAAATTAGAAAATTATGAAATAAAAATGAAATGCTACAGGATTCTTAGGGTCAACAGGGAGCCAGTGGAGTTTATAGAGAGACATATACTTTGGGAAAATCACTTTGGCAAATGTGTGGAGGATAGATGTGAAAGGGCAGAGATGAGACTGGTAGGCCAATCAGAAGGCTATTGTATTAATCCAGGTAAGAGGTGATATAAGGGCCTCTGGTGGTAGCTCTGTGAATAGAGAGAAGGAGACAGATATAAGAGACTATGGAGATAGAAATGACAAGATTTGGCAACTGATTGGATATGGAGGAAGTTTGTGAAAGGGAGGAGTGAAGGAAATCAAGGTCATGAATGGTGGTACCTTTAAAGGTAATAAAGAGCATTGAAAGAGTTTAGGGAGAAAGATAATGTAATGAGATCTCTGATGCAGAACACAATCCACCCATGCCTGCTCATCCTTTGTGACTCACTCTGTCCCATTGAAAATGAAAAGGAGAAAGGGGGAGTATGTCAGTATTACTCATAGGCCACTGTCCTAGAGCACACAACCTGCTCTGGGCATCTGCCATAGCCATGAGATGACAAGGGGGGGAAGGTAGGGTGTGGGAAGACTGCAGGGAGATAGGAAATTTTGCCTCTGCAGCTGCTGAAGATGCCCAGGTTACCAGTTAGGTTATAATCACCCTAAGGGAATGACTCCCTGCAGAGTAATAGCAATTGTAGGACAAGGTAGAATAGGATTGTATCGAGTGAAACTGAGGGAAGTGGGGGAGGAGGAAATATTTGTGCTGGAGATAAGCCCATGATTAGCTATCATAAGGTGAGTGGGATGTGACTCATATTTCCACTTCTTTAATTGGTTGATGATGGCCCTTTGAAGGTATATAACCTTCACCTCAGAAATCATTGCCCTATAGAATCATAATATTCCATGACATTGAATATACCATTGTGTATTTATCTGTTCTCTAACCATTAGAAATGGTGGCTGTTTCTAATTTTTTTCTTTTAGAAGTAGAACAGTTATGAATATTTTTGTACATATAGGCCCTTTTCATCTTTTTATGAAATTTTAGAATAAAGTCCTAGCAATAGAATTACTGAGCCAAAGTAATCATAAGCTTTGTGACTTATTTTGTTGAATTTTGTCATAGATTATACCGATGAACCACATGCTGTGGAGCTACTCTCCCACTCCCAAAGGGTGCTTTCTCCTCCCCTTCCAGGGACTAGGTAACCCAAAGGAGTTATTGTTGTTTAGTCATTTTTCAGTTGCGTCCAACTCTTTGTGATCCCACTTGGGGTTTTCTTGGCAAAGGTACTAGAGTGGTTTGCCATTTCCTTTTACAGCTCATTTCACAGATGGGGAAACTGAGACAAAAAGGGTTTAGTGACTTGCCCAGGGTCACACAGCCAGTAAGTGTCTGAGGCCAGATTTTAGATGAATCTCCCTGACTCCAGGCCAGGCACTTTATCCACACTGCACTACCTAGCTGTCCCATAGGAGTCAGGGACTGAAAATTTTTCCTGACATTATAACTCATAAGCCCCCATTAGTGTGCTTCCTCAATCATTATCAGTTCATGCCAATTAGCCAGACTTAATATTTTTGAGAAAGGGGTGTTTATTAAAATATTATAGTAAGAACAGGGGATACAAAATATCTTCAAACAATGTTACACACTCCTCAACTAATACATACAGAGTCCAGGAGAAAGTAGGCTTAAGCTTCAAGAGCACTTGTGGAGAAGGGGTCACTCACTGCTGCTGTTTGCTAAAAGTCCTTCTCTCCCTTCCATGAAGGTCCTCATCAGGCATAGTACAGCTTCCTGCTGAGCTCCTTGGAGCATCACAAAGATGCCTTCCCTTAGGGTGTCTAGCTTGTTTTCAGCTCCCGAGCAGACATTACTGCCAAACAATGCTGTTCTGGGAACGCAGTTAGGACACCAGGAAGTCCAAATCCTCAAACTCTCCAAAATTTACAATTTACAATTTCCTTCTCTGGTCAATGGGGATAAGAGAGGATAGAGAGGCTTTCTCTTCCTTCCCCCCTTCATAGAAGCTTAGCTAGAATTACTCTCTTCTCTCTCCCACTGGAATCTTGGGTTCCAAACTAGCTTAATTATTTCATAGACATTCCCACAGGGTATGGCTGAGTATCTTCAGCCTATATCAACACGCCTGTTGTTCAGTGTCACTACATTTCATTTCAAGGATTTTTAGAACCAGTCTAATGTTCTTCATTGATTGATTCAATGGAGATGTTCTCATCTGGTTTATGTAGGATTTTTTTTAAGTGGGGTAGAGTAATGATTGATTCAATGGCATATCTAGGGCTTTGTTTGCGCCTAGTTCATATCTCTGATTAATTAATTCATAAAGTTGTCTTGACTTGCATCTCTGGTTATTAGGGAATTTAAGCTTTTTGTTAATGTGGTTATTAACAGTTTGTGTTTTCTCCTTCAAAAATTATTCTTTGACACTCATCCACCAGGGAGTGTGTGTTATTTCATTATGGATTTCTAATCCAATCTTGAGCAAAGGATGAGAAAGATTCATAGGGTGTTTTAGAATTGGAAGGGCTGGTAATAATCATATTGGTCAACCCCTTGACTTTACAGATATGGATACTGAGGTCCAGACAAGCCAGATGGCTTCATCAAGGCAAGAAGAAAGTGGCAGGCTATGGATTTATAGGAGCTAGTGCTGGGAAGAACTTTGGACAGCCTCTAGTTCAGCCTCTTTTTTACAGTAGAGGAAACTGAGTCCTATGGGCAACTGTGTGGCACAGTAGATAGAGCACTGGGCCTGGAGTCAGGAAGGCTTAAGTTCAAATCCAGCCTCAGACATTGCTATATGACCCTAAGCAAGTCACTTAACTCTGTTTGTCTCAGTTTCCTCATCTGTAAAATGAGCTGGAGAAGGAAATAGCAAACCACTCCACTATCTTTGCCAAGAAAACCCAGATGGGGTCACAAAGAGTCAGACGTGACTGATGTAAACAGACAAAGAAACCCCCACAACCTAGAGAGGCGAAAAGACTTCCCCAAGGTCATACAAGTACAAAATAGCCCAGCCAGCATTTGAACTTGGGGTTTCTAATCCCAAATCAGCTAAGGCTCTTCCTCTGATCTAGCATAAAGAGTAACATGAAAATTATCAGGCCATGGATTATGCAGTCAGTTGTCTTTCCTCATGCTTCTGAAGAGGCATAAGGTTGGGGTAATGAAAATGTTATTTATATTGGGCCTTGGAATATATTATGATAGGGGGGAAAAGAAACATGCAGTGCAGGTTAATTTTCCTAATGATGTTTTGTTTAGTCTAGTATTAGAATTAGTTTGTATCCCATGAGAGCATGTATAGCAGAGCACTAAGGAAAGTGGCCAGGAAGGTGATGAATGTTGACAGCTTACCCAGGCTTCAAAACTCACCTGGAGAGACCTCAAATAGACATTCTTCAGGAAGAAAATTAAGTTATTGGTTCCCAAACAGCTTTTACTTCACTAGCTCCTACATGGACAGTGATGGTGCCCAAGGGACAGTTAAGCTTGGGGTATAATTTGAATGATGCGCTTTCCATGGTGCTAGTCAGCTCTCTAATGATCTGACTGCAGCAGTGAGCCTAAGCTGACCCCTACAAAGCTATCTATCTTGTAAATAAGCAAAGTGGATTCTTGTATCCAAATTAATCAACAGCAAGGTTAAACCAAGCTAAAGTGAGACCCAGCATAATAGCTTTCACTGTGCTGAATTTGCTTGGGGGCAAAACTCCAGAACTGCCCCACATACATAAGAACAAAACTAAATGAAATTTCAGAGCATATGGAAGAGCCTATGTGCTAGGTCACAATAGGGAAGACAAATTTGCAAGCAACCCAAAATGCAGCTAGAAATGATTACTTCCTAGTGAGACTAAACCATGTCACAGCTGGTCTGTTTCTCAGCCTGCTCTTCCTATAACTCCTGACTACTCAATCTCACTGCAAGAATAGGTGCAAATTCCCACTCTAGGGAAATAGGATCATGGAACCATAGATTTAGAGACAATGGATATCAGAGATCATTTTGTCTAACCCTCTTCTTTTGTGGATGATGAAACTGAGGTCCCAAGATTTATTCTAAGACCAAAAGGGAGGAGATGTGATCTGTAGACTACAGGCCAATGAGCTTGACTTCAATTCTTGACAAATTCTGGAATGTATTAAAAGGGATGATCAGTGAACAACTAGACAAGGAAACAATGAGTACAGGGAGCAAGGATGGCTTCATCTAAGGTCCCCCACCCCCAGCTCTAAATTTATCATCCTATGATCAAGCTGAGGGTATGCCAGACTCACCATTTTCATTATTGACTATACCACTAGACTGGTAGAACAAGAGAATATCATAGATATTGTTTATCTAGAGGTTGACAGAGTCTCTCGTGCTTTTCTTGTGGGGAGGATTAAGAGATTGGCGAAGCAGTGGCAAATCCATTAACCTTCTTGGCCTCAGTTTCTTCACCTGTGTAATGGGAATATTGATAGCTCAAAGGGTTGTTGTGAAGATCAAATGAGATGATGTCTGTAAGGATTTTCCAAACCTTAAATTGATATATAAATATCAGCCATCATCATCATTATTACTACTGTTATTATTATGCTTCTGAGGACCCTTCAAATTCTGTGACTCTGGGATTTCAAGTACAATGTTCCTTGTATTACACAATGGCATTTTTCTCATCTAGAAGAGTTTTCTGGTTTCCAAGTAGACTTAGGTGGAGTTAGAATAGTTGGATGACCATAATGAGTGGCCATTCAAAGGGTGAAAGCTGGAGAGAGGCAGATTTAGTCTTAATGTCTATCAGTGGTTCAGGGTCAATTGAACAGAGGACTTTGGTGGAGAACTACAGGGATCTGTGCCTGGTCCTGTTCTGTGTAACATTTTTTATCAATGGATAGTGAGAACTGAATTTGGAGTCAAAGTATTTGGGTCCACTCTGCCACCATATGATATCAGAAAGATTACACCCCTCTGGAGCCACAGTTTTGTTGTTCATTAGTTTCCATTGTGTCTGACTCTTTGTGACCCCATTTGGGGTTTTCTTGGCAAGATACCGGAATGATTTGCCATTTCCTTCTCCAGCTCATTTTACAGATGAGGAAACTGAGGCAAAGAGGGCTGAGTGACTTACCCAGGATCACACAGCTAGTTAAGTGTCTGAGGCTGGATTTGATCTCAGGTCTTCCTGACTCTGGGCCTCATGCTCTATCTACTGCACCACCTAGCTGCCCTGAAGTCACAGCTATCTCATCTATAAAATGAGGGTATATTGGACTAGATGATTTCTGAGTAGGAATGTCATAGTAAATGTTCAACAACAGCTCAAAAAAAAAAGAACCTAGGAGATACTCTTTTCAGTTTCATCTGCATTATTCACATTTTGACCTTCACTTTCTTAAATCTAGATAGTCAAGAAAACAATAAACCAAATCTTGATTTGCTGATTTCTCAGGTGTAAATGATCACTGAGTATTTAACAGTTGGCTCTAGAAAGTCCTTTTGAGCTGACTCTAGCACATCCTTGCTTCTAAGGTCTCTTCTAGCTCAAAACATATGCATGCTCTTATGACTTGAATAAGGGCATAGATCAAATCACACCAAATTTGTGAAGGATAGCTAATGTGTTAGAGTCAGGAACAAAAAAGATAGGAACAGTTTTGAGTTTTTTACCTAATTTAATAAGATGAATTATGTCCAGAACAAGAGAAGTGATAGAACCCCATTGTACTTTGTCCCAATCAAACTACATCTGGAGTTTATTATGTTCAATTCTGGGCCCCATGTTTTGGAAAGGATATGAATAACCTGGAAAATGTGGGGAGGAAGGTGACCCGAATGATAGGGGCCTGCAGATCAGGCCATATGAGGACTAATCAAAGGAGCTAGAGATGTATAACCTGGAGAAGACTTAGCAGGGTCATAATAGCTGTCCTCAAATATTTGAAGAGCTGACATATGGAAGACAAATTAGATCTTATCCTGCTAAATTCTAGAGGGCAAAACTAGGAGCAAAGAGTGAAAGCTATAGAGAGGCAGATTTAGACTTAATGTAAGAGGAAATCTCCTAATAATTATAGCTCTTCAAAATCAGAACTGGTTGCCTTGGGAAGCAGAGTTACCACTCACCAGAGGTCTTCAAGGGGCTGGATGCCCACTTGTCAGGTATGTTTTAGAGCAGATTCTGGTTCAAGTACGGGTGAGGCAATGTGGAATGATTTGGCAAAGCAGCATTTTGTAGTGACATAGCAATTACCCTTCTTGGCCCCTGTTTCTTCATCTGTATAATGGGGATATTGATACCCCAGAGGGTTGTTGTGAGGATCAAATGAGACAATGTCTGTAAAGATTTCTAAACCTTAAAGTGATATATAAATATCAGCTATCATCATCATCATCAACATCATCATTAGTGTTATCATTATCATCATCATCATCATCATTATGCCTCTGAGGACCCTTCAAATTCTATGACTCTGGGATTGCAAGTACAATGTTCTTTTTATTATAGAATGGCATTGTTTTCATCTAGAATAATATTTTGGTTTCCATCTAGAATCATAGAGTATGTGGGAACTTAAAGGATATCTGGTCCAATGCCCCTACAGCATCCCCCAAAAGCAATGAAGGAAATGGAAGAAACAGAAGTGGCGTTCAGTTATATAAATTGTTTCCTGGATATTATACCCTGTGAGTAGCCAAGAATCAAATTATGTTGAATTTTTTTTTTTGGCTAGGCAATGGGATTAAGTGACTTGCCCAGGATCACACAGCTAGTAAGTGTTGTGTGTCTGAGGCCGGATTTGGACTCAGGTCCTCCTGAATCCAGGGCTGGTGCTTTATCCACTGCACCACCTAGCTGCCCCTATGTTGACTCTTAGGATAGTTTCAGGGCAAGAATCAGACCAAAGGGACCATTATGCTCCATCCCTAGGTCAAAGGACCAGAGGTTTTGAGAACCAGAGGGTCACAGTTAGAAGGGGCCCCTCCCCCTTCATTTTACAGATAAGAAAACTGAGGCCCAGGGAGTATGCAACTTGTCCAAGACTATACAAGTACTAAGTGGAGGGCAGCTAAACCCAACAGTACTCCTAACTGGTTTATACCACAAGGACCACTCTACTTCATAAATGGGTTCAGAAAGAAATCTCAATTTATGCTTTGCATTTCCCTCTTAAGCGATTTGGCCAAGATCATTAGTAAGCATCAGAGATAAGATTTGAATCCAAATTCTCCCATTTCCAAGCAGTGCTCTTTCCACTGTACCACACAGCCTCAAGAAGACCTGCACTTTGCTGCCCCTGTTACCATGAGAAGGGAGTTCATGTGTAATACTCCAACCTCAACCTCCTAGTAGAAGGGGAAATTTCCTAGGCATCTTGATATTGGAATCTGGTCTTTTAGACAAGAAGGAAAATGTGTTGGGTAGCATCAGTCTTAGGAGTTTCCTCAAAAGTCCCCCTAAGTAGGAAGACTGGTTCTATTCTATGTCATGCTGCAGGGACATCTAACCCTCATACTCCTCAACCTCTCCCTCTTGGTAAAAGACCTTACTTCCTACTTTACATAGAAGATAGAAATTGCCCACCAGGAGAAATGAGTATAGGATGAGGGAGTCAGGGTTAAAAAGTATAGAGAACTTTTTCTAGGAGTTAAACTTTGAAAGGAAGAAGAAATCTAGAATAATAGCTGAAGAAAATTTTAGGATCAAATGAGGTTTTTGATTTTTTTTGAAGATGGGGCCAACATGAGCCTATTTTTAGGCAGCCTCCAAATTAAATTGCCTTGTTTTTATTTTGTATATTTTCTGTACACATTTAATTATAGACACTCTGTCTTCCAGGTTGAATTTAAGTTCTTGAGAGCAAGGGATATTTCATTTTCTTCTATTAGTAACACATAGCATTGTGCCCAGCATATAGTAGGTAATTAATTAGAGCTTGCAGTTTGGTTGAGGGTACATATGCTAGCACACAAGTGATGCTTACTGGAAAGCTTGTCCAAAAGTCTCATATTTCTGATTCAGTATCTATTTCAACTTTGAAGTTAAAATTAATAAAGAAGCAAAAAATGTTTCAATACTCTGAAGGAAAAAAAAAAGTCACTGTAAGTTCAAGAGTATGGGAACTGGACCTTCTAGAGAATGAATGGTGTGGCTTTTGGAGAAAGAAGAGGATTGCCCACATGTAATCTATTACAGCTAGAGAGCAAAACTACCATGGGGGGAGGGAGGGAGGGAGGGAGGAGTACCAAGGTATCGGCACTTTGTACCCACTGCTATTATGATGAATTATCCAGACAGCACAGGTCTGATGGAAAGAAGGTTGGCTGCCTAGCAACTCCAAAGTATGCTTGCCTAACAGGTAGAGTCTAAACACATAGGGCACTGCCACAGGCAGGCATAGGCCATGGGTCAGGTGTGCCCACACACACTGGGAGAGCATTCCCATTGGCCCTTCTTCATCCTCTGAGAGAATTCTCCTCCAGGGCATGCTCGCACAACTGACCTATACTTTATACATGTACAAGAGCACTACATGACTAGGAGGGGCTGGGTAGGGCCATGTAGGAGAGCTAGTGATTAATGGGTATGTCAGAGGGTTGCCCATAAGCAATTGTGAATTCAGTTCCTTTAAGAAGGGAAATTCCAATCCATCTTATCCTACAGAGAAATAGGGGGAAAGGGGATAAGAAGAGGAGGGGGATGATAGAAGGGAGGGCAGATTGGGGGAGAGGGTAATTAGAAGCAAACACTTTTGAGAAGGGACAGGGTCAAGGGAGAGAATAGAAAAAATGGGGGGTAGGATAGGATGAAGGGAAATATAGTTAGTTTTTCATAACCTGGCTATTGTGGAAGGGTTTTACATGACTACACATGTATAACCTATATCAAGTTGCTTGCCTTCTCAATGAGGGTGGGTGGGCAGGGAGGAAGGAAGAGAATTTGGAACCCAAAGTTTTAAAAACAAATGTTAAAAATTGTTTTTACATGCAACTGGGAAATAAGATATACAGGCAATGGAGTGTAGAAATCTATCCTGCCCTACAGGAAAATAAAAAGGGGAGAGGATATGAGAGGAGGGTAAGTGATAGAAGGGAGGGAAGATCAGGGGAAGGGGTATTCAGAATGTACGCCATCTTGGGGTGGGAGGAGGGGAGAGATGGGGAGAGAATTTGGAACTCAAGATCTTGTGGAAGTGAAAATAAATTAATTAATTTTAAAAAGAAGGGAAATTCCTCTAGTTGCCTTACGTGTTTTCTCCATCTGTTTATGGACTTCTGGGAATCTTTAGCATCTTCTGTGTTTTCATGAGGTGAAATAAAGGCTATCTTATGCTCAAAATGCTTTGATTGCCTTGAGTATTGTACAGAAGCTAAGAATATCAGCTACCTACATTTGTGAAAACCCAGACATGAGTCTATTTGGAGACTTCTCAGAGTAAACTCTGGGTGTAAGCTTAATAAACCAAAGAGAGAGAAGGTTATGGTTCAGTGTAGAACTCAGGATTGGACTCAATCCATGTAAGCCCAAAGTCTTCAGAAGGCCCTGAGCTGTGGGTTCCACATTCAGAACTGAACTAAATGTTATAGATATGGTCTGAACAGAGCTGAAGACAAGAGGGCTAGCACATCTCCCTCATTTTGGACACTTAGCTTTTTTTAATATAAGCTAAGAAGTAGCCTGGCACAAGAAATAGAATGCTGAGCATTGAGTCAGAAAGACCTGGGTTCAAATATTGTCTCTGGCACTTAGTAGCTGCGTCCCCCTGTACAAGTCACTTAATGATGCTAGGAAAGTCAGAGACCCTTGGTGTTCCCACGAGATCACATTATGCTTGCTGTGTGCTAAAACCCTCAAATCTTTCAAACAAATTATCATGGAGCTGCGTTTCCCTCATCTCACTTTCCCCCATACTTGGGTAACTGATTATTTTCTACCCCTCACACAAGATTTTATATTTGTCCCTATCAACACAATCTTATCAGATGTAGCCCGTAGTTTTACTCTGCTAAGCTTTTCTTCTTGGATCTTTATTCTGTCACCTGAGGTTCATCCTCTCCCCCAGTTTCATGTCATCCACAAATCTAGTGAGTGTCATCTCTGCCTTCAACATAAACGTGTTGAACAGTTAGGCTAAAGACAAATTCTACCTCCAATAACGACCACCCTCAAGACTGTTGTCTATCCATCGATCATAACCCTTGATGTCCCACCATTCTGCGAAGTTTAAATTCACTTAGCCCACATCACTCCATCTCATCCACAAGGGTATCATGAGAAACTTTGTCAACTACTGTGGAGAAATACAGGCATACTGTGTCTATGATATTCTCCTGGTCTATCTATCAGCCTAATAACCATGCATGACTCTTGATCCCTCTTAATGATCACTGCTTTCATTTCTACATGCCCCCAAACCATCCCCTTGAACAACAAATATTTATTAAGCAACTACTGTGTCCAGAAGACCATGTTAAGGACTGAGAGGAATCAAAATCTAGATAATACAAGGTCCTTATAGACCATCTTGATAATATACAAATATATATTATATATGGGCATCTAGGGGCACAGTGGATAGAGAGCTGGCCCTGGGGTCAGGAGGACCTGAGTCCAAATCAAGTGACCCGGCAAGTCACTTCACTCTGTTTGCCTCAGTTTCCATAAAATGACCTGGAGAAGAAAATGGCAAACCACTCCATTATCTTTACCAGAAAACCCCAAATGGGGTCACTAAGAGTCAGATACCACTGAAACAACTGAACAATAACAAAATCAGTAATGCAGATTAAACTGAGAACTATGTGTGAATACTTTTTTTTACCCCAGAAGAGCTAGGTTGTTATGCATTCACAGCCCTGAATTGCTCTAAAACCTTTCTTGAGCCAGCAGGAATGAAGCAGAAGGGATTGAAGCCATCATCAGACTGGAAGACAATGACAACAACACCACAGGCATTTGTGCTTTACGGTTTGCAAAGTGCCTTATATCCGTTCTCTCATTTGAGGCTCTTTTCGGCTCTTTGCTTCTCTGAAGGTGGGGTCATGATGTACAGTGGAAGCCTGGAAACCGTGCAGAAAGGGGATCGGTGTAAGTTATAGAAATAACTGGAACCCTAAATGCCCACAACAACACTGACATCATTTCTGAGTGGTGGGAATCTCTGCTTTTCATTACATAGCTCCTAAACCATTACATATCTCTTTACAAAGTCTCTCTCTTTTTTTTTTTAATCTCTGGAAATGCCTGGTCCTATTCATGTAAGATTCTCCCTCAAAGTGCCATGGAAAGAGTACTCAATCTTGAATCACAGGACCTAAGTTCAAATCCTGACCATGCCAACTACTACCTGTGTGAAATTACGGCAAACCA
This sequence comes from Phascolarctos cinereus, assembly GCF_003287225.1. Classification (NCBI taxonomy): domain Eukaryota; kingdom Metazoa; phylum Chordata; class Mammalia; order Diprotodontia; family Phascolarctidae; genus Phascolarctos; species Phascolarctos cinereus. The sequence continues at coordinate 660,177,661 of NW_027555847.1, forward strand.
CTTAACCTCTCTGGGCCTCAGTTTTCTCATCTGTAAAATGAGGATGTCAGGCTGAATTATCTCTACGATTCCTCCCAGCTCTAAATTGATAAGCCTATGAATTAAGATGCATGATCAATTCTTCAGCTGCAGCCTTGATGAGCCTAGGAGGGTGGGGAAAAGATGGAGAGGTATCAGCTCAACTCGTGTCAGCTCAGCTGAAGCAGCTGTCAGGACAAAGATGCCTTGGGCTCATGCTTCTTCAACCCTTGCTTCTTTTCTCTACTGACGGTTTCTCACCCTCAGGCCAACATGCAAAACCTGGAAAAGACAGTCTGGGAATGTTTATGTTTTCACTGCATGCCTCCCAGAAGCATCTGTTCTATGAAGCCATCAGGGAGAAGAGAAGGGCTCGAGAATCTCTCTCACTCTGGGTTTCTTAACACCTTTCTAAAGCCTGAGACAAACCCATTATATAGCCTGGAGGGGAGAATTCTGTACCAAAATGGATTAGTATAAAGGTGGCATAAAGACCTTTGATGGCCCTTATTTTGTGTAGGATGCAGAAGGTAAGAAGTAAAAGGACTAGATATGAAGTGGAGGAAATGGTTCCTAAGTTGTAATTATCCCCAACCATGTGAACTACATCTACTTATCATCTCCCTTCCACCAACATTACACACACTGCATTTCACCCATAAAACAAGAGCCAGGACGAGAATGTCTGGGAACTTTCTGTTCCTAGGTACTTAAAGCCTCTGGCCATAACGGGAAGATGAGACACCAAGCTGAACTAAGCCCAGTCATTTGCTAAGGATGGATCTGCCTGCCTGGATGCTGAAGTGGGAAAGACAGAATGAGTGCTTGAAGTGGAAGAAATTTAACAAAAGGAAATTAACCATGGTTAGAAATCATACTGGTCCTGGAACATTGTGTTAACATGTGCCCAGTGCAGGTAAAGAGTGTATCAGATGTTGGACTAAAGTTAAGTATAGGTGGAAGGAAGTAGCTTTTTAAAATGAAATTTCAAACAAGTGTAAGATAAGCTTGAGTTTGCCCTCCCCCTGCTTCCACTGTATAGAAATAACAGAAATGAGAGGTGGAAAGGAACATTTCTACTTTCATTTCTGCCTATTAAGCTGATTTAGCAACACGAAAAGAGAGATGTCTACTCTCTTGCTAACAGCCCCTCCTTCATTACCTGTCTTCTTTCCCCAACAATCCCCCAATTCCACCCTTCTTTCCAAAATGTACTCACCTGGATTTTACTGGATGCTTGGGGAAAAAAGCAAAGCAGCTAGTGAGCGAAGGGTTAATGGATCCAGCTGCGCTGAGTACCCCACCTCTTCTCCCCTAGTCTGCCCAGACCTTCTGAAGGCCAAAAATCCATTTCCAACATAATTGGGGGGGGGGGGTCAAAAGGAGCCAAGAGATCTGGAGAGGGTCTGAAGTAGCTGGGAGAGATGGGAAGATTAGCCCTGTTCACAGCTTCATGCTTGCCATTAAAAGCAACAACAGAAGAAGGCTGATGTGCCAGTTGCCAGAGTCCTGGCTGCTGGAGGGGGAAAAAAGAGGAGGAGGAAGAGAGGGGAGGAGGAGGAGGAGGAGGAGGAGGAGAGGAGAGAAAGAAGAGGAGAGGGGAGGAGGAGGAGGAGAGGAGAGGTTTCCCTTACGCTAGAAGGAAGGGAAAGGAGCATAGAACCAGTCATCCAGCCCCGCTCATCCTCAGCTTGAAGTGTTTCGAGGGGACACAGCATGGAGACAGGAACCTGGCCAAGTATATTTCACCCTACCAACTTCCCAGAGAAAATGCAGTCTTCTCGTCTCCCTTTCAATAGTACACTAACCCCTCTGATATTTAGCCGTTTTCAGGAATAATGGTATTTCTCTCACCAGCTCCTTTCTGCTTTGTGCTTCCTTTACAAAACCAGAGGGATGAAGGGGGGAGGGGATGCACCTGCCACCCCAAACCAGGTAAGGAACAGTTCCTCCACAGTCAACTAGCAAAAGACAAGCCAGAACAAGGGAGTGTGGGGTTGTAGAGGAGAGGAGAAAATAACAGGAGCTTTTTTCTGGCCTTGTATTTATTTCTCTCACCATCTTCCCTATCCCATATCTCAAGTCATTTCTGTTTCCTGTCACCTTGCTATAGTTACTAACCAATTAACATAGATTAAAACCAAATGCAGTTAAATTATTTATGCCTTTAAAAAAAAGGATTAAAAAACAGTTCCAAATCTTCCCCTTGGGCTGTTTTGTTCATTCCTATCCCAATTAACTCTAAATTGCCTTCTCTACCTCTTCCTTGGTTTGAGAACTATATGATTAGAAAGAAATCTCCCTAAGAGAGGCAAAAAAGGGCATTCAACAAAAATTCAATCAGAATCATTTAGTTTCTGAAATAGCAAGACAGTTGCACTGGCTTTGATCCCTCAGAAGTTGAGGGATCCAGTGTCTTTTTTTTTTTCAAACAGAAAAACAAGACAAAATAAACAAAAAAAAACCCCAGAAAAACCCAGAAAACATTTTGTCTCTTTGTTGCAAGATGTATTCAAAAACAATATTTTCACCTTTTTCTTAAAGTGGTATCAGGAAAATGAAAAGAAAATACTTATCCCATGCATGGTATTGCATTAGATGAGCCCAAGCTGGGAATCTTTCTTACCCCATTGACTAGATCACGTGTCAGCCACATAATGGGAGTTGGACTCTGTGAGAGACACTGTCCTTAAGAATCAGGGTAGAGTTCCAAAGCAAAAAGCAAAACGTGGACTGGCTTCTCCCAGGGTTCATTTAATCTCCTCTCCCTCTTAAGAAGCAAAGGGAAATTTCCCAGCTTTAAATAATCATTTTTAAGCATACTCTCCCTCAGCTTTCTCCATCATTTAATGAGACAGTGTTTGTGGTTTCTGGTATGCTGTGTGTGTTTACATAGCTTGTCTTGAGTGTTTTAATTATTCTCATTTTCAAACCACACTGATTATATGAGTCACCTAACGTGACCAGACACCCTGGGTTAGGAAGAATAATTATCCTGTTTCTTCTAACTTTTGTTCAGTGACTTAAAAGTCCTTTTAAAATAGCAATTCTACGTCCTTTTTTTTTCCATTTGTAAATGTCAAGAACAAGAGAGTGCTGGATTGGGAGTCAGGAGACTTGGGTTCAAATCCTAGCTACCTATGTGACTTTGGGCAAGTCATTTAACCTCTGTAGGGCTTCAGTTTCATCAAGGGCAAAATGAGAACATTGAATTTGATGACTTCTAGGGTCCCTTCTAGTTTTGAATCTACAATTCTATGATTCATCCATTTTCCTGTACTAGAATACAGTGACCAAGGGAGAGGGTAGAAAGCGTGTTTTTGTTGTTCAGTCATGTCCAACTCTTCATGATCCCATGGACTGTAGCATACCAGGCCCTTCTGTCCTCCACTATCTCCATAAGTCTGTACAAGTTCATGTCCATTACTTCCATGACATTCTCTATCCATCTCATCCTCTACTACCCTTCTCCTTTTGCCTTCAATCTTTTCCTTTTTTTCACTTTTTTTTCTTTTTTGGTTAGGCAATGGAGTTAAGTGACTTGCCCAGGGTCACACAGCTAGTAAGTGTTATGTGTCTGAAGTCAGATTTGAACTCAGGTCCTCCTGAATCCAGGGCCAGTACTCCATCCACTGCACCACCTAGCTGCCTCTACCTTCCATCTTTTCCAACATCAGGGTCTTTTCCAATGGGTCCTGTCTTCTCCTTATGTGGCCAAAGTTTTAAGTTTCAGCTTAGTATTTCAATATATAGTCTGAATTCATCTATTTAAGCATTGACTGATTTTATCTCTATGTTGTCCGAGGGACTCTCAAAAGTCTTCCCTAGTACTACAATTCGAAAGTGGAAAAACCATAGCTTTGACTATACAGACCTTTGTTGGCAAAATGATATCTCTGCTTTTTAGTATACTGTCCAGATTTGCCATAGTTTTCCTTCCAAGAAGCAAGTGTCTTTTAATTTTGTGACTGTAGTTGCTGTCTACAGTGATCTTTGAGTCCAAGAATGTAAAATATGACACTGCTTCCATTTTTTCCTCTTTGCCAGGAATTGATGGGACCAGTTGCCAAGATCTTAGTTTTGGGTTGTTGTTTTTTTTTTATGTTAAGCTTCAAGCAACTTTTACACTCTCCTCTTTCACCCCCATCAAGAGGCTTCTTAATTCTTCTTCACTTTCTGCCAACAGAGTCTGCATATCTGAGATTGTTGATATTTCTCCAAGCAACCTTAATTCTGAATTTTGATTCATCCAGCCTGGCATTTCACATGTTTTACTTCAGTATATAAGTTAAATGCATAAGGTGACAATGTGTAGCCTTGTCATACTCCTTTTCCAATCTTAAACCAATCAGTTGTTTCATGTTCAGTTCTAACTGTTGATTCTTGGCCCTCAGGAGGGTTCCTCATGTGACAAGTAAGATAATCTGGTACTCTCATCTCTTTGAGGACTTGCCACATTTTGTTGTGATCCACACAGTCAAAGGCTTTTATTGTATAGAAGTTCATTTTTTTTCTGTAACGCCCACGCTTTCTCCATAATCCAGCAAATGTTGGCAATTTGGCCTCTAGTTCCTCTGCCTCTTTGAAAACCAGGCTGCTGTTCTGGAAATTCTTGATTCACATATTGCTAAAGCCTAGCTTGCAGAATCTTAAACATAATGCTGCTGGCATGTGAAATGAACACAATTGTTAGTAATTTGAGCATTCTCTGGCATTGCCTTTCTTTAAGATTGATACGTAAACTGACCTTTTCTACTCTATTGGCCACTGTTGAGTTTTCCAAATTTGCTAGCATATGGAGTGCAGCACTTCAACAGCATCATCTTTTAGGATTTTAAATAGCTCAGCTGGAATTCTGTCACCTCCACTAACCTTCCTAAGGACCACTTCATTCTCCAGGATTCCTGGCTCAAGATCAGTAACCACACCATCATCCATGGTTATTGGTGATGTTAAGGTCTTTCTTGTGTAGTTCTTATATTCTTGCCACCTCTTCTTAATCTCTTCTATTTCTGTTAAGTCTCTACCATTTTTGTCTTTTATTATGCCCATTTTTGCATGAAATATTCCCTTGATATCTCTCATTTTCTTTAAGAGATCCCTTGCCTTTTCCATTCCACTGTTTTCTTCTATTTCTTTGTATTGCTCATTTAAGAAAACCTTCTTATAAAACCTTGCTATTCTCTGGAACTCTCCATTCACTTGAGTACATCTTTCCCTTTCTCCTTTACTTTTTGCTCTCCTTCTTTCCTTAGCTATTTGTACAGCCTCATCAGACAGCCATTTGCTGTTCTCTTTTTCTTTGGAATGTTTTCTTTTTTTGCTGCCTCCTGTATATTGAGAACTTCTGTTCACAGTTCTTCAGGCACTCCCTCTGCCAGATCTGTACAGTCTGATAGTTTTCCCTACTTTTTTGTTATTTAAGTCTGAATTTTGCAATAACAAGGTCATGATCTGAGCCACATTCAGTTCCAAGTCTTATTTCAACTGACTGTATAGAGCTTCTCCACCTTTGGCTGAAAAGTATTAATCAATCTGATTTCATATTGACTATCTGGTGATGGTGACCAACTCAAAAAGCTTAAAAGATTAAGTCTTGGAGCAGCTAGGTGGTGCAGTGGAAAGAGCACTGGCCATGGAGTCAGGAGGACCTGAGTTCAAATCCGATCTCAAACATTTGACACTTACTAGCTATGTGACCTTGGGCAAGTCACTTAACCCCATTGCCTAGCCAAAAAAAAAATTAAGTCTTTATTAAGGGCTTTCTGTGGAAGGTCTGAACATCTTCACTGATACCCTATTTGGGATTCTTATCCCATGTCCTTCATAAGGTATGGAGTCCCTTGAACTGTGTGCTTGATGAAATCACAGCTATGAATAAATCACAGCATATCAGTGCTATGGTGGATCTGACCTGTGCCTTGAAACACGGCATACAAAAGGTTGAGCAGAGAGATTAGAATGGGAACAGAGACCAAAGATGAGAAAGGACTGAACTTGAGCCACTGGGGAAGGGGAGCCTTTTTATCCCTTCAGGCTGCCTCAGGAATCCCCTCAGCCTCATAGATGGCAGCAGTTAAAAGCATTGTAAAGCACTGAGAACTCCTAGACCCAGTCTTCAAAAAAGAATAACACTTCCACTCAAGTTCTTGAACCAAACCTCCTAGTCAGAAGAGTACGGTCCACAATATGGAAGAACAACCCTGGACCTTGCCCTTCAATACAATTACAGGTTATATGGACTGTGCAGATCTAATGGAGTTGACTCTCTAGCAACTCCAAATGTATTTCTTTTTTTGGGAGGCGGGGTGGTACCAGGGAAGAACCACAGTGGCAACCACTGGTATACATAGAGGGCACGTGCAGTGCAAAGCATGCATGCTTTGTGTTCAGAACCAAGGCTGCAGTGAAGTTGCACGATGCAACATGAACAAGCACTGCCAGAAACACCTTGGATTCATTACACATTTGATTTTTAATTAATTTTTGGTCATTGCACGTTCAGAAACCTTTTACTGGTGCAAATTTTTCACAGCCTTATATGGGGTCGTGACCACAGTTTAAGAAGCTCTGTTCTAGACATGAGGGGCCACCTATGCAAAGCCTCAGAGACGGGAGATATATATATATCTCCAATAGTTCTTTGGTCAGTTTCACCGGAATAGAGAGTATGGGTAGGGGAATCATTCAAAATTAGACTGCAAAGGTAGATGAGAATCACAATGTAGGAGGTTTTACATGCCAGGCTATTTTATCCTAGAGACCAATGGTTCTTTCATAGGAGGGTGCCATGGTCAGATCTGTGCTTTAGAGATATCAGTTCGGTGGCTCTGTGGAGGATGGATTGGAGAGAAGAGACTCTGGAAGCAAGAACACAAATTAGGAGGCTATTGTCATAGTCCAATGACTCTATCAATCACAATGCATTTGTTAAGTACTTACTGTGTGCCAGAAGGTCTATTAGGTGCTAGGGATATAGTACAAAGTATGAAGCACTCCCTCATTGCAAGGAGGTTACAGTCAAAGGTGAGAGACAATAACTATAGATATGCAAATAATAGCTATGAGAATAAATACATTTATTAATATACTCTCATATATGAGAATGAATATATTTATTGATTCTCATACATGAGAATATTTATTCATATATATGAGCATACTATATATGATAATTAATATAGTCATACACTTTTACATGTGAAGAATAAATATATTCTCATGTATTTATTAATATATTCACACATATGAGAATAAATATATTAATATATTCTTATTTATTGGAAAATAAATACAATGTAGTTAAGTACAAGGGGCTTTTTGGGAAAGAAAGCACCAGCATTTGGGGGAATCAGGAAAGGCTTCTTGTAGAAGCTACCGCTTAAGCTATGTCTTAAAAGAAAAGAGGGATTCTGTGAGCAGGATGTGCAATTATAAACAGCGGGGATAGTAGTGCAAAGGCTCAGAGATGGAAAATGGAGTGTTTTATGTGAGGAACAGAGAAAAACAGGTTGGATGGATCACAGACTATGGGATGGGAATTCATGTACAATGGGGCTGGAAAGATTGTTTGGGGTCAGTTTGTAAAAGGCTTTGAAGGCTAAAAAGACAAGTTTATATTTTATCCCAGAGGCAATAGAAAGCCACTGGAATTTACTAAATGGGGAAGTGATACAATCAGATCTGCCTTTCAGGAAAAACACTTTTGTAGCAGTGTATAGGAGATCCTAGAATGGGAAGATACCAGTTGCATTGGGGTAAGTTAGGATGGGAATGAATGCAGGTCAGAACTAAAGTAGTAGCTGCATGAGTGGAGACAAGGGGTCAGATGAGAGGTAGAAACATTAAGATCTGGCAGACTGACTATCTGAGGATCTATGTCTGGTGCATGCTGGGTTTGAGATGTCTTTTAGATACCCAGTTTGAAATGTCCAATAAACAATTGGTGATGAGGGACTGAAACTTTAGGGGAGAGATTGGAGCTGGATATATAGCTCTGGGAGTCGGCTATGTAGAAATGATCATTAGATTCATGAGAGGAAGGGGAGGGAAGGGGAGGGAAGAGAGGAGAGGAGAGCAGAGGAGTCCCAAAAAGAGTAATGGCAGGCAGACTTAAAGGAAAGGCTATGTGAGTGGAGAGAAGGGGACAGATGCTGTAGAGGTAAAATCAGCAAGACTTGGCAAATGGTTAGATGTTGAAGTATGTAACTATAGGCTTATGTATGATGATGGCCAGGTTAGACTGGGCATCTCACAGCCCTCAGCACTACAAAAGGTTCCAATGAGTGTGAATACTGAATCCCATGAAGTGGTTGCATTATTCCAATTTACGCTCCTTGTTTCTTTTAAGCTGGAACCAATGACCATATTTTACATAATTGTAATTTGGAATAATGTGAATTCAAATACATGTGACCACTTCACAGGATTCATTATATTCACACTAATCAGGACCTGGCAGTTTTGTTTCATCCCCCATGAATTTCATATCCGTATGGATATTTTCCCACCTTTTCTTTTTCTTGTGTCTTTTCATCTATCCTTGGCCTCTTTGATCCTTTTTTCCTCACGGTCTCCCTCTTTTTCCTCCTCTCTGAATGTCCTTTCCTTTCCTGGAAACCTAGAAGCTTCTGGCTCTGGAGTCGAGGCCTGCACACATTGCATAGCCTGGGCCCCTTGAAGTGTTAAAAGGGACTTCACAGGACCCACATGTAGAATGCTATTGCCTCTTTAGAGCAAACTCAAACCTGACTCCCCTAAGCTCCTGCCCCTTTTTCCTGTCACTTCCTATCACTCTAAGAACATGAAGGTGGGAAAGCCATGTATAATATATTAAGCCAGTCAAGTTTACTAAGCCCGCTTTCATTGTTAATCAAAGGCACCCTGAGAGACCACTCATTCTATGGATTCTATGGAATTCAGCCAGGAACACAAGCAGTCATAAGAAGAGAAAATCCCAAAACCAGGATCAGAAAAAAGGGAAGCCCAGAATATAGAAAATGCACATTTTCTACAGTTACTTCCCTGAAATAGGACTCCTGAATCAGCACCTGTCTTCTGGCTGTCATAACTTCTCAGTTCTGTCTTATTTGAAGTGGCTTTTTTGCTCACTAAATAGCCCCCTGAATATACAAGTATTTCTAGAAGGAGACTAAAGTTAACTATCTTCCTACCTATTCCCTTGGAACTTCCAAGGCCACTGTCCCCCACAGCTCACCAACAACCATTTCCTTATCCTTATTCCCTGATCATTAAAGGAAGAGAAGAATTCATTTACATTCTAGGAATGAGAGATGACAGGTTGAAATTGGGGACTGCTCATAGTCTAGTTTGGAGGCAGCTAGATGGTGCAGTGGATACAGCACTGGGCCTGGAATCAGGAAGACTTGAGTTCAAATCTGGCCTCAGATACTTACTAGCTGTGTGACCCTGGACAAGTCGCTTAATCCTGTTTGCTTCAGTTTCCTCATCTGTAAAATGAGCTGAAAAAGAAAATGTCAAACCACTCCAGTGACTTTGCTAAGAAAACCTCAAATGGGGCCGCAAAGTGTAGGACATGACTGACAATGACTGAACGACAGCTACACTTCCCACAGTGTGAGCTCCTTGGAAGCAGAGACTATCTTTTGACTTTCTTTGTAACCCCAGCATTTAGCATGGTACCTGGCACATAGTAGATGATTAATAAATATTTATTGGCTGACTATTCTAAAACTTCTCTTTCCTTAAGCTCCCAACCAAGTTCATTTCCCCCTCTTTTTCAGCAGATGAAGTCACCTCCTACTTTACCATGGAAACCAAATTTATCTTCTGTGAGCTCACCAATATCCTCACCACGTTTTAAAGTCTCTCTATGTTCTTAATTTTGGGGGTCAAAATCTCCCTTTGGTAATCTGGTGAAGCCTATGGATCCCTTCTTGGAATAATGTTTTCAAATACATAAAATTTAATATATAGGATTACAAATAATGTCATATTATATTGAAATAAAGATGCCACTTTTTTCCCATGTCAGTTCATGGATCCCTTGAAATCTGTCCTCAGACCCCTTAGGGGTCCATGAACCTCAGGTTGAGAACCCTTGCTCTGTATCTTCATCTATTCTCCTCCTTTGTTCTAGTCTCAGAGGATGAGGTGACACTTCTTCTTTCCAAGGCTATTCCCTCTACTTGAGTTCTCAATTCCATCCCCTCCTGGCTCCTTCATTAGCCAGCTCCACAGGTCATTCCATTTCTCTCTTTCATCTTTAATCTAGTGTCCAGTCTCCTGGCTTTTTCCTTGCTGCCTACAAATATGATCTCTCCTGGTTAGCCTTCTATCTTTCCCAATGTCTCAGTCTCCTCTATCTGTTGTCCATCTCCCACACCCTAAGCTTGGGTGTCCCTCAACACTCAGTCCTGGGCCCTCTTCTCTTCTTAATATTTTACCTTGGTGAGTCCAATGATCACCAAAATCTGTACATTTCAGCCCTGACTTTTCTCCTCTAAACTATAGTCCCACATCTTCAACTGCCTATTGACCATCTTCACCAAGAAATAACAATCAGCATCTCAAATTCAAAATGTAGAAAACAGAATTCATTGTCTTCCCCCACTAAACTTCCTTCAAACCTCCCTATTTAGCAATAATACTCAAAATAGCTAGCATTTATATAGTGCTTTAAAGCTTGCAAAATACTTTATAAATGTTATCTAATTTTATTATCACAATAACCCTAAGAGGTAGATACTATTATTTATCTTCATTTTACATATGCAGAAACTGAGGCAGACAAAAGTTAAATTACTTACACAGGGTCATATTATTAGTACTACCATCTTCCCAGTAGCTCAGGTTCATAACTTCAGTCATCCTAGACTCAGATATCTCCCTTACCCCCTCCATATCTAATCAGCTACCAAAGTCATGTCACTTTGAAACACCATATCTTACATCCATCCTATTCTCTCCATTCATACCAGCCACAACTCTGGTTCAGGCCCTCATCATTTTCCTCAATTGCCAATAGCCTCCTAATTGATCTCCATGCCACCAGCCTCTCCCTTTATCAATCCATCCTTCACGTGGCAGCCAAAATAATTTTCCTCAGCTGCAGGGTTCATTAAAAGCAATATCCAGTTTCCCAAATGCAGTCCAGTCCATTCTCCTCCTCCTGTTCAATTCTGGATCTAGTATCTGTCCAAGATACATGTAATTATGGATCGACTCTATGGACAGCTATGTGTACATCATAAGAACAAAAAGCGTTCTTCATTAACTTGTTTCAATTCTGATAATGAATGCTTATTAAACACCTATTGTGTGCAAAGCACTCTCAACACTAACCTTTCTCCTAAGTTCTAGTCTTTGGTTTCAACCTATAGGACATCATTAACAACAGCAGCAACAAAAGTATGTATCAACCTTTCTGTATGTTATTAAACTCCATCAGGAAGAGATAGAAATGGATAAACAAATGATGAATGAATGAAACAAAGGCATTAATTAAGTGCTTATTATGCGCTAAATTCTGGGGATAGAAAAACAAAACTGAAGGTAGTATCTGCCCTCAAGGAGTTTACATTCTAATGGGGGAGACAAAACATATAGAGCATTAATAGCTGTGCTGGGGTATTTGGGTTTGGAAGCTTACCAGATTGGTGAGTAGAGCCGTAGGAGAATTGACTGTGTCTATCTTTTCTAGCAATAGTAGCACTATTGGTTCAATTATGGTTCCCTAAATAGAAAAGCAGGGCAGGGAGAGAAAGGTAAGGGTACACATGGTAACAAGGCAACTGGCAAGAAGATGAGAGTGGATTAAAGTAAAGCATGGGTAGTGTGGTGATTTAAAAAGTTCAAGGGACATTATTTCTGGGTGATTTAATCATTTCATTAATAAGGCCAGCATATTTATTAATAAAGGAATGGTCATTTGGCCATCTCTCTTAGACCAAAGGTAATCATGGCAGTCGTCTCAAGTTTATATACCCTTTGAAGAGCAGGTGTGCCCCAGGGTTGGAATCAACCCTGATTGGTAAACAAGTAGCTAATCATTGGTTATTAATAATCATTTCCCTCATTAGGGGATGCCTGGAATCATGTTGCTCACCAATTGGACTAGCAGGGGCCCCACCGTGGGAATTCCAGAGATGGAAAGATTAAGTCTTCAGGGCTTGTTTCCAACCAGGCATAAACAATAACAGAATATATAAATTTGGGGGTATAGTTACTGCTATAAAAATAGGAAATATACGAATATAACTACAAAACACTCTTTACAAAAGTAAAGACAGATTCAAGTATTGGAGAGATATTCATTGGTCATGGTTAGGCCATGCTAATATAATAAAAATGATAACAATAATAATAATAATAATAGTTAAACTAAGTTACATGTTCAGTGCCATACCAATCAAACTACAAAAGCTAGAAAACTAGAAAAACGAAGAGGGCCCAGAATAGAACCTTGGAGGACACCTGTCATTCTCCACTGCCATGATTACCTTTGGTCTAAGAGAGATGGCCAAATGACCATTCCTTTATTAATAAATATGCTGGCCTTATTAATGAAATGATTAAATCACCCAGAAATAATGTCCCTTGAACTTTTTAAATCACCACACTACCCATGCTTTACTTTAATCCACTCTCATCTTCTTGCCAGTTGCCTTGTTACCATGTGTACCCTTACCTTTCTCTCCCTGCCCTGCTTTTCTATTTAGGGAACCATAATTGAACCAATAGTGCTGCTATTGCTAGAAAAGATAGACACAGTCAATTCTCCTACGGCTCTACTCACCAATCTGGTAAGCTTCCAAACCCAAATACCCAGCACAGCTATTAATGCTCTATATGTTTTGTCTCCCCCATTAGAATGTAAACTCCTTGAGGGCAGATACTACCTTCAGTTTTGTTTTTCTATCCCCAGAATTTAGCACATAACAAGTGCTTAATTAATGCCTTTGTTTCATTCATTCATCATTTGTTTATCCATTTCTATCTCTTCCTGATGGAGTTTAATAACATACAGAAAGGTTGATATATACTTTTGTTGTTGCTGTTGTTAAATGATATCCTATAGGTTGAAACCAAAGACTAGAATGACATGAGTCGAAAAAATCAGGAAAGGAAACCAAGAAGTAGTGGTCAAACAGATAGGAGATAAACCAGGGGAAAGGGTGTCACAAAACCCTAGTGAGGAGATAGCACCTAGGAAGAAAAGATGATCAACAGTTTGAAATACTGTAAAAAAGTCAAGAAACATGAGTATGGAGAAAACTCTGTTAGATTTAGCAGTTAATAGATCCTTGGAAACGTTGGAAAGGGCAGTTTTAGTTGAATGATGATATAGAAAGTCAGACTATGAAGAGTTTAAGAATAAAAGGAAGAGACGTGGGGGCATCTAGTATAGACAGCTTTCTCAAATGCAGAGTGTTCCCTGGCTTAGACCCTAGGAGTCTGAATGGCTTGAGGCCCCCCAGACAGCATGTGATACATAATGGCTCTACCAGCTTCTCATTAGAAGAAATATGCTGACCTCCCTCCTTGGTTGAGCTAAGATCTGATCTCCCTCCTAGACGAAGAGCTTATTTACTCTTGTGTCTTCTTTGGTATATTCTAATCTAAATGACTTTGCCAATTGTTACTTCTGCTTTTGTCGATAAAGAGGCTTATCAGCTATTCATGATGGTATTTTGTATAGCCAGTATCTGGTGGGAAGGAACCAAGCTGGCAAGTCTAAGCCCTTGAGAGCATGGCTTTCATTCTGAACCCAGACTCATAATCCCTAAAGATATTTGAGGGATGGCAGAGAGATATAATTCTAGCCTGACACCTGAGACTGAAGGAAAGATTGTCCTGCCTCAGTGGCCCTAGACTTTGACTCTCTCCTACCCTAACTAGGCTGCTGGGGGTGCCAGGAGGGTCTTCCTCCTACTCTCCACAAAAGTGGACAAGATCATAGATCATATCTAACCATGCTACCCATGAGCCTTGTCTATATATATTTTAGACAATCCCATATATATGTAACATATATAAGAATGAGTCATCATCATAGTCAATGTATATAAACAAGCAGTTCTCAAAAGAAGAAATGCAGGCTGTCAGCAAATATGGAAAAATGCTCCAAATTGCTAATAATAAGAAAAATGTAAATTTAAATAACTATGAGTTTCTACTTCCAACCCATCTGATTGACAAGGATGACAAAAATGGAAAATCACAATTGTTGGCAGGGATGTAAGAGGATGGGCACACCAATGTTGGTGGAGCCACCGATTGGTCTAGCCTATCTGGAAAGCAATTCCAAGCTATGCCCAAAAAAGTCACTCAGCTGCGTGTATACTAGTGATGGTCCCACTAGGCACAGACACTCCCCCAAAGAGATCAGTCCCCTCAAAACTGTATAAAATACAGCATGGACCTCTTCTGTATATTCTTGATTTGATGTAACTTCTCCTTCCATCATTGTTTTCTATAGTGCTATTTCTACTTCCTTGTGCAGAATATCAGAGATTAGTATTAAAGTCAAAATGTAGTGACTCCATTGATACTAATACAGAGAAAGATTCTTGCAATAATCTTGACAGATCCTTCCCATTTTTCTTCTATTTGTTGCCCTTCCTGTTTCATCCTTACATACTCTTAAAATGATCTGGGTTAATTTTTTTTTCTGTAAACTTCCTTCCACCTCTACCTAGCCTTAATAGAGTATTCAAAATTCAATTTATCTCCTGTAGGGAGGTAAATGTCAAGATTTCAAGCTAAGGTACTGAGTAAGCCAAAAATATCCTTTACAAAAGGAAAAATAGATAGAATGTCATTACTTATTGATTAAATCTAATGCAGCCTGTGTAAATGGCTATGTTATTATAGGATCTAGAAAGAAACTGTACAGCAACAAGCTTAATAAGCATAGCCCCCATTTCTTCCTCTGTATTCTGAACAAGATGAGCATCTAATAAATGTTCATCATAACCATAAGCTTCCAAGTTCCAGAGAAACATGTTTGTTCAAGATCAATGTAGAGAACTAAACAAAATTTACTAAGCACTCATTACTTATTTGTGCAGCACATATGCTGAGTCACTATGAAAGAAAATGGTAAAATGAATACAATTAGTCAACGAACATTTACTAAATGTCTTCAGAAAACCACTAAACTATGCATGCCTTTTGACCCAGAAATTCCACTTCTAGGGATGTATCCTAAAGAGGTCAAATACAGAAGGAAATGAATCATATGTACAAAAATATTTTAGCATTTTTTGTTGTAGCTAATAATTGGGAATTAATTGGGTGCCCATTAACTGGTGAATGGCTGAACAAACTGTGGTATGTGGATGTAACAGAATATTACTGTGCCCTAAGAATAACAAATATGACAAATTCAGGTGAACTTGGGAAGCCACATATGAGCTGGTGCAGAGTGAAGTGAGCAGAAGCAGAAACACAATTTAGACAATAATGTTACACAATATATTTGTTACAATAGTATTACACAATATATTACAAAGTAATATAAGAAAACTTTGAAAGACTAATTGATGCAGTGACAAATCATGACTTCAGAAGATTGATGGTGAAGCAGGCCATCCTCCTTTGAGGAGAGAAGTGATGGACCAGAAGTTTAGAATGACACATACATTTCCACATATGGCCCACATGTTAATTTGTTTTGTTTGATTATATTTATTGGCTACAAGGGACAACATCTACTGGGAATGGTGAGGCCATGTGTGAAGGTGAGTAAGTAGTAGAAAGAAGGAAAGAAAAGAAAGAGACAGACAAAAAGAAAGAGAGAGAGAGAAAGGGAGAAAGGGAAGAAGAGAGAGAAAGGTAGAAATAGAAAGAAAGAAAGAAAGAAAGAGAGAGAGAGAGAGAGAGAGAGAGAGAGAGAGAGAGAAGAAAGAAAGAAAGAAAGAAAGAAAGAAAGAAAGAAAGAAAGAAAGAAAGAAAGAAAGAAAAGAGTGGAAAGAGAGGGAGGGAGAAAGGAAGGGAGGAAAGAAGGAGCATCAATAAAATATTTTAGTAATACACTAAAGAAAAGAAAAAGAAATTCAGAAGGATATGCAAACAGCAAATTTGCTACTACCTTTTAAAAATTAAATACATGCTGTGGCAGCTAGGTGGTGCAGTGGATTGAGCATCGGCCCTGAAGTCAGGGGTACCTGAGTTCAAATCTGACCTCAGACCAAACACTTGACGCTTTCTAGCTGTGTGACTCTGAGCAAGTCACTTAACCCCAATTGCCTTAAATAAACAAATACTATTTTAAAAAAAACCACAGCTCAGCAACAGCAGTTCACAGTTTCCTATAGAATCCTCTTTTCTGGTTCTCTGTATATTGAAACATTAATGTTTATTGATGATTATTAATTTCATAATGAAAAAGAAATTTCATAAGAATAAAAAAAATGCCCATACTATACCCAGTATTTTGCTAGATGCTAAATACACCTCTACATGGGCAGATATAATAACATGACAAGTTCAAAGCACCTGAAGAGGCCACATGAACTTTTTGCTTCTCAGCAGTGCTATATTTAAACCATAATCATCCACTTTATTCATGAGCCCCCTCCTTCAAAGAATGATCTCTCTCTCTGTCTCCTCTCTCCTCTTTCCTCTCTCCTCTTTCCTCTCTTCTCTTCTCTTCTCTTCTCTTCTCTTCTCTTCTCTTCTCTTCTCTTCTCTCTCTCTCTCTCTCTCTCTCTCTCTCTCTTCTCTCTCTCTCTCTCTCTCTCTCTTTCTCTCTCTCTCTTTCTCTTTCTCTTTCTCTCTCTCTCAGAATTGTGTGTTCTTGGGCATGAGAAGCATTCCAATCTGGCAGGAATTAAACTGAGTAGTGAAATTTGGCTGTCTTTCCTTTTAAAAAAAAACAAATATATCAGCTCCAGATAGAAAACACTAATAATGAAAACAAGAGATTCTAACACCAAATCTAATTATTGTGACCTCAGCAGATGTTGACAATAGAAAAATCACATTACAGGAAACACCAAAATCAAGTTTTGGTGGGATACTGAGGACGAATGTGGTAATATTTCATGTAAAAATTATTATTGGTCTGGTGATTTTTTAGAAGGAAAATTATTATTTGGTGAAAAGTAACCATTATGGCAGAGTCAGTGCCAAGACAGAGCTAAGAGCACAGCCTGACTAAGATCCCCTTCAAATCTGTGCCCTGAGACCAGAATGAAAAAAGCAAGTGCTAAGCTCTCTCTGGGTGAGTTTCAAGGTTCCTAAAAGCATGAAGCAGGGCCTTGGTTTCCCAACAGCCATGTAGGCTGACACAACTCATTAGCAATCTCTGCCTCTTAGCAGAGGCTAGGGCAGCTAAGGCCAAGAAGCTAACAGGCAGCAAGGCAAGTGAAACAGAACTAAGTGAGAAGGTAGATGACCTGGCAAAGTGGAACCTGGCCTTAGACCTCTATCATGTCACTGCCCAGGAGTGGAGGCAGTATGGAACAGCTTACTCTCCCCTTTGTCAGTAGCTTCACCCCTGGAGCTGATCTTAGAGGGGAAAGGCAGCCACAGCTTCACAGGCCAAGGCAGTGCTGAGCAAAGACAAGATGCATGAGAAAAAAGTATAAACCAATCTGGCCAAGCTGCTTGCAGCCCTCAGCATCCCCTGGCCCACATTGTGACATGGAAACTGGGTAGCTGCCTCTGTAGACCCAGCTCTGTCAGTTTTACTGTTGACTTGGTGCAGAGCAGCAGGAAACACAGCAATTATGAGCACTCTAGAATCAGCTTCTGGGATAAGTAAAGCACCCTGTAGTGCATTAATGAGTGGGCCTCCCAGACCACCTAAACCAAGTTTCCCAAGATCATCAAAGAAGACTGATGGCACCCTCATCCATCAATGCCATGTTATTCAAGCCTCACTGGAATATAAAATTCCACCATGAGATGATCCACAACCATGGCTTTATAATGCCTTACTCCTACCCAGATGGTATCCCTTGATGCAACTCATATGGTCTTTACAACCACTACAATGATGAGACTCCAAAGCTCCAGATTGTTGATGTACTTCTGGCCCATAAGCTCTCAAGCTTCATCATTAGTGTATCCCCACTATGTGGAGTTCCTGGAGAGACTTAAAAAGCTTCTGACCAAAAACCAGCTGAAGACCTGAGTGGGAAAGCCACAGAAGAGGGCTGTGGCCATTTTCCTGCCCAAGGACATTGAGAAGGTTACCCACGACCTCCAGAAACATCTGGCTGGCCTGGGCATAATCAAGGCTATTGATAAGTGTGCAGAGGACTCATCTCTGATATCAGCCAAGAAAGACCTCTACCTGTAAAGTGTGTTCCATGTCACAGTCTTTGAATGGGATACAGAGGGCAGTCCCTTTGACCAGGAGATTGAGGGACATGAGAAGCTGTGAAGCCCCAAGCTCTTCTATGCTAACCATTCTTTCATCTTCTTGATCAATGATGCCCAGAGGGGCTCCCTACTCTTCATTAACCACTTGGTCCAACCCATTGGCACGAAGAGGTTAAGTGACACACCTAGAAAGTGTCTGAGTCAAGATTTTAACTCAAGTATTCCTGATTCCAAATCCCATGCCCTACCCACTACATCACCTGGATGGTGAAAGGTGATTACATCCTGAATTATGGCGGAGATCACATGAATAGGAATAAGGGCATGCATTTAACTACAAACAAATTACCACCTCAGCTACCCAACTACTTATTATTATTGTTGTTCTGTTATTATTACTATTATCGTCAATAATAATTCATACACACATGGTGCTTTTAAGGTTTACGAGGCACATTTCTTACAGCAACCCTGTAAGGTAGGTACCATATGTATTATTATCCTCATTTTATATCTATTATATGGGTAAAGTGGCCTGTAGCAGGCATTCCTTTGAGCATGTGAAGACATTCTTTGCCAAGTGATCAAAAATTAAACATTTTTTTCCTAGAAGGATGAATATGTATAAAGTGAAGAATGGACATTTGATCATGAACTTTTGTTTTGTTTTTGCTAGGCAATGGGGTTAAATGACTTGCCCAGGGTCACACAGCTAGTAAGCATCAAGAGTCTGAGGCCAGATTTGGACTCAGGTCCTCCTGACTCCAGGACTGGTGCTCTCTCCACTGAGCCACCTAGCTGCCCTGAGCATGAACTCTTAAAAATTTATTTGGGCAATGAGCTTAAGACATTTTTATAACTATTCAAGATGTTTTGCAATGAGATACTGGAAACTATTGTGTGTGTCTTCCTTATGGACTTGTCATTCATAGTTAACATTTCTATATTTATAACTTTGTTTTTTATAGCAGAGTAGAAATGTTTATAGATTTCAGACTCATGATTCCATATTTAAAGCGTGTGTTTCTGTCTGTCTCACCTGCGGCCCAGGGAACACCCTCCCACAAGAAGCTCTCGCTGTAGACTCACACAGGTCCAAATTTATTTGGGGAGTTAAAGGGAACTGACCCCAAGTGAAGAGGGAGGAACTGTCAGGCTTCTCTCTGCCAGCTCTACCCCAAGGGTGTATCTGGAACCAATTGTTAAATTTTCAGTATGAACATTTACCTCAGAAATTGGCAAACTCTATTCTATTAAGTGAACTTAATTCACTGTTTTGTTGTCCAAATGTAAGAAATCAATGAAGAAAATGCTAATAATGCAAATTAAACTTAAAAGTGTATCCTGCATATATTTTTCTCAGAGATCTAGTTAGTAAACATTTACCAGCATATTACTGCTTTTCCTCCACTCCAGAGGAGCATTTCAAGGATCTCTCACAAAATTTAGGCATGGTTCGTGTCCGGAGTATTCCCAAAATGTGAATGTCTAGGTCTTTCTGGAAAGGTTATTCAATATCTAACATGGATTTTAGGCATAGGATAGTTGTTTATTTCCCTCACCACTGAAAATATTTAATATGGAAAAGGCTTGTAGGTGAATAATCAATCACAGGCCCAGAAAATCAACAAAAATCTTAAATGCTCATTATATGACCCCCCAAAAAAGGTAAAGACCCTTTGTGGGATGTTTGGACAGATACTCCACATTCATCTTAGACCTGTATTATCATTCAGTACAGGTAATAAGGTTTAGAATTCATAAGGTCCATAAATCCTGGCCATCCATGGCTTTCTTTCCACAGCTCAGGAATTTTTGTCTTACCAAGTTATCCAGGCAAGCACATTTTCCTGCAGCTCTGTGCTTGTAGACACGACTGGAGAAGTGTGAAGAAATCTACTCTCCTCCCACAGCTTTGCAGCCTGACTAGAGTCCATCCTCTTCATTGACTAGAGGCTACCCTCCTGATTCTCAGTGACCAGTCATCAACAACCCTCCCCCTCCCACCCCAGCCACAATCCCAGGTACCAATTAGAAGGTGCTATGTCATCCCAGAAAAGCATATATGCCTGGTACTGAGCCAGAGCACACGACCAGATCCACAAAAGGTGCCCCAGTCCAAGATCAGGTGTTTCCTTAATCATTGCTGTTAGATCTCCGTGTACCCAGGAATGTGAAATCTGTTATTCCATTTTTCCTCATTGTCCCACTATGCTTATACCTAATTCTGACCATCTATCTCTCAGTTTTATGTATAGCAGGTATTTATTAAGCACCTACTATGTGCCAAGCACTGTGCTAAGCACTGGGAACATGACAAAAGTAAAAACAGTCTGGATTGAAGTGTATGATGAGGGGATTCATGTGCAACCAAAACTTCTCTCTCCAGTGTCATCAATGTTCTAACTGCCAAATAGAATGACCCGTTCTCCATGCTCATCCTTCTCCCTCTCTTTGCAGCCTTTGACACTGTCAATCACTCTTTTTGATACTCTTTTTCTAGGTGTTTGTGACGAAATTCTCTTCTGGTTCTCCTCCTACCTGTCTGATTGCTCTTTCTCTGTCTCCTTTGCAGGTCCTTCATGCAGGTCATGGCACTAACCATATGTGTCCCACAAGGCTCTGTCCTGCTCTCTCTTCCCTTCTGTTTCACACTGCTTTACTTGGCCATCTCATCAACTCCCATGGATTCAATATATAGAGAGGATTCAATATGTATGGAGGGTATCTATACAAATGAGTCTCAGTGCTACTTATTCAGCCTTAACCTCTCTCTGGACCTCCAGTCTTGCATCTTCAACTAAGACATCTCCATGTAGATGTCTCAAGGACAGACTCAACATGTCCAGAACTGAACTCGTTATCTTTGCTCCTCCCTGCAAACTCTACCCTCTTCCTAACTTCACTATTACTGTTAACAGTACCATCATCTTCTTAGTCTCCCAGGCTTGCAACAGAGGCATCATCCTGGCCTCCTCACTCTCACCCCCCACATCCAATCTCTAGCCAAGTCCTGTCATATCTACCTTCATAATATATCTTGTATTTGCTCCCCTTCTCCTTGGACACTGCAAATGCCCAAATGTAGACCCTCATCATCTCATGCCTGGATGATCCCAATAACCTGCTGGTTGGTCTCCCTATTGCAAGACACTCCTGACACCAGTCCATCTTCACTCGGCTATCACACTGATCTTCCTAAAATACAAAATCTAACCATGTCACTCCCTTATTCAGCAAATTATTGTGGCTTTTTATTACCTCCAAGATCAAATAAAAAATCCTGTTTGGCATGTGCAGTCCTCCATCACCTGGCTCCTTCCTACCTTTACATTCCCTCCTCCACATCTTCACTTTGTATTCAGGGATCCCCTGACACTGGCCTTCTTTATGTTCCCCTAACACAACCCTCCATCTCCCACCTCCATGCATTTTTACAGGCTATGCCTAATGGCTGGAATTCTCTCTCTCCTCATCTTTGCCTCCTAGTTTCACCTTCTCCTTCCTCATCACCACCTCCAAGCTTCATTGGTTTCCTTCAAGTCTCACCTAAAGTCCTACCTTCTACAAGGAACCGTTCCTAGTCCTCCTTAAGCTTAGTGCCTTCCCAGTTTATCCTGTATGTATCTTGTTTGTACGTGATTTTAATTTTTTTCCAAAAAGATATTTTAAGTTTCATACAAATTTCATACCCAAAAAATGTGAAAAAATACTTCCACACATTAAAAGCAAATATGCTTCCACTGAGCTATTTTTGACAACTTCAACTCACAACTGTTCCATTTTTGCTGTCTTTTTTTTTTTTCAGTTTAGGACATACTGGACATCCAGTTTGAAATGCACATTAGGCAACTAATAATGTATAGAAGCAGTAATAACAATGAAACAGGGCCTAGACCTATGGTTTCCTTGGTATTGTAAAGGAAACTCCAGATGAAGAGATTTCCTTTACCAATACAGTTCTTCTTCTTCTCTGCAGTTTATAGTCTCTGAGAATTTCTACTCTGAGCACTGAGAGGTTAAGTGAATTGCCCAAGGCCACACAGCCAGTATACATCAGAGGCAAAACTAAATCTAGGTCTTCCTAACTCTGAAGTCAAATAACACCAATAAGTAACTGTCATTAGTATAGCCCTTATGCTTTTCAAAGCATCTTATTATTTCATTTGATCTTCACAACAACCCTTGAAAGTAGGCAGGGATCATTATCTCCATTTTTAGATGAAGAAACTGAGATTCTAAGAAACCAAAGGACATCCCCAAGAGCACATGCTGACCGGTAAAACAAGACTACAACACAGGTCTCTTAATTTCTTGGCTAGCATTCTACCCTTCAGTCTAGCCTGCTTTCATAATAGCAACATTGTTATTGTCAAGGAAACAATGTGTTATTTTACCCTCATCTTTCCATACTGAAATCCATAGAGTTAGCAATGTGTGTGGTTTTTTAAATTTTTATTAATTTTATTCTGAACTTAAGAAATAAACATTTCCATAACATAGTAGAATAGAAAAAAAAGATAAAAGTACATGAAATTGCAAATTTCTTACGTAAAACTTGCTATTCCTTTTCAATATATAATAAGTTTATAGTGTAATTTTCTGTTTTTTTCCTTTTTTTCTTCCCTCTCCCCACTCCCCATCCTAGAATGCATGTGGTTTTTATCCCATGATTGGGTTCTTCTTTCCAGGCCCTGTCAAAAATCAAAACAGGTTTTAACCTGTTTGGTGTTTTCTAGTATCTTTTATATTCAGAATCCTTCCCCCACTCCCTTTCCTGAGCCCAGCACTTTACAAATTAATGAGTTGAATATAAGCAGTACAGTGGCTACACATGCAAACCTACCAACATTAAACGCTCGGTAGTCATTGACAACCTTCAATGTTATAGGCATCTTCACTGAGAGAGAAAACACTGACCAGAGCATCTGGCTCATTCTCAACTCTTTCATCAAAAGCAATAAACTATTTTATTTATGGGTGGAGGGGCTGAACCTTCCAAACTAAAATGCCTTCTTTCTATATCCTCACACACAGGCTTGAAAGTTCTAAGACAAGCTATTCTTTCCAATGTTACCAATGATCCTGTCAAATCTGATGGCCTTTCTCAGGACCTCTTCTTCTGTAGCATTTGAAAATATGACTCACACCCTCCCACCCCATTCCTAGACACTCCACCGTTCTGGATTTTTTTTAAGATTCTCCTCCAGATTATCATCCATATTCCATCCACTCGGCAAAGATGTATAACAGGGCTCTGTCCTTTATCCTCTTCTTTCTTGACTTTCTTCCTGGGGATCTGATCAGTTTCCATGGGTTTAGCGATTACCTCTATGTAGACAACTCCCAAATCAATATCTAGCCCCAGTCTCTCTCCCATATTTCAATTCTTTACCAAGTATAATCCTGAATTTTTACAAAACTACATAAAAATTTGTATTTCAAACTGTATAGTCACCAGAAGTACACAATTATCAAAAATTCATATAGTACAGTTGGCACCTAAAGCACCTTTAACTTTCTATGCCTGGCCTGTTTGGACACATCTCCAAGTAGATATCCATCAGAACCTCAAACTTAACATGTCCAAAATGGAACTCATTTTTTCCTTTTATATATACTCTTTTGTTTTAGTTTTTAATGACATATCTTTCAGTCATCAAAACTCTACCTTCTCACCTGCTCACCCCAACTCCCTCCCCATTGAGAACGAAAGAAAAACAAAACTCATTATGAACATGTATAGTCAAAACAATTTTTAAAATGTGTCTCATTTCTGCACTGTGGTTCTTTCACTTCTCTGTCAGGAGATGGGTAGTATTAATTCTCTGGAATCGTGGTTGTTCTTTATTCTGATAAGAATTCTTAATTCTTTCAAAGTGATTTGCCTTCACCAAGTTGTTATCATTATATAAATTGTTCTCCTATTCACTTCACTGCATCAGTTCATACAAGTCTTCTTAGGTTTCTCTGAAACCATCTCCTTCATCATTTCTAATAGCTCTATAGTATTCTATCACATTCATATACCATAATTTGTTCATGCATTCCCCAATGTATGGACACCACCTCAGATTCCCATTCTTTGCACCCTCAACATTTTTGTACATCCCTAGTTAGAGTTTGTTTTGCTTAGGACTAATCACTCCCTTAATTTACCCTCCCTCTAATTCACCATTCTCCTCTTTTCCTCCAGTCTCCTTATTGAGTGAAATATATTTCTGTAGTGTCCTGTGTGTATGTTCTTCCTTCCTTTAACGATTCAGATAAGAGTGAGTTGGAAGTGTTAGCTGCTCCGTCCCACTCCCCCTCGTCTTAGTTTGTATAGATATCTATTTGTGAACCTTAATTATGTGAGATAATTTTCCCTGACCTTCCTTTCACTTCCTCCCCTTCCAGTATATTCCTCTTACCCTCTTTCCATTCTTCTCTTAAGATCATCAAGACATAACAGAACCACTTCTAGGTCTTGTGTAATTAGACTCCCTGATGATGATAGAGTTCAGAGGAGACACATGTATCATGTCCCCATATCTGAATATGAACAGTTGATCCTTGTTTAGTCCTATACCATTGTTTATTCACATTTACCTTTTTATGTTTCTCTTAACTCTTGTGTTTGAAGTTCAAAGTTTTATGCACCTCTCATCTTTTCACCAAGAATGATTGAAGTCCTCTATTTCATTAAGTATCCATTTTCCCCCCTGTAGCATTATATTCAGTTTTGCTGGGAAATTTTTTTTTCACTGTAGCTCATATCCTTTGCTATCTGCAGTGTTTCATTCCAAGCTCTCCACTCCTTTTAAGTGGCAGCTGCTAAATCATGTGAAATCCTGACTGTGGTTTTGAAGTACTTGAATTCGTTCTTTCTGGTTGCTAATAATATTTTTTCTTTGACCTAGAAGCTCTGGATTTGGGCTATCATGTTCATGGGAGTTTACATTTTGGGGTTTCTTTCAGGAGGTGACTGGTGGACTCTTTCTATTTTTACTTTGCCCTCAGGTTCTAAGAGATCTGGATAGTTTTCTTTTAGGATTTATTGAAAAATGATATCTAGGCTCTTTTTTGGTCATGGAACTCAGATATTAAAATAATACTTAAATTTTTTCTCCTTGATCAGTTGCTTTCGCTATGATATATTTTGCATTTTCTTCTATTTTTCAGTCTCTTGACTTTGTTTTAATATATCTTGTTGTCTCATAGAGTTATTAGCCTCTATGTGATCCATTCTAATTTTCAGGGAACTTGTTGCTTGGACAAGGTTTCATACCTCTTGTGCCAAACTGTTAATACCCTTTCCAGTGCTTTTTTTATTGCTTTCATTTCTTTCCCACTTTTCTCCTCTTTTACACTCGCTTCATTGACAAAAATATTTTGAAACTTATTTCTTAATGCTTAATTTCTTCTGAGAATTCTAGTGGACTTTGTGCCCAGAGTTTGTCTTTTTCTATGAGGCTTTGCTTATAGATGTTTTGGAGTCACTCTCTTCTTCTGGGTTTGTGTCTTGACCTTCCTTGCCACCATAATAGCTCTTTATAAAGGGATTCTTTTGTTTGTTTCTTGACTTCAGGCTTGGTGTTAAGGTTGGGTTCTGCCATATTTCTGGAGGGACAGTCTGGACTGATCCTGCTGCTGCTTTTCTTGGGGTATTGAGTGCTGTGTTATTCCAGAAACTCAGGAACAGGCTGGGGACCTGCAAGCTTTCAGTGCTCCTAAAAACGGAGGCTGATCCAAGGCAAGGTCTGATTACTGCCCACATGGTCTGAGCTCCACAAGTTCATGACCTGGGCTTCAATCAGAAAAGCAATAGAATGTTGTGAGGTTCAGCCCTTATCAGCCAGCAAGAAAGCTCTCCTGGTTCAGTAGGACAGAATTGTAGACTCTCCTTTGGTCTGATTCCTCTGAAGCCTGGGTTAGATGCTGGAAGTAAGTCCTCCCTCTGTTCTTGGACTCTGAGCTGATGCTTGCTTTTGAACCTCCTCCTTTCTCAGTACACTGACTGCATCCTGAGCCATCTCCAGTTGGATCCATCCAGTTCCATCAGGAGCCATCTCTTGATCCATATCTGGATACTGGACCCAGATGGTTCTGGAGGTGAAAGTGAGGCTGGTGACTTTGCACTGCTCTGCCTCACTTAAATCCAATTCACTTGCATGTCATGGCATCACCTCCTTGATGTCTTGGTCCTCTTCAAGAATGAAGGACAAACAGCAAAAATAGCCTAGTGCCTCCCTACCTGGGAATACCGCCACTGGGTGCAGGTCACCTTCTCAGTCTGCCCTAAATCTGTGGCCCAGGGGCAGCTAGGTGGCGCAGTGGATAGGGCACCAGCCCTGGAGTCAGGAGGACCTGAGTTCAAATTTGGCCTCACACCAAACACTTGACACTTACTAGCTATGTGACCATGGGGAAGTCACTTAACCCCAATTGCCTAAAAATAAATAAATAAATAAACAAACAAACAAACAAATAAAGCTGTGGCCCAGAACTGGGCAGTGGGTGATAAAACTAACAGTTGGCACTTGTCCCTATCTCAGTGCCCTAGGATGGGTCCAGGGACACCCTGGTATAGGCCTGGGACCTCCTTCGCCTTGGTGCACATTAGGCTCTGGAGTACTTGCCTGGCAGTATGCTTCTGCACTGACCCATCCCCAGTGTCCACAGACTTCTCTGTCTGTCTCTGCATGCTGACCTGGGTGGGACAAATGATTCGCCATGATGTCTTCTGGACTTCTCCATTAGGATTTGGTCTGGTGTGTTTCTCCATCTGTTTGGAGCTTTATGGAGGGGAGCTCAGCTACACTGCTTCCTGCTATTCTGCCATCTTGGCTCTGTCTCCTCCACAATTCAATATTCCTTCCCCTCTGTTCCCTCCAACATTTTCTTCTTCCTTACTTCCTAATTTCTGTAAAGAACACCACTATTCTACCTGTCACTCAGGTTCAGGAGATTGGAGTCACCCTCTGCCTCACTTCTTACATCAAATGAGTTGCCAAGTCTTGTCAATTCTACCTCCACAATATATCTCACATCCATCCCTTCTCTCCACTCATATAATGACCAGTCCTGATAACACCTTTATTGCCTCTCAATTGAGTTATTGTGATAATGTCCCATGTGGTCTCCCAGCTTCCAGCCTCTCCCCTCTTCAATCCATCCTCCACACAGCTGCCAAATTTATATTACTAAAATATAGAACTGACTTTGTCATTCCCTTATTCATGAAGCTCTAGTGCCTCCCTCTTATTTCTAATTTGAAAACCAGCTCCTTGTTTGGCTTTTAAAGCCCTTCATGATCTGGCTAAAGCCTACCTTTTTCCAGGTTTACTGCACATCATTCCCCTTCACGCACTAAGCTGTCCTCTCTGCTGCTTTCCACATTTAAGATTCTATTGTTTGTCTCCATGCCCTTGCACAGGCCAGTCCTTATGCTTAGAATATGGTCCCTTCTCGTCTCTCCCTTATGAGATCCCTAGCTTTCTTCAAAGCTTCCTATAGGAAAACTATCCTGATCTGTTTAGTTGCTAGTGCCCTCCCCCTGGAGGAAAGGCAGCATTGCACATGGATGGGAGCTGCCCTCATCCTGGGAAATTCATGTTCAAGTCCCACCTCTGGCCATGACCCTTGGCAAGTCACTTCATATCTCCATGCCTCAGGCAGCTCTCTAAGTTTACAAAGTTGATCTGCATTAATAACGGGAGTTCCCTATACCAGTAAAATCACACGTTACATATACAGCATCCTCTATCCCACCTTCCCCAATTTCCTCTCCCATTAGTGGGCCCTATTCCCAGGAGGCAGTTGATTTGGGATTCTACCATCAGGTATTCACTAACCCCAGTCCAATATACACTCCCAATATTAATCAACCAGATGACATCAACTACCTTTTATGAGAGTATTTACTGAGAAGATAGAGCAAGGACAGAAGTTACATTTCCCAAAATGAAGACACACTCTCCTCTTGGAATTTTATGACAACCAAATTGTAAATTCTGAAAATCTTTCTTCAGTAAAGTAAAAGAATAGAAACTACAAGCAAAGATAAAATTTTGTTTTACTCCATGAATACATTATTCACAAGGTCTTGTAAGTATTTGACAAATTATATGATGGTCCAAGGGGAAAAGACTAATGGGAAAAGATGTAACCTGCAGTTCAAAGTCATTTGCATAAGACTCTCCTCATTGGTAGAGACTGATTATTCAATTATCTATACCCAAATAAGGGATTGAGTTGGCAAGAGCTTGAAAGAAGAGTTCTCCAGTTTTAAGAGAGAAGACATGTGGTTACAGACTCTGTTCAGGTCCTTGAAAAGAGAGTAGAGGAAGATATGTTGAGAAGCCAGCACCTTGATCATGTCCCTATCCCCAGATTACTACACTATAGACTTTGGAGAATTTCCCCTTGGTTAAAATCTGGGGCTTTTTCTCTTGCTTAAGTTATCTCCCTTCCAAAGGTGAGCTCCTTTACACTGTGTATTATCTGGTGTATAGCCTCATTTATGCTTTCTCAGTGGGTGGGGGAGGGGTAGAAGGGAAGGAGAGAATCTGAACTCAAAATTTAAAAAGAAAAGAGTGATATAAATAAATAGCATTTTTTTAAAAGAGAAGAATTTGGGGCAGCTAGGTGGCACAGTGGATAGAGCACTGGCCCTGAAGTCAAGAGTACCTGAGTTCAAATCCGGCCACAGATCAAACACATGACACTTACTAGCTGTGTGACTCTGGGCAAGTCACTTAATCCCAACTGCCTAAAAAAAAATAATAAAATAAAAGAGAAGAATTTGACCAAATGATGGAGATAAACATGTTTCAGCAAATGAGGAACTTTTTCTGATTTTAAGCCTCTTGAAAACCTATAGGCTAAAATTAAAGCTAGATTTGGAAAAACTAGGGGAAAATGTCTAAAAACATTTTGCATCGATGGTATGCCTGGCCCTTCCACAAACTGGACCCTTCCAACCTTTCCTGCCTTCTTACACCTTCTACCCCCTCCTCCACATAGCCACATTTCACTCCTGGATCCACAGACACCAGCCTCCTTGATATCCCTCAGATACAACACTACGGCTCCCCACTCCATGTATTTTCACTGGCCGTGCCCCAGGCCTGGAACTCTCTCCCTCCTCCTCTTTGAGTCTGTGTTTCGTTGGCTTCCTTCTAGCCTCAGCTAAAGTCCTACCTTCTTCAGGAAATGTTTGCCAGCTTTCCTCAACCTTAGTGCCTTCTGTCTGAGGTTAGCTCCCACTTACCCTGTATGTATCCTATTTGCACACAGTTGTTTACATGCGGTTGTCTCCATCACACCAGGTGCTCTTTGAGAAGAGGCTATCTTTGCTCTTCTTTGTATCTCCAGCACTTAGCAGAGTGCCCAGTGCAAGAAGGTACTTAATAAACACTTGGTGACTGACTGACTCATTGGCTAGTGCCCACATTATCACCACCTCCAAAAAATAGTCCATTCTCCTTCTAAATCTAGTCTACTATGGTACTAAATGACAGAAATAACATTTTTAAAACCCCCCTTATTGCACTTTTTTCCCCTCACCTCCTCTCCTCACTGCCTATGATAAGAAGTAGAATATTAAAGATACTATATGGTCACTATAATCAAAAGTTAATGTGTCATCTAAATAAAAAGATATCTGTAAAAGACTGAAACTTTTGTTCTAGATATAATGCTTATTTTAAAAAAACAGGCAAGTGATTTTGTTGCTGGCAGACACATATAATAAAGACAAAAGTATAGAATGAATTATCTAAAACAGAGGCTGACAACCTTGATGGCTTCACCTAGCCTTTTTGTTCTTGCCTCCAGGTTTCTTTGCATGTTAACTGAACACAATATGGGTAAGCCTTATTGCCCAGGCCCATGTAACTCTTTGGTGGTTCCATTAAGTAGACCCTCTGAAATAGTTTGAGGGGACCATCAATATACATAGAAGGAATATGGGCTAGGGGAACAAGAACACTCAGTCGTGTTTTATGCATACTTATTTGTTGCTGCTATTCAGTCATTTTCAGTCACGTCCAACTCTTCATGACACCATTTGAGGTTCTCTTAGCAGAAATACTGGAGTGGTTTGCCATTTCCTTCTCCAGCTTACTTCACAGATGAGGAAAATAAGGCAAACAAGGGTAAGCGACTTTCCCAGGGTCACAAAGCTAGTAAGTGTCCAAGGCTAGATAAATCTTCCTGACTTCAGGCCTAGAACTACATCTACTGCTCTACCTAGCTGCCTGTGTACACTTGTGGAGGAGACATAGACTGATCAGTGGGAATTTAGAAGGAGTTAAAAATAATTTTCTAGCCCCCCAATTCAAAGAGATGGAACCAGCAAGAAGCTTTGGCAATAGGAGAAAACCAAATCAAAGGGCAGACAGTCTTAACTTAAGAACATCTCCTTGCTTTTGCTGGCTGTCTGGCCTTACTTAGACTGTGGACTAAAAGAACTTTAGCCCTCCCTAGAAATTAGCCAATGCCCCCCGGCAGATGGTGGCAGAGAGCAACACACAGCATAAACAAGCTGAGTTGCCCACTGATGAGAGTTCAGCAAATACTGCAGTCAGATACTAGCAGAAATGGCACAACACCCAGAAGATAGCAGAAACCCAACATCCAGCAGGATGCAGCACAATGACACCCCAAGAGCCCACTGCCACCTCTGCAGCATCAAAAATGGGTACTTCTCTGCTTTGGCCATACACACTCCCACATACGTGCCCCTCCCGGGCCACATGTGGTTTTACATGTGTACACTTCCCCGTAGATGGCATGGGAGATATGGGACCTATGGAATACTACGGTCCTTATGGGGATGGGGCAGATCTTGTTTTATCATTTAGTTTATTATGCTGTTTAATTAAGTGTCTTTTGCTTTGAATTTGTGTCCTTTCTAGTAGCCTACATAAAATTAAATGGATCAGTCCAGTCAAACCAAGTCAACAAGCATTTATTAAGTGGCTACTATGTGCCATTACTGTACTACTACTCTGCTAAGCACTAGGAATAGGGAAAAAGATAAAAAAAAAAACAGCATCTGCTGTCAATCATGAACTGGCAGTCCCTTAAGGGCCAGAGTTCATACACTGTGCTTTTGAATGGGAGCAAATCTAGTCGTTCAAATCTGGAGTTTCTGCATGTGTATGTGTACAAGGATCCTCAAAGTCAGCACAGCCCATAAACCAGCATGAAGGGCTTCATATGACTCATGATTTAATCCATACTGTACTACCCAGGCAGAAGGTCAGAATTATAACTACTAGTGAAAGGCAAGAAATTGAAGCAGAGGGCTTTGTTGATTTTGTTGCAGCAACAGAAATGATGGAGCTCTGTTTTCTTAACTCCCCACTCCTTTGAGCAGGCCACAAAACTTTTCTGATGGTCATTTTTACCAGACTACTCATGAGTCCTTGCCCCATCCATAGTGCTGAATAACTTTGTACTGTTTGCAAAGACAGATAAGTGGCACAGTGGATAGAGTACCAGGCTTGGAGTCAGGAAGACCTGGATACAAATCTGGCCTCAGACACTTCCTAGCTGTGTGACCCTGAGCAAGTCACTTAACTCTGTTTCCTTCGGTTTTCTCATCTATAAAATGAGCTGGAGAAGGAAATGGCAAACCACTCCAGTATCTTTGCCAAGAAAACCCCAAATGGGGTCACAGAGAGTCAGACACGACTAAAATGACTGAACATCAACTCATGTAATGTAACCCTTCTCCAAAAGTTAAATTTCTTTCAAAATGCCTTTCTAGTTCTTCCTACCACCACTATGCCAATACTTGAATAATCCTTCCTACCATGTCTAGAAGGACACCTGTTTTGCTTTAGATAGCATATCACTTGCAGAGAAAATCTCAGTTTTCCAACAAACAGATCAACTGTGGAATCTCAGCAAGACAATGAAAGCCAATTTAATATTGGACCAGACCTGGTCTGGAAGCCAGAGATCATGTCATCTCAGTGACCCATGATACTTAGGAAAGGCCTCATTCTACCCTACTGATCTCAATTTATAAAATCAAGCAGCCATAGTTAAGAACTTTCTCTCTTTTGCACTTCACACCAACAACCTCCCATTTATGGTCCCATCCAACATTTCAATTCAATGAGCATTCAGGAAGCAACTCCTCCAGTATGCTCTGGGCACCGTGCCAGGCACTGGTGAGCCAGAGACAAAGCCTGCATAAAATAGCACATCCTCTGGAAGGCACAGGGTGATAGAACATAGGTCCAAAGGCCAAGCAAGCAGGGTGCTTGGCATTCTCAGTCCCAGAGAAAGAGGAAGCCCTGGCTGCTAAGGTAGGGTTGTGGAAAAACTTTTTGGAGATGTCAAATAGCTATGTGAAATATACTCTAGAGGGTATATAGAATTTGTGTGTCCTTTCAGAACAAAGCTTCTCTAGAAGAAATGAAAATAATCCTCCCTCTGTTATCTGAACAAGTATTAACACTGAGAGCCTAACACTCTGAGCTAGGGCTAAAACAATTCATAAACAATTTAGCAGTCAAATCCAGCAGGTTGAACTTGAAATTAGGTCTCCATGGATATTAAACTGCCATATTTCACCAGAAAAAAAAAATTCCCTCTGGATCCCCTATATGGGTTTCTAGTGTAGCTAAAGTTATAATCTTCAGCTTTTCTTGATGAAAATCAGTCATTTTCAGTCATGTCTGACTCTTCATGACCCCATGTAGGGTATTCTTGGCAGAGATACTGGAGTAGTTTGCCATTTCCTTCTCTAGCTCATTTTACAGATGAGGAAACTGAGGCAAATAGGCACTTAACTCTCTTTGATGAAAATACAAGATGTAAAGCATTTATCACCTAATTTATTGCTAAGAAAGGGCAACCTTAACCCTCTCCTACCTTAGAAAAATCAAGTTAACCTCCCCACTATAACTATATTACTTTTGCTCAGTGTGTTTTCTAAAGAAGATAATCAGAAGATAATCAAAGCAGAAAGGCATACAGAAGCACATGCTTATTTACAGATTTAAATATTAAGAGCAAAACTAAACCCAGTGGCTTTGGTTGAGAGACAATGCCAACACCTTAGTAAACCACCCCAGACAATAGCCCCGTTGTTTCTATACAGCTGCTGTATACATCTACACCTTGTCATCAAATGGCTAATTTTTAACTCCCCAAAGGAGACATGATCTTGCTTGTCAGAGCCCTTCTTACTTGCAAATGAATGTAGCTTTTATTTTAAAAGCCAGAACCACAATTCCTGGAGGTACACTTTTTTCTGATGCCTTGAATAAGGGGAGCTTTAATTCCTTATATATACTGCCCTATGCCCACATTTCTCTTACCTTTAGAATGAAAGTTCAGACTCTAATCTAATCCGAAAGAAGACAAGAGTACTGTAGTGAACAGTGTAGAGGGTGGAGTCAGAGCCTCTGGGTTTCACTACTAGGCTCTATCTGTGCTCTACTAAGCAAGTCAGCTGTGGGCCTGTTTCCTCACCTGCAAAATCAAAGGTCCTGACTGGATAATTCCCATGGCCCCTTCTTATTCAAAATCCTATGACAAAATAAGAACTTTCATTTACAAAGCCCTTTACAACACACACACACACACACACACACACACACACACACACACACACCCTTGCTGGTTTCTGTGTTATAAAGATATCTACCTCTAATAGCAGAATGATGGAAAGACCATGAGACATCAGAGAATGAGTTTAGAGTACCATCATCTTGGACAAATAGCATAGCATCAGCTACAGATGGGGGGGAAGGATTTCTGGTAATTTCTCCTTCATGCCTGTGGGATTCATAACTGTCTTTATAAAAGCCCCCTTTGTATGGCCCTAAATTTGTTCTCTTGTGGGGCAGGGAGGAGAATACATTGGTACCCTGGCAGCTAGGTGATGCAGTGGATACAGAGCCAGGCCTGGACTCAGGAAGACCTGAGTTCAAATTTTACTTCAGACACTTACTAGCTGTGTGACCCTGGGCAAGTCATTTAACCCTGTGTGCCTCAGTTCCTCATCTGTAAAATGAGCTGGAAAAGAAAATGACAAACCACTCCAGTATCTTTGCCAAGAAAACCCCAAATGGAGTCAGACACAACTGAAATGAGTCAACAACAGACTGGTACCAGGGCTAGAGCATTTAATGACTCAAATCCTTAATATTCTCTGAATCACAACCATGAAATCTTACATGCAAAAAACAAATCCCACAAAAAGCCTTGTTCAAAGAGAAAAATTCATTTTAGTCTATCATTCTAGACCAAGAGTCTTGACCCTTTTTCTGCCATGGACCCCCTTTGGCAGTCAGGCTGGGAAAGCTATCAGGAGTCACATTTTTTAAATGTTTGAAATCACTGACAATTAGAGGAGCGCACATTAAAGCAGCTCTTGGGTTCTGTCTTATTCCTGTCCAATTTGAAAAGGTGACAAAAAGGGAAAATGATCAATATTGGAAGAGGTGCAGGAAAACAGATACATTAATGCACTATCAGCAGAGTTGTGAATTTGTCCAGGTATTCTGGAAATCAATTTAGAGCTATGCCCAAAATGTCACCAAACTGTGCATACCCTTTGATCCAGCAATAGGATTTCTAGGTCTGTATCCCAAAGATATCATAAAAATGGGAAAAGGACCCACCTGTACAAAAATACTTATAGCAGCTCTTTTTGTGGTGGCCAAGAATTGGAAATTGAGGGGATGCCCATCAATTGGGGAATGGCTGAACAAGTTGTGGTATATGAATATAATGGAATATTGTTGTTCCATAAGAAATGAGCAGGTTGATTTCAGAAAAGCCTGGAAAGACTTGCATGAACTGAAGCTAAGTGAAGTGAGCAGAACCAGGAAAACATTGAACATAGTAACAGCAGCATTGTATGATGACCAACTTTGATAGACTTAGCTCTTTTCAGAAATGCAATAATCGAAGACAATTCCAAAAGACTCAAGGAAAATGCTAACCACATCCAAAGAAAGAACTATGGAGTCTGAATGCAGATCAAAGCATGTTATTTTTCCTTTTTGTTTTATTTTGTTTTTTTCCTTCTTGTGGTTTTTTCCTTTAGTTCTTAATTCTTCTTTACAACATGACTAATGTGGAAATATGTTTTTTAATTGCTTTAAGACTAAAAAAAATAATCAAATAGATAGATAGATGGATGGATGGATGGATAGATAGAATGCAGAAATTTGTTTTGCTCAACTCTATATATTTGTCATGAAAGTTTTGCTTTCCTTTTTCTCAGTTGGGGAACATAGAAGGGAGAGAAAATAAGTTTTTGTTATTGGGAAAAAAAATTAAGGCACATAGTTAGAAGGAACCAATGGCGTGTCACATTTAATCGGACCCTACTGTAATTAGTGATAGCCTGTACTTGGCAGAGTAGGATTTGTTAGTTTATGCCAAAGCCCTATATACATGAGATAAGAGAAGATTTCTTCAACTCTTTGACTTGTGCTTCCGCCATTGAACACCTCACATTTTGCCAACAAATGTGGAGCCATCTTGAGGACAATCCCATGGATGTAGATACTGGAAAGGTCTAGTAATAACCTAACAATGCCTTACTCCTTAAGACAAAGTCCTGTCCTCTTAGAGAACCAGCTACCTCACTGACTGTTCACTGGACATTGCTGGACTCCTCTGGACCTGATGAGATCTGACCCAATGGCACCCAGACAGCCCTGCCCACGGACAGCAACACTGTCCCTGAGGGATTATGTTGGATTGTGAGAAGAGGAAGGTGAGGACTGGAAAAGGCCACTCCAGTGGCCTCTGCGAGTCTGTATTCTTGATAAGATTAGCCTACAAAGGCACTGAACTCAGTAAATAGACCTCTTTATACAAAGCCTTTCACAACACGGCCCCCAACTATCTTTCCAACTTCTCTGGACATTATTCCCACCTCCAATAAACTGTAATCCAGGCAAATTGACCTTCTTTATCTTCTTCACTCCACACACTCTATCTCCCATCTCTGTACCTTTGCCCTGGTTGCCCTCCATACCTGGAATGCATTCTCTTCTTAATTTTGCCTCATGGAGTCCTTCTCTTCCTTTCAAATGAAGCTCAGTTACCACCTTCTACATGAAACCTTTCTTGATCCCCCAACTACCTGTGCCCTCCCTCCAGAGGTATGTGGGTATATGTTTACCAACTGGCTCTCCAGGGAAAAAAATGTACATACTACACACTTTTAAGTGTAATTTGCATTGTTAAAGTTTTCCCATTACTTTCTTAAGTCTAGACAACCAACAAAAAAAAAGTCCTGAGTTATAGCATTTGCAGATTTCTGAGATATAAATAGGCTGAAAATTTTACAATCCATTCTCATTTTACTGTGCTGCCTCCAACATGTCCCTGCTACTCTCCCAAATTACCTTGCATTTATCTATTTATATATATTTATATTTATTCACTTTATATTCATGTTGTATGTACTTGTATACATACTTCTTATCTCTTTCATTAGAAATTATTTCATCTTTAAATATGTATCCCCAGCACCTAGCACATAGTAGGTACTTAATAAATACTTGTCAATTGAATTGATTGATAGGTGATCTCGTCTGGGAGAGGAAACAAGAATTTATTAATCATCTACTCTGTACCAGGCACTGTTCTGAGTGCTTTGCAAATATTATCTCATCTGTTCCTCACAACAGCCCTGGGAGGTAAGTGCTATTATTATCCCCATTTTACAGTTGAGGAAACTGAGACAGGGGTTAAGTGACTTGCCCAGGATCACACAGCTAGCAAATGTCTGAATTCAAACCTAGGTCTTCCAGATTCCAGGCCCAGCGCTGTATGCACTGTGCTGCCTACCTGCCTCTAATTTTGGCTCCTATTGGTTCAATCACAATGCATCTGTTATCAGTCATTCTTTCTACTTGATTAGACCCTCGTTTGTTAGCTCACCCCCCCAAAAATCTACTTTATATTTATTTGTGTTCATTTTGTATCTACTTAGCTGTGTATTTGTGTTCCCTGTAATTAACTATAAACTCCATGAGGGCAAAGATTATCTTGATTTTTGTTCTCGTGTCTCCAGAGCCCAGCCCAATACCTGGAACGTAGGAGGAACTTAAGAAATGCTTGTTATATTCAGTTATTAAATGTTGTCATCAGAATAATAAAATGTTAGTTTGAGTTGCTTTAGAAAAAGACTATAAATTTAGACCAATATCTCATATCATATAACTCAATAATCTCGAAATGTAATCTGAATGTAAAAGGCTATAGCCTAAAAAAGTTAGGAGAGAATGAGATCAGTTATCTCTCACATATATGGTTAGGGAAAGGCAAGGGAAGTGATAGACTGACAGACTGGGAGAAGAGACAAAGACAGAGATCAGAGATGAACAAAAAGATGGAGAGAAAGGGTAGGGAGAAATGGAGGCAGAAACAGAGAGACAGAGACAGAAAGAGCAAATAAATAAATGTCTTTGCTTTTATCTGGTTGTGTTACCTGGCTGACTATTAAAGATGCATGTGCAAATGAGGGCTTTTAGTACAAACCCATGAAGTACCTTGGAATAGTTGTCTGTCCCTTGAAAGAACTAATCAATGCATGCAAGTAGGGGTGGGGAAGGAAGCCCAAAGGTGGTGCTACACTAACATTTATTAAGCATCTGTAACCTACTAAATGCCAAGAACCAGGCTAGGGGCTGGAGAAGTTACAAAGTTTGGGTAAAATATGCTCCCTGCCCTCCTGGAGTTTACAATATTATAAGGGGATAGGGTACAAACATAGATACTGTAATGCATGATGTCACAGGATAAATGTAGCAAAGATGCACAAAACAAAATCCTATGTGAGTATTGACAAGAAAGAACAGAAATCATACATAGTAGAAATAGGCAAAAATATTTTTTTTTCTTGCAAGGTTCCTCATTTAACAGAAAACACTGGAAATAGGAGAGACCTTAGAGATCATTTGGTTCAACACCCTCCTCCCTCGGTTTACATTTTACTAGATTAGGAAACTGAGTCCCGAAAAGGATAAAGTCACCTAGCTAGTCAGCAGCAAAATCAGAGCCAGATCTTCAGTCTCCTGCCTCGCTTTGCTTATTCCCCTATAGCATTGTCTAGTCATCATGAGTAATGCAGGAATGAGTAAGCTTATCCTCATGCACAAACCCACAGTAGAATAACACCCACAATAGAATAATACCTGAGAGTTGAAAGAACTATGGTCTCTTGCACGGGAAGGCCAAGTTAGTCACTCATAAGTAAAAAGGGGGAAAATGTAACTAGTTATAATGAACCTGGCCAAGAATAGTTCCGGATATTTGAACAGCAAGCAGGAAAAGCATAGATCATTTCCTGGGGATTAGCTGCCAGAAAGAGAAAAGAGGGAGATGAAAATACTGGCACCCACCTGCCATGGATTACTGGGTTAAGGAAATAATTAAGGGGCTAAAACAACACCCAGATAACACCATCCATCCTCTGCCCCCAGCATAAAATATATGTTTTTAAAACTGCCTTCCCTTGTTTTTCCAAAGGTCTCCAGTAGCTACAGAATTTTCCTTTGATCTTTGACCATTGGGCAGCTAGGTGGTGCTGTGGATAGAGCACCTGGCCTGGAGTCAGGGGGACCTCAAATCAAATCTGATCTCAGACGCTAGCTGTTCGATCCCGGACAAGTCACATCAGCTTGTTTACCTCAGTCTCCTCATCTGTAAATTAAGCTGGAGTTGGAAATGGCAAGCCACTGCAGTATCTTCACCAAGAAAACCCCAATGAAGTCACAAAGAGTTGGTAACAACTGAACACAAACTTTGACCATTTCCGCCTATTCAGGCAGTTGATTTTCCCTATCTCAGCTTCTTTCCTGATCTGTTAAAGGGAGGAGAGGGGTTAGATTAGATGATCTCCAAGGTCCCTTCCACTTATGAAATCCGATGATTCCATGTTATTTCATTAATCCCTTCTTTACTCACCATCCCACTTCCATTTTTAATGTGTCAAGGTTGTGCCTCTTATGGAAGCAAACTGACTGTGGAAAGTGTCCCAGCTACTGACAACACCATTCATAGGGAAGAAACAAAATTACTTTAAACATAAAACCATGCATATTTTGTTTCCTGTTTCAAGGCTGAAGATAATGAATGCCTGTTTATCACAACATGCCCACAATGTACCATAACAATTCACTTGTGTAGTTTTCTTCTTCATTGTGAACATTAAGCTTCAAATTTTATCTGTCTGATTTTATTGCATTGTATTGCAAGGACACTCCCAAGAGCCATTCACCCATACAAGTGATACTTCCAAACACAGATTAGGAATGGAATTATCCTCTCCATTTCTGTGCTACCACACCAGTCCTGACCATCAGACTTTCATCCCTAGATTACTGCAATTTCTTCCTATCTGAGCTCCCTGCTTCCTGTCTCTTTCTCATTTAACCCACCCCATATACTGCTGCCAGATCAACCTGACTAAAACACTTTTCATCATGTTGCTTCCATGCTCAAAAACCTTCACTGGTTCCCTATTACCTATCAGATGAGGTTCAGACTCTTTATCCTCGCATTCAAAAACCTCCACAGTCTGTCCTCAACACATGACATCCCTACTGCCGCCTCTGCACATGCTATTCACCCAGCCTGAAAAGTGCTCTTCTCTGCTAATCTAAATCCCACCCATAATTCAAGAACCAATTCAAGGCTAATTTCCTCCATGAATCACTCCCTCAATCATTCCCCCACACAGTGATCTCTCTCTTCTCTGAAATTCTATAGCCTTATCTTTCCAACATTTAATCATTACTTAATCATGTAATACCATGCAATGACATCTATCATGATGTATATCATGTTGTGGCTTAACTCTGGAATTTTTATTTAACTTTTCTTATGTTGTGTGTCTTGAGAGGCAGCTGGCACCGTGAATAAAGAACTGGTCTGGAAGCCAAGAAGACCTGGGTTCGAATACCACCTCTTGTGGCATTTGTGGTTTGTCCATTATTCCAGAAAGGACCATGACATCAGGGAGGTGATGCCACTATTTGCATATGAATCGGATTTAAGTGAGGGAGAGCTGTGCAAAGTCACCAGCCTCACTCTCTCCTCCATCTGGGTCTAGTGGCCAGATATGGATCAGGAGGAGTGGAGCCAGCCCAGCACCACCTCTTATACATACCAGCTGTTTACACAACTGATATAACCTCTTAATTTCTCAGTGCCCCCAGGCAGCTAATCCTCTCACTTGTTGAATAGTTGCCACCCTATATTGAGAGCTTCTTC
The DNA here is from genome assembly GCF_003287225.1 of Phascolarctos cinereus. Taxonomy (NCBI): domain Eukaryota; kingdom Metazoa; phylum Chordata; class Mammalia; order Diprotodontia; family Phascolarctidae; genus Phascolarctos; species Phascolarctos cinereus. Next base: position 660,218,242 of record NW_027555847.1, read on the forward strand.
ATCTAGGAGTTTCCTATGCTAGCAAAATCACAAGTCTTAACATATACATATATGTATATCATATGTATATATGTATGGATACACATACACATTTGAATATACACATATGTATGTGTATGTGTGCATGTGTGTTTGTTGTTCAGTGGTTTTGCAGTCGTGTCCAACTCTTCATGACTTCATGGGGTTTTCTTGGCAAAGATACTGGAGTGGTTTATCATTTCCTGCTCATTTGACAGATGAGAACACTGAGGCAAACAGGATTAAGTGACTTGCCCAGGGTCACACAGCTAGTAATGTCTGAGGCCAGATTCGAACTCAGGAAGATGAGTCTTCCTGACTTCAGGACCGGCACTTGCTGATTGATTTACTATTCTACTCATCACAGCAGTTACTCAGACCTTTCTATACCTCCTCAAAGCTCCAATAGCACCATCTCCCTCCCCACCAGCATCTCAATTAAACACTTCATCTCATTTCTCACTGGAAAAAAAAAACTGAGACCATTGGCCTCATCTCTTCGTCATCTCCTACCATTCCAACCTCTCCTTTCATTCCTATCTCACATGGAGAGGTGGTTCTTCCCACCAAAGCCCATCCATCCCCTTTCATTTTCTCCTGCTATCGTTCCCACAATCATTCCCATTCTCTCTTATCTTGAACCTCACTCTCTGGCTCCTTCCCCCTCTGGCTACAAACACTGCTCTCCCATATAATTAACAACAAACAGACCAAACAAACAAACAAATAAACAAAAACCCTTCATGGGATCTACCATCCCTTATAGCCATAGCCCTCTGTCTTTCCTCCCCTTCAGAGCTAAACCCTGAGAAAGCCATCCATGCTCAGTGCCTCCATAACCTCTCCTCTCACTCACTTCTAAACCCTCTGCCAAGTGGTTTCCCAATCCACCATTGATTCAATTCAATTCAGTAAACATTTAATAAGTGCCTACCACATGCCAGGCACTGTGCTAAGTGCTGGGATGCAAATAAGGACAGTCCCTGACCTCAAGGAGCTTACAATCTAGGTATTATTCAGGTATGTCCTCTGTGACCCCATTTGGGGTTTTCCTAGCAAAGATACTAGAGTGATTTTGCTATTTCCTTCTCCAGCTTATTTTACAGATGAGGAAACTGAGGCAAACAATGACTTTCCCAGGGTCACACAACTATGAAGTGTCTGAGGCAGATTTGAACTCCTGAAGATGAGTCTTCCTGACTGCAGGTCCTGCACTCTACCCAGCTGCCTCTACAATCCAGTAGGTGAAGACATAAAAGGAGATTGAAAAGGGGTCGGAAGGCCACCAGAGTGTACCCAGAGCAACCTAGCAGAGCAGCTGCTGGAAAATGAAGAGTTACCTGGGAAGTTCTGAACCTTCTGTAAAGGAAAGCATTGGGAGGAGTCAATTACCCTGTTCTATAACACTCCAGTGTGGAGAGGCCACCGAGGGTGCAGAGAAGGTGTTGCATATCAAAAGCTGAGTCATCTGCATGACAGCAAGGTTTCAGGTGATCAGCTTAGTGTGGAGGAGGTACGATGTGGAGTTGAAATCAAGGAGAGATACTGATTTTAAAAAAAAAGAACCTATTACCTGCAAAGTTCTTAGCCCTCTTTAAAGGAAGACTTAGGAGAAATTTACAGCTCCATCCAATCTCCACCCTCCCAATCAGAAGAAAGAGGTGACTGGGGGGAGATGAAGTGTTGAGTACCAAATTGGACTGCAACTCCCTTCTCCAAAGTCACCGCTGATCTCTTAACTGCCTATCTAATGGCTTTTTCTCCCTCCTCATCCTTCTCCACGGCTCAGCAGCACTCCACACTGCCGATCACCTTCTTCTCATGAATATTCTTTCCTCTCCAGGTTTTGTGACACTGCTTTCTCCTGATTCTCCTCCTCTATGTCTGATTGTTCCATCTCAGTCTCTCGCTGGTTCTTCACACTAACTGGAGGTGTCTGGAGGGTCTGTCCTCAGATTTCTTTTTCCCTTCCATCTATCTTGCTCCATGATCTTATCAGCTCCCATCAATTATCGTCTCTATGCAGATGATTCCCAGATCTATGCATCCAGGCAGGAAGAGATCACCAACAACCTTTTGGGTATTGGGTGTAGGTATCTCTTGTAGGTATCTCTTAGTCAAACTCTTGTAGGTATCTCTTACTCAAACATGTCCAAGACAGAACACTCTCCCTCAAAACCCTCCTCTCTTAGACATCCTCTATTACTGTTGAAGGTCACCTAGTCCCAGGCTCCTAGGCTCACAGCCTTGGTATCATCCTTGATCCCTCACTCTCACCCACCCCCATATCCAATCCATTACCAAATCTTATCATTTCTATCCTCATAACATCATTCATATGCAGCCCCTTCTCTCCACTCACACCACCACCACTCAGGCTTTCATCACCTCTCACCTATTGCAGTAGCCTAAGTTCTCCCTGCCTTGTCTCCCCCACTCCAATCCATCCTTCACTCAGCTGCCAATGTGATTTTTTTTTTCTGAAACAAAGGTCTGACCAGGTCACTCCCCTGATCAATAACTCCAATGGTTCCCTATTTCTTCTAGAATCAAATAGAAACTCCTTTGTGTGGTCTTCAAAGCTCTTCATAGACTGGCCCCTTTCCACCTTTCCAGTCTTCTCACACTGAACTCTCCTCCACACTCTGTATATACCAGAAACACTGGCCTATCTGTAATTCCTCTAACATGAAACTCTATCTTCCTTCTCTGTGTCTTTGCTCTACCCCCTCATCTCTACTTGTTGGTTTCCCTGACTTCTCTAAAAGAGAGCTCAAATTCCATCTATTCCAGGCCTCTCCTGGTCTTCCTAGTTCCTAACACCTTTCTTCTCAGCCTTCCTTCCACCTACTCTGTGTGTATCTTGGAAAAGCTGGCAGAGCTAAGTTGGGGCACTGACTCAACCGTCCCCTGTTTGCTGCATCAACTTCAGCCACCATGCCTTCTTCCTCTGTGCCTCTCATTACAAGGGCACCATTCACATTTTTACCTGCAAGGATGCCAGACTCAACTGCACATTGGCCCTGAATGGGCAAGGGGGCCCTTGATCATCCAGTTAAGTGTTTTCACAGTAGAGTCTGGCCATTTTCACTGTCCCTGAAAACTTAGCTTGCATCTGAGCTTTTGTCTGAAACACCTCAACTACATCTTAGCCATCCTCATGGTTATCACCTTCTGCAAGTATCTCTTCACCACTGACTGGAACTGTAACCAAGGGACTTAGATATGTGCCTGGATATCTGCAAGTGTGATGACTTCTGAGAATCTCAGTTTCCTTCTCTTCTCCATCCTCACCTGTCTGGGGGCTATCTACTATTCAAGTATTCCCTGGATGATATCTCTACACCAGGGCAGCTAGGTGATACAGTGGACACAGTGCCTGGCCTATAGTCAGAAAGATTCATCTTCGTGAGTTCAAATCTGGCTTCAGAAACTCACCAGTTGTATGACCCAGACAAGTCACTTAACCTTATTTGCCTCAGTTTTCTCATCTGTGAAATGAAATGGAGAAGGAAATAGCAAGCCATTCCAGTATTTTTGCCAAGAAAACCTCAAATGGAGTCATGGTGAGTTAGACACAACTGAACAACAGCAACAACTAATCCCTGCAGCACTTACGTGCAGGTGGGCCATGTTTTGGAAATGTGCTATGGCATACTCACACCCACACACATCTTTCCATTGCCTTTTAGTTAAACTGAAATTTAGATTTCCTGGAAATTGACAGATTCCAACATCCACAGCCATAGCCTATAGCTTAGATATCAAATTCTCCACCCTCTAGTGTGGCTGGACCAGATTAAACATAATTGAGTAATGTTCAACAAAATAAGTAAAAAATACAGTAGGAAATAGATAATGTTGATTTATGATTTTCTGAGTCAATATGCAGCTTGCAGGTTTCTAATTGAGTTTGATACCATGGCCCTACAGCATCACGGTGAGAGCACTGGCTTTTGAAAACTGGGATTGACACAAGTCAAGGAGCCATTTGGTATCATTAAAGAGCCAGGAATTTTTTAAGTGCAACACAGCCAGCTCTCCTGCTACTATTCAGTTCTGAGCCCAACTCACTGACCACCTGAAGATTGGCCATGAACTGCACTTCATAATCTGGACAATCGGACTTTTTCATTCCTTTGTGGGTCTTTTTTTTCCCCCTATGCTCTTCTTTGAGTAATCATGAATCTCAATGAGGAAGCCCTGTAATGCATTGTAATGCAATCAGTATAATATTATTCTAAAAGAGGAGCAGCTGGAGTACCCAACCCTAATGAATCCCAGCATTTGCCAGGATCCTGTCCAGAACATCCTCTATGACAGGGGCAAACACCTTTAGCAAGCATACTATGTAATGCTTCACTTGACATTGATAATCAGAGGGTTGATGAACAGTTATTTGTGTCTGCATTCAACAAATCAGATCTCATATGATCGTAACATATACGTGAGAAACTCCTTGTTGGAAGGAAGCCTATAAGGTTGTGCTTTGCTTTTCATTTTTTTTCATCCACAAATAATAAAGCAAATGAGATCTTTAAAGGAGGAGGTACCTTAACACAGAATTCACCCAGTGTTAAGGTATAGACTTGAATGATCTTTTGAAGTTCTCCCTGGAATTTCTTTACTCCATCCTCTCTAACACGTTTGGTGCCTCTGATGCGATTGTCTTCATGGTCATCCCATGGTATTGTCCTATGTGATAGAGCAAGGCTAGATGACCAAGTCTCATGATGTTTCTTGTTTCCTTCAAGTGCATGATAAAGTTAACATTCCCACCTCTTTTTTATGCCTCTCCAAGGAGTACTTGACAGTCACCCTTCCTTTTAGCTACAACTTCCTTCTATCTTCTGCTTTTGTTTCCAGCAAGAAGATCAATGATGATGTTATTCAGTTCCCCTAGTAATATATCAAATTAACTGGTCATTGGCCAAACATCTCACGTTCAGAGTACCAACGATTCAAATGATGCTTATAGATGGTCTAAAAATTGAGATTCTTAGAACTGTGGGCAGAGAACTTCTGGCTTGGACCTTCCTGATGGTGCTTCCTTACCTTTCCCCTTCTGATGTGTATACCCCTATCTTCCCCTGCTGCTTTTTGCAAACTTCTGTTGTATCCATCCTACTTACATATTCCCAATCTCTATGGGATTGCTGAAGCTGATCCTCTGGGCTCTCTGACTTTTCATCCAATTGAGCCTGCACTCCAAGTGTAAATAAAATCTACAGATAACTATCTCTGTGTCATTGAGTCAATGACTGGCAGCAGTATCTAATCAATGAACCTCTTTCCCCCTTTTCACCACTCTGCCCCGTCACTAAAGCAGCACAAGCAGGCCACGAAGGATGGAGAGCCATGTTATACTTTTTGCCTTGTTTCATTGAGTAGCCATGGCCAAAGAACTCATCCTCCAGTGTCCATCCTATTAATGGCCAGTCTCTTTGTACTTAGGATGCTATTTGGACAGCAGACAGATCTGGAACAAGGGGCAGACTGAAAGCCTTCCCAGATAGAACCTGACAGGGATTATGCTTCACAAATGCTGCTTTTAAGAATTAAGGATCACCTCCATGCCATGATCTGGCCTGACAGTGAGATTTTGTGGAGGCAAATCATAGTCTGGGAAACATACATTTTTGAACCACAAAGTAAGAAGGAGAAAAAAAGGTTCTTGCACATCAAAAGAAATTTTTTCCTCATTTACAGAAGTACATTTGCTTTTAGGGAACACTTATTGTTCTTCGGTTGTGAGCCCATTTGGGTTTTCTTGGCAAAGACACTAGAGTAGTTTGCCTTTTCATTCTTCTTCTTCCATTCCCATCTCATTTTACAAAGGAGGAAATTGAAGCAAACAGGGTTAAGTGACTTGCCCCGGTCACACAGCTGGTAAGTGTCTGAGGCCAGATTTGAAGTCATGAAGTTGAGTCTTCCTGATTCCAGGCCCAGCGCTCTATCCACTGTGCCACCTAGCTGCCCTAGGACCATTATCCAGTAGTTATCTAGGACAAACCCAAGGAAACCTGAGGCTCAGAGAACTGTCCCCTTACCAGATACTCATATAAATTCTACCTTGTCTAGAAAATTTTTGTAACTGAAAGTACGTTTCTAAGAGCACTGGATTTGGAGTCAGAGAATCTGGTTGCAAATTCCAGTTTGGCTGATCTACATAGCCTCTAAGGGAGCCTCTAGCTCCTCAATCTATGATCCTATGATACTATGAGGTATTAGTGCAATTATTGATAGCAAACACTGGTCACCTGAGACCAGAGCCAGGATTTTCCCCTCAGTAAATACTGGGAATTAGCACTATTATCATTAACATCCATGTAGTGGATAGAGTGCCTGGCCTGGAATCAGGAAGACTCATCTTTATGAGTTCAAATCCAGTCTTGGACACTTACTAGCTGTGTGACCCTGGGCAAGTCACTTTACCCTGTTTGCCTCAGTTTTCCCACCTACAAAATGAGCTGGAGAAGGAAATGGCAAACCACTCCAGTATCTTTGCCAAGAAAACCCTAAATGGGGTCATGAAGAGTCGGACACGACTGAAAATAACTCAACAACATCATTAGCTCTAGTAGTAGCAGTTGTTAGGAAGGAGAGGAGCAAATGGAGCTAATAATCCACCTACACATTTGAAAAGATTCTAATCACACAATGACTGTTAATTCCCAGCCTGTCTTCTGTGTCATCCTCTTTCTCATTATCAAATAATTAAAAAGAACCTGAGGCTATCACCTTACCCAGATGTGCCTGGGAGAAGAGAGAGACATTCACATCTGCCACCCAAGCAGGTGACAGGATCAGATTTTGAAATCTGAGTATGCCAAGCCATTTAGGTAGGTGGAAATATGATAGTGTCACTGTTTAATCTCAGATCTGAAGCTGACAACAAATGACTTTCTAGCTCCCTTTTTCTGCATTGTTTTTACCACCTACTCTTTAATTAAGTTTATGTCTTCTTTTTTATAGCTAGTTTTTTTTTCCTGCCTGGCATTAGAGTTTTGAGGATGTACCCAAAGAGAAAGAAGCACTACGTAATTTATAAATATACAGCCACTTTTGGAAGTTATCATGGCAGGTTTCTCACTATTTGGCTATTTCTACCCTGGTTCCATAACTTGGAAAGATCATTAATTGAGGTTTCTTGCAATAAGCTTCAGCATGTCTTCCTGTTCTCGTTAGGATGGCAATACAGGATACAGCATCTACACTTATACTCTGGCTCTGTTGCCTGAGGGAGAATTATAATCAATGGTGAAAAAAACCAAGTTACAGTGGCATCAGCACCAAAAACACATGAAAAAATGTTATTTCAACTTCTTGGGCCAAAATTCCATTTAATCTCAAAAGCTAAACATATATAAAACATAGGGGGAAATATTAAAGAACCAGAGAAACAATTGGATGCTTTAGCATCCATTTGATTTTTCCCACTATACTAGGAGCTACAGAGTCATAATCTTGCCTGCCTTCAGTCCCCTGGAGAAAAGGAAAACTGAAGGCTCTAAATCTATGTTTTATTAGGGTATTTCAGGCCAATGAAAAAAGGAAAAATTATTTCTTTAGAAAATTTTATCTCCTGCCTCCCTAGTCATTTTGACTTGACTTGAAATATAACAGGGAAAGAAGGAGATAGAGAGAGAGACAAAGAGGAATGGAGAGAGAGGTGGGGAGAGAGAGAAAGGGAAAGAGAAAGAGGGAGAAAGACAAAAGGAGAGACAGAGAAGGAGAGAGAAAAAGAGAGAGGGAAAGAGAAAGAAAAAGAGAGGGGAGGGAGAGGAGAAAAAATAGAGAGACTGGGAGAAGGAGGAAGAGGGAAAGGGGGGAGAGAGGAAGGGGGAGAGAGAGAGAAAGGGAGAGAGGAAGGGAGGGAGAGTTGGGAGGGGGGAAGACACACACAATAGTCCTAGGAATATTTTGCCATTGTTTCTTTGAAAACCGGGATATTTCCTACTCGACTACATATTCTGAGTCACAAATGCTAAGAAAATAAACTGTACCCAGACTTTTTGCAGAATATTAGTGGTTTTGAGAGCAGGATGTCAGCTTACATGGTAACAGTGACTGAACTGAGTCTGTAGCATTAAGTGCCATTAAGGTTCTCCAGTGCTGGCAGATTGACTGCAATACAGTAGGGGATCTCTATTCAGCAAATGGCTTTGGGGAAACTTTTCAGTGCCATGTACTTGAGAACAAAATGCGTGGAAAGAGAACTAGATTTGCTTTGTTCCTCACTAAATTCTGGGTAGTAAATCTCATTTGGGGAAAACAAAGGTAACCTATGCCCTTGCCCTGCCTTGTGTTTTTGAATTATTATTTTCCGCTAGGCCCAAGGTCATGATGATTTATAGAGAGGGAGCCTAGCAGATGTTTTAGATAATACTGGCACACATGAGAAGTGATCATCCCTCCTCCACCACTGGGAGTCTTGGGAAATGCATGCTTGCAGCAAGCGGGAAGCCTCGAGATAAGAGTACATAATCTGTACTGTGTATTCAGGACTGGCTATCTCCTTCTTCCTCCCAGTATCATTGGAGGTTTGACATTCTGATCCTAATGAGGGGTACATAAGCTAGCTTCTACAACCACTAAATTCATATCCCTTGGCTTCCATGACGTAGACTAGAGCAACTGTGACTGTCAAGAGAATCCCCCTAGGCACTCAGCTCAGAATCTAGATGTTATCAGCAGCTGCTCTCCCATATCCAATTTAGTGCCAAGTTCCATAGATTCAAAACATCTCACAAGTACAGGACCCCTTTTCATCTCTGACACCTCCAGCACTGTGTTGGAGGCAGGCCCTCATAACACGACAGCTAGACTTTTGCCACAGTGTTCTGCTTGGTCTCCCCCCTCAAGTCTTTCCCCACTCCAGCCCATCTTCCATTCAGCTGCCAAAATGATCTTGTAAATGTGGTCTAACCATTTGACCTTCCTACTTAAACTCCAGCGACTCCCTATGACCTCCAGAATCAAATATAAAATCCTTCAAAACCTAGCACCATCCTACTCTTCATACACTTTTGTTGTTGAATTGTGTCTGACTCTTCATGACCTCATTTGGGGTTTTCTTGGCAGCATACTGAAGTGGTTTGCCATTTCCTTCTCCTCATTTTACAGATGAGGAAACTGAGGCAAACAGGGTTAAGTGACTTGCCCAGGATCACACAACTAGTCTGAGTGTCTGAGGCTGGATTTGAACTCAGGTCCTCCTGACTCTAGGGCTGGCACTCTATCCACCGTGCCACCTAGCTGCTCCTTTCTTACACATTAATCCCTTCCATATGATCCAGAAACACTGACCTTGTTCCTTGCACGTGACACCCCATCCCAATTCCATATTTTTCCCCTGGCTGTTCTCCAGGCCTGGAATGCTCCTTATCCTTCTCTTCACCTCCCAACTTCCCTGTCTTCCTAAGTCTCAGCTAAAATATTTCTTTCTACAAGAAGCCTTTCCTGGTCTTCTACGTGGCAGCCCCTCAAAAACAGTGATACTCACCCCCCACCCATGTCTTCTTTTCTCCAGGCTAGACATGCCCAGTTTCTTCAGCCAATCTTCAAATATCATGGATTCCAGACCCTTTACCATTCTGATTCCTCTGGACATTCTTTAGCTTATAGATACGCTTCTTAAATCCTGATGCCCAGAACTGAATATAATACCCCAAATGAGGTCTGATGAGTGGAGAGTGCAGTGGGGTTATCACTTCCCTAGAGGTTCCTGGAGGTGGTGCCCCTCCTAATGCAGCCCCAGATTGCCTTAGCTTTCTTGGCTGCCACATCACATAGCTGATTCATGTTGAGCTTGCAGTCCACTAAAACCCACAGATCCTTTTCAGGACCCTGCCTAACTGTGCCTCACTCATCTTACACTTTGGAAGTTAATTTTTTTTTGTACCCAAGTATAAATTTTGATATTAATTCATACTGACTTTCATTTCATTAGATTCATTCCTCTACCAGGGGTGGGGAACCTGAGGCCTGGAGTCCACATGTGGCCTTCTAGGTCCTCAAGTGCAGCCCTTTGACTGAATCCAAACTTCACAGAACAAATTCCCTTAATAAAAGGATTTGTTCTGTAAAACTTGGACTCAGTCAAAAGGCTGTACCCAGGACCTAGAAGACCACATGTGGCCTCAAGGCCACAGGTTCCTTATCCCTGCTAGCCTGTCACAATCATTTTGGATCCCGGCTCTGTCATCTATTGTACTAGCTAGTCCCTAATCCAGCCCCGGATGGGGATCATCCCCAACAGCACAAAACTAAGCAAAGATTCCTGAGGTACTCCACTGGAGACCTTCTGCCACAATGACATTGAGCCATTGACATGGCTACTTTGTGAATCCGGCCATCCAGCCAGTTCTGTTTCCATCTAATTATATTATCATCTAATCTATATTTGTCCATCTTCACTCCAAGATAGTATGAGGTAATTGATCAAAAGTTACTAAACTATAAGTAAATGATAGCCATAGCCTTTCTTCCATCAATTAGTTTAGAAATTTTGTCAAAAAAGAAATTAAGGTTAGTCTTGATGAAGCCATGTTAGCTCTTTGTAATCATCATTTCCTTTTTATAGTTGTTTGCCGATCATCTCTTTATTGATCTTTCCTAGAATTTTCCTGGTGATCAAAGTTGGGAGGAAATATCCCAAATGCCAAGACTACCAGCTATTGTACATCCCATTCAACCAGTGACCTTGAAGGAAAGATTGACTTCTCCCACTGCTTTTCAACAAGCATCAAGTCAACCAGCATTTATTAAGCACCTACTATGTTTCAGATGCCAAACTAAAAGCTGGGGATACAAAGAAAAGCCAAAAACAAAACAAAACAGTTCATGCTTTCAAGGAGCTCAGAATCTGATAGAGGAGACAACATGCAAACAATTATGTACAAACAGAACATATACAGAGTGAGCTGGAGATGATCCCAAAGAGAAGGCACTAAGATTAAGAAGGCCTGGGAAAGGCTTCTTGTAGAAGGTAGGCTGTTAGCTAAGGATTGAAGGAAACCAATGAAACTCGGAGGTGGTGATGAAGAAGGAGAGGGTTCCAAGTCTGAAGGACAGCCAATAAAAATGCTCTGAGTTGGGAGATGGAGTCTCCTAAGAGAGGAACTGCAAGGAGGTCAGTGTCACTGGGTCACAAAGTACATGAAAAGGTATAAAAAGACTGGAAATGTAGGAAGAGGCCAGGGGATTTAAGAGTAAAAGGAGGAGCAGTTAGGTGGTGTGGTGGATAGAGCACTGGCCCTGAAGTTAGGAGGACCTGATTTCAAATCCACCCTCAGACCAAACACTTGACACTTACTAGCTGTGTGACCCTGAGCAAGTCACTTAACCCTGATTGCCTAAAAAATAAAATTAAATAAATAAAAAAGAGTGAAAGGAAAGAGCTTTAAAAGTCAAACAGTCATGACCCCATTTGGGGTTTTCTTGGCAAAAATGCTGGATTAGTTTGCCATTTCTTTTTCCAACTCATTTTATAGATTGAGGAAACTGAGGCAAACAGCATTAAGTGACTTACCTAAGGTCACACAGCTGGTAAGTGTCTGAGGCCAGGTTTGAACACACGAAGATGAGTCTTCCTGATTGCAAGCCCAGTGTTCTATCCACTGTGCCACCTAAAAGAGTTTACTGACTAGGGGGAGACTTAATCAGACCTGAGCTTTAGCAAGATCAGTTGGACAGCCAAGTGGAGGAGGGAGTGGAGAGGGAAAAGACTTGAGGCAGAGAAGCCAGCCAGAAGACTACTGTTCATGTCCAGTAGGTAGACAGAAGTACAGACGTACTTAGACTGGAGGTCAAGAGAGAGGTTAGGGCTAGATAAAAAGATCTGAGAATGATATGCATAGAGGCCATAACTGAACCTATGGAAGCTGATAAGATCACCAAGTGAAATAGTACAGAGGGAGAGGAAAAGAGGGTCAAGAACAGGGTATTGGAGGATATCCGTGGTTAACAATAACAATAATAATAATAGTTTACATAGTGCTTACTATGTGCCAGGCACTAGGCTAAGTACTTAACCATTATTATCTCATCAGATCCTCACAACAACCCTGAGAGGTAGGTCTCCCCATTTTACAGCTGAGGAAATTAAGACAAACAAAGGTTAAGTGACTTACCCAGAGTCACATGGCTAATAAGTGTCTGAGGCCAGATTTAAACCCATGAAATGAGTCTTTCTGACTCCAAGCCCAGTGCTTTAGCCACTGTGCCACCTCACTGCAGAACCTTTTTGGTTACAACCTTTCCCCCTGCTTTCCCTTGTTTTTATTCTGTGATCTAGATATGGCATCCTGACCACACACTCCTTTTCTTATTTCTTTCCTTGAACTGTGCAGCATATGTAGTTCAGGCATCCTTTTGATACATCCAAAGATCTGGGACAGCAAGTAGGATGAGGTTTAGGAGCTGGCTGGAGGCAGATGAGTTCACATAGGAGCATTTGACCCATTTCTTTTCATTTTTCACTATATCCAATGAACAATGGTTTCACAGACTGCTAAGGCTTTGAATCCATGAATATGAGGGAATCGTGAGCTGTATTACAAATGTAAATTTTGTATTTTAATTTTTTTTTAGCAATAATACATTTCATTCCCTAGATTAGTTCTGGACTAATATAGCAGCACACTTTGATAGGGATGGTACAGGATTTCAAAAGGTAATACTCCACAGGTGCTATTAATAAGGGTGACTACTCAGCTATTATGGGGCAGGTAGATGGTTTAGAGCACTGGGCCTGGAACCAGGAAGACCTGAATTCAAATCCGGCCTCAGGCACTTACTACCCATGTGACCTTGGCCAAGTCATTTAACCACTGTTTAACCTTAATCCACTGAAGAAGGAAACGAAAACAAAAAACAAAAAACTCAAGTATCTTTGCCAAGAAAACCCCATGGACAGCACTGATATACTATTGTCCATGGAGTCATGGGGGTTATAAAGAATCAGACATGACTGACTGAACTTCTACACTCAGCTATTGTTGCAAGTAGAGTGCCACCTTGTGGACAATACAGATATTGTACTTCCTCATAGAACAATTCCCATAGTGAAACATTATATTCCTGTGGGTTTAAGGATGGCCACCCTAAAGACACACAAGCAGACAGGACTGCTCATGGCATTGTACACGAGCTACAGCTATCACACAAAAATCGGTTATATATTAAGTTTAACTTTCACTTATATGCATTTTCCATGAATGGAAATTTCATGGATATTCTATTGCCACAAAAGTGTTTTTTTTTAATCTTAGAAGGACAGTAGCCATTCAGATCTCTAATACTTAATGCGATAATCCAAAAAGTCTCCCTAGTTTAGGGGCCTGGCCTTTTTTTTTTTAACAGCCGCCTACTTCTGTTTTGAACCCATCCCTTCCTCTTGCCTTATACCAATATTTATTATTCCTGCTCTTTATTGAAAACTTCTAGAAACTTTTACAGAGTGGGTTTCCTCTAACCAATCCCTAGCATATCCCTCCCTATGACATCAGAGTTAGAAATCCAATGCATCTGAATGTGAACCTCCACCCCATGGCACTCACTTGCCTTGGCAAGATACCCCAGTGTGGAAGTGATGAATGACCCAGACATGCTACCCATCAACTAGGAGGAATTACAAGATCTTGGTGGAACCTTCTCCTTTAAGGTCATCAAGAAAAGGCTGGGTGACCCTTTATTGGAAAGTTTTTTAATGTATGGATTAAATTAGATGGCCACTGAGGTCCCTTCTAATTCTCAGCTTCTGTAATCCTGGGAATGTGGGCATTCCAAGTCCCAGGGCAATTTCTTATAGAACTATCACTGACCCTCTTCTTATTCTTTCTGTGGTCTAAAAACCACTGCATATTCTTGAAATAGAGACCCAGTTGTATCCTTTCCACATTATCAACTAAGATGAATAGTTTGCCATGAAATTTTTCTTGCCTTGCCCCAGTTCTCTCATACCCCTGGGTGTCTCATGATAGGCCCTAGGCTTTTTATTGTTAGTCAAAGGACATCATGTTAAAGATCTAATTGTTTTATGTACCTCCTCTCTTATAAAACCAAATTTAATCCCCCAAACCAAAGAAAGGTCTGGGTCACCTTGCATCCCAAATATGGCAACTACTTCCTGAGCTCTTCAGACTTAATATCAATCAATCAATCCATAAATATTTATTATGCATCCATTATGTGCCAGAATGCTGGGGTGAGTTCTATTTCCCATAATGAAGATCCAGCCTTATACCATATGAGGTTGGGGATAAAAGAAATATTCCAGAAAATATCTCATAATACCATATGTTAGCCTAATTGTGCTATAAGATGGTACAGTGGGAAATTTGATTTACTCAGAATCAGGAGATTGAAGTTCAAAACACAACTCTGAAACTTAATAGTTGTGTGACCTTAGGCAAGTCACTTAATTTCTCTGGTTCTCAGTTTCCTCCTCTGAGGAGGAAATAGTGGGGGAGAGGTTGGAGAAAATGACCTTTAAGGTCCCTTCTGACACTAAAAATATGATTCTATGAATTATGAATTAGTTATCCCACTGCATCTCTGGAAAACTGTGAAATCTTATATCTGAGGGCATCAGTAGATTTTGCATGAAAGCATCTCTTACAGAAATATTCTTTCTACGTGAGCATAAACTCCTATGAGATTAATGCTATGTACCAGTATGTTAAATAATACCAGGAAGAGGTTAATGGGTGAGAAGCCAGGTTCTGTAGAGGAAGAAAGAAGATAAGTTCTAAAAACAAGATTAGCCAATGATAACAGAAATAGCAGGAGATTAAGAGAACTAAAGATGCCACAGGAACAAGAGGATGACAAAACAAAGGAAAACAGAATCAGAGAGAGGAACAGGATGCTAAAAGATGGTGGAGGGGAGGGGAGAAACAGAAACACACAGGAGAGTTAAAAGTATAACACTAAATTCATTTCTCTTTAAATCATTTAACACTTCCTATCTTGTGATAGTTATTTATTGGGTTTTTTGGTCTCTTACTCCCTCAAGAGGCTTTGCAAACAATTTCATTTTGCTCACTCAGTGATGTGCTACCATCACTATATTGGGAGGCTGGCCACTTCTTACACTTCCTGTGTCAGCATGTCATCTGCCACCAAGACAGATGCAGCTAACATTTGATCACTAGCACTGTATTGAGCAGAAACAAGCACCTTTTCTTCCCAGAGGCACTGTCGATAAAATAGTAGATAAAATTCTAGACTGGGAATCAGGACACCCTATGTTGAAACTCCACATCTGGCATTTACTAGCTACGTGAGCCTGGACAAATCACTTAAAAACTCTGAGTCTCAATTTTCTGCATCAGACCTCTGAGGTCTGATTCTCTAACCCTATGGGGATCACCCTACTGGGAATCCAATGAAATAATGTATATGAAATACTTAGAACACCTTAAAGTACATGTAAACACAAATTACTATGGCTAAAATGAAGGAATAAGACAGTATGTGTTGTTAATGTTCATGAAAAACCATTAAAATGATAAACGCCCAAAAAAAGAGTAATAATATGTATCTAACAATGCTTCAAATATTCACAGAGGCCTTGGGAAGGCAAAAAGTATCAAGTGACCCATTTTATAGATAGAGATACTTAAGTATTGTGTGAACTATTCTTTGTCACATTGAGGTAATGAAGCATAGTAGACCTGGAGTCAGGAAGATCTGAGTTGTCCCCTCCACCACCTTCAAGTCATTTGACCACTCTGTGACTCAGTTTCCTCTTCTTGAAAATGGGAATAGTAATAGCACTCACTATGGTCTTTGTGAAGAACAAAAGAGATAATATTTGTAAAGACTTTGCAAACCTTAAAGCATTATAAACGCTATTACTAATTGTAGCAGAGTAAGGAGTAATTGATCAGGACAACCCAAATCACTTGAATTACTTCTAGTGCAATTAATGAGATCACAGTAGATAAACAAATGGTAACAGGGACAATGAGGTGTTAAAATTTGCGTTTTTTTAAATGCAAAAAGATGTCCATATTCTATTACCTCTTAACAATCATGAAGAAGTTCCCAGATCATCCATCAGCCATCCTGCCGGTAGCCTTTTAAAATTCAAAAGCCACACTCTGTAAGAAGTCATTCAAGGCAACACCTTTGATGAGTGTGACCTCTGTAAATTGAGAAGAGAACCATTCCTGGCCATGAGGAGAGAAATGAGCCCTAGCTGAACAATCTACTAACAGGGATTCTGGGCCATGGTGAGTAGAATGAAGACCTCATGAAAAGGAATAGGACACAAGAACCCTTGTTGTCGTGGGCTCATTTCAGTCACATGCAACTCTTCATGGCCCCATTTGGGGTTTTCTTAGCAAAGATACTGGAGTGGTTTTGCTATTTCCTTCTCCAGCTCATTTTGCAGATGAAGAAACTGAAGCAAATAGGGTTAAGTGACTTGCCCAGGGTCACACAGCTAGTAAGTGTTTGAGGTTGGATTTGAACTCAGATCTTCCTGACTCCAGGCCCAGCACTCTTTCTACCATACCACCTAGCTGCCAAATGCCAAAGAATGAAGAAGACCTCATGAGAAAGGTAAGGACACAAGAACATAAGTGTAAGCTGCCTAGGCAGTGTTCTTGAAGTGTGTGTACCTCTCTACTATGTCTATATAAATGTCCACTCCTTCCATTGACACCTTATGGAGTTGTGGGAGAGGATACTCCTGCTTTATAGGGGCGATGTTTTGTTATAATTGTGCTTACCATCCATCTCAGTAAATGTCATTGCTTTAAGCGATTTGTGTCAACTCACTGAGTATTAAAGGTAAGCAAACTAATAGGTACTCTTGAGTTAGAATTTTGAGAATTCAGACCCTTGAATCCAAGGTCATTTTACCCCTGAGGACCCAATTTGTGAGCATAAGTTTGACAGCCTTGAAGGGAGCCCTATATAATTCTGTATCAGAGGCAGAAATTGAGCCTCGGCTTATGTTTAATGTTCTTGATTGCATGTTGCCTTTTATTTTCCTCCAAGTAAAGGACTTTTATGCTTCCAAAATCTTGTGATTTCATCAGTGTGGGCAAAATTAGGAATTCTGGCATTTGGACAAATTTAGTTGGCAGGGGTAGGGATAGGGACCTGGAGGAGCTGATTAAGGGACAACTACTTCCATGAATGTTTAAGGTAAGATGAGACAAAAATAGGGCAACTAAGTGGCACAGTGAATAGAGTGCGGGGCCTGGGGTCAGGAAGACCTGAGTTCAAATCTGGCCTCAGATACTTACTAGCTGTGTGACCCTGGGCAAGTCACTTCAGTTTCTTCATCTGTAAAATGAGCTGCAGAAGGAAATGGCAAACCTCTCCAGCATCTTTGCCAAGAAAACCCCAAATGGGGTCACAAAGAGTCAGACACAACGGAAAGGACTCAAGAACAAAGAGACAAAAGTAATGAGTCTGGGAAAAGTCGTAGTTTGAGAAATATCAAGGCCAGAGAAGATAACCTAAAGGGCCATATATGACAGCAATGAGGATTTAGACATGATGGGAGTTATAATTATAGGCATTAGATTATGTTAAAGATGACGGAGGAAAGACGATTGCTGAAAAATGGTGGCAGAAGGAGTATCTGAAAGTAGCAATGGGAAACAAGGAGTGTGCCAGTTCCTTCTTCTGGCACTGCATCAAGAAGTATGATGAAAGGAGCAGCCATCCTTGGAAGAGAGAGCCAAGAGATGGCGGGTCTTCAGGAGAAAGCTGGTGTTCAACGAGCTCCCAAAGATGGAAGAAATAGCAGAGTAACAGCAACATTGTGCAATGCCCACCTTTGATAGACTTAGCCCTTCTCAGCAATGCAATGATCTGGTTGGTTGATCTATTGT
Source organism: Phascolarctos cinereus (assembly GCF_003287225.1). Taxonomy (NCBI): domain Eukaryota; kingdom Metazoa; phylum Chordata; class Mammalia; order Diprotodontia; family Phascolarctidae; genus Phascolarctos; species Phascolarctos cinereus. The sequence continues at coordinate 660,236,118 of NW_027555847.1, forward strand.
TGTCCTTCATTCTCAAAGAGGATCAAAACGACATCACTATGCTAGAGTCAAGTTACGGTGTGTCTGACTGTGGCTGATCAGACCGATAGGAGCTCAGGAAGACTCTACCACAGGTGGGGCACAAGTAGTCCATGTGAACTTTTGGGGTGGATTCTCTAAATTTGTTCCTTGTGTTTCTTTTTTTTTCTTTTTTTTTAGCTAGGCAATGGGGTTAAGTGACTTGCCCATGGTCACACAGCTAGCGAGCATTATGTGTCTGAGGCCGCATTTGAACTCAGGTCCTCCCGACTCCAGGGCCAGTGCTCTATTCACTGCGCCACCTAGCTGCCCCATCTTGTGTTTCTTTTGAGCTATTTCAATTCTGCTTTGCTCATCGAGCACAGCACCTTCTCTGATGTGGGCATGCCATGCTGAGCGGTCCTGTGCCAATGTCTCCCATGTCACACAATCAATTCAAAAGTTCTTAAGAGAGACCTTGAGAGTATCCTTGTATCGCTTCTCCTGACCACCATGTGAACACTTGCCCTGTGTGACTTCTCCATAAAATGGTCTTTTCGGCAAGCATTCATTTTGCATTCAAACAACATGGCCAGCCCATCAGAGCTGCGCTCTCTGGAGTAGTGTTTGAGTGTTTGGCAGATAAGTTCGAGAAAGGATCTCAGTGTCCCATACCTTATCCTACCAGATGATCTTCACAATCTTCCTTAGACAATTCAAATGGAAGAGATTTGCTTTCCTGACATGCTGCTGGTATAACATCTGGGTTTCACAGGCATACAACAATGAGGTCAGCACAATGGCTCTGCAGACCTTCAGTTTGGTAGTCTGTCTAATACCTGTTCTCTCCCATACTTTCTTTCGAAGCCTCCTAAACACTGAACTAGCTCTGGCAATGCGTGTATCAACCTCATTATCAATGTGTCTAAGACAACTCCAAAAGACTCATAATGGAAAATACTATCCACATCCAGAGAAAGAACTATGGAATCTGAATGCACATCGAAGCATACTATTTTCTCTCTTTTTTTTCTTTCTCATGGTTTTTCTCTTTTGTTCTGATTCTTCTTTCACAACATGACTAATGTGGAAATATGTTTAATATGATTGCACATGCATAGCCTATATCAGATTGCATGCCATCTTGTGGAGGGGAGAGAAGAAGAAGGGGGGGAAATTTAGAACTCAAAATCTTGTAAAAGTGAATGTTGAAAACTAAAGATAAATTAAAAGAAAAGAAAAAAGAAATAGAGTAAGATTTAAAACTAAAAGTGATAGGTATAGGAAGGCAAAAGATACGGAGGAAAAAATAAAAAATAAAATTTTATTTTAAAGATAGGGAGGGACTGGTGCAGGCTATGTTTGAGTTTATGATGAGGCAAGGTGAGTGGCATTGGGAGTATGCCACCTTCATTGCTGGACCTTCCCCCATCTTGGATTCTCATGTCAGGTGGCATGTTGGGAGAAAACTGCTCCAATAGGATGGTATCCTAGGAAAGGTGTAGAGTGGCTTTGAGATCCTGGGGAGTGGCAGCCAAGTAAGAAAGCAAGTGGCTCAGACAGGTAACATTCCACTGGGCAGCCTTCTGGTGCCACTCTACCCAACTAATGCCCTGTAGCTGGGCTGCTTTGAGGCCAAGAAGTTTGGCTGGGATGACTGAAGTTCAAGATCACAGCTTTCAAATTAAGATTCAGGATGCCCAATCAAGTACTTACTCAAGACATATATGGAGCAGCTGGGTAGTGCAGTGGATAGAGCACTGGGCCTGGAGTCAGGAGTACCTGAGTACAAATCTGGCCTCAGACACTTACTAGCTGTGTGACCCTGGGCGAGTCACTTAACCCCAATTGCTTCTTAAAAAAAAAAACCAAACATACTTAAAGCACCAGGTTTTACTAAATAGAGATAAAAATATTATCGATGTGTATAACAAACAGAGATGTGACACGTTGTTCTAAATCTTCACTTATGTAAATAAATTATGGAAATGATATTCTTAAATTCATATCCAGCTGGGAAGGGGCCTACATATATGTCTTGGCTTTTGAGAACAATAATTCACATTTATATCACACTTTAATGTTTATAAAGCACTTTCCTTGCAACAACCCTATGAGGTAGGTAGTGAAAGCATTATTACATCCATTTTACAGATGAGGAAACTGAGGCTCAGAGAGGCCAACTGACTTGTCCTGGCTCACAAAGCCATTGTTGGAGCCAGGACTAGAATCTTCAGAAGACAAAACTAGGGCTCCTTTTTCCACTCTACCACACTTCTAAGGACTTAAACAGGTGTGGGGAACCTGTGGCTTTGAGGCCATATGTGGCCACCTAGATCCTCAAGTGCATCCCTTTGACTGAATCCAAACTTCATGGGATTTGTTCTGTGAAGTTTGGATTCAGTCAAAGGGCTGAACCTGAGGATCTAGAGGGCCACACGTGGCCTCCAGGCCATGGGTTCCCCACCCCTAAACTAGAATTGATGAGGTATAGATTCTAGGGATGCTGGGACCCCAAAATCACAACACACGGGTCCTGCCCAAATGAATTCCACCCAAGTCTTCTTTTAGCCAAAGACAAAGTTTTATTAGAGATGAACCATACAGGCCAGACTCTTAAGGAATCTGAACATTTGAGCTGGCATGAGGAAATCTCAGCATTTAAGTGGGGGCCAGGATGGATCTTATATACAGCCAAGTAATTTTGGGATATTGGGAGGAGGAACTGAGAGGAGGATCTGGGTGACTGGGGGAGAAGTTTAGGGAGAATGGGAGTGTCTGGGAGGTTGATTAGGGAACAAAGAACTGGAAGGAAGAAGTTGAATGGGGTCTGGATAAGATCAAACATGGGAAATGTACTAGGATCAAAGACTAGGCTTCTTCATTAGGATATCAAAGACTAGGCTTCTTCATTAAGGTATCAAAGGGAGATAAGGCCTAGGAGAAAGGAGAGCCAGTCTATCCGAATAGGGATGAGAGATATGGAAAGGCCAGTTGTGAGAATTATAGCCTCAGGCAGTCGTTCGAGACCAAGTAGATGAGTGAGTCAAAGAAAGTTTAAGGGTTTTCTGGGGCCATAGACAAATGGGACCCAAATTCTTTTTGAGGCAAGGGGCAAAGGCCTGGGCTTGAGCCCATACCCCATCAGAATATTTACCTTGGGACAGAGACAGAGCTATAGACTACATTTAAAAGTCCAAGAAACACACAAGGCATATTTCTCCCAAGTTTATTAAGTTCCAAGAATATGTATGTTATGGTCTACTTTCCATGAATAAGTCAAGAAATTCAATTCAATAAGCATTCATTGAATAAGTACTGTGTAAGAGCGTGTGCTAAGTGTTGGTGATAGAAAAACAGAAACAACACAGCCTCTGCTATGTGGAAGCTTATAATACATTTTGAATACACTTAGTATTTCCTTATATAGGGCAGCTCAAGACCTGGGAGGCTTGTTGATGGCCAGTTATGCAGAATGAGGGCAGGAATACAGACCAGGTAGGTAGAAGACAATGACATTGTCTGTTTTTCTTAGCTTTTATTCTGATTCAAATTTATTTTCATGTCAAACCAGAGATCTTGAGAACTTTTAAGACTAAGTAAGATGTTTGCGGAGGGGCAGGTAGATGGTGCAATGAATAGAGTGCCGGGCCTGAAGTCAGGAAGGCTCATCTTCCTGAGTTCAAATCTGGCCTCAGACACTTACTAGCTATGTGACTCTGGGCAAGTCACTTAACCTTGTTTGCCTCAGTTTCCTCATCTGTAAAATGAGCTGGAGAAGGAAATAGCAAAACCATTCTGGTCCCTATGTCAAGAAAACCCCAACTGGGGTATGAAGATGGACATCTCTAAAAGGACTGAACAATAACAACCAAAGATGTTTGTGTGTACAGAGTACTGGGACTTGACCTCAAGGAGTCAAAAGACAAGAGTTAATCTGAGCTGGAGGGCATTGTGATGGCTTTGGTTCTGCAGTCCCCATTGCTAGAAGTGGTGGCTCACAGGCTCTAGCACTAAGAGCTAGAAGCTGTCTGCCCTCCCTTAATCACAAAGTAGTTTTATAATCATTACACCCCATCAAATGGAAGCTGAGGTGGGCAGCTGGTAGTCCTGAGGAACTGGCCTAAAGCCAAGAAGCTGGAAACATAGAGAAACTTCAAAACCATGACCAGCAGGACACTGCTTGGCAGAGACCACGAACCAGACCTGCCAGTGGGAGCGGTTTTATGACATCGCCAGTTCTAAAGGGTCAGATGTATGAATTGCTTTTCCCTGCTTGTGCCCTGGCCCCATGTATTCCCTATATGTGTGCCCCTCTGCTACAAGTACCCTGGGCAGACACGTTGCCTAAGTATGGCCACTCTTTCCACAGATGGTGTGTATCTATGAAAGAATATGTCCCAGGTTTAATGTTCAATTACTTCTTTTCTTGCTATACTATTTCTTTAAATGTCTTTGCTTTGAACTAATTAGTAAATTAAATTTAAAAAACTAATTAGTAGAAGTAAATACATGGTGTCATGAGCTATAGTTTTGAGTAGACACAGACACACAGAACACCTTAAGCCTGGGGTAGGTTTTTTTTTGAGGGGGGTCCCACATGGGAGAAGGGGATGCCCCAGATGCTATACTTGTCTGTGTATATATTTTATCTCCCTATAAAATGTAAGTTTCCTGAAGCAGGAGATGTTTCATTTTTGTCTTTATTGCCCAGGGACCTTGAATGCAGTAGATGCTTAATAAATGTTTATTGAATTGACAATATGGATTGTATCTTTTAAAAAGTTTTAGCAACAATGTTTTATCAGCAATTGTTTTCCTTTAAAATGTTTGCTGCATTGGAATATAACCTTGGATTCAAGCCTGGAGCATTTGCAGTATTTCCTCATTGGTGGAGAGAATGATTCACTAATGCGTGCCTCAGTGAGGGTGGGGTTGCCATGAGAGCTTGGGAGAGAAGAGTCATTCTTCTTCCTTCCTGAAACCACATGTGACTTCAAACCTCCTTTAGAGAAAAACCCCCAAAAGAAAAAGGATAGCCTTTTTTTTAAGGCAGAAATATAAGAGAAATTCACATCCCAATATGTCCTGATTTTAAGCTTGCTTCCCTAGAGACTTCAGGAAATTTCCCTTTGGGTGAGACTGGGGACTCTTTTTTGGCTGAGCTAAGATATCTCTTTTTTTTTTTTGTGATGCATTCAGTATTAAGTGGCTTGCCCAGAATCACACAGCTAATAAGTGTCTGAGAATGGATTTGAATTCAGGTCCTGCTGACTCCAAGGCCAGAGCTCTATCCACTGTGCAACCTAGCTGCCCTGATATCTCACTCTTAGTAGAATTCATTCACTCTGTGTATTGTCTGGTATATTCTAATCTATCTAATTTTTCTGATTTCTGTTTAGTGTTTGGATAAATGAGTTCACTCACTATTCACTTTTTGTGATAATCTTTTATATAACTAACATTCGTTGAGAAGGGGTCAAGCCAATCCCTTCTTTAAGGTATACCAATCAGGAAAGCAGCTTGAACCTAAGAGGAAAAAAATTCTCTAGACTAGTAAATATTCAGTTGGCAGACAGATATAATTCTAGTCCAGTTCCCCATCCCATCCCTGCTATGGAGGGCAGAGTGGCCAGACTCATGTCCCCTTCTGCTCTCCTCCAGGCAAGAATCAAAGTATCTTCTGGAGAGGGCTGAACAAGATTCCAGAGCTATCTTTCCAAGCCTCACTTAGACAACCCCATGTGGACATACACATAGCATAGATGAGCAAAATGCACACCCTACATTTAAATGTAATTTTAGAGCTCAAAATTTTTTTTCATCAAAATGAAGCTCCAATTTTTATTAAAGTTAATGGGGAAATACCATTTAGAGAAATTCACTTTACAATCAACTTTTGAGAGAGACATTATTTATATAAAATGAGATTCACCTGTATAAGAACCCAAACAAGAGAAGAGTAACACTTTTTCATAAAAAAAGAATTATAGACATTCAATTATTTTAAATTAGGTTTCTTTCCTAAAACAATATTTCACCCTTTTGGAATTCTGTATCATGCATCCTTGCATTCTACTTTCCCCTCCTCCTTCCTCTCCCTCCTGCTTTTCAGCTTCCTTTTTTGTGTTGTCTTCTTCCATTAGACTATAAACTCCTTGAGGGTAGGGACTATCTTTATTTTTACTTGTATCTTCAGCACTTAGCACATAGTAGGTGCTTAATAAATGTTTCTTGACTGACTTGATTAACCATATACAAAAGGACCTAAAAGAACACTAGCTATGTGAGCCTCGGCAAGATTCTTCAGGCCTCTCTAGGCCTTATTTTTCTCATCTAGAAAATTAAGTGACAGAATTCTCTATAAGCCTTTCTGACTCTAAAATTCTATGATTCTAAGTCAACTATAGATAATCTTGGAGCACAGGAGAGGAGCAGTAAAAAAAGACAATCAATGTGGCTGCTTCTCATGGTCAGGAACAAAATGTCATGAGAATGGGGATGCCATGCTAACCCTTCATTACGACTGTGAAATCCATTTCCCTAAATTTGGATTTAGTAAACAGAAAAAATTCAGCAACACTGCAGTGATGTAGCTTTTACTGGCCAAACAACTTACTGAAATTGGAAACTGGCCTGTTTGCTTGCATTCAGTCTGTCCCTGGTACAAGTAAATTCACTGTTCCTTACAAAAGATAGATTGAATCCAAAGTCACTTTCTGCTTTCCCTTTCTTGTCTGATGCTGTGCTTTGATACCCACTTTGAAGGGCTCCCCTCAAGCCATGGAAGATTGGCCACCAGACATTCTATACACATATCTGTGGCAGCAAAAAAAAAATACGGGGGGAAAAGGATGAAATATTGAAGCTCTGCCTTCCTCCAAAGTCCAGCTGAGCCAGCCCGTGTTAAATCACAAGTACTGGCAGAGCCCTAGCTCTCCTCTTATTAACAGAACGATAACTGCTAGGCTGTTAGAACTTCATTTGATTGCCTGAAAAGGGAGAGGCTCCCGGGCTAATGTTGTATGACACTTATTTCCCAGAAGCTATGCCTATAACCGAAATGAAAGGATGAAGAGGAAGCTAAAAGATTACACAGTGACCCATACACTGTAATCATGGGCTGCTTGTCGCTAAGAGCCAAACCACAGGTGTTTGCATTTGATCAATGTCATCTCAGTTAATGGAAAAGAACAAACTAGAATGCAAATCGGCAGAACATTATGTTCAGCATATATATCTTAACCAGGAGATCATTGTACAAAGTAACAGCAATATTGTACGATGATCAACTGTGAAAGACTTAGCTATTCTCAGCAATACAATGATCTAAGACAGTTCCAAGACACTCATAATGAAAAATGCTATCCACCTCCAGAGAAATAAATTATGAACTCTGAGTGGAAATTGAAACAATACACATATATCTACATGTATTTATATATGCATGTGTACATATATACATGTACACACACATTCTTTGTGACCCCATTTGGGGTTTTCCTGGCAAAGATACTGGAGTGGTCAGCTCATTTTACAGATGAGGAAACTGAGGCAAACAGGGTTAAGTGACTCGCTCAGGGTCACACAGCTAGTGTCTTGAGCCCAGATTTTGAACTACTCCAGTCCCAGCACTCTATCCACTACGCCATCTAGCTGCCAGACAGACACATAGATACACAGATAGAGGTATATGTTAAAACTATACATAAAGGCGGCTTGCATACGAAAATGCTCATTTTTCCCCGCGTTTGTCGAGTTCAGGATGACAAAGAATAAAAAAGCATATTAAAAAAAGGTATAATGGGGAGCAGCTAGGTGGTGCAGGGGATAGAGCACCACCCTGGAGTCAGGAGGACCTGAGTTCAAATCCGAACTCACACACTTGATACTTAATAGCTGTGTGACCCTGGGCAAGTCACTTAACCCCAATTGCTTCACCAAAAAAAAAAAAAAGATATAATGAATATGGAGACTACTACAAAGAAGCTTGGGGAGACATATATAAACTAATGCAGAGTACAATAAGAAGTAGAAACAGGAAAACAATGTAGGCACTTGGATTGGATCATTTACCTTGGAGTCAGGTCTCTTCCAGAGAGACATGCACTCCCTACCCTTTCCTAAGGGACATGCACAAACTAAGGCTCCTGACTGCTCCCTTGGTCTCTATGCTAGGGAGGGGGGTATCACATAATAATATTAGAGACTGAGCAGAACTTGCCACTCACTCGGGGGCTTTACAGAGCAAGAAGATGTGGCTCAGTCCCTTTCAAGGCAGCCTCTTTAATGGAACAAAGTGCTCTATCAATATACATTAAGACAGAATTGTAAATGGAAAGAACAAAACAAAACAAAAATGGCTGCTGTGTAATTATAATGGCCAAATCTAGTCTTGGAAGAAAGTGTAGAAAATGTACCTCTTCCCCTTCTTTGCAGAGCTATGACTGTATAATATTGCATATGTTGGCAGAAACAGTGGATATGATCATTGTTTTTGCTGAACCTCTTTTTTTCCTCTTTTTTTAAATTCTTTGTTATATAGGATGGCTCACTGAGAGTTAGAGAGTAAAGATATATTTGGAAATGAAGGTAACACAAAATCAAAAGATACCTATTTTTTTTTAAGAAAAGAAAATTCTGGGATAGCAAGGTGGTGCAGTGGATAGAGAACTAGTCCTGGAGTCAAGAGGACCTGAATTCAAATTCATCCTGACACTTATTAACTGTGTGACCAAGGGCAAGTCACTTAACCTCAATTGCCTCAAAAAAAAAAAAAGAAAAGGAAACCACGGAACACTTGCCTAGAGATAGAGGACAAAAAGAGTCAGGCATCCAGGGCTGAAGAAAAGTTGTTTGAGGGATTTTGTTTGTTTGTTTAAATAGAACAGAAGAAGGTATATTTCCAAAGAAGCCAGTGAAATAAACCTGAGGGAGGAAGAGATTGGATTAAGGAAGCAAAGCTAGGGTTCTGGGTTGAAGAAGAAATGGACTTCCTAGTATCTAACATGGCGATACCCTTACAATGATGCACTTGAGAAATGTTTAATGAATTTAACCCAACCCAAAGAATTGGAGAAAGAAACAAAGCCATCAGAAAAACATCATGAAGCTAGATTCTGAATCTATCTTATTCTTCCAATTCATCATAGTTCATATTGTTGAAGAAGTAATTTAACATGCCAAGGCATTTTTACCACTTTGTGTACACAAGAAGATAATTAGACCATGGGTGGGCAAGTAAGTCTCATAATCATAATCTCTAACCAAATGGAATATGGCTAGTCAAATCTGAGTCTTCTGTTTCAGTTGGGAAGACAAAGAATAAATTGATAGAGATAAATAAATAGATGATAGAGAATTGAAAGATGGCTAGAAGGGTTGACTGGGTGGTTATTGTCCTTCGTTCTTGAAGAGGACCAAAATGACATCACTATGTTGGAACCACAGTGCAGTGTTTGACTGAAGTTGATCAGACCAATACAAGCTTGAAAAACTCTGCTACAGGTCAGGCACAAATAGTCCATATGAACATTGAGAGTGGAGATGTCTCTAAATTTACATATCTCACATTTCTTTTGAACCACTGCAATTCTGCTTTGCTCATACAATACAGGCCTTCTTTCATGTGAGGACGCCATGCTGGATGGTCCTGTGCCAATGTCTGTCATGTCTCATAATCAATTAGGGTAGTATGTTTGTGAGTGGCTAGGTGGCACAGTGAATAGAGTGCCAGCCTGGCGTCAGGAAGACCTAAGTTTCAATCTGGCCTCAGACACTTACCAGCTTTCTGACTCTGGGCAAGTCACTTAGCCCCATTTGCCCCAGTTTCCTCATCTGCAAAATGAGCCGGAGAAGGAGATGGCAAACCACTCCAACATCTTTGCCAAGAAAACCTCAAAATGAGGTCATAAAGAGTTGGTAACAACTAAAACAACTGAACAACAACAATAAAACAATTTTGGGATGGAAACTGAAGAAAGCATGATTAGTGATTGAAACATATTAGAAAAAAGTTCTATAGACAGCATTCTTTCCCAGAGGCAAACCTTTTCCCATCATATCTTCATGTTGGCAATGCCTACTCTACCTACAGGTCTTTGCAGTTGTATCAGACTCCCTAGGTGCACAGCAAAATGAAATAGGCCTAGCCAGGGTCCTGATTCCACAACATCTCTAAGTCCTTCATATCTGGAGTAAAGTAGTTGCTATCATAATTTATTAAAAAAAAAAAGTTGGGGCAGCAAGGTGGCGCAGCAGATAGAGGACTCGTCCTGGAGTCAGGAGGACTTGAGTTCAAATCCAGCCTCAGACACATAACACTCACCAGCTGTGTAACTCTGGGCAAGTCACTTAATCCTGATTGCCTCACAAAAATTAAAAAAAAAAGTTGAACTAAATGCTACTGGAATGATTTAGTAGCTACCTAATTTTTCTCTCATATAAAAGAAGGGACACAGATTTATAAGTAATAACAACAATGGTTAGCATTTGAGAGATAAATCATTCATAAGAAAATAGCTACCTGAGCTACCAGGAAAGTAGAAAAGCTCCCAATGGCTAATCTGTGATCTTATCAATATGTCTCCTAACTTTAAAGAGAAAGTGTGTTTCCACATCTTCTATCCCTCATTGTACTATAACAAATAGAAAGCCAATAATAGGCCCAAGGAAGCTGGGCACTCCATTTTCTTTCTTCACTAAGAGTTTCCTCTCAGCTCTGGACCCATGTGCACAGACCCTGGTTCTGTCCAGAGGAGCGGGACTTCCAAAGAAAAGAATCAGGCACTTTTGTCTCATTGCTCTTAATGTAGTACCCTGGAGAAGCACTACTTAAATCTTAGGTTTTGGCTAATGTATAGGGTCTCCCCAAAGAGGAGAGCAGAAAATTAACCAGTGTACTATATGAGTCAGGTATGGGACAGCCATTTATTTCCTCCACACAAAAGAAATACTAAGCACAAAAATGTCTCATAAACAAAGACTTAAAACAAGTCAAAGTAATATAACTACTCTTTTTGTTTTGTTTTTTTGTTTTGTTTTTTTTGGCTAGGCAATGGGGTTAAGTGACTTGCCCAGTGTCACACATCTAGTAAGTGTTATGTGTCTAAGGCCAGATTTGAATCCAGGTCCTCCTGAATCCAGGGCCAGTGCTCTATCCACTGTACCACCTAGCTGCCCCTATATAATTACTCTTTTAAGAGGCTGAGACTTAAAACAATAAAAATATAATGGCTTTTGCAGAACTGTTGAACAGGCATTTTACATTTCACTTCAGTTCTGCACTCAGGGACCTTCGAGGGGCTAAGCTCTTCCCAGTGTTGGTGGTCATCGTCTCCAATGCAAGAACTTCTCCTGTTGCCAGTGATTTCCAACCTAGGGACTCAGAACTTCTTAAACTCACAAGGGAGCCTACAAACCTGGACATGTCGGTTTCAAACTGGCTACATAATCACCTATGATCAGGCAAAGAAACACAAAGCAGAAGAGGAAACCAGAGGCCCAGGCTCGAGTTCATCTCATTGAGCCCTAACTCTAGTTATCATATGGGACCAGTTGCCATGCTGCTGGCTTGGGGGAAAAGTCACTCCCTTTTAAAGATCCACTGAGTCAGCAGCTCGTCCTGCTTAGCAGACAACAAAGTTATTGCTTCATTATTCCAAAACATCCAAGTCCTTCAGCCCCAAGCTGTTTCCCTGGAAGTGGCTAGGGCACAGGCTTAGCACTCTATGAGGTTTCCTCCGATCCAATTCCTACAGTTTGCAAAAGGAAATCACAGGGTCATGGATCAGGTGGGACAGCGGAGCCAGCACTCAGAGATCAGGCACACCACTGTACCCTGCCCACCACATGCTTTCTGCTCAATAGGAAGTCATGCCAACTAGTAAGATAGATGATCTTCTCTTATCTTCTCTTCAGGCTTCTCTTTCCCAGAAGTCTATAAAAACAGTGCCAGACAACCAAGGTCAACTCAACTGGTAAATTCTGCGATGGTCTTTGTTTGAGTCTCCCATCTCCATAGCAAGGTCTGGATGTAGATGCTATATACAAATAAAGAACTATTCTTTGGGAATAAGAACTGGGCAATGTTCCTTGGGCAGCAGTGCCTGAACAGATTGTGTAAGAGGTGCATTTACACCTTCCATTTCCCCTTTTTCTTGTACCCTTCACCAAAGGTCTTCCTTTATTCCCCAGAGATAACCAAAACCCAGAGTTTTCCCCACATGAAAGCTAAAGTCTGAAATCCAGCTCAGTCACCACTTTGAAATCTAAACACTTGAAATATTAATTCTATAATGCATTCCTTCCCATCTACCCAGAAATAGCCTCTTAACACTGAAGAGCAGGAAAGGAAAAAGGGGAAGTGACTTAAAGGTTGCATTGCAAATATTAATACATAATTACAAAGCTAGCCTCTTAAGCTGTCATTAGGGCCTCAGCTCTAAACATTGGACAATATCTACTAATTCCAGTAAAAACAGACATGAAAGAGCACTGTGTTTTTCCCACAATATATAATAAAGTGCCTCTATTTACCTTTCAGAGCACCTGCTCCCATACTCCAACTGCCTTGCAACAATAGAACCTCTTTTATGGAAAATAAAAAAAGCTTCCTCATGAATAGGCATATCACCTCATCCCAGAACTAAATAGATATTTTCTCCAATCTGGAACTAAAATTCTATCTGAAAAGCCCAGTTTTTCCTTATCCTTATGTTGTTGAATACAGGCCTAAAACCTGAACATCTCTTGGCTTGATTAACTTCATTCTTTAACTTCCTTCCTCTACCTTTTTTGTTCTCCTTAATTGCTGTAAGGGATTTCTAAGTAGGCATCTCTCCCTGTTGGCCTCAAAGAGTCAAGTTATATTTATGGCAGTAACTGCTGCTCAATACTGCAAGCAAGATTGCCTCTTAACCATATATCATGTGATAGATTTAGTGAATGCTTAAATAAGAAGTCTCCTGTCAAACAATCAGGACATGTGCACTCCATATACATTTATCAATTTTTTTAGAAAGACAAAAAGTTAATTCATCCTACAATTAAATCAGAGAAATTCCCTTAGAGAAAGGCTAGGTATTCTATAGCTCTGGTACAACTGTTAATGCTACTTTACCCACTCCCCATTCTAAACATATTTCTCTCTCCCCATCTCTCTTTACTATTAAGTATCTGTTTAATTATTAATTATCATTTATATATTTATTTATTAATATAGTTCCATTCCAGGCACTGTGCTAAGCACAAAAGCTCCCTGCCTTCAAGGAGCTTACAATCTAAGGGGAGAAGACAGCATGCAGACAAATATATACAAAGCAAGCTATGTGCAGGAGAAAAAGAAAATAAGTAACAGAAGGAAGACAGAGAGTTTGGGGAAGGTTTCCTATAGAATATAGGATTTTGGTTGGGACTTAAAGGAAGCCAGAGAGGTCCGTACTTAGAGAGGAAGAGGAATAGAGTGCCAGGCATGGGGGACAACCAGAGAAAATACCCAAAGCTGAGAAATGGATTGTCTTGTGCACGTAACAGCCAAAAGGCCAATGTCACGGGATCAAAAAGTACATGTCAGGGAGTAAGGTGCAAGGAGACTGGAAAGGTTAAGAAGGTGCTAAGTTATGAATACCAGAGTATTTTGTATTTGCTCCTGGAGGCAATAGGAAGCCACTGGAGTTTATTGAGGGGGTAGGAGGGGAGGAGTGGTTGTGATCAGACCTGCACTTTAGAAAAATCATTTCAGTGGCTCAATGGAGTATGGATTGGAGTGGATTGAGACTTGAGGCAGGCAGACCCCACTGAAAGGTTGTTGCAATAATCCAGGCATGCGGTGATAAGGGCCTTCACCAGAGTGGTGGCAGCATCAGAGGAGAGAAGGGAGTACATTTGAGAGATGTTGCAAAGGAGAAATCAGCAAGCCTGGCAACAACTTGGATATAGGAGGAGAGAGATTGTGAAGAGGCCAGGATGACTCCTAGGTTGTGAGCCTGAGGGAATAGAAGGATGGCATTGCCCTCTACAGTAATAGAGAAGGTGTGGGTGAAGGTGGTTTAAGGGGAAAGATAATGAGTTCTCTTTTGGACATATTGAGTTGAAGATGTCTACTGGACATTCAGTTGAAGATACCTGAAAGGCAGAGTGAGATTGAAGGTCAGCAAAGTGACTGGGGCAAGAAAGATAGATTTGATTTGAGAATCATCAGCATAGAGATGGTAATTAAATCCATGAAATGGGTGATCACGAAGTGAAGTAGTATAGCAGGCAAAGAGAAGAGGGCCCAGGATGGAACCCTGAAGGACATCTATGGGGTTTTTTTAAAGGCAATTGGGATTAAGTGACTTGTCCAGGGTCGCACAGATAGTAAGTGTCAAGTGCTTGGTCTGAGGCCACATTTGAACTCAGGTCCTCCTGACTTCAGGGCCGGTGCTCTATCCACTGCGTCACCTAGCTGGTTTTTAGACAGGGTGATCTGGAGGAGGATCCAGCAAAGGAGACAGAGAAGAAGGGGTCAGATAGGTAGGAGGAAAACTAGGAGAGAGGAGTGTCATGAAAACCTAGACAGAAGAGAATATCAAGGAGGAGAGAGTGATCAATAGTGTCAAAGGCTGCAGAGAGGTCAAGGAGAATGAGGATTGAGAAAAGGTCACTGGATTTGGCAACTAAGAGATCATATGTAACTTTGGGGAGAGCAGTTTCAGTGGGATAATAAGGTCAGAAGCCAGATTGTAAGGGGTTAAGAAGAGAATGAAAGGAGAGAAAGTGGAGGCACCTAATGAAGTTGGCCTTTTCAAAGAGTTTAACTACAAAGAGCAGAAGAGATATGGGATGATAGTTAGCAAGGATGGAAGGATCAAGGGAGAATCTTTTCAGGATAGAGGAGACATTTGTAGGCAGTGGGGAAAGGGCCAGTAGAGATGGAGAGATTGAAAATAAGTGAAAGAGTAGGGATGACAGAGAGGGCAATATGTTGGAAGAGACAAGATGAAATGGCATCTCTTGAACAAGCAGAAGGATTAGCCTTGGTAAAGAGTTGAGAGAAATTATGATTTTGCTATTATATTAATAGCCAATTTTTAAATTAGGATCCAGGTTTTTTCTCCTTTATGTCTTCATTTAGGGCCCAGCCCCTGTAGAAGATCAGTCAGTATCTGAAGGACGTGACTGTTCAACGAGATTGCCCTAATCCTCAAGAAACAGGCTCCTCAATCTTGGGCAGGACCCCACCCAATAAGGAGATCTTACTTCTTTTTAGATTGTAAAGAGAATCTAATCTAGGTGAGTTCTTGCCCCAAAGAAAACAGCCCCGTCCTTGCACCCCTCCATTAGAATTTAGGGTGACTCAGCTTATGAAGGAGAAAACCAACCATAGTGGTCTGGGCAGAAATGGAGTCCTCTGCCCAGACTGCTGGAGGTAGCTGAGCCTCATGATCAAGCCACATTCTGAGCAGGAAGGGCTGACAACTCCTAGCCTGCCTACTCATGAAATTTCCACCAATCAGGGTAAATTTTCATTTCCAAGGGAATTCCCTTTAAAATATGTATACTTAAGGCATTCAGTGTCTCCATTAGGGGTCCTTAGTTACCAAGAGAAACCAATTTATTGATCATTAACTAGCCTAATTAATAAATTGGTTATTAATTACCCAGAAATTCTGTCTCTCAGGTTTTTTTCATTGTCACAGAGTAAAGCCACTTCATCATATGAGATAAGGGTGAAGGAGATAGTAGCAGAAGATCTGAGTGATAAGAGATGAGTAAGAAGGGTAAAGAGGGAGTTTATGGCCTCATCTTTTTCTGTCAAATATGAGATAAGACATATACCACCTATGTCAAATTGCTTGCCTTCTCAATGAGTGGGGAGGAGAGGGAGGGAGAAAATTTGAAACACAAAATTTGAAAAAAAAAAAAAAGAATGTTAAAATTGGTTTTACATGTAATTGAGGAGGAAACAAAATATTAACTGTTAAAAATAAATAAATAAATAATGAGGTAAGGTTCTCTACTAAGAGAGTAGGGTGAGGGGAAGCTGTGGGAAGTTTGAGAAAAGATGAAAAGGTTTGGAAGAGCTGCTATGGAAAGTGGCCTAGTGAGCTAATAAGAGAGGTATATAGTAGGATTACCTGGCACCAATGAGAACCCAGTTGAAATTATATAACATAAATTTAGAGTGGACCCTTTCTTCTCTGACTGTACTGTTCTCTTTTTTTTTCCTTTTGTTTTCTTATTCTCCCTTTTTCTCTCTTGCCTTGTTGTGCCTTGTGTGTGCAGTAGACTATGTAGTCAAATTCTTAACTAGACCTAAACCTAGCTAACCCAGCCCTAATTTAGTGTCGGACATCTGATCATGGATCTGAAACACACTGTCCTGAGTGAAAGCTGACTTTGTAAAATGCCTCTTTCACATATAGATGAGGAAAAGAATACGGATACATGAAAAAAATTTCTTTTAGTTCAGAGAATCACTGAGCTAAACCACCATCATGAACTTCTCTCCTCAGGTACCAAAGTGGAGAAAAATGAATACAATTGTTATAAAACTGTGAAACTTAGTACAGTAGGAGACGCTTGAGTCTGTCATACAATTCAAAAAAAGAAAGAAAAAAGAATGAATGGAGGTACAAATCTGCTGGGAACCATCCTACTGTTGAGTTAGTCCTGAGGCGAATGTGCCACCCTATGGACATTTGTGTGATACAGTGACACAAGAAGGACATGGGTATTACAGCAAAAAATGCAGGGCATTTCACGTGGCCTCTCCCACTTTTCTAAGTATAGCCCCTCGGTAATTTTCTTGGGATTAGCACTGGTTACCAGGGACATGATGGTAGCTAAAGGGAATTTACTCACCCTAACATAAATAGCAAGCAGGCCTGGAGGGGCTCCTGCTCAGAAGCAGCAGTTGTCCCCCCAAATGACTGGCTTTTCTGTTTAGGTGTGCATAGCTACAGGCTTGAGTAACAAAAAGCTAAAACAATCCTAGATATTTTACGAAGGTTTTAACATCACACAGTTGAAAAACTGGAATGCTGGTGATTAGTACACTTTACCTGCCATTATCACAGAACTATAAGTTACTCAATCAACAGGTGTTTGTTAAGGGCCTACTGTGTGCCAGATAGTGTGCCAGGAACTGTGCAGACAAGAACAAAACTGAGTCTTTACCCTCAAGCAGCTTACTTTCTACTAATGTGGAGGAAGAGGTAAGTATAACATGCAATGTGTGTGTATATGTGTGTTCAGTCATTTCAGTTGTGTCCGACTCTTTATGATCCCATTTGGGGTTTTCTTGGCAAAGATATTGGAGTGGGTTTGCCCTTTCCTTCTCCAGCTCATTTTACAGATGAGGAACTGAGGCAAATAGGGTTAAGTGACTTGCCCAAGGTCATGTGAGTGTCTGAGGCCAGATTTGAACTCAAGAAGACGAGTCTTCGTGATTTCAAACTCAGTGCTCTATCATGTAGCAGGAGGGGGAATTGGTCCCTGACCAACCTCACAGCCCAGGATGTAATCAAAAAAAGTAAGAGGCAGAAAACAAATTGCTAAGCTAAATGTAAAGACCTGAATATACCCTGCATCCTTTTAGTAGTATAAAAAAAATTCCTTGATTGAATTAGGAGAGCATAGCCACTGGCTGGGGCCATGCTGTAGAGAGGAGGAGGGGAGAAGCAGGCAGCAACATGAGGACTTCACAAGGAGAGAAAGAACATCAGGGTCCTGTGGTGCCAAAGGTCTAAGTTGCTCTCACCATATGCACCAGTGTACCCTAAACTGGTAGCAATTTTTCCTGCTAATTTTGTGTATATTTATAGTAAATACACATCGAGTTTATAAGGACAATGTTTTCTAACTGCTGCTCTTAGTTAGAGCCATCTTAGTAAGTGCCTTTTCACTAAGCTAATTGTGTCTAATGACTGCCTATTAAAGGTAAACTCACTGATGGGGACACATAAGCTGTCATTTTAGGAATGCAGATCCATACAGCACCTTGAAACCTAAGGGTAAAAGCTAATATATGGGAAGATACCCCAGAGGGAGAATTACATATGAAATAAGTAAGTGATTTGAGGAAGGAGCACCAGTAACTAGAGCTTCAAAATGGTTTCTTATAGGATGCAGGATTTGAGTTGAGCCTTGAAGGGAGTTAAGGGCTGCAAGAAGCACAGATGTGGAGAGCATTCCAAGCATGGGGCACAGCAGCCAGAGATGAAATGATACTCAGGGGGAATCCTAAGGAGGCCAGTTTGGTGAGAACAGAGAGGGAGAAGGACAGAAATGGATAATCAGCCTGGAAATAGACTGCAGCAGACTGCAAGGAGCTTCAAATGCCAAGTTAAGGAGTTTGTATTTTATTCTGAAGTCAAGGGGTAGCCATTAAAGCTTCTTGAGCAAGACAGAGGTGGGGAGAGTTTGGGAAAGGAGAGGTTTTTAATTCTGGCTTCTAGCTTTGAGAGAAGATGTTCTTGGTTGGAAGATCTCTTCAGGGAGAGGTCCCTGGAGAGAGAGAAATATTCTGTGAAGGAGCTGATATGTAGAGGAACCAATGACTCAAACATGTTCCTATTTCCAGCTTGTCTTCTAGCTTCAAGGAATGTCCCATTGCATAAGATCAAGATGTCTGTCCATCCATCTGTTTCTCTGTCTCTGTCTCTGTCTCAGTGTCCCTGTGTCTCTGTCTGTCTCTGTCTCTGTGTCCCTGTGTCTCTGTCTGTCTCTGTCTCTGTCTCTGTCTCTCTCTCTCTCTGCATCTCTCTATATTGTCTGGTATCGTCTAATCTGCGTAACTTCTATGATTTCTGTTTGCTATATACTTGGATAAATGGGTTTATTCACCACTCACCACATATAACAGTCTTCATGTAACTGGTTTTTTGGTGGGAAGAGAATCAAGCCTTTAGACACAGCTTTGGGCACTCCTCCCTCAAGGAACAGGGAACCAGGAAAAGTAGCTTGAACATAAATGTTATTTCTTCTAGACTAACAATATAGCAGGGAGAGCAGAATAGATATGATTCTCATTGGATATCTGCTAAGTAGAACTGAGTGGTCAAACTCATAGCCCCAGTCTCTTACTACTCCCCTGGCAGGTATCAAAGTCTCCCTTTAAGAGGAATGGACAAGGCTCCAGAAACATCTATTTATATCTCCTACAAGCCACATTTTGACAAACACATGTGGATATATACACATGACCTACATGGGAAACACATACACATCTTACATTAGCAAACAAAATTCTATGATCAAAACTTTAACATGAATGTCTTCACAGGGCCACTCCACTGTTGGTGGAATTGTGACCTGATCTAATAATTTATGAAAACAATTTGTGAAGACAATTGGAATTTTAACAAAAAAAGTAACTAAATTGCTCATACGCTGTGGCCCAGAGATTCCACTACTAGGAAAATACTCCAAGAAGTTCAACAACAGAAAAAAAATGGAAGTTCCCATATGTGCTCAAATATTCATAGCAGCACTTTTTTGTAGTAGCAAATACTGTTAACAAAATGGATGTCCATGGATTAGAGAATGGTTAAATCAATTATGGCATATAATGTAATGGAATATTGTTGTCCTGTTAAAAAAAATGACTATACAGACTACATAGAAACACGGGAAGACGTAGATGAAGTAATGCAGAGTAAAGTTAGAAGGACAGATAGGTGACACAGTGGATAGTACACTGGGCTTAGAATCAGAAAGATTCATCTTCCTGAGTTCAAATCTAGCCTCAGACACTTCCTAACGGTGTGACCATGGGCAAGTCATTTAATCCTGTTTGTCTCAGTTTCCTCATCTGTAAAAAGAGCTGGAGAAGGAAATGACAAAAGGCTCCAGTATCTTTTGCCAAGAAAACCCCAAATGGGATCCCAGCCACAATTGAAACAACACAATAACAACAACAGAAGTTAGAAGAACCAGGAAAACTATGTGCACACTAATTACAATAATATAAATTAAATTAAAAGAATATTAAAATAAAACTAAATCCTGTCTATTTGTAATGATCAATCTTGTCCTTGAAGAATAGAAGAAGAAATATGCTTTCCTCCTTTCTGGAGAGGTGAGGGACTGTAGGTACAAAAAGTTGTATGTGATGACAGATGGATTTACTGTTTCAGTTGGTTTTAACAGATTTCTTTTGTTACAAGGGAAGGCTCCCTGAGGAGGGAAACAATAGGTTCTATTCAGAAATGACTGTGAAGGAAAAACATAAGACATTAATAAAATATTCACTTAAAGCAAAATTTTTAAAGGAAGACAGTTAAAGAGCCAGATCTTCTCATCTTTTTTTTTTTAAAGATGCTTCTATTTAAAACAAAAAAAAAAAGCAAGCCAAGGTTGAACAAACAAGAAGCCAGAAAACATCACACTAATGAAAAGCCTTTGAATTCCCATATATTATTGAAGGTACCCTACATGAGGCCCAAGCACGTGGATCCCAGTCTGAGGTCCTAAAAGCAATGGCATAGTCATGAAGGAGCAATTTAAAAAGCTAAAAGACCTATAGGAACTTCATGGGATGATAAGACTGAAATTATATATAATTTTTTAAATTAGAAAACTTTAATAGCTCTAAAAGTGATCCAGGAAAAATGATCATTAAAGATACAAAAAAGAAACACTTGTTTAAATTGATCAGTAACTGGAAGAAATCATAGACTATATAGGTATATAAAGGTGACTGTAACTACAAATTCTTGACTAGATCTGAGCCTCTCTGGGTCTGGTTCTAACTCCTTTGGTTTACCAAGGGAACTCAAAAATGTTTAATACATTAAATGTTTAATAATCATATGGCCAATACTAAGAGCCCGAAAGGGGGCTGACTCCTCCTACCTTACAGACTACTGATCTAAGGTTCTAAAAAGGGTTTTAATCAAATGTTCAAATTTATGCTAAAGATTTATGCAAACCTTTGTTGTCCCACAGTGAAATATTGATTTTAGTAACAGTCCAGGGCATCTAGATGGTACAGTGGATAGAGTGCCAATCCTGTAATAAGGAAGACTCATCTTCTCTTTCCCATTCAAAACTGGTGTCACACACTTACTAGCTGTGCTACCCTGGGCAAGTCATTTAACCTTGTTTGCCTCAGTTTCCTCATCTATAAAATGACCTGTGGAAGGAAATGGCAAACTCCAGTATCTTTGCCAAGAAAATCCCAAATGGAGTCATGAAGAGTCAGATATGACCAAAACAATGGAACAACAATAAACCAGTTAAGAAGACATTTAAACATTATTTCCTCTGGCTACAGGAAATTTCACATGAATTTTGAATTCAATACATTCCTTGGCAGCAGCCTGTTAAGTGAAATATAGAAGGAAATATGAGAATTATAAAAAATTACCATCCTCTATCACTGATAACTCCATTCCTTTATCTCCCCCTGAAGGTCTATGTTCAGTGATAGGGCACTGAAGAGATCTTCTATGCTTCTGACTCCACTGTAAGTGCTCTGAAAATAGCATTTTTTTAAACACCGGTCTAGAAATTATTCCAGGGTAGAGGAAATCTTGCTTCAGGTCAAATCAATAAGCATTTATCAAGTTCTTACTTAGTCTTGGGCACTGTGTTAAATTTAAACCAAATTTAAAAAAAACCAGTCACAGTCCTCAAGTAACTTAACATTCTAATGGGAGAAAACACACAAAAGAGAGATGAAAAAACTAGAAGGGGTGTGGTACCCACATATCTGGAGAGTCAGGACCAGAGCAAGGAGAGGAATAAAGGAACTCATGAGCATGGCTGGCTTGGGCACCTCCTCAAAATGGAGGCTGTGGGAGGAGCTCACCAATGAGGGGTGGGGGGCAGGCAGCTACAGGGATGGAGAGACCTCCCAGAGGTCTTCAGAGATGAGTCTTGGGTCTTAGGATTTATGATTTGGTGGTGGTGGGTTGTGCCTTATGCTTTTAAGTGTGAAAAGGTAATTAAAGTTTATTTTTCCTAGTTTTGTTTTGGGTGGAGAAAGAATTGAAAGATGGTTTGATGTGGAAATGGGCACATCATTGCAGAGGCAACTGGAAGAGAAAACAGGGGCCCTGCTGATAGAAGAAACATGGCAAGTGAATGCTTCACTGCCCTCATGGAAACAGATTTAGTTGAGGTAGTGGGTGGGTAAGGGAATTTCTTTGCCAAGATCTCAAAATAGAGCTGTTTAAAACGCCCTTTCACAGCATGTCAGACAAATGAAGCGTGTGTATTGCATACATTTCAAAATGATTAAATGTCAGAAGAAGGCTTTGAGAAAGGGAGAAAAACTATGCTTGAAAAAAAATAATAACCTGTCATCTATTTCCAAATCTAGGTATGAATGGACAACCATGGAATTAGGACATGTTATATTCTAACAGTTTCCTTAACCAAGTCCTTCAAAATGTCAAAACAATTAAGACTTGAATTATAAATTTGGGAGGAATCACAGAATTTGAGAACTGGAAATAACCTCAGCTGCCATCTAGTCCAACCTAAACTCAAGGAATCCCCACTAGAACAAGTAGAGGTCCAGCCTCTGCTTGCAGACCTCCAAGCAAGGGGAACCCACCACTTCCTGAAGTGGCCCATTCCACTTTTGGACAGCTCTGACTGTTAGGAAGGTCTTCCTGACATCAAGCCGAAATTGATCGCTTGGCATGATCATTGCCCCTGGTTCTGCCTTCTAGTGTCGAACAGAAACAATCAAATCCTTCCTCCATGGGACAATCCTTCAATTTCTTGACCACAGCTACCCTGTTCCCTCTGAGTCTTCTCTCCTCCAGACTGAACATGTCTATTTCCTTTTACCAAATCTCATATAATATAAACATAATGCCCTTCATCATCCTACTTGCCTTCCTTCTCCAACTTATTAATGTCCTCCTTAAACCATGGTACCCAAAACTGAACACAGTACTCTAGGTGAAGTGTGAGCAGGACAGAGTGAGCATATAATGGGATTATCACCTTCATATTCCTGGAAACTATAACTCTCTCAATAAAGCCCAAATATGTACCAAGTTTTTTGGTGGCTACATCATATGGTGGCTTATATTGACCTTGCAGCCCACTAAACCCCAAGATCTTTTTCAGAACAAGCATTGTCTAAATAAATATGGCTCTCTCTTCCCCCATGTGGTACATGTGATGTTGATTGTTTTGTACCCAAGTCTAAGACTTTGTATTAATCCCTACTGAATCTCACCTTACTAGATCAATGCTCTAGCCTGTCAAGATGCTTTTGAGTCAACAACTCTGTTATCTACCTATGGCTCCAAATTTTGTCACCTGCTAATTTGATGAGCATGACATCTATGCCTTTGTCCAAAACAATATTGAAAAGATTAAATAGGACAGAGACAAGCCCAGATCCCTGTAGTACTGCACTAGAGACCTGACACAGTGATGTGAAATTAACAACTGCTCTCTGAGTCCAGCCATCCAATCATCTCCGAATCTACCTAATTGTATTATCATCTAATAAGAAGTGTAAACCGAATGAGCTGCACTGTGGCCTGCAACACTTCCCAGTGTGACTGGTATGGTTTAGTGACCCCATTTCTTTGGACTTTGACACCACTGGTTTAACCCATATCTCTTCATCTTCTTCATGAGAATAGTATGAGATACTTGCTCAAAAGCCTTGTGAAAATGAAGGCAAACTATCCTTGTTGAGTTTTTGCTGCAATTTCTACTCAGATGCTCTATGTTACTATCTTCTGGGTTGTAGCTACTGGTAAGCTTTTCTCTTATAAGAGAGGGTTAAACTCTTTTCATCCAATAGCCCTAGAGCATATCACAGGGAGTATACAGCTGTATCCAACCTGGCATCCAACAAAAGCAAGCAGAAGCCCTCAGGTTAGTATTAGCTCTGTTCTCAAATCCCTGGCTCCAGCCATCTCTGACTTACAGTAAGAAGATTCCAAGCCCAGCGCTCTATCCACTGTGCCATCTAGCTGCCTTATTCATTCCTATCAAATCCCCAGTGGTCAGTCTGTGTCCCTTCGGCCCATTTCAGCAACTTTACTCAATAAAATCACAAAGGAGCTGTATGGAGAGAAGGGGACCTCAACTCTCAGCTCTCAGCTCTCACAATGTTCCCACTTGTCAAACAAATCAAAAAGAGAACAAGAATAAGGTCTTATTCTAAAATCCTTTCTTCTGAATTCCTGCCTTTATTGTGCATACCTGCAAAAAAAAAAAAAGAAAATTTCCTGTCTCTATTTAGCATTCCTCCATATGACATATCTTGCTAGCCTCCCTATACTTTTCAATATAAAATCAAATAATGTTCTGTGTTTTTGTCTCTAATGCTTTCTTTCCTCTCTTCAGCAAGGCAATGTAGCATAATTAGAAAGTTCACTGGATGTGTCAGAGGATCTGGGTTTAAACCCCAGAACCACCAATATTTCTTAAGTGCATAACTTTCAGCAACTTATTTCTCCCGTCTGAGTATCAATTTCATCATCTGTAAAATGAAGGAATTTGACTCCATGATATCAGAAGTCTCTTCCAGTTTTAAATCGATGTCCCTATCTATGACCCTCTCATATCCTATCATGCTGACTCTAATGATAATCTTAAATTGATCATGCCCCACCCATGGTCTCCCACGGAAACATCAGAATCTAGCTCTTGTCTCTCAAAGGGCCCTCAGAGCCCTAGGAAGTACTTAGGATAACAGAGCTATTAAATAAATAACAGGTTATTTAAGGCAATAACGAACCCCCCCAAAAAGAGTTTCCTCAACTATAAAATTAGGAGACTGGATTGGATGACCTCTTTCTTCCAAATCCTCACCAAAACAATAAGGAAAGCCACCTTCAGTGGCCTTTGTTTCTCTCCTCACAAGTTCAACTCACAATCGCCACAACCTCTGAGCACCAATTAGTGAAGTCTCTGAATCAAGAGTGGAATGACAGCCCTGATAAAAATGCCAAGTCAGCACCTCTGGTGCAAGTACAGATGTAGCATCTCTTCTCTGCCCCTGACATGGCTCCAGTAGGTCACAGCCATTTTCTTGACTCTGGGATACCAGTCTCTCTTACTGGCACTTTCAGACTTCAGTGTCCTCACTCTACTAGGCCTTCTCCAGTCAACCTGATCTATTTCTGGCCACTGGACCCAGATGGTTCTGGAGGAGAGAGTGAGGCTGGTGACTTTGCACAGCCCTCCCTCATTTAAATCCAATTCAATTGCAAGTCATGGTATCATCTTCCTGATGTCATGGTACTCTTCAAGAGCAAAGGACAAACCACAACTCTGCATATAACTCCCTCACTCTAAACAATGTTCAATCCTACCATGATCATCAGCTCAGAAATTTCTATTTGGTATTTTTTGTGCCTGTACCTTTTGGATACCCCCTATACTTGGGGCCTCAAACACACCAGCTATTTGTTGTTTGTCCTTCTTTCTTGAAGAGGATCATGACATCAGGGAGGTGATGCCATGGCATGCTAGTGGATTTAAGTGAGGCTGTGCAAAGTCACCAGCCTCACTTTCTCCTCCAGAGCCATCTGGGACCAGTAGCAAGACATAAATCAGGATGACTGGATGTGGCCCAGGATGCAGTGGGAGACCTTGGCCTTTTTAAAGTAAAGTCTTTAACAGGTCTCAGTTTGACTAAGGCAATGCCCAACCCAATCAATGATTAAGGCTATGTAAGAAATGAGGCAGAGAAAGGTCTCTTTTACCTAGTAAAAAAAAAAAATCCCAATCTGGGAGGGGAAGACCCTCAGAGTTACTGGCCAAAACAGAAACAATTGCTGTTTACATTCACTCTGAGCCAATCAGGGCCCAAACAATGACCAAAGTGGGGATTGGGCTAGGACCTATTGTTGGCCAATCCTTGAGAGCCAGGGTGATTTGCATTTAAGGTCTGGTCCTTAAGAAAGAAATCTAGCCTACAAATCCCAAGATATCTTTCGAGGTTTCAGCGATCAGCTATTTACAATCTACCTGAAACTACTACCAAATTTTCTGGGTCCCAATGAACAATTAGAAAGGTAAAAATGAAGGAAGTTAAAATCACTGAGTAACTAGGCATCATACAGCAGTGATGGAGGAACTCTATTCAATAATTCTCTATTATAAGATTGATAAGTGTGTTCCAATCTTGGCACCAACTCTTCTTTCCATAGACAAAATCTAGAAGTCAAAGGTAAAATGAAAGAATCCAAAGGAGCCATGTACACTTTAAGTATCTGTTGAATTCAGCAAACCCTAAAGATGAGAGGGTGGGAGGAGAGAGATGGGATAAGGGGGACTATAAAAAGGTGCAGGGCCATAGGGATGGCAAACACACTTATTTCTAGTTTAGAATAGAGTTTTTCATAGCACATGGTGACATACTAAGTCAAATGTGGGAACCATTAGCATTCCTCCCTGGTAAGTGACTAACGCAGGATAAATACAGAATGTTTATTCATATAAGAGGAAAAAAAAAAAACAAAAACCTGGACTGTTCTTAATAAAGTATGTCCTTAGCCAAAGGTCACTCAGAATGACAAGACAAAATATTTCTTTAGCATGGTATCTGAACCAATTTTAAAACTCGTGTCCTGTGATCTAGGGGAATTCCAAAGTTAAGGACTCATGGATCTTAAGAAGCATTTCTTTCTTTCTCATCAACAAATGAGACAGGAAAAAGGCAAAGTTTCTTCCCAAAGTGGATAATGGAGCAGCCTCATATAAATGATTCCTGTTGGTGAGATGTTTGAGATAAGGCTTTGTTATAATCACTGGATCACATGGAGAGAATGTGGGAGTATTGAGGGGAAACAGCATGACATAAAAAAAAACAAATGCTTTCTTGATTTGAGAAACAGCCTCCTCAGTGTGTATAATAAAAGTGGGTTAGAAAAGGAAAGGGAATAAAAGAATGACTGTCTTCCTGTTCTGTGTATCCCCTTGAGTGCCTAACACAGTATCTTTTACATAGTAGGTGCTAAATAAAATATTTACAGAAAGAATGAAATCTAATACAAAATTATGTGCCTATGCTAGATAATAACAATAATAATGATGATAGCATTTGTGTATATATAGCACTTCATGAGTTGTAAAGTACGAAATATTATTTCATGTTTATCTTGACGACAACCCCAGGAGATAAGTGCTATTATTATCAATGTTCTTATGGATGAGGGAACTGAGGCAAGTTGCAGTTAAGTGACTTGCCCAGGGTCACATAGCTACTAAGTCTCAGGTCACTACCTGTGTGCTTTGGGATAGAATGAAATATTCTTTACTAGGGCAATAAGGAGTGCAGTGGAGAGAGTGCTGGACTTGGAATTCAGAAGATCTGAGGTCAAGACCTCACTTGCTGGCTATATGACCCTGGGCAAGTCACTTGACTACAGCCTGCCTCAGTTTCCTCATCTGTAAAAACGGCAATAGTACTTACCTCCCAGGATTGTCATGAGGATTAAATGTGGTAAAATTTGTGCCAGGTACTGTGCTAAGTTATTTAGTTAGTTATTATTATTATTATTATTATCACCCTCTGACTACCATCACACTGAAGAAACATGAAATACACAAGGGCCTTTACGTATAGTAGGCATTCATTTCAACTCATTTCAACAAAACTTTACTCACATTTTATTCAATTCTTATTAAATGTTTTGTTTGGTGAATGGTAGAAAATTCAATTATAATAAAAGATAGTATGGCAGCCAATGTAGTAACAAGTTCTAATGAGGATACATCGCTGAGCACTAGGACAGTCAAAGACTTATGAAAGAATCTGGGATTTGAAAGATGGGTTAGAGGAAAGAAAGAGGCTGAGCAGAACATGTCAGACTGGGAAATTAACATAAACAAAGGCAAGCAGGTGCCAATGATCTCACTCTAAATCTGTAATGATACTTATGATCAGGGTATTTTCAGAGGAAAGTATATGGACTCAGAGACATAACTATAAAGGGGCAATTAGGGCTTTGCCTCAGAACTCCAACATGGTACAGACATAGAGGTAATATTTCCCTCCCTGAAGCAGCCCTATGACCTATCAGCCTCTCTCTGTGAAGTGTAACCACCTCTGCTCCCTTGCTTTCTCCAGGACTCCACAAAAAGGGTCCCATCCTATAGCACCCCTCTACCATCATGACCGCAAGCAGCTATGAGTAGTTCACACATAGTCAATGTAAGTGAAGGACGGCTAGCCAGCCAGAGTGTGATCCTGAGCCCTACCTACACTTCGCTTTCTCTGGACCTATTCTACTTTATTTTCTCTTGCTGCAGCCACTTCCCCAGCAATAAGTCCCAGGGTCTCTGCCCCTGGGTCCAATCCTGGAGTTCACCAGGATTCTTGTTTTGGAGCCCTCTCCTCAGCGCCACCTTTTCCTGGCTGGATTTGCCTTTGCACCAGATTCCTAACAATGGCTCTGAGGAGACTAGTCTGGATGAAGCCAAAGATTTCTGTTGGGCAATAGTGAGAGATAAAATTGGAAAGGTAGTTTGAGGAATGCTGGAACACGCTGTGGCACATGAATGTAATGGAATATTATTGTAATGAGGAAATGAGGAACATTAGCTATTCAAAGAGACATGGAAAGGCTTATGTGAACTGCTACAGGGTAAAATAAACAGATGAACCAAACCTCCGAGCCCTTAGTGGAGGGGTGATTAATCAGAGACGCAAAAGGAAGCATGAATTCTGACACAATCATTGAGTTGGCTTGTTTTTCTTGACTGTGCTCATGTGTTACAAGAGAGGCCTTCTTTCTGGAAGGGGGCAGGTTAGGAAGCAGTGATAAGAAAGAGGGGAAAAAGAGCGTCAACAAAACATTTTTAAATGCACACAAGGGGAAAAAAAGAAGGGAACACAAAGAAATAGAGTAATTTTGTTACTACTTTGTTAAATTTTTTAAAAAATTATTTTTTCTTAACATTATACATAGAGGTTTATAGTTTCTTAAATAATCCTCTTTTGGGGGGTTTGTTGTTTTTATACATGGAAATGTCCATGTTTGTTGATGATCAAATTCACAGTCTAAAAGAAAATTAAATTTTTTTAAACATAGTTTGAAACCAGATTCCTGAGAGTCCTGAATGGTAAACCAAGAAGTAGGATTTTTACCCTAGAACTACATCATTGTTTTAATGTCAACTTGAGCTGCTTAGGAGCCAGTATGTGTAGATTTCTGAGCAAAAGCAAAAAAAAAAAAAGGGTTTCTACTTTTGTTCCACGGTGTTGATATTTTCAAGTATATATCTCCAGGATCTGAATTTAAATTTTAACTGTCAAAAATGTCACCAGAGAGACCCTTCTCCAAACCCTTCTGAAAAGATCTTTGGATTGCCTAATACACCCAACATATACACAAGAATATCACGCTGTCTCTTTGTGAGTGTATCGGCATTCTCCATCTTTGACCCATACACCCCAGTGCAACTGGACTTTGGTGAACTGGCAGTGAGCAAGAAGGAAGTGTGGAAGTGATGAGACAAGGCAGCCAGGAGAGGTAAATCTAACACTCAGAGGGGCAAAGCAAGTGTAACATACCCCTCATCCACTGCAAATTTGAATGGAAGGCCTCTAGGTCAAAGATACTAAGTTGGAACACTGGGGACCAGCTTCTCTTTGCCAGGTTCTGGTTCAGACCCCATTCCCCCATTCCTCAAGATAGACCTGCTGTTGGATGAGCAACAGTCAGAGATCCCTGCCAACAGTAGAATACAGCTGTCAGATGCTTTAGTACACGTCAAGTCCCAAGTCCCTATTCCTTCTGCTATGAGAAGGAACAGTCCAGAATTTCTGAGTCTTCAATGAAAGGTGGAGCTGGGGAATAGAAGATGGTCCATTCTCTAAGAAGCATAGGGAGCTTGACACTTCTCCAACATTCAATTGGGTAAGGGTCATAATCACCACAGCGAGCCCAAGCTCTTGATCTTTACTATTAAACAAGATCAGATTAGTGTGGCTAACAGTACCACATCCTGATTAAATGAGTCCAAGATGGCACTACCTCCACCAAGTAGATCTTCTCTGGTCCTGTGCTATTTAACAGTTTTATCACTGAATTGGATAAAGGTGTAACTCTTGACTCAAAGGGCCATTTACTTGGAACTATTCTCATCAGTGGAGATTGCACCTGCATGAGAGGCAGAACTGGTAAGATCTGGAGAGAAGAAAAATCCTGGTCTTCTGGCTTCCAGCTTTGAGAGAGAAGACACATGGTTCCACATTCTCTTCAGGTCCCTGAAGGGAGAGAAAGATTCCGGGAAGAAGTCAACAGGAGAGCAAATAGCAATCTCAAACGTGTTCCTTTCCCCAGCTTGCTGCACTAGAGACTTGGAGAAATTTCCACTTGGGAGACATCTGAGACTCTCTCTCTCTCTCTTGATTGGACTGAATTAGCTTACTCCCAATGGGAAAACTCATTACTCTGAATGGTCTGGTATATATGCTCCTCCGTATACTTAATCTACTTTCTGTTTTGTTATCTATTTAGATAAATGAGTTTATTCACTATTTGCTACAAATGTTCATTGTAGAGCTGGCATTTGGTAGAAAGGGAGACAAGCCTTGGCTACATAGCCTAAGCAACTCAGCTTAAACCTAAAAATTATTTTTCAACTAACAATATTTAAATGTGCAAATAGATATAATTCTAGCCCAGTACCTCCTATCTCTGAGGACAGCACCCGTAGCCTTTCTTACTTTCCCTCCTGATAGGAATTAAAGTCTCCCTTGGAGAAGGGTGAGGGGAGGAGCCTCTAGAGATGTCTATTCTTGTATTCTTCCAGCCACATCTAAATATCCATGCAGACACCCCTGACCCAGAGAGGCAAAATACACAATATATAACACACACATTACTCCAAAGGAATAGATGGCATCTTTAGCAAATTTTCAGATGACTCAAAGTTTGAAGCAGCATCTAATATTGCCCAATAGAATCAGGATCCAAACAATCTTGACAAGCTAAAAAATTGGTCTGAGTCTAATAAGCTGAAATTTTTTAAAAGGATAAATGTAAAGCGGTACACAGGTTCAAAAAATCAACTTACAAGTAAAAGTTGAGACAGTCATGTTTAGACAGAAACTTGTATAAAATTTAAAAAAAATTGTGCCTCTTAATGGACTAAGAGCTCAATGAGTCAGTAGTGGGATTTTGCCTTTGCTGTTGTTCAGTCGTTTTGGTCATTTTCTGCTCTTCCTGACCCCATTTGGGGTTTTCTTGGCAAAGATATTGGAGTGGTTTGCCATTTCTCTCTCCAGATTATTTTATAGATAAGGAAACTGAGGCAAACAGGGTGAAATGACTTGCTATGGGTCACATAGCTAGTAAGTATCGGAGGCCAGATTGAACTCAGGAAGCTGAATCTTCCTGACTTCAGGTCCAGCACTCTTTCCACTGAGCCAACTAGCTGTTCTCAGTAGGGTGGTATGGAAGGCCTCCCCCAAAAAAATGTAATCAAATGCTGGTCTGCTTTGAGAGGCACAGCAACCAAGAATGAGAAGGTGTTCGTTCCTCTGTTCTCTGACACTTGGGGAATGTTGTTTAGTTCTGAGTGCTCAGCCTTAGAAAGGACATTGATAAGATAGTATCCAAAGATTGGCAACCAGAATGGTGGAAGCCCTCAAGCCTATACAGCACAAGTCTGAATTGACTGGAGGAACTAAGGGTGTTTATCTTGGAAGGAAGAAGGCGGGGGAATGAGGAGTGGGGGTGGGGCAGGGGAAATACACATGATAACTGTCTTCAAGTCTTTGAAAGGCTGTCATGTGGAAAGACTTCACATTCTATTTAGCCCCAGAGGTTAGCACTAGAAACAATGGATAGAAGTTGGGAAGATGAAAATTTAGTTTTCCAGTACAGAAAATCTCAACAATGAGAGCAAGGCTGATGCTGGAATGGGTTGCCTTGGAGACAAGGAGGTCCTATGCATTCTTGGAAGAAGAAGCACATGGTTTGGATACTGTGAATCTTTTTTTTTCCATTTAGTTTGTTACCTTTTCAAATTGTTCGGACCCTCTTGTAATATTAAGAGCTATTCATATAAATGGAAACCCAGACTTCTAAATTTTGTCAAGAGAATACTAATAATAATTTTAAACTGTATATAAAGAACTGTAGAACAGAAACTAGTGACATGGATCTTTGCACTTTATGCCTAGAAATATCTGAGGAAATATTATCCCCATTGCCAAAGGGGGAACACAGATGTCTTCTCATTTCACTGCCTCTAGAGGTGCTACTAGCATGTGTTATTAGATCTGTGCAGAAATACCTTTGATTGGAGGTATGCATAATACAGGTCAGAGAACAAAGGGAAAGCAACATGACTCATCTGGAGATTGACGAGTGAGAGGAGTCCCAGGAGGAAGAGGTGGTAGCCATGTTACTCTGCCTCATTTGTCACTGGAGACCTTCAAGCAAAAGCTGGATGGCCATTTGCTAGGTGTGCTCAAAGAGAGATTCTAGAATTAGCTGGCCACTGAAGTGTTTTTCAAATTCAAAATTTTATGACTCTGTAATGGTAATGTTTCTAGAATTGTTATGTCATCATGTGGTCGACAAGAAGATTGAAATTGGGGGTAGCTAGGTGGTGCAGTGGATAAAGCACCGACCCTGGAGTCAAGAGGACCTGAGTTCAAATTCAGTCTCAGACACTTGACACTTACTAGCTGTGTGACTCTGGGCAAGTCACTTAACCCTAACTGCTTCACAAAGGGGGAAAAAAAAGATCGAAATAGCAGTTCAGTTTTGTATGTAGAGCCTAGCAATCAATAATATCAATTATAATCCTCCCACTATGCATGAAGAAGAGAGACTAAAAAAATAACCCTGAGGAGATCTTTCCTGTTTAGACTTGATGGCTAGTAATAGGTTAACTTTTTATAAGTTTTCTAGTCTAAAAAATAGTCAATATTAATTAACTATAAAGGAGAGAAAAAAGGGGGGAATTGTAAAGAAGACTTCTGAAAAGTTTTACAAATGTGAAGAGATTAAATTTTAAGGAGGAGAAAATTGGGAGACCTCAAGGAAGAAAAGCTCACAATCTCAGTTCTTCTCTGGAGAATACAATTTGTCTACCACCTCCCAGCTACTATGATGCAAGGAAGTTAAAGTCTCCACTTCTCATGGTTCCAAGAGCCTGGACATCTCCCACCCAAGTGAAGGTCAAGAGAGGGTTATGGGAATGGGAAGCTGTTATGGACCAGGCCTAGCTCAAGGAAGTCTAATGATTCAGACTCAGGAATGGAATGCAATGAGATATCCATGGAAAAGTCAATGAAAAGGAATTTACTTAATAAAAAATGTTTACAGGATTCAGATGTGCACAGCTCCCTTCCATCTGCATTTGCCCACAGCAACAGCACTCATCAGAAAATTATACCAACTGGCTATCAACGGGGGATTATATCAAGCCTAAGGAGCACTAACTCCCCTAAAGTTGGACGTTTTAGGCCTCATGCAACCAGAAAGCCTCACCAAAGTGTTCTGGTCTCCAAGGCCAATCAAGTGCTTGCTACCTTAAATAAAAAACAGCCCAGGCTGTGGAAAACAAACGGTGTTCCCATCACATCCCACTCTTTGCTATAAAGGTTCCAAAAATCTTCTTGGTGACCTCAGGGATGTAAAAAGCCTGGAACAGGTAGCGTTGGAAGACCTTAGTGTAAATATAACACATGGATAGATAGATAGAAAGAACACAATATAAAAATCCCCTGAGAAAGTCCAGCCCGTATAATGAGAGTAGGATTCACAAGTGGATCTCCCGATTCAATGCACAGGAACAGCAACAGGAAACTCTTATTATTATTAAAAATAAATTTAATTTGCATTCATCTTTAATAATAATAGCTAGCATTTATATAGCACTTTAATGTTTGCAAAGCTCTTTGCATATGTTAACTCAATTTATTCTCACAACAACCCTGAGGTAAATGAGGAACCTGAAGCATGGAGAGATTAAGTGACTTGCCCAGGGTAACACAACTAGAGAGGGCCTGAGGCAAAATTCAAACTCAGGGCTTCCTAACTCCAAATCTGGTGGTTTATCCCCGGTCTTCATAGGGTCAAGCAGGCACTATTATCCATCTCAGTCACCAAAGAGACAAAGGACTTTTCTCGGTCAGGGTTTCTAACTGATTTGACAGGCTTTACAGAAGTAAATCTGTGAAATGCCCAAAGCCTAAGGAATCTTTGAAAGGAAAAGGTCAGCATTGGTCCCATTGGACCACACCCTAAGCAACCATTGGCCCAGTGACTCATTGGGTTGTTTTTCTTTAAATTTCTGCAGCCTCTCATGTTTTGGGTGGTGGAAGCCTGCCCTCCCTCAACAGGAAACCATGCCCCCTCCAGCCCTGAGGCTGTCTCATTAAGCATAACAAGTTCCCAGTTCTCATCTTCACTCCTATTTCTTCCTTTATGTGCCTAACTTTAACAGGATTCAACACATTTTCCAGTGAGACCCCAAGTCAGAGACGACCCTTCCTACCTGCAATGTATCAGCCCCCTGCCCCACCAGCATCACCACCTTAATCTGCACCATCCTTAAAAATCATTAGGGCATTCACATGAATTTCTAGTGGCTGAATGCACAGTTTATTATAAAGAATACACCCAATACTGTCCACTTTTTCTATTTATATCCACAGCGCTAAACACAGTGCCTGGAATATAGTAAGCCCTTACTAAATGCTTTTTATTCATTCATTTGTACATTGGAAAGAGCACTGGCTTTGAAGTCAGAAGACCCGGATTCAGACTCCACCTCTGATCCGTATAACCCATGTGATCTTCGGCAAGTCACTCAGCTTCCCTGGGCCTCAGTTTCTTTATCTATAAAAGGAGGGGATTTGACCAGATGGTTTCTAAAGTCTCTGCCAGCTCTAACTTTATGAATCTGTGGACCTATGACTCTATGGAGGGCCCTGGCCCCTTGCTACCCACTGTCTAGGTCTGAACCTCATCTACAAAAATAAGAACAGGAAGAAATGGGTACCTAGGGTCACGTGAAGATAGAGATGATATGACTAATATGGAACTATGTTTTACATGATTGTTCGTATATAACCTATATCAAATTGCTTACCGTCTTAGGGAGGGGGGAGGAAGGGAGGGAGGGAGAAAATTTGGAACCCAAAATTTTATTAAAAAATGAATGTGAAGGGGCAGCTAGGTGGCACAGTAGATAGAGCTCTGGCCCTGGAGTCAGGAGGACCTGGGTTCAAATCCAGCCTCAGACACTAGACATTTATTAGCTGTGTGACCCTGGGCAAGTCACTTAACCCCATTTGCCTAGCAAAGAAAAAAAAATTTTTAATGTTAAAAATTGTCTTCACAGGTAATTGGAAAAAAAGAACACTATTTTTAAAAAACATAGATGATAAGAGGAGAGGGGAAAGGCAAGTAGATTATTGAAGTTCATCAGCCCTCTCCCACTTGTTTAAAATTACATTTTTACAGACCTATTTAATAACTGACACAGGAAAACAATTATAAGTAATTATTTTTGAGAATCATTTAACATGAAACTATACAAATAAAATCTAGATAAGCACAAATCCATATCTGTTATAACATAGATGGCAAAGGACAAAGTAAAAACAAGACCTACTTTCAGGGGGTTTTTTGCCTTTTTTTTTCTAGACAATTGGGGTTAAATGACTTGCCCAGGGTCACACAGCTGGTGTCAAGTGTTTGGTCTGAGGCTAGATTTGAACACAGGTCCTCCTGACTTCAGGGCCAGTGCTGTAGCCACTGCACCACCTAGCTGCCCCTAGATCTACTTTCAAGATCTGAATTGGCCACTATGTACAACTGGACACAGTTGTGTCACGTACACCAATGCCTTTCATCCTGACACCCTGACCAGGTATAACCTAACCATCACTAATGAAAATAATTAGTTAAAACTATCTTCATGTATTTTCCCTCAGTCAAACTCCCAGAAAAACCTTCTATACTCCCTGCCTCCAATTTCTCTCCTCCCTCTCAATTCACTTCTCAACCCATCTTCACCACTCATGTGAAATTGCTTTCTCAAAGGAGACCAAATGTACTATGGGGGATTTGTTCCCTCCTCCACATGCCCAGCCTGATTCATGTAATCACAGAAAATAAAGGGAAGGTAACAGGTTTTGTGGCATTTCAGTCTTGTGACTCCATTTGGGGTTTTCTTGGCAAAGACACTGGAATGGTTTACCATTTCTTTCTCCAGCTCATGTTATAGATGGAACTGAAGCAAACAGGGTTAAGTGACTTGCCCAGAGTCACACAGCTAGTAAGTGTCTGAGGTCAGTTTTGAACTCATGAAGATGGGTCTTCCTAACTCCAGGCTGGGCACTCTACCCACTTCACCATCTAGCTACTCAGTAACAAAGGGGATAAGATGTTAATATGTTACCAGGGGTGGGGGAACCTTCAGCCTCGAGGCCACATGTGGCTTTCTAGGTCCTTGGGCATGGCCTTTTGACTGAGTCCAAGTTTTACAGAACAAATCCTTTTATTAAGGGGATTTTGTTCTGTGAAGTTTGGATTCAGTCAAAGGGCGGCACTTGAGGACCTAGAGGGCCACATGTGGCCTCAAGGCTGCAGGTTCCCCACCCCTGGAACAAAGTGTAAAGATATGGGTACCTTTTATTATCCCTTTATGAATATGAAGTTGGCCCTGAAGAAATTAGAAGGGCAGCATGGCCATTAGCTAACTGAAGATCATCCACACCTCTGGTACCGTTTGGAAAGCTGAGCCTCTAAACCAGAGGCTGGTGCAAAGCAGTGTGCTCTAAGTTTGTTTCCAACCTGCTCACAAACTGGGGGTATTTGTGGAAGAGTAAGCCCACATTTACACTGGTAGTAAGGCACATATATGGGGAACATACATGACTAAGGCAACTCACACACCAGGCCCCGAAGTCCTTTTTCTTAGGGAGGTGCTCCTACCATTTCTCCTCCCTGGACCCTGTGTCTCTGATGGGCAGGTCACTCAGCTGGGCTTTCTGCTCCTGCTCTTTTCCACCCCTCAGCTTCTCTCTGCCTCTCTTCTTCCTCCAAGGTTCTCCTTTCTGAGCTGCCAGCTGGTTCCTGCCCCTGTTGTCTTTCTGTGCGTCGCTCTCTGTCCCTTTCTCCCTTAAAAAGTTGGCAGGCTTATCTTTTTAAAGGCCACCAGGAACTTGGCAATCAGAACCTATCCTGATTCCATCAGGGAAAGCCCCTTCATACTTTCTAAAGGGATAGCAGGGGATAGTTTACTTTAACATATTAACACTTTCTGTGATTATATCAGCTAAGTCAAATCAACAAGCATTTACCAAGCCTTCTCCTTCAGAGCCTGACTGACTTACCTACAGGGGCTGGTTGCTAAACGGGGAAATAATGGGGGGGGGGAGTCTTAATCCTAATTTAATAATTGGCTGTTATATAGCAAAATAATAATTTCTCTCAAAAGGCAAAAAAAGGTAATCCCTGATCTTCCCATTGTAATGCAAATAATTATGTACAAAAGAGATATAGACAGGATAAATTAGAGATAATCATAGAGGGAAGGCACTGGCATTAAGGCGGATCAAAAAAGGCTTCTTATAGAAAGAGGGATTTTAGCTGGACTTGGAGGAAAACAATGAAATCAGGAGATGGAGATGAGGAGGGAGAGAATTTTAGGCATGAGAGACAGTAAAAATGCATGGAGTTGGGAGATGAAATGTCTTCTGTGAGATACAGCACAAGGCTGGGAAGGGGAGCACACACACATACACACACACACACAGAGAGAGAGCTTTTAATTGTTAAATCCAAATGGCTTTTCTCATCCCTCATCTTTCTCTTCCTCTGCAGCTCTTGACACTGTTGACCATCTGATCTTCCTACATGCTTTCCCTTCCCTCAGCTTTCCTGACATTGTTCTCTTTTAGTTCTGCCTGTCTGACTATTCCTTCTTAGCCTCCTTTACTGGATCCTCTTCCATGCCCTGACTCCTAACTGTGGGGCCCTGTCCTCTTCTGGGCCCTCCTCTCTCTCTCTCTCTCTCTCTCTCTCTCTCTCTCTCTCTCTCTCTCTCTCTCTCTCTCTCTCTCTCTCTGTCTCTCTCTCTCTCTCTCTCTCTCTCTCTCTCTCTCTCTCTCTCTCTGTCGCTCTGTCTCTCTGTCTCTGTTGCTCTGTCTCTTTCTGTCTTTCTGTTTCTGTGTCTCTCTGTCTGTCTCTCTCTCTTATTGCATTGGCTTCCATGGGTCCAAGAGTTCAATTATTTCTTTGCAGATAGCAACTTGATCTATGGATCCAGTCTCTCCTGAGGTCCAATCCCACATCACCCACTCCATGTTAGAAAACTCCAACTCGATATCCCACAGATATCTCACACTTTGCATGGGCAAAATAGAAATCATTATCTTCTACTCAAGCCAAATCCCTCTTCCAAACTTACCCTTTTTTGTTGAAGATACCACCATTCTTCTAGTCATCCAGGTTAATGATCTCAGTATCATTCTCAACTATTCCCTCTCCCTCACCTCCAATATCCAATCAGCTGCCAAATCTTAATGATTTTGCCTTCACAATCCATCTCACAACCATCTACTCTCTCCTCAGTCAATACCCTAGCTCAAGCTGTCATCACAACCTCCATATCGGTTGTGGCATTTCACCATATGCACACACACCATTCACTGCCTTTGTTCTGATATCTGGAATGGACTCTCTCCTCACCTGCATTTCTTAGGCTCTCTACCTTCCTTCAAAGCTCAGCTCATGTGCCACCTCCTACGAAAGCCTTTCCTGATCCCCTAGTTTGTTAATGATCTCTCCCTCTTCAAATTATCATGTATGTTCTTACATAGCCCATCTTTGGAACCACCCCCACAGGGAACAGTAACTGGAGAAAGTTGGGGAAGGAACTAATTTGCTGACTGGGCTATTTACCCATCATTGTCAATTTTCAGTGTTGAGCCCTGACCTTGAAATGAAGGGTCTCGTGGGAAGAAAAAAAAGGAGAGAGAGAACACCAGGAGCCATGGAGGGGGGGGATGATGGAGACCTTTGTAATGTGTGAACTGAATCTTTGTTGCTTTCTTCCTCTCCAAGGAAAAGCTAAAGGTCTATGTGTGCTATTTACTCTCTCTTACTTCTTTGGGGTGTCTGGATACTCACAGAAGACTAGTATCTCTGATGTGAGGGGTGCTGAGCATGTTTCAGGGCTGCTTTTCACCTTTGGTGCCCACCTGATTTACCCAACTCTCACATGTGGCTCCAGTGGCTGTACCCTGGTAAACCATCTCAGCAGATGGGCTAAACCAGATTGAGGGTAAACTAGGGTTTTCAAACCATCAGTGAGTTGGGGGGGGTGTCTACGCCAAGCTTGTGAAGACTTCCCCAGGTAGAGCAGGCAGATGAGAACAGTTTCAACAGACATGAAGGCAGCTGAAGCAGGCACTGTGGAGTGCTTAAAGCTTGGTCAGACATTGAAGACACCAAAGTCATCCACTGCATCCCGAGCTATCACCAGTCATCTTAACTTTTATCTTGCCACTGTACTCCAATGACTCTGGAAGAGAGACTTTGCACAACTCTGCTTCACTTAAATCCAATTTATGTGCGAGTCAAAAGACATCGCCCATTCCATGCTTTGCAAATTTAGAGACATCACCACTCCATATGTTCACATGGACTATTCGTACCCCAACCTGGGGTAGAGCCTTCTGAGCTCATATTGTTCTGATCAGCCACAATAGGAAACACTGTACCTTGACCCCTAACATAGTGATGTCATTTTGGTCCTCTTCTAGCACGAAGGACAACAACCATACTCCCTCTTTCCATTTAACCCTACTAGGCTGTTTGAGAAGCAGCTGCATTTTGGAAGTGTTGTTTTTCTCCCAAATGATTACTTGCTTTCTTAAGTTGTTAACCCTGAAATAAAGTTTGTGGGTCAACAAAAGACAGCAAAATTCCCTCTTTCAGGGGGCAGCTAGGTGGTACAATGGATAGAGCACCGGCCCTGGATTCAGGAGGACCCGAGTTCAAATCCGGCCTCGGACACATAACACTTACTAGCTGTGTGACTCTAGGCATGCATCACTTAACCCCATTGCTTAGCCAAAAAACAAAAACAAAAACAAACCAAAAAAAAATTCCCTCTTTCAGAGATGAAAATTACATTTCTGCCCAGTAAGGTTAGGCTGGGAGCTGGATCTGCAGAGGTAATGAGACACAGCCAGTGCTATCTTCCACAAATCTTTCAAAAGTACCCAAAAGATAGAATCCTGCTTCTATTTACATTTCCTTAAGGGGGTAGCGGGGAAGCAAGCTATAGGGAAGAGAGAGGCTACTACTGCTTCAGCCTGAAGGCTTGAAGCAACCAACTTTTCCTCTTCTTTCCAAAAGAATAACCTCTACAGAAGAGTGGAAACTGTGAGTGGAGCAGACACAGTAGCTCAGCTACAAAGCACCAATTGGGCATATATGGTTACCATAGTGATGCTGCCATAGAAACTTAATGACTAACAGCTTCTGAATTCACTGACTGGTACTCCCCCTAGTGGTTAGACTTATTTGTTCAACTTTTGAATCTTGATGGAATGTAAACTCTTTAAGGATGCAGAATGTTTTGTACCACCAAAGCTTAAGACATTATTTTGCTCATAATAGGCCTTTTATAATAATAATAATTATAATAATTATAATAATAATAATAATAATAATAATAATAATAACATCTATGCATATACATAGCTTATATCAAATTGCTTACCTTCTTAGGGTGGGGAGAGGGAGGAAATTTGGAACTCAATTTGTTATTAAAAATGAACGTTAATGGAATGTTTCGCATGTATACATGTACACATGTATAACCTGTGTCAGAGTGCTTTCCTTCTCAATAGGGGGGAGAGGAAGGGAGAGAATTTGGGAATCAAAATTTGAAAAAAAGGATGTTGAAATTGTCTTTACATGTAATTAGAAAAAATAAAATACTATTAAAATAATAATAATATCTAGCATTTATATAGCTGCTTTAAGGTTTGCAAAGTGCTTTATAAATACTATATCATTTGATCCTCATAACAACTCTTGGAAGTAGGTACTATCACTATCCTCATTTTACAGATGAGGAAACTGAGGCTAAGAGAGCATAAGTAACTTGTCCAGGGTCTCACAGTTATTAGATGTCTGAGGCTGGATTTGAACTCAGAATTTCCTGACTCCAGGCCTGGCTCTATCCATTAAGCCACCTAGCTTCCCCTTTATAACTATTTATTGGATTAGATTGGAAGTTACCATCTGATCTACAGAAGAGAGCAGTTTCTTGTACTTTTCTTACGGGAAAAAATGAAAAAAATATTAGTACAGTCAGATAAATTCCCCAGGATGCTTGGGCCTGTGATGCTTAACATTTTTTATCAGTATCTTGGACAAAGATAAAGATAGCACATTTATCAAACTGGTTCCAAAAGATATTCTAAGTCATTTTTAAGCTAAGATTCCAACTCTCAATTCAAAAGGAACTGGTCAGGGAGGGGAGGTGGGGCTTTGCTTCTAGAGACTCATAAATTGGAAGCTGAATCCATATATGCTCCCTCTACAAGTAATTTTTGGGTTATGCCTCA
This sequence comes from Phascolarctos cinereus, assembly GCF_003287225.1. NCBI lineage: Eukaryota > Metazoa > Chordata > Mammalia > Diprotodontia > Phascolarctidae > Phascolarctos > Phascolarctos cinereus. The sequence continues at coordinate 660,277,648 of NW_027555847.1, forward strand.
TCCGGAGATGGTAGGGGTTGTGAGTCTGCCCAGCCTGCAGAGATCTATCCTCCATGCAATTCTTCTTCCATCACCAGGGTTTCAGACCTATGAGATATCCTAGGCCTCTAGACATGGGCCAAATGACTCCATGCTTACTACATTGCAAAACTCTAGATGTAGTCCTAGATTGAAGTTAGGAGCCCTGATCTCTGATCATCTTATGTGCTGTTACTGTCAAATTCTCAGCTCCTGTTTCCCTTATCCTTGTGATCAAAAATCAGCCTCTGCTGAGACAAAAGTTCTCTCTCCTTCCTCTTACCTATTCACCTCAGCCTTACCACGGTCCTTCCATGGTCCATATCCTCCTCTCTTTTTCTGTTCTACCATGCTCTTCAGAACCCTAACAACCCCTATTGTTACAAAACTCCTCTTTAACTTGGAACTCTTCTCTTTATACTCTTTCCACGTTCAAGGGCCAACAAAAAACTGGCATTCCCAGAAGGTACTGCATCCCTAGTCATCCTCTCCAGCACTAGGCATTCTGCTCATGTCTCCCAAAGCAGGGTCACTGTGTGACCCTAGGCAAGTCATTTAACCTCTCAGCCTCAGTTTCTCCATATGTAAAATGGGGATAATAATAGCACCTACCTCACAGGGTTGTTAAGAGAAGTAAGCAGAGTCCTTGCCCTATACTAGCTGTTCCATTTTTAGCTTGCTCTCCCAAAGTATTCCAGACTGCTCTTTGCCACCATTACTCAACAATTGCTCTTAAATCAATCAATTAATATGCATTTATTAAGCACCTACTCTGTGCCAGGTGGGGGCCATCTCCACTTGTCCTAATCTATACAACTGTATACAAAGCAAGCTCTATCCACTATGCCATCTAGATGCCCTAATATAAGGGTAAGGGTATATTGAATCAATTAGTCCTATCTCAATTAATTTAATTAACAAGATAAGCCCTGATACCTTTATCAGGTGATAGAAAATACTGCTACTGAATCAATTACTGGCAAAAAAAAAAGCCAGCTGGAAGAAATCTTTGATTAATTCAGAAAATATGAAATAGGGTGATTCTGCACAAGAGGTTTATTGAGATTGACTAAAGAGATTTATTCACATCCTGTGTGTCTTATATAAAATAGCAAGCCAGTTTGGAACCTAGAATTCCAGTGTCTGGCCAGCAGCTCCATGCTCCTGAGAAAGAATTGTTTGAAGTATAAAGGAGAAAAGCTTCTGTCTCCCTCCCCACCCTGTCCTCCATTAGAGGATTTGGACTTCTCCTCAGCTGGATGATTTGCAGAAGTGTCTACAATGGGAGTCAAAGAGAAGGTAACTTCAGATCTCTACAAGGAACCCAACAGAAAACCACCCCATATTATGGTAAACTTCATAAGAACCTCATGAATCCAGAAAAAGGACTTTCCTAAAAAGGATTTTGAGGAGCCATCTATCACATGCTCTAAGATTGAAACCACTTCACCCTCCAGGGATGGGGAGTCTGACTGAATTCAAACTTCACAGAACAAATCTCCTTAATAAAAGGATTTGTTCTATAAAACTTGGATTCAGTCAAAGGGCTGCACTTGAGGACCTGGAGGGTCACATGTGGCCTGGAGGCCAAAGGTTCCCCACACTTGCTCTATACACATATGGGACAGGGTTTGAGAGTTCATCACAGTCTTTTAGAGAGATGTTCTGTACCAACTGTTCTTACCCTAACACTTTAGTAAATACCCATTTCTAAAAGCTAATTAAGTCTGGCTGACTAATTGATATCAACTAATAATCCTGGATAAAAGTAGCTGCTATTCTCTGGGACCCAACCTGCCAGTATGACCAAGGCCCTAGTAGCCCCAAAGTATATCCTGCACCAAGATTATCCTCTGGGCAATTACTCTTTCCCTCACAGCATCTGACATAGAGTGTCTGGGGCATTCAATAAATGTTTACTAAGTTAATGAATAATGATTTAGTTCATTCATTCTGTGGCTATAAGATATGAGCAGTAACCTGTAGGGCTATGAAGAAGGTATGAAATATATGGAAAAAGCCAACAGCTAGACCCACTGATGAAAGCTAAATTAAATGGTATTTTGTGATGACTGAGGGGCTAGAGAAGCTAAAGGTCACAATCCTACCACAGAGTCCATAATATTCATGTACAGTCCTGACAGTTTGTCCCAACATGAAGTGGTAAAAGGTAGAATAGGCCTTCTTTCCATATCATAACCCATCCAAATTATTCGAGACCTCTATGTTGTTATAGGAGGCAGCTAGGTGGCACAGTGGATAGGGCAGAAGCCCTGGAGTCAGGAAGACCTGAATTCAAATCCAGCCTCAAACATTTACTAGCCATGTGACCCTGGGCAAGCCACTCAACCCTATTTGCCTCAGTTTCCTCATCTGTAAAATGAGCTGGAAAAGAAAATGGCAAATCAGTCCAGAAAACCCCAAATGGGGTCACAAAGTGTCAGGACTAAAAACAACTGAACAACCAAAAATGTTGTCATAAGCTCAATTTACATAGCATGTCCCCAAAAGAAGTGTATCAAAACTGTTTCTGGGTTAATCATAACAAAGTGTTAAGAGTCCTAACAAAGAAACAACAGGGTAACATCGAGGAGTGTGCTGTAGCTAGCTCCAGCAGGCTTGGGAGAGTTCATTGTTAAAATTTCAGTGTGAGCATTTACACCTCAGATATTGGGCAAATTGCAAATCAGTTTTGATGATTGTCTAGATTTAAGAGAGTGATGGGGGGGCTAATAACTCAGATTAAACTTATGACCCACCCACAGGGAGTGCAAGGAGTGACATCCAATAAAAATATGAGAACAGAAAAAGCCGTTTCCAGAGGAGCTGTCTACGTGTGAGGACAGTGTAGGCAGTAAGTGGGTTTTTTTGTTTTTGTTCTACCCATCTTTGTATGATATTTGGTGTGGCATTTTTTTGGAGTCAGAATTTCTTTACCCATAAAATGGAAAGGTTAGACTATGTGATCTTCAAGGCCCCTCTCAGCTAGGAATGATCCTATCAAAATCAGCTTTCAAAGGTACAATGAGGGGTAGCTAGGTGGTGCAGTGGATAGAACACCAGCCCTGAAGTCAGGAGGACCTGAGTTCAAATCCAACCTCAGACCAAACACTTGATACTAACTGTGTGACCCTGGGAAAGTCACTCAACCCCACTTGCCTAAAAATAATAATAATAAAACGGGGGGGGAGGTACAGTGAGTTACAGCCTTTTAGGCTGTTTTGTACAATTTTGCTTTTGTTTTTCTCACAAGGTTCTAGGTGTGGGCCTGAGCCAGTAAGTAATCCCCAAAAGTGGCCTAGAGAATCATAAAATATCCAAGTTAGAAGGAATCTCCCAGCTATATAGTCCAACCATACCCTAAGAATCCTCACTCAGCTGACAAGTTGTCATCCAGTCTTTACCTAAAGCCCTCCAGTGAAAGGGATCCCACTACCTCTTGTGGAAGCCCATTCTACTTTGAGATGGCTTTAAGAGTTAGGAAGGTTTTCCTTATGCTCTCATTTTGCCCTAATAAAAAAGGGCTACATATTCTTCCTTAGAAGGCTGTATTTTAGTCTTTCTGAGCTAACAAAAACTCCCAAATAGCCTCAATAGTGCCCTGCCCCTTCCATCTTACCTCCTCATCTTCCTCCTTTCCTTATTTTCTCTTCACTCCTTTAATAAGTTTAGGGAATTGGTGGGAAGGGATACTCAACATTGCAGAGGCAGAGAAAAAACTGAACCCACTCCTTTTTTTTATTTCTCTCAAGTTTTATGGGATATTATACACTGGAGAAGACATACTTTAGTGGTTGTTGTTTCGGGCAGTTCCCGGGCTAGACATGTTTGTGCTGGGTCAGTTTTCTGCTTGCCCAGGAAAGGGGGGGGGAGGCTCTTGACCAAACCTTAGTTGGGCAAGAAAATTCCCATTCTTCCTAAGGAGGCAATGAAATTAAGTAGGAAAGGCCCTAGCCTGGAAGTCAGCAGAGCAGCTCTGCAAATTGATTTAAAGTCGTTTTCCTTTCCTGGACTTCAAATTTCTCATCTGTATAATAATGAGTTATTACTAGATTATCTCCAAGGTTCCTCCAGCTCTTCCTGGATTTAAGTATTTTGTCCCCATGAATGTGGGTGCTCCCCCCAGAGGTGCCAATCATAATCTGTTTAGTCTTCTCATTCTTTAAAAAAAAAAATTGTCCACATTTTTTCTATAAAGCCTTCCAGAGGAGCTACCCAAGTGCTACAGGCCTTCCTCTGGTACTTTCAGTATTTCATAGGTACCAGTACATATAGCTTTGGGGTCCCCCATTTCTTACTCCTCCCTTTTCCTGAATCCTCCTTCTCTTGTAATTGCAAACTGGGGAGAGAGAGAGGGTTCCCCAAGGCCTCTCCCCCTGCCCTAGGGACCATCTCCAGTCGTGCTAATCTATATCTGGGCACTGGACCCATATAGCTCTGGAGGAGAAAGTGAGGCTGGCAACCTTGCATAGCCTTCCCTCACTTAAATCCAAAGTCATGATATCATCTTCCTGATATCATGGTCCTCTTCCAGAACGAAGGACAAACGACAACAATCTCTCCAGGCTACCACTGCTAATGGGCTGGAATTGGAAAGGTCCATAAAAGTAAGCCAGGCTAGGCTCACTCTAGCAACAAGAACTGGTTCGTTCTGGGGCCTTGGCCTGATTCTGAGCAAAGGAAAGTCAGAAGGGCCTGAGGAGGACCTCTCATTCCAACAAGGGATTTTCCTCACTGCCTCAGTGACCACGGAATGCGCCCAGGAAGCTTGAGGGCGGGGAAGAGAGGAGGGAAGGAGATGCTTAAGAGCTGGGACCTCAAGAATTCTGGTCCAACACCAAGGCGAGTGATGATTGTCCTGGCATATCCTATCAGTGGGATATGGAGATTACAGATGATGTAACTGAAGCATTAACAAACGTGAAGGATATACATATAGTAGTAACTTAGTGTATTTGAAAATTTTAATTTGTATTTATGTCTTATACGCAAAAGAGATTATGAACTCTGACGCGTGCCGGTGCTGCATTGTATCCAAACTGTGCAGCTCCCCCAGCACCTCGAATAATGCTCTGCACACTGCGATTATATCCAATTTGTCCTTTATAAAGCTTATTTGTACATAGTTGTTTGCATGTCGTCTCTCCATTAGACTGTAAGCTTCTTGTAGGCAGGGGATTGTCTTTTGCCGTTTTTTTGTATCCCGAGCGTTAGCACTGTACCTGTCGCATAGACTTTTAATGGAGCCTCGTTGCTTGTTGACGAAGAACCAGTCGGTGCACTCCACCCCTCCCAAGATCTGGCACCCTACGCCCTCCTCCCGGGGTGAGCAAGCATCCTGTTCCCGCGTGCCTCCCTCTCGGTCTTTATAGGGTGATGGGGAAGCGTGCCCTGGGGGCCCTAAGGCTCACACCGTGAGAGAAGGGAGCAGTCAACAAGTAATAGGGATTCCGACCATGGAACCCAAAGGCTTCAACTTGATGGAAGCCGCGAAAGAGCTCTCGGACCAGGTGAGCGAGGTTACCATCTCCCAGATCACCCGCCCCTATTCCTGCGTCGCAGTGGTGCCTCCCAACCCCTTCCGCTGCCCGCCCCAAGCGGGGCTGCATTATACCACTCGCTCTTGCGAGCGCTGAGAGGGCAGGAGCGGTAAAGGGCGGGACTAGGTTTGTTCGCATATCTTTGGGGGCCAATTTAAAGGAAAAGTGGATGATTTAGGAAACATGGAGACTTTTCTGCACTAAAAGGGTGGGTGGTCTATTTTTTTCTGTTGTCGGATGGGTTGTATTTGAGGGGACTGCAGACAGCCCCTCTAGAGGCTAGCGGAGGGGCGGGAAAGACTGACAGTTGCTTGTGCCATGTGCGACCCTGGTGACTTTAAAAAAAATTGTAAACAAATTTTTTGGATTTGAAGTTGGCAGGAACCATCTAGTCTAATCCCTTCCGTATACATTTATCATTCAATAAACATTTATTGAGCGCCTGCTCTACGCCAGGCACTGTGCTAAGCCTGGGGATACAAAAGGAGCCAAAAGACAATCTCTGTCCTCAAAGAGCTTACACTCTAATAGGGGATCTAATGTGCAAATACATACAAAGCAAACTATAAACAGGATAAATAGGTGGTGAAATCGTGGGCCAAATGAGTTAAGAAAAGTGTCCAAGTTTACACCGGTAGGAAAGTAGGAAACGCGCCTTGGAAGGTGTAAGGGGCTTGAGTATATCCTCCTCCCCAATTTAAGTATGCACACCTAAAATTGTTGCGTTCTTTGATCTGTCCAATTTGACCTTTGCTTTAGCACTGAATTTTGAGGCAGAAGGCCTGGGTTTGAATACGACTCTGTCACTTACTAGGAATTTGAGCTTGGGTAATTAATTTTCCCTTCCTAGGCCTCTATTTCCTTTTTTTTATCTGGGTGAGGGGGGGTGGGGCAGGGAGGGAGGTAAGGAAATTAGATCGTTAAGGTTCCTTTGCAGTTCTAAAATCAATTATCCTAAGATAGTAAGAGCCGTCAGCATTTCATTTAGTCTTAATTTCATTTAGTCTTTAGTATTTTCAAGTGGTGCTAAGAAATTTTCCAATATCTTCTTAAATTTTTGTAATAAGAGTGCTTGCACCATCTAGCTTTCTGATTTCATGCCCTGTTCCATTTCTGGCGCTCTTAGCAACTGTTTTTACCTTTCTTTACATCACCAGCTCCTAGCACAAAGTTTGATAAATGCTTGTTGACTGACTTAAAAGAAAACAGCAGTTTAGTTGTTATTGGGTTTTTTTAACCTGCCAACTACAATATAGGCTATTTTGAGTAGTGCAAACAAGCATCTCTTTAATAATATTGAATCCCATGTATAATTCTTCATGATTACAACAAAGAAAGAGCTGATGAGACTTTAAAATGGAGATATGCCTCCACATTGAAATATATCCTTTCATTACTATTACCTGTGTGATTTGGGGCAAGTCACTAAAATTTTGTTTCTTCATCTGTAAGATGAGACTTGGATTAGATGTTATCCAAGGTTATTTCTAGGTCAGAATCTTATGATCCAATGTGCCAAATCCAAAGGGTCTGATATACTTTATTACTTAGTTCTTATTTCTACAGTGCTTTAAAGATTACAAAGTATATTCTTCATAATAACCCTGTGAGGTAGGTGATACAAACAAAACAAAACAAAACAAAAATAATTATTCCCTTTAAAGATGAAACTGAAGATCAGAGAGTTGATCTTCAACTCGCCAAAGTTGTCCAGAGTCCAGAATCACACAGCTAGTACGTAACAGAGACTCAAATTCAGGTCTTCTGACCCCAACCTCAGTATTCTTTCCAACCATGACTGTCCAGTTGGCATTATGATCCCAAAATTAATCCTTTTTAAAAATAGAAACTCACTGCTTATATTCAAAATCCACTCTCTCATGAGTCATAATCATCGATTTGGGTGTAGAGAACCTGGGATAACAGGTTGAGTAATAGCAGTAGAAACCAACTAGATGACCACTCATTACCAAGACAGATTCCAGTTGTACTACTTAAACTTGGGTAAATCACCACCCTTCTCTGGGTCTCAGTTTACCCATCTTTAAAATGAGGAGATTGGATTAAGTGATCTCTAAAATCTTTTCCAGTTCTAAATTCTATGATCCCGCAGATCATAAACCTTTTTTATTGCCGTTTTACAAGTAGATGCAAATATATACTAATTATTACCAGAAATTGAGGATCAGGAACTGTAATACATTGATCTAGGTTTGTTGCTGCTTTTGTCAGTCAACTAGCATTTACTACATAGCTACTATGTGCCAGGCACTGTACCAAGCACTGGGGTCACACAAAAAAAAGGCGAAAGACAAGCCCTGCTCTCAAGGAGTGTTGTCTTTAGCCAGAGAACTAAAGTCTCTCCAGGGCTGAGATAGGTGGCTTTTTGCATTCCATTGTCAAAATTAGTTGATCTGTTTTGGTTATTGGGGCATAATATGAGTAATGATAAGGGCTTGGAAATGGGAGTAATCCTGGAGCAGTTCCTTCATCATCCTGGGGCTTCAGTCATTTAACCTCTCTCATCTTTAAAAGAGGGATTTTATTGTTGTTGTTCAGGTTTGTCTGACTTCTTGTGACCCATCTGAGGTTTTCTTGACAAAGATACTGGAGTGATTTGCCATTTCCTTCTCCAGTTCACTTTACAGAAAAGGAAACTGAGGCAAATGAGGTTAAGTGACTTCCCCAGGGTCACACAGCTAGTAAATGTCTAAGGCTGGATTTGAACTTAGGTCTTCCTGACTTTTGGTTCAGAGCTCTATCCACTGAGCCACCTAGCTGCCCTAACGGAGGGAATTGCACCTACCATGTCGTAGGGTTGTTCTGAGAATCACATGAGATAACCTATAAAAATGAGATCCTTCCTCTGCAAAATGAAGGAACTGGACTAGGTAATCTTCTAGGGCCATCCCATCCACCTGTGACAGTCTATAAGTCTTTGACAAGGGGTTAGCTGCATTACTTGCCCAGTCTCACGTAGTTTGACTTCTGGGTGTCATTTCTTGGCTCTTGCTCTGCCTCCAGCCTCAGAAGCTGGCCCCACAAGCACTTCCTGTAGTGGCAGCTCTTCTCAAACTATTGTTACCATTCAGCTGTGCTCATTAATCCTAACTCTAACAAGTAGATTAGGGTGGTGGTGAGCACAGCAGCAGCTTGTTTGTAGGGAATTATGGTGTTTAAGCACAAGACATCCTGGTGATATATTTCATAGCCACATACATGGAAGGGAGAGGGGGAGCAGGACTTGTAGTTTTGCTGCTGTTGCCATGTTAAATGATTTGGAAACTTCTACAATTTACACCATACGAGATTTCGTACCACCTGTCCTTCGAGACGGCTTAGAAGCCACCTATTCCTGAAAACTTTCCTGTTTTCTTCCCCTCCTTCCCAACCACTATTGAAAACAATCATTTCTAGGGGCAGCTAGGTAGCATATCGGATAGAGCTCTGGCCTTAGAGTCAGGAGGACCTGAATTCAAATCTGGCCTCAGATACTTGACACTTAACTAGCTGTGTGACCCTGGGCAAATCACTTAACCCCAATCGCCTTGCCAAAATTAAAAAAGAAAATTATCATTTCTCCCTTGGATTTTACATAATGCTTATTATGTCTTTATCATGTTCTTTTCTGTCTTGTAGTCATTGTACAATTATTGCATATTCATTTGAATATATATGCCCTATTTCCCTTACTGAATCATAAGGACTATGAGAGAAAGGACCTCAATTTAATTACCTTTGTGTCTTCCCCAGTGCCAACAGTCCTTTGAATGGATTGGGCACTTAATCAATGACAGCAGAATCCAGGAATGAAAAAAAAAGATGCATTTAAATTCACTAATTCAGTTAGATATTTATTGATTACTATACTGTGTGAAGTGTCCTGTGCTAAGCACTGCTACTGATGCAGAAATGAAGTCTATGTAGTTCTTGCCTTTAAGAAGGCTTATACCTTCTTAGGAAAAGTAAGACCACTAATAATCTTTGTTTTTCCATTTTTTTATTCAGTCATTTCAATCATGATCGACCCTTCCTGACCCCATTTGGGGTTTTCTTGGCAAAGATACTGGCAGGTTTGCCATTTCCTTCTCCAGCTCTGAAATCCAGTTGTTGTTATTCAGTCATGTATGAGTTTTTGTGACCCTATTTGGAGTTAGCTAGCACTTATATAGTGTTAAGGTTCAAAAAGAGCTCTTTACAAATGTTAGCTCATTTGACCCTCACAACTACTCTGGGAGTTGGTAGGTGCTACCCCCTTTGTATAAATGACAAAAGTTGGTTAAGTGACTGGCCTAGGGTCACACAGATAACCAGTTTCTGGGGCTCGATTTATATTCAGATCTTTCTAACCCCAAATCTTGCCTTCTATCCACCGCACTACCTAGCTTTGGTATTGACTTCCCTGACACCAACATATAAACTATATAGCTGCCTCCAGCAGATGCATGACTAGAGTGCAAAGCAGAATATGATGAATGCCATGAGAGAACAAGAAAATACCACAGGGGTTCATCATTGGGGGCCATTACAATGAGTTGGGATGGGGAAGGCACCATAAATGAGGGAGGATTTGAGCTGGGCTAGAAGGACTGGTAGGATTTTGACAGGCAGTGATGGGGGAGAGAAGGGACACAGTCTAAGTAGAGACAACTAAACCATAAGCTATTATATGAGCACAGTGATGTTCTTTCAAGAAGTTTTACAATAGCTTAGAGGCAGCAGGGTGGCTCAGTGGCTATAGCACTGGGCCAGGAGTCAGGAAGACCTACATTCAAATGTGACTTCAGACACTTACTAGCTGTGTGACCCTGGACAAATCCTATAACATCCATTTGCCTTAGTTACCTCATCTGTAAAATGGAGATAATAGTAATTCCTATTCCCTTGGGGTTGTTTTGAGGTTCAAATAAGATATTTTGTAAAGGCTTTGCCAAACTTAAAGCTACACAAATACTAATTATTGTTTTATTTTGTTACTACTCTCTAGCATCAACGTCTCTTTAAGAGGCCTTTTAAAGACCTAGTCTGTAGAAGTTTTAGAAGAACAGAATCCAAAGTAGGAATTCCAGGGTTCTGTTCCCTAAGGAATCTTAAGAATAAGGAAACAATAATAATGATGATCATGGTGATAGCTAACATTTATATAGTGCTTACTATGTGCCAGGCACTGTGCTAAGCACTTCAAAATTATTATCTCATTTGATCCTCACAACAACCCTGGAAAATAGGTACTATTATTCCCATTTTATAGATGGGGAAACTGAGGCTACATGACTTCGAGCTTCCATGACTTGCCCAAGGCCACACAAGTAGTATAAGGTAGGATTTGCAATCAGGTCCTCCTGACTCCAAGCCCAGTGCTCTATCCACTGGGCCACTAGCCACTTCAAACTTGGAGGTAATATCCCTAGGTCTGCAGCCTCCTGGCCATGGCACCTTTGAATTAGCCATCTTGTATCAGTTTCTCTACCAGTACACTAAGGTGCTAGAGCCAGGATGCCCGAAGAGGAGCATACAAAGTGTTCTAAGAATCCAGAGAGATAATGCCCTGCCTCCCCCCACCCCCACCCCAAACTGGTCTAAGAATTTATGAATGAAGCTACTTTTGAAGGCATTATCTGATACTAGTATCTTAGAGACATCTCCCTGTTCCCTACCCCTCAACTCTGCATTTTCTGCCTCCTTATTTTCCTTTTGACCCTTGTATTTACCAGTTCCTTCGCCTAACAAAGAGATTCCTGCCTCATCTGGCTCGCCTCTGTCTGATCAGCACCTTCCTAGAGGATGGCATTCATACCTGGTGGCAGTGGAATGAACAAAAGGAGTCCGTTAAGATGTCCTGGGTTAGAAGCTCTTTCCTGGCATTAATTTTTGGAATGATTAATACTTTTGGGCAACTGGGTAAGACTTCTTGCTAACCCAGGCCTCGTCTCAGTGGAGAAAGGTTCCTGGAAGTTGGAGACAGAAAAGTGAGTGGGTCAGTATGTGGGTAAAAGTCTCAGTGGACACATCTTAGGGAGGAGGGGGATGGGCTGAGGAAATGGAGGGAGGAGAGTGAATGCTATCACTCCCAAAACAGGTTCTTCATTCTTTCTATTACAGTGGGATGTGTGTTGATTTTGATCCAGAAGTGCGTTCCTTATGCCTGTTTTGTGCTATTTGGAATCATTTTCACGCAGGTAAGTTAATAGGCAATTGTCTCAGTAAAGATCTCCAAGGAGACTGATATACTTGGAGTAAAAATAGCCTGGGTTCAAGTCCCAGTTCTGCCACTAACTACACTCTTTGTGACTTTGGTCAAGTCACTTCCATTCTCTGAACCTTGGTTTTATCCTCTGTGAAATGAGGGCTTTGGACTGAGGCCTTACCCCCACCAGTTTAAAATCATATGAAACCTATGATGTTGCTGAAAATATTGGCCACCTCACCTAAGCAGACTTTCCTTGCAATGTCTGAGAAACTGACCTTTGTTTAGCAATGTACTTTGCAGTCAAAAGCTGCTTGCCTGACCTTTCTGCTTGCAGAATATTTGCATTACAAATATTGACTTCCCTGACACCAACATATTCTTAGCATAGAAGCTGGCAGGTCCCTTGAGCTGCTTCCAAGAGTCTCTTCCTATATCTCAAAGGTCACCGGAACCTTTCAAGCAACAGTTTAATGGAAAGAACAGACTTTGAGTCAGAAAAGTTTGGGTCCCTGTTTTGCTATTTACCATAATCTAGGAAAGTCCCTTCCTCCATCCAGACCTCGGTTTCCTCATCTGTAAAATGAGAACATTGGATTAGTTGGCTTATAAGGGCTCTTCCAAATTGAGATCCTGAGATCTCCTGGATATACAAAGTATTCCTCTTTTCCTTTCCATGTTTATAAACATCAGTGAATTCAGACGACAGAAGAGCCACATTCCAAAGCTGCCGTTCATCCCAAAGAGTCATATCTGAAGATTCAAGAAGAATAAGGGCCAGTAGGACAAGAGTCCGGCTCTTCTTGTGTCTTCTATTCCCTGCCCCTCAACTCCAGCCATTAAAGGTACTGCTGACTATGCTGGCTTGTTCAGAGCTGGTTCAGAGCATCACAAGAGATAAGGATACTAGCGCAAATATAGAAACCACTTCCCCTTTGGATAAGTGGTCAAAGGAGAGGAGCAAACAATCTTCAAAAGAAGAATCACAAACTATTAACAACTACAAGACAGAATGTTCCAAATCGCTAAAAGAAACGTGAATCAAAACAACTCTGCGGTTTCACCTCACACTCAACAAAATTGGCAAAGATGATAAAAGGTAATGTGAGAGGGCCTGCAGGATGACAGGTTCTCTAATACATCCACTAAGGCTTCTCCGTAGCGCAGTGGATAGAGTTCCAATGGACCTAGAATCAAGAAGACCTGAGTTCAAACTCAGCCTCAGATGCTTCTTAGCTGTAAAGGCTTACACACTTGCCCTAAACAAGTCACTTAAGCTCCATCTGCCATGAATGGAAAATCCACAGGTATTTTATTAATGGGGACGCTAGGTGGCTCAATTGATAGATCACTGGCCTTAGAGTGAGGAAGACCTGGCTTTAAATCTGGCCTCAGACACTTACTAGCTGTGTCACTTTGGGCAATTCACTTACCTGTGTCTGCCTCAGTTTCCTTATCTGTAAAATAAGGACAATAATAGCACCTACCTCCCATGGTTGTTGTGAGGATAAAATGAGATATTTATAAAGCACTTAGCAAACCTTAAAATGCTATGTAAATACAAGCTATTATTATTATCACATACAATTGGTGTAACTTGGAATTGGTCTGCCTATTCAAGAAAACGATTTTGGAAAATCTTTGGGAAAAATCAGCAACCCACACCTTTTGACCCACAAAATCCATTGGTAGAGCATATATACCAAGGAAGTCAAAGATGGAAAGAGTTTGCATTTATCTACAGAAGCACTTTTCATGGTAGCAAAATACTGAGAACAAACTATGTGCCCATCAGCTGGGAAGCAGTTAAACAAATTGAGGTATGTCAATATAATCCTCAAGATTATTTTAAGGAATTCAAAGATTTGAAAAGATTTTACATAGGAAAGATTTATAAGGTTGATACTAAACAAAGAAAGCAAAACAATATATACAATGACTACTAAATAATGCCCCTAAAATGAAGTCAAACGCTATATAATTGTAATAACCAGTCTTGGCTTTGGAGGCAAGATGAGGAAATGCACCTTCCTCCTTTCTAGAGAGGTGGAGGCTATGGGTGCAAAATACTGCATATACAGTCAGATGTAGTCATTGTGTCAGTTGGTTTCATTTAACCATTTTTCTGTTACAAAGCTAGAGTTGGGCACGAGGAGAATGTTTCCATATCTGGAAATTACTGTGATGTTAAAAAAAAAAAGATTGCCAATAAAACATTTAATTTAAAAAAGAAGAAGCAACGAGGATTTGGTGAATAAAACATCACCACTGAACCAAGAAAGCAGAATTGAAGAGCTCCTTTCCCTGTATCTTCTTTGCTCTTGCCAAGGTACTAACAGACCTCACCTTCTCCTTTCACCCATATCCCTGTTTAATAACTCATTGCCAAGACTTAAGAAAACCACAGGCAGTTGGTAATGAAACATGCTGCTTTGTCCCCATAACAAAGAGATGGTGGACAGCAGGTGCAGTGCCTGCCCGGTTGGTCGATTTATTTGGAGTAAAACAAATTTCTTATTTTTCTTTTATTTATGTCATTTATCCTTTATTTTATATTTTAAAATATTTTATTTTATTTATTTTTCTTCATTACAGAAGAGGTTCTGTTGAGGATGCAGAGACACTGAGACGTGATGGTACATTTTTTTTAAGCATCAATAAAACATTAAAAAAAGAAAAAGAAAGAAAAAGAAAACTGATACTTTGTGACCAATCTGAAAAAAGATAACTGATTCTTTGTGTCCAATCAGAAAAAGAAAACTATACTTTGTGACCAATCAGAAAAAGAAAATATGCATTGTATCCAATCAGAAAAAGATAACAATGCTTTGTGTCCAGTTGGAAAAAGGAAATTTGATTCTTTGTGTCCAATCAGAAGAAGAAAACCTATGCTTTGTGACCAATCAAAAACAGTATGGGTATCTTATGCCTCCAAACCTAATCTTAAGATTCCAGGAATAGTAAGATCATACTTCCCTTCCTAGAGCACCCAGTACATCGACCAACATCATATCTCATCAGTTAAGTGGCAGAGGATTGATTCATCTGGTTCCCAAGAGACCCTCTTCACTTTAAAGCCCTTAGAACCTTCAAATGAATGGCAGCATCTTAAGTAAAATCGTGTTGCTGTGATGGTGAGCAGAAGCACTTGAATTGATTGGAGCTCCCCAGGCTAAAGATATCTTGACATCCTCTCTTCCTGCTGCAAGGCCATAAGGCATTGGGATGGTGTCTGGCTGGCCTCACAGATCCCCTCTTATCAATAAAAGGGGAGGATTTCCCCTTCTCTTACTTTTCTTAGGCCCCCTCTTAATTCTTCTGCCTTGTTGCTTAACAAGTATTTGTCCAAATGAATTGTATTAAGGGAAGGAAATGAATTGAATTATTGTACACATTACAATTCGACAATTAGTGGGATAAAAACCCCTCCAAGCTTCCCATGGTCCCTCACAGGCAGCATGTGAATGAGTAATTGTGAACAGATGCTCTTTTTGTTTTGTTTTGTTTTGCTTTTTAAAGTCCATTCTTTATTAGAGGATTTTTGTAAAGGATGGTCACACATAGCCAGTGTTGAGTGGGAATCTGTTCTTGAATTAATTTTTCCCTCTTTTTGTAGGTCATGGCCTATGGCCTTTTGTGGAACCTCAGATTCCTGATGAGGTAAGTGAGATTAACTGTTGGGGATTGTCTAGCACGCTCAGGGCTGCCATGGGTGAATCAGTCATGGAAGAGCAGAAGGCCTGGCCTTTGGGGAGTGGAGCCAGAAGGGAGGGACAAAGCAGTTATTGCATGGATAGCCTGAGCCTGGGCATACTTAATGTGATGCTCCTTTCACCAGAAGGTGGCCATGTGTATGGATGCACAATGGACTTTCCCTAGGGACCATTGCAAAACTGGGCATTTTCCAGCCTCTGGGTGATCACTTCTAGCTCGAGAAGGGGAACAAATTGGGGTTTGGGTCATATATGCCTTTCCTGTCTCTGTCATCACAATTTCAAGAGCAGCTCCGGAAAGCAGCTTTCACACTCAGTTTAACAAATATCTATTGAGCTCCCAACAACAACAAAAAGATTTTAAAGCCCATCGAGCCCGATCCGATTATTTTACAGATGAGGAAACTAAGGTTTAAAAAGATTTCATAGCACCAAATAGTCACCTTTTTCCTGAACAACGAAAATAAATAGAAACATTTTCCAACATCTACCCACTCTTAAACTGGAGGTGTTTGGATGGCCAAGAAAGAATGTGTCTACTCAACTGCCCTGTCTGAGATCAGGAATAAGGCCAGTGTGGAACTTTCTACCAAGGATTTACTTAATTTTGTTGAACATTTTCATTTGTCGCGTGTTTCTACTTTGCTGGATTTGAGCTGCATGACATCTTGCTCTCCTTTTTTCCCCTTCTGCTCCCTTGTTTTCCTAGGAATATTGCTTTGGGTGGTGGTCTGCTGTTCCTCTTAGCAGAGAACCAGGGAGAAGTGAAGTCCATGTTTGCTGGTGTCCCCACCTTGGATTGCACCTCTCCCCATCGGTACATTCAGCTGGGAGGAAGGGTTCTTCTCCTCCTCATGTTCGTATCACTCCTACACTTTGAAGTTAGCATGTTTACTGTAAGTGACTTGCAGATTTCTCTTTCATTCCCCTTTCCTTGACCATTTATCCATTTTTTTTCAACATTTCAGAGCCTTGTCCTATCCCCATAGTAGTCAAACAGGCTTCTGTTTCACCCTTGTCCCTTTGATTTTTCCAATTACTTCCCTTCTCCTGACACATTGCTATTATTTATTTCACTTTTTAGTTCAGCTCATCCCTTTTGTCTGTCTACATATATTAGCAAAACAGACATATAGAGAAGTCCATTAGGGCTTTAAGATTTGGGGGGAGGCCTGTTCAGAAGACTGATCAGAAGGATTTGCCTCCTGTTCCCAACATGGCCAATGCCCCTCACCATGATAAGGGAGATTGGCCAGTAGCTCACCCATACTTAAATTAACCCAACTGCCAGCTTAATACAAGTTATGTTACAACCCTCATAAATGTATCACCCTCATATCCTCTGAAGAACACACTACAGGCTATTAAGGCCTGTAGCCCATGTTCTTTGGTCTTGTTTATTTCAGGCCATAGATATTTATGGGGGCCATGTAGATTTGGGCCATTTAACACCATAGCCCATTGAGTCTTTCCAGTTATATGGCTTCTTTCATTATCCTATGGGGCTGATCTGTCTCAGAACTAGCAATATATTCTAAAATCAACCAATTAGTTGTGCAATCAGAGCACTGTTCTGTGAATCTATTTCTCTTCTCTATTTCAGTCACCCACAATTTCATTAGAAGTGTCACTGTCTTCTGTGAATTTGGGAAATAAAGCCAAAGGCAATGCCATCTTTTAAGTAGGCTTAGCTTTAGGAGGGTGGGGATACACTCAAGGAGTCATTAGGCTGATTATGTTTCTTTCATGTCCCTTCCTATCTTGCTGCTTAGATCTTCCAAGATGTCTTCAACATGGTTCTCATTATCCTGGTAGCCACTGGGTTCAAAACAAAACTTGCTGCCCTCACTCTTGTGATCCGGCTTCTCCTTATCAACCTGTTAGAGAACCCATTTTGGACCATCCCTGCCAACAGGCCCCTCCATGATTTTATGAAGTATGACTTTTTCCACACCATGTCGATAATGGGAGGCCTTCTCTTGGTAGTAGCCTTTGGACCTGGAGGATTTTCAATGGATAAACACAAGAAGAAGTGGTAAATATCACAGCAAAATAATGAGTAATAAAAGAGATGGGTCTATTGCATTTTTTACTTTTAACTCCTTTCTTGGGGAGCAGAGGAGAGTGTGGCCCCCTATATACTCATACGTCTTCCAAACATCTCTTACAACTGTCTGCTGCCTCAGCAGAGCAGTTTTTGTTTCTTTCCCTGGGCTAGACAGAGATGCGTATAAAGTGGATATCTGGGAGTCGTTCTGCGTTGAGATGATTCTTGAACACATATGGGAACAGATGAGATCATCAAAGAGAGGGTCTAGAGACAGAAGAGAAGAGGACCCAGGACAAAATCTTCCCCTTGAGGAAGATTCTACAATATGGATGATGATTCAGTAAAGGAGTAATCTGGCCCTTTACCATCTTATGCTGGGACTTTATTGAAGAAATTTTGTTAATTCCATGGTATTGTGAGAGCTCTATGTACTCACATGGGCCACAGGGAGATGTTCAGTCTTCATTCCACTTTGTGAACCTAAAAGAACTGATAGTACCATAGGCACCCAAATTATGTGTTATCAGGATTGGGTATATATCCATTGCGGCTATCATTTTCCTTGTTTTCTATGGAACTCTATGTCTGGGGACCTCCTTTTTGGCTAACTTGGTAGAATCCAGTCCCTATTGGTCACAGAGCTATTATGGTGGTCCCTTTCTGGAGATCAATTTGAAAACATTAAGCCTGCATATATGCCTATGTCCTTCAGTACCAATTAACTTATTTTACAGGGCTCTGCAGCAACTCAGGACTTTCCCCCTCCCTTATCCCCCATAAAGCTTTCCTTCGTAGTTACTTATCACCAACCTGTCCAGACTTAGGTTGCCATCATTTTCATTTGCATAAGTCACATTGGCTGTTGTTAGTCACCTGTTATTAGCCATTGAACAGAACAAAGTATCCCATGCACAGCAGATCCACAGCTGCCTCATTATCCATGAAAGCTCCAGTAAGTTGGCTTTTGTTCTGACCTCTGCTCTGCCCAAATGGAAGGACTTCAAGGAACCTATGGGAATAAAGCAGCTTCTCATGGGAAAAGGTGGGAGAAGAGGCATCAGAGGTCTGTGGACCCAAGGGCTTTTCTGGATGGATTCAGTTATCAAAGTGTGTTTTTGAACAGTTTACTAGAATCGGATTCCCTTTGAAAGCAGCATAAAGAGATCCAAAGGAAATTCAGCTAAAGAAACTAGGCCAGGAGTTTTCTATGTTGCTTAGCACATAGTAGTGCTATGTGCCTAGTATGTAGTGGGCACTTTATAAATCCTAGTTGACTGTGTAAAATAGGTGTTGCATATATGTGTGTATGTTTATATTCACACCACCTCAGGTTTATATAAGCCTGTTTTGTATAAGCCAACTATCAACAAAGGCAGAGTCTCTGGCTTATTGGCAGGAAGATCTAACCATTCAGTATCAAAAACCTATATTTAGTATGCTATCTAGATGCAGTAAACATGTTGACATTCACTTTTGCTCAATATTTCCTGTATTAGGTGATCTTGTCTCTGAAAAAGATTAATAGGCAAATATAGAGGGTTAAAAATGGCTAGTCATACATCACAAACAGGCAAGTTTAGAGGAAAGACAGTTTTAGGAGGGGAAATGATGAGATCCATTTTAGACATAGAGAGCTTAATAATAGCTAGCATTTATAATGCTTAACACAGTGCCTATATACAGTAGGTGCTTAGTAAACTTTAAGGATTGAAAAGCACTTTACAAGTATTATTTCACTTTATCCTCACAACAACCTTAGGAGATAAGTGATGTTATGATCTCCATTTTACAGTTGAGGAAACTGAGGCAGACAGAAGTTAAGTAACTTGTCCAAGGTCAAACAACTAGGACCTGAGGTCAGATTTGAACTCAGGTCTTCCTGACTCTGGGTCTAGCACTACATTCACTTGCACCATGAGAGGAAACAGCCAGCAGATGGAAGAAACTGAAGATGAAGATGAGGGAATCATTGTTGAAGGAAATGGGAGGGGATGGAGGGCATGGGCAGAGGGATTCATTTTGGCAAGGAAAAGGTCCACAGGAGGAAAGAATGGATGAAGATGAAGAGGACTCTCATGACAGATGACTTCAATTTTTTTCAGTAAAATAGAAATTGAGGACATTTACTGAGAGGGAAAGGGGAGGCATTGAGAGACAGAGATAAAGTCTGGAACAGCTCCTGAGAGAAGGATATACAAGTTTTACCACGCCACAGCAAAGATCAAGTGAAGATTAGATGACTTTGGGTGACACCCTGTTAACAGGGTGAGACATAGATGATCTCCAAACATGGAATTTGTATTTGATCCAGTCAGAAGCACATGAGTAGGAGCAGAGAAGGAAGACAGTGACAGTGATTCAGGCCTGAGAATTAATGTGGAATGAATGGTAACAGAACAGGTGGTCAAGGGAGCCAAGGCTGGAAGAAACAAAATTTGGCCAAGATCACTTTAGACATGATTAGATATGTAAGTTAAGAGAGAGTGAGTAGTGAATGATAACACTGTGGTTAAGAACCTGGATGATTGGAAAGATGATAGTCCCTCAACAGCAATAAAGAACTTCAAAAGAGGGGGGGAAGGGGAAGGAGGGAATGAGTTCTGTTTTGGACATGTTACATTTGAGATGCCTATAGGACCTACAGTTCAAAATGTCCTGTAGACAATTGGTGATACAGGAATGGACCTCAAAGCCAGTCAGTTTCTCCCTGTGGTCTATGGTATTGATTTCTCAAAGTCCATTAGTACAAAATGAATAATACTTGTCTTGGTTTAAATCAGAAATGAAAGATCCAGCTGCTATGTGCAAGGTTAGAGGTACGCACTTCCATAAGGCTGGCACCCGGAAACACACTGCACATAGAGGAGAGGCAGCCAGGTGTAGCAGTGGGTAGAATGCCCAATATGGAGTCAGGAAAATCTGTGCTTGATTTCTGCCTCTGACACCTACTATTTGGGTGACGCTGAGCAAGTTATTTAATCTCTCCGAGCTTCAGTTTTCTCTGCCTCGGTTTTCTCACCTATAAAATGGGGATCATAATAGCACCTACCTACCAGGATCATTGTGAGGATAAAATGAGATATTATCTGTAAAGCGCTTTGGAAACTTTGAAGTGCTATACTATATAAAGTGATATATACATATATATATATACACATATATATGTTAGTTATTAGGCAGAAGTGCCTCCTTCACAGGGTTATGAGGCTCAAATGTGATCATATATGTGAAGAACTTTACGAACTTGAAAATGAGACATAAATAAGCTATTTTTTAAAAATATGTACTTAAGAATGCCCCACTGCTCTATGCCACAGGCATTTGTCATTTTCAAAAATCTGAATGAAAAGTATAAGGGAATAAAAGGGAGACTTCTTATTTGAGATACTTTTTTCTCCCTTTAAGTAAATAATGTATAATCAGCTTACTGTAAAATATTTCTAACTGAACAAATAAATTGCATTAAATGTCTTTAACAACTTATCAGTCACTCCCTCTGAAACACCTTTAGCTTTCTATTTGGGGTATATGCACAATACTCTCACTAACTGGTAGGTGATATAATCTCTACTCAAAGTCTTCCAATTCCAAGTACATGGATACTGATGGTTTAATTTGTAAGACAGCTTTGCTCTGCTGGTTTGAACCCCCATTGGCAGCCTCCTAGGAGCTAGGTGGAACAGTGGATAGAGCACCAGGCCTGCAGTAGGGAAGATTCATCTTTGTGAGTTCAAATCTGGCCTCAGGCGCCTACTAGCTCTGTGACCCTGGGCAAGTCATTTAACCCCCTTTGCCTCAGTTTCCTCATCTGTAAAATGCGCTGGAGAAGGAAAGGGCAAATCACTCCAGTATCTTTGCCAAGAAAATCCTCCAAATGGGTTCGCAAAGTTAGACACTATTGAAACAACTGAACAATAACAAGAAGCCATATATTTTCAACATGCATACCTATACATTTTTCCTTTCATATATTCATAGCTAGTATATTTGTGATTCTAATTCTTCATGTCAAATAAAGATCTTACCAGACTTCTTGATGGCTTGCATACTTAATCATATTGCATAGTAGTCTATATTATCAAAGGCAGCTAGGTAGTACAGTGGATAGAGCTCTCAACCTGGAGTCAAGAATACCAGAGTTCAAATACTACCTCAAGCAATATTATTATCTGTGTGGCCCCAGACAAGTCATTTAACCTCTACTGGCTCCTCACCTATAAAACAGGGATAATAGGAGCACCTACCTCCCCAGGTTGTTATGTGGATAAAATCAGATATTTGTAAAGCACTTTGCAAATCTTAAAGTACCATATAAATGCTCATGAATATTATTATATCAAACCCTATTCAGCCATTCTCCAGTTGTTGAACTTTTAGGCCTTTTCCAGTTTTTTGCAATTACTAAGAATACGGCTATAAATATCAAACAGATAGCTGTCCTTTTTTTCCTCTTTTAGATAAAAGGAAACTGGCCAAATGTTTATTTGCCCTTCACACATGAGATGAATATCTTCTAACGTCCATATTTTTAGAGTTCCTTTAAATTTTTGCCTA
The DNA here is from genome assembly GCF_003287225.1 of Phascolarctos cinereus. Taxonomy (NCBI): domain Eukaryota; kingdom Metazoa; phylum Chordata; class Mammalia; order Diprotodontia; family Phascolarctidae; genus Phascolarctos; species Phascolarctos cinereus. Next base: position 660,299,710 of record NW_027555847.1, read on the forward strand.
CAGTCCAACTAGAAAATGTTATATATCATCTGAGACATGGATCTAAATTTATTTTCTGCCATATTGTTAACCAGTTTTTCCAGCCAAATTTACTAAATAATGAATCATTGCCCCAGTTTTTTATTTTGTAGATTTCATCAAACATTAACTTTCTGTATTTATTTTAGATTCACACCTCTGATCTTTGATCTCTACCATTGATCCATTTTTAACATTTTCCCCCCAGTGCCAGATAGTTTTAAAAAACTGCTTTTGTAATCTATTTTAAAGTCTAGAAGTGAAAACCTACCTAGGTCAATTTCTCTTTTTCATTGTGTGCTTTGAAATTCCTGCCCGTTTTCCCAAAGTGCGCTTCGAACATTTTCTGAATGGTGTTTAAAAAAAAAATCACCCGGGACAGGATTCTCTCATCTCTCCCTTACAGCTTCTCTAGGCCTAAGAACGACTATGTGAAACAGCCTAAATCCTGAGATCTCAAGAGTGCCTTCTGGAAAATCCAACCCGGTTTTGGGCTACTCCCATTTTGTACTGTCCATGTTGTACCTTGAACTGCTCTTGTGCTGAAAACAACTTAGGGGACTTAGATCTACAGTTGAAATGAGAATAAGTTTGTTGCCCTGATATAATTGACTTTATTTTACATTAGGCCAACATTTTGTGGTGAAGTTTTCTATTTGTTTTTCATAACTTGTTTTTCAATATAAGATAAGCTTGTGTGTGATGTAGGTAGGCAAACAACATGTTTGTCTTTATAAGCAACACATAAACCTATGGAACCCCTGCAGAGTACAGACCACCAATGAGGAAATTTGGTAAATAATCTCAACATGAATTTATGTCATGGAGCATCAAATTAATCAATAAACAAATTAAGTGGTTGACCACCAATCAGAATTAGGGTGTAACCAGCTAATGATCATTGCTAGAACTATAAGAAACTCACCAGACCCCAGATTTGAACTTGACCTTAGGTCCAGATAGAAGTGAACACCTACCTTCCCCCAACACTTAAGACTCAAGCACCCCATTTTTGCTTGAGGGTGGTTTGGATTAACTGAGATTTGCCAGCTTTCCAGAACACCACCTCAGAAAAAAGACATATGATCTCCAGATGAGCAAGGAGGGAACCTTCTCAATGAGTACCAGTAGGAGCCATACTGGGAAGCACTAGGAAATCAGGTTGGTGGTTCCTAATGGGGTTAATGTTTATATTACCTAATAGATAATATAAATGAACATTTGCATGAATTAGATTAATAAAGTTTTATTGCTAGCATTGGGAAGTATAAATCTAATGTTTCTGTTACACTAATTAGCATAATTAATGGTAAATTGGTTTTGCTTGTGCACTGTACATTACAACGTTCCATATTAGCAAAATGATTAGTGAATTTTTTGTGCATAGTTCATTCACTAAGCAAAGCACTACAGAATCACAGAATTAGAGAATTAGAAGGTAACTCTGGCCGCCTAGTCCAACCCATACACCAATGGAATCCCTGCATAACATGCCCAATAAGTAGTTGCCTAGCACAGACCTCCAAGGAGAAAGAACTCATTCAAGTTTTGGACAGCTCTAATTTTGGGAAGCTTTTCCTAACACCATAACTAATATAAATTTGCCTCTTTTGTAACTTCTACCTCTTGCTCCCAGTTCTGCCTCTTGGAGCCAAAGGGAACAAATCTAGTCTCTTTTCCTCATGATAGCCTTTCAAAGACTGCCAAAGGTGTATACTTTTTGATCTGGCAGTACCACTACTAGGTCTGTATCCCAAAGAGATCGTAAAAAATGGAAAAGGACCTATAGGTGCAAAAAGTATTTATAGTAGCCCTTTTCATGGTGGCAAAATATTGGAAATTGAGGGGATGCCGATCAAGTGGGGAATGGCTGAACAAGCTGTGGAATATGAATGTAATGGAATACTATTGTGCAATAAGAAATGATGATCAGGTAGATTTCAGAAAAACCCAGAAAGATTTGTATGAACTGATGCAAAGTGAAATGAGAAGAACCAGGAGAAACATTGTACACAGTATCAGCAACATTGTGTGATGATCAACTAAGAATGACTCAGCTCTTCTCAGCAACACAATGATCCAAGACAAGTACAAAGGACCCATGAAGGAAAATGCTATTGATATCCAGATAAAGAACTGATGGACTCTGAATGCAGATCAAAGCATATTTTTTTCATTTATTTTATTCTTTCTCATGGTTTTATTTCCTTTTGACCTGTTTCATCTTCCACAACTGTAATGAATATGGAAATATGTTTTACATGATAGCACATATATAAACTATATCAAATTGCCTACATCTTTTAGAGAGGAGGGGAGGGAAGGAAGGAGGGAGAAAAATTTGGAACCCAAAATCTTGTAAAAATGAAAGCTAATTTTTTTCTTGATAGGTAATTGGGGAAAATACTATTTAATTTTTTTAATGAATATTAAAATTGTCTTTACATATAATTAGAAAGAATAAAATACTATTAAAAACCAAATGCTGGCAAAGAAAGCTATTATATCTAGGCTCTACATGCCCACTTCTTTCATTTGATCCTTATATGTTATGTATTCAAGGTCCTTCACCTTCCTGGATGCCTGCTTCTGAACACTTTCCAGCTATTCAAAGTCCTTCTTAAACCATAATGTCACAGTAATCCAGATGAGGTCTGACATGGGCAAACAACAGTAAGACTATTACCTCCCTATTCGTGGAAAATGTTATGTTTCATGCATCCCTATAAATTTTTCCTTTTGTATATTCACAATTCGAGTTCTTCACTTCAAATAATTTCATAAAGATCTTACCAGATTTCTTCATTGCCTCCATACTAATCACATTGGATAGTACTCTTTATATCAGAAGCAACTAGGTATGCGATGGATAGAACTCTGGACCTGGAGTCAGGAAGACAGCAAGGAGGTTACAGCATAGTGGAAGGGTGAGGTATGTACACAAATAGTGCGTTACAATGAAATAAATTTACATTTACAAAGAGGCATGAGACATCTAGAGAAGGGAGAGTTCACCCCTAGCTAGAGCCCTCTTGAAGGAGGAGGTCCTGGGGATAGCCCTTAAAAGACAGAGAGTTGGGAGGAATCTACTTTAGACCTAAGTTTCACAAGGACATAGAAACAGGCAGTCTAGCTTGGCTAAAATGTAGAGTCTTTGAAGGGCAGTGAAATAATGCTGGAAAGATAGGACTGATCCAGACCATGAAGACCCATGAATGCTAGGCTAGGTCAAGGAGTTTATACATTGTACTGTAGGCAACGGATAATTGCTGAAGATGTATAAGCAGAAAGATCATTTGGGCAGTGGTAAGCAGGATGAATGAAGAGGGGAGAGACTGGATGGGGAAGGGAAGGGGAAGAGCATTTATTTGTTTGGTTTTTTGTTTTTGTTTTTGGCCAGGCAATGGGGTTAAGTGACTTGCCCAGGGTCACACAGCTAGTAAGTATTATGTGTCTGAGGTCAGATTTGAACTCAGGTCCTCCTGAATCCAGGGCTGGTGCTCAATCCACTGCGCCACCTAGCTGCCCAAGATGTCTATAATTTGGGGGGTTTTTTTGAGGCAATTGGGGTTAAAGGACTTGCCTAGGGTCACACAGCTAGTAAGTGTTATGTTTCTGAGGCCGGATTTGAACTCACGTCCTCCTGACTTCAGGGCCAGTACTCTATCCACTGGGCCACATAGCTGCTCCTGAAAGAGCATTTATTAAATGCCTATTATGTGTCAGGCACTATGCTAAGAGCTTTAGAAATACTGTTTAATTTAATCTTCACAACAAACCTGCAATGTAGGTGCTATCATTATCATACCTATTTTACCATTGAGGAAACTAAGTCAGATAGATGTTAAATGATTTTCCTAAGGTCACACAGCTAATCCTGAAGCTGGATTTCAATTCAGGTCTTCCTGATTCCAGACCCAGCCCTCTATCCACTGAGCTACCTAGCTATCTATGAAGCTGCTGCACCTATGAGGCTCACCACCAATGAGGCTCCTGCAATATAAGCGAGATAATGGTGACCTGAATCATGGTGGTAGCCATGGTAGTGGCATGGAGGGGACAAATCTGAAAGTAACTGCTGTATTTCAACAGCCCCTATGGGGGAGTGAGGGAATGGGAAGTCAAAGATGACTCCAAATTTTCAAGCCTTGATAAATGAGAGAATCATGGTGCCATAAACAGAAATAAGAGAGAAGATGAGTTCAGCTTTGGTCATGTTAAGTTGGAAATATGGGCATTATTAAATTAATAAATTAATGAATTTATTCTAGACATGTCCAGTAGGCAGTTGAAAATTCAAGACTAGTGAGAGATTGGTACTATATTTAATAGTCATCTTAAGTTTAAGAGTATAAAGAAATCAAGTCATGAAAAGGAGAACCAATTCCCTGAGCCAGTGAATAAATGGTCAAGGGATATGAACAGGCAGAAATCTGAACTATCAACAATCATGGGAAAAAATTCTCTAAATCAGCTAATAATTAGAGAAATACAAATTAATGCAAATTTGAGGTTTCACCTCATACCCATGGGATTAGCAAAGATGACAAACTAGGAAAAAAACCAAATGTTGGAGGGGCTGTGGGAAAACAGGTATACTAATATGCTTTTGGTGAAGCTGTGAATTGGCCCAATCATTCTGGAAAATAATTTGGAACAGAAAGTTGTCAAACTATGCATAACCTGGGACCCAGCTATACCACTACAAGACAGGGAAATACCTCAAGGAAATCAAAGAAAGAAGAAAAAGAGGAAAAAAGATTTGTAGCAGCCCTTTTTCATGACAACCCAAAATCGGAAACTAAGTGAATATCCTCTTATTGGAGAGTGGCTAAACATGGACTAAACATGTGTCAGAACTGAACTAAGTCAGTCAGTCAACAAGCATTTCTTATGTGCCAGGCACGGTGCTAAGCTCTGGGAGTACAATGTAAAATTGTCTCATTGCAATTTACACCGGCTGTTCCTAGCTCTGCCCCCTGGAGCCAAACAGAACAAGTGTAATCTTTTCACATTAAGTCTTTCCATGCTTCTCTGTAAGCATCATAAGCATCATTTCCTGCAGCTTGGTTGGTAATATTCCATGACATTCAAGTACCACACTTTGTTCAGCCACTCCCCCCAGAGCAGCACTTTTTGTTGTAGGAAAGAAAGTGGGGCCACAGCCAGCAATTAGGGAAAGGTTAAACAAATTGTGGTACTTGAATATCATAGAATACCATTGGGCTGTAAGAAATGAGGAGTATGTGAGAGGAAAGGAGAGGCAGACAGCTACCAGAGGACTAATCTGAGGGGGGAGCCCAGACTGCCACCACCTGGACCATGAGCAGCTGAGCGAGCCAATCCAGAGAGGGGGAAGGAAGCCACATCACTGAGCCAGTCAGCTTGCCCCAGTCAGCCTCACAGCTGCCCCACTAAGAGAGGAATTTACTTCACACACAGTTCTCCCTTCACATGAATTCACATTATGCAAATTTGACTTTATAAGAATTCTGAAAGAAATCCATATGCCAAAAAAACACCTGTGGTAACTTCGTTGTCTCTCTACTCCCACCTCTCCCCTGGTGTGCCACAGCCTCCCACCCCCAGCCCCCTAAAAAAAACCAGTTATCCTTTCCACATCACAGGGGTTAGGAGTGCAGCATCCCCTCAATCTGGAAAATCTGCGTAAAACTTTTTGGCCCTCCTTTCATACCAGAGGAGAAGTCTGAATTATGATGGTGTTAAAAGATAAAATATGTTGATATTATATAATACTATGCATATATTTTATGCATTTCTGAGCTTCTAAGCTTTTTCTGTGTCATCTGCTGGCCTTCATGTGTCATCTGTGGCTTCCCAAAACTCCCCAAAAATTCCCATTTAATTTCTCATGCCAACCAGATGTATCAGAAAGTTGTCAAGTGGAAGGGATAGCTGTAAAACTAAAAAAAAAAACATATGCTAAAAAAAGTCCTCCAAGTGAAAGCAGAAGAAGGGGTACCTAGAGAAATCATCACTACCACTTCCAGATAGGGCCTGCTTGAGACTTCCAGAGATTTGCCCAGCTCACTCACCTGCTCATGTGTCCACCCAGAGTGTCTGTCTTCCATGGGTCCACTCTGGGATCCCAAGTATCTGTCCCCTGCCTCTGTGTGTGGCTAGTCCACTTCTGTCTATGGCTGTATCCAGACTCCTCCCACCTTCTTCTTCTCAGTTTGGTCAGGTTCCCACATGGCTGGCTCCGGCCCCATGTGTTCCTCCTCCTGCTCTCCTTTCTGTGTCCTGACCCCCACACGTCCTTGAACCTCATGCTGGCCCCTCCAAGGGGGCACAACTCCTTCCCATCTCCCTTCCTCCCTCCTTTGCCCATATTTGTGGGCAAATTTGTATCACCAAAAAATCACTTTATGTAGAGGTCTATGGGATGCTCCATCTATCTGAAGTGAGAATTGTCTGTACTTTTCTGGATTGAATTGGTCAGGTGGTCAAGCTGTCAAGTATGCCAGAGGAGTGGAAATGATTGTTTAAAACCATGGGGAGAATGTATACAAGCAGGGCCACCCTGTGGGTGGTGCATGAGTTCATCATTTCTAAACAAAGAAATGCCTACTTCTGCCCAGTGTTGGAAAGAAGGGGTTGCAATCCAGAGCACAATCCTGGAGGCCACAAAGATATCAGGAGAAATAAAAAGGTAACAAATTACAGTAAAGGTACAGCAGAGAAGCTATAGTCATAAGATGTTACCCAGATCCAGCCACCACAATTAATGCTGAAACTCCCATCAGTTGATGAGGTGCTTGGGTATTTGTTTTTGAGTGCTTGCACTTGAACCTAAATTTCTCCCTAGCCTCAGAAACACTGTCTCTGACAATTTCTCCCCAGCCCGAAAGGACACTGTGCCTAGCAATTACTCATGAGTGGGCCCCAGCAAGACCCTTATCTCTTTCCCTGGTGCAGTTACAAACAGCACCTGAAGGAATTATTAATTCAAACTGGCTTTGCACTGGGTCATAAAGACATTCTCACCCACTGGACTATCTATACTACTGCCCTACCTCATTATCTACATCCTGGACTCTTCACTATCTGTATTCTAGACTTAAGACATATGTATACTCCCTACATCTATCTTGTCAAACAAGGCATTGACTGGTGGCAGACTGGACAACTCTCAGTTACTCCTGAACTCTAGTTAACTTAATGACATAGCAGGGCTAAAACCACACCTCCGTGTGGCCCCCCCCCCGTGGGCTTTTCCTAGTGAACTCTGGGTAAAACGCCTGCGCAGTAGGTACAAGAAGTGGGGTATGACCATTATGTGAAACTTTTTAAAGAGATTTTTCCGGGGGAGCTAGGTGGTGCAGTGAATAGAGCACCAGCCCTGCAGTCAGGAGTACCTGAGTTCAAATCCGGCCTCAGACCAAACCTGCACCAGCCCTTTCTGTTACAGAATCATGCTCAACCTAAGAAATAAAGGGGAAGTGTTTGATGAGCTTAGAGGGAAACAGCACACGACTGGTCCTCTGGATTCTCCAGAAGGTGGGTTTGATGCAATCCTGGAAGTTACTCTTTGTGAGTCATTAATTAGTTGGAGAAATATTACAAGAGTATTTTTTCCCACTGATGTTGGGTTTCACTTTGCCAGAGACAGTAAACTTGGCAGAATATTCTTTTTCCAAATGAAGGACAACGGAAAAATTTTTTTTTAAATGAAGGACAATGTCACCTAGAAAACAAAGCATACACGATGAACCCTCCATGTAAACATCCCTCTATTGCTCATCTTGTCCAGAAACTCAACAAAAGTAACATCCAGACAATTTTTGCAGTCACAGAAGAGTCTCAAGCTGTTTATAAGCAACTGAAAAATTCAGTCCCGAAGTCAGTAATAGGAACACTGACTGCCAATTCCAGCAACATAATTCAGTTGATCATTGATGCGTCCCATTCTCTATCTTCTGAAGTTATTTTGGAAAACAGCATGTTGCCAGAGGGAGTAACAGTAGATTACAAATCTTACTGCAAGAATGGAGTGACTGGAGTAGGAGAAAATGGAAGGAAATGTTCTAATGTTTCCACAGAGGCTGAAATGCAGTTTGAGATTAACATAACTTCTAACAAATGTCCCAGTAAGGACAAAGAAACCATCAAGATTAAGCCTCTGGGTCTCACTGAAGAAGTGTTAATTACTCTTCAGTTTATCTGTGAATGTGGGTGCCAAATTGAATCCTTTCTGAATAGACAGTTCTCACTTTAAGTAAGTGGACCTCTTTTGACATAATGGGAATTTGCCTGCAGATGTGGGGAAGGGAGGAAAGGAGGGAGGAAGGAGGCCACACATGCCTATGAAGGGAGGGTCTGCCCAGGGTTCAAGGGCAAGTGGGGACCAAGAACAGAGAAGTAAGAGCAGGAGGAGATTTTTTTAAGGATTTTTTTCTAGGTTTTCTTTTTGATGGGGGAGTGGAAGGCCATGGAGTGCCAAAATGAGGGGCAGGAGCAGAGAGAAAAAGCAGAGAACTATACTGTAAAATTAATCTAGGTGTTTTTTCGGAATGTAGATTTCTTTCAGAATTCTTCACATGAAGTTAAATTTGTGTTCATGTGAATTTATATAAAGCAAAGAACTGTTTGTAATCAGGAGAGTGGTGGTAGAAGGACATTTGTGTGTGCAGCCTGCCAATACAATGAGGGATATGCTGGTAGGTATTGTGAATTTAGTGTAAATGAAGTCATCAAAGACATAAATGCTTCCTGCAGGAAAGGAATTGTTCTGAAATCTGCAGCAACGATAGATACTGTATCTGTGGACATTGTAAGTGTAAGAAGAGGGAGAATGAAAATGAAATTTATTCTTGCCAATTCTGTCAATGTGACAAAATTCAACTGCGATTGATCCAATATATTTCTTTGTGGAGGAAATGGTGTTTGCAAGTGTGGAGTGTGTGACTATAACCTGGGGTTCACTGGGAGTGCTCATGATTGTACTTTAGATACCTCTTTCTGTGTGGCATGGAATGGGACAATCTGTAAGTAGCAAGGAATCTGCAAGTGTGCTCTTTCTTGTAAATGCACAGATCTCCAATACCGAGCACACACTTGGGAGATGTCAGACCTACTCTGGGTTCTGTGCTAAGCACAGAGAAGTGGATTCGGTGCAGATTGTTTGATAAGGCAGAAAAAAAGACACATGTGCCCAGGAATGTATAGACTTCAATATTACCCTGATCAAAATTTGGTGTGGCTTGCCCCAGCCTGGCTAGTGTGTATCTCTAACCCACTGTATAGAGAAAGATGCGGATGACTGCTGGTTCTGCTTCACGTATTCATTCCAGGGGAGCCATGAAGCCATTTTCTATGTGGTGGAGACACCAGTGTGCCACTGGAAACTGCTGTTGATAATTCATGACAGAAGAGAATTTACTAAATTTGAAAAGGAGAAAATGAATATGAATGCTGTTTCAGCAAAAAATCCTGCTTACAGAGTACAGCCAACCAATTGTCTGCAGGGGGCAGTTTTTTATAGACACAGTAAGATAGCCTTAGCACAAATTGATAGTGGTTTTGTCTACTCATTATATAGCACCTACCCCCCAGGATTGTTGAGAGGACCAAATGAGATAATAATTGTAAAGTGCTTAGCATGGTGCCTGGCACATAATAACTGCTATACAAATGCTAACTATGGCTCTTATTATTAGATGTTTCCCATGCAGGTTCTGAAAATATACAGTATGTATATATGTATGTATATATATATATATATATATATATATATATACATACATATATATATATATATATATATATATTTCCAAACAGAATTATAATAAGTGACAGAGATTGACACAAAATGAAGTAAATTATCCTAGCCAGCCATGGTGACATTATGCCTTATTTTTTCACCTTTTTTCCTCCTAAACTATGGAAATCTAGATCTTTATGAAATATAAGGTATATATAAGAATATTTGAAAGGGAAATGATTAAAGTAGTCATCATGATGAGATTGACCCATTGACCATTACAATGGAATTTTAGCCTTGCAAAAGTGTGAGGGCTTGAGTTTAAAGAGACAATAAATCCAAAGAAATTGTTCATCTATTAGCTGAGTTAGAATCATTGCCCTTAACCTTCTCTCACTGAGATTTCCCTATCATATATCTCTGATTACATAGCTAAAACTGAAGCAGGTTTAAGAATTAAAAGTGTCAAAACAGTTTTTAATTATTTATTCGTTTTTCTTATTGTCTGTAGAAGGGTACTATAAAAAGCACGTAAATGAATTGTAAATGACTTTTTGTTTTGACAGTGAGTAGAGATCACCGTAAAAAGATAAGAACCTCTTGGCTCTGGAAGCACCTTGGTTTTCAACCTTGGTGAAGTGGGGAGTGAGGGAGGATGAGATCAAGGGCAGTTCATAGTAAATCTCCTGAAGTAAAGCTATAATAATGGGTGGTATCAGGAACATCAGGACAGTACCTGGTACATAGGAAGTGTTTAATAAATGCTTGTTGATATTCCCAAAGGGCTACAAAAACTGTGCATACCCTCTGATCCAGCAATACCACTACTAGGTCTATATCCCAAAAATATTTTTTTTAAAAAGCAGGGGGGAGAGGAAAGGACCTATCTGTTCAAAAATATTTATAGCAGCTTTTTTTGTGGTGGTAAAGAATTGGAAATTGAGATGATGCCCATCAATTGGGGAATTGGCTGAACGATTTGTGATATATGATTGTGAGGGGATACTATTGTGCTATAAGAAATGAGGAGGAGGATGGTTTCAGAAAAACCTGGAAAGACTTACATGAACTGATGCAAAGTGAAGTGAGCAGAACCAGGAGAACATTGTACATAGCAGCAGCAACAATGTTCGATGATCAGCTGTGAGCTATTTAGCTCTTCTCAGCAATACAATGATGCAAGAATATTCCAAAGGACTCATGATGAAAAATGCTATCCGCCTCCAGAGAGAGAACTGCTGTGTTTGTGTGTGTGTGTGTGTGTGTGTGTGTGTGTGTGTGGTTTTTTGGTCTGTGTTTTCTTTCACAACATGACTAATATGGAAATATTTTTGCATGACTGCACATGTATAACTCATACCAAATTGCTTACCGTCAGAGGGAGGGGAAGGAGGGAGAGAAAGTTTGGAACTCAAAATTTTTAGAAACAAATGTTAAAAATTGTTTTCACATGTAATGGGGGGAAATATTACTCAAGAAAAATGAAATGCTTGTTGATTGACTATAGACTGAGCCTCTTCATGACTCAGGGTCATCTGTAAGAGGTCCTTACCTTGTTGTATGAAACTCAGTTCTGAGACCTGAGTCATCACTGAGACTTGCCCTAGATGCTCCCTAAGCTAACAGCCAGAGCCTCCCCTTCCCTGGGAGGCCCATTAGGGAGATTATACCAAATCTTTGCCCCTTAAAGGGCTCTCCTAAGGAACTAACTGCACCAAGGTTGTGCTGATATTCAACAATGGGCTTTCCCCGGGGGAAAAACTGTATCTAGACATAGTTCTAAGTTTAATATGCATTATTAGCATCTTATCCATCACTGTAAGTCTAGGCAATCAATAAAACAATAAAGTAAGTCCTAATTTGTAGCTGTTTGCCTATTTCTAAAATGTAAATTTTCACATTGAAAATTTAACACTTAACTCTCAAGTGCTGGTATGAACTGGTTCCAAACTGTACTCCAAACTGCACTTTTCTCCCTTGTGGCCTGAGTAAGGACTCTCCCTTACCTTCATCTAGGGACTCTAAGAGATTCCTCAATTCCAAGTAAATTCACACTATAATCAGGGAGAAATAGTTTCATTTCCCTTCTGGTATTAGAGATCCACCTCCCAATAATTCTCCCACTTTGTCTCATGCTTCCTCCCTGGGAAGAAGTTGTCTGAAGCATCCTGAGGGAAAGCAGAGTTTCCAGCTGAAGGAAATCATTTTCTCAGGATGAGAAAAGGGACCATTTGAAGGGGCCCATTTTCTCAGACAGCCCTCTAAGCAGGCACAGAACTCCAGGCCCAGGAGGCTCTGTATAGTAACCAGAATAAGAAAGGGTCAAAGAGGTGAATTGGAACTATGTCCAAAGGCAATCCATTGGGTGAGATTTTTTGGAGTCTGGGTCCAAGAAACTGCTATGCTGAATTGTAAAACTCTGCCTTCCCAGGCATTAATTTGTCATTGCCATAGCATCAGGGAAGTTGGGGAACTCAACCCTGGCAGTCAGAGGCATAGAGCTGCTACTTCAAGAGTGCATTCAAGCATTGGCCCTGGGTCCTTCTTCTACCCCTTATCCTTGGGTAGAGGGCAATTATGTGGCTGAACACTAGGTACTGTAACAGCAGCACTGCAGAAGAGCCTTATCAGTTCTAAAGTTCAATAACTATAGTAAGCTTGTGCTGCTGCCCATATTACTATTTTTCACTGCCCATGTTGCCCAGGTTTCTCTCCCCTGACTGATGCCTGCCAGCCAGGGCATGGCCCTCCCACCCACTCTGCTCTTTTTTTGACCTTACTCAAAAAAAGTGGTCTTGTGGATAACAGAAAATGGAGGGGAATGTGGATTCTCCAATCCCAAAAAAAGTCTTTGCCCAGAAACCTTCTTCTTAGGTCATGAGAAATCAATAGCTTGTTCCTGACTGTGGAAGCATTTGGATTCAGTCAAAGGGCCATACCTGAGGACCTAGAAGGCCATATGTGGCCTGGAGGCTGCAGGTTCACCAACCTTGATCTGGGTTCTTCCCATCCATAATATTCCCATAGTTTGACTTGGCAGGCTGGACCGGGGATATTTTTAGTGATGATCTCCCATACTTTGTCCTTCCTATGAACCACAATCAGATATAGGATCTGTGTCACTGTGGCCTTGTCTGGTCCAGATATGTCATCAGTGTTATAGTGGGCATCAATACTCTCAAGAAGTGTAGCCTTTTTCAAGTCTGCCACCAGACTGTAGCAGTAGGAGGGAGATCAGTTAGACCAGAGGAAGGACCATTACTGGATTCCTTCCCAGATGAAGGTAAATTGCTCCTAACTAGTTCCAGAAATGGGATTAGAGAAAAAGGCATTAATGAGGCTGACAGTCCTGTATCAATCACACTCTGGGAACCTGAGCTACATGAACCACTGGATTGATAAAGTTAGGAATG